>NC_064882.1:38597314-39341480 GCF_929443795.1 Astur gentilis | reverse complement strand
AAATGAACACTATAAAAAGTTACCATAAGTGGAAAAATAGTATCACAGAAGGCCCAAATGTTTAAGAGCCATAGGAAGACAACTAATTCACTCAAGTGTATTCTCCAGTCAAACTGCAAATAATTTGTTTAATACAGTGGAATTTGAATTAGGACAGTCAAGTAATTATAGAATCAGGAATAAGCAATTCTCTTTTAAAGGTTCAAATATAAGAACAAAGCAATTTAATTATCAACTCAGAATAATACAGCTAGAACTACAACTAACCACAGAGAGTAGCAGCAGCTTCCAGGAAGAACTGATCTTCTACTAGAAGTCATGACATGGCTGGAAGTAGAGAAAACAACTCCCAGGATGTAGTTTCATAATTTACATGGACATAGGAAAATTTCACCAGATGCAGAGAGTCAAAATTAGCACTTCATCATCACAAAAAGGGGTTCCATTACTATCCATGTGCACCCACAGCTGCATGCCTATGAGCCAATTTAATTTGTAGGAAACTATCCCACCCCACAAAAGAAACCAGTTTACTGAATCCTGAGCAACCTGAATGGACTTGCTGAAGTCTGCAACATGCACCAGAGTCAGAGTAAGGAAGGCTGTAAAATATGCAGCTAGGACAGGAGTACACTTGCAGTATCCACAACTCATTGACCAACTTAATGGATCTTATAACCACAGACTGAGTTGGGGCTGCTGCAGTTATCCATTCCCAGCCTTGCACTGGCACTCACTCACATGCACATTACACCAAATTCAGAGAGATGATTAAATCAAAAATTAAAATTCCTAATACAAAGTAATTTTTCATAGGAATCAGCTCACTTTCTGATTATGTGCTAGTGATTGTTCAGTGACAGAAGTTTGAGAACATTTTTAAACCTAGTAACTATCTAAACGTGGCAACCTCATTTATTTCTGATCAATCTGTCACAAAAGTCTAACTTTCTATAAAAGTGGAGCCAAGACTCTCATAGGTGAATAGATGCCAAGTGCAAAATAAGACAAAGGAAAGTTATCTGAACTATAAGTGTATGCAATATATTGTGATAAAGCTTGTTATGAAATAGCCAGTCTATAACAACTTCAAACCTGCTATAAAAAGACTGCTTTTAGTGATCTTCAATCTTACAATATGCTTGCCTTTTCATTTTTCAGATGTGCATCCTTATCACCTAGTTTATTTTCCTTTGTCTTCTCTATACCTTTAAAAAAAGAATGGGAAACATTTTACAATAAAAATGACTCTGAGAACAGTACACATAACTTAGGTTACATACAGTGTTACAATACTGACACTTTTACCAAACCTAAAACAACTGCAATAAAATTTTCCATGACAACCATTTTTCTCAAATTAATATCATTCATGCTTAAAAGGCCCCTGCAGATTCCTAAATACGCATATGCAAAAGCATGCTCTATCCGCATTAAGAAAAAATTAATTTAAATTTGCTAAAAAGCAGACAAACATTTTGCATGGTATTCAGAAGAGGCATTACTATAATACCATAAATATGCATATTTCCTTCTTTCATGAAAACACATCCCATCTTGGTCAAAATAAAGCTGGGGGCATGGGCGAGAATTAAAAAAAAAAAAAAAAAAACAAAGAAACCCTCAAACTCTACACACTTCACACAGTTTAACTGTTTCTTTGGAATTAGGCAGTATTATTCCACAATCATTTTCTTCAGTAAAACACTATTTGCATATACAGCTTTAGCATATCATGCCCTAAAGAGAACTGACCATGCTTGATCTGCAGAGGTTTTTTCACATTGTTCATCCTCATGATAGAACAGGTATTGTAAGACCAGACAAGAAGAGATAGCAAGAAGTCAGACCTATCAAACTGACAGAAAGGTAAGATAATGAGAAGCACCACAAGAAGCAGGATGGCTGTCAGTGCTGGGTCTAAGACAGAGCTCTGTACCACTAGCCAGGCCCAGAGCCATTAGCTGGGGCCCACCACTTACCTACCAGTGGTATTTGCCTACAGCTCTGAAAGCAAACAGATGCTGCAGTTTAAGGAAGGTTTTGTAAATGCACCTCAAGACTCTGCACCATGCTAAATGAAACAGTTAGGACATACATACCTTCTCTTTTCTGCCCTCTATACTGCCCAGTAGCCCCAACAGGAGAAGTAAGAGAAGACTGGAATAAAAGAACAAGGGGCAACAGGCTAGCAATAATTAAAAACTCAGTAGGTTTGCAGGGAAACAGGAAGAGGAACAGGGAAAAAGAGAACTCCACTGAAGCACAGGTCTCTCCAGAGTTTGCAATTAGTTAGTATTCCTTTATCTCTAGATTCTTTTACTGACCAGCCAAAAGACACCTCATGAGCCAAATATGTATTTTGTCCCCTTCTAACTCCTGGTCTATACCAAGTACAACACTACGTTGCTGTTATTTAACTATGAAATTTGCATTACCAGCAGCAGGACACTTTCTGAATCTAATGTGCTGATGACCAATGTCAAACAAAGCATAAGATGATCTATTTCTATTTACTGAAACTGTTTTAAAAAAGTTTTGTCTAGGCAAACCAGGACCCTGTACTTAAAATACTAAAAATGCATTTTCAAAGACTAACTAGCTTAGTCTCCAGAAGAAACTAAGCTTATTACTTCACAGTATCACATGCAGATTCATGTTGATGTATGTCTATAATCAGTTACTTATCTCCAGCTCAGACTTCTAACCCGAGCTGTTACAATAGCAAATAGGACATAGCTGTATTCGTAGCTTCAAACATTTTAGGTTTTATTTGCTTGACCGTTCCTACAACAGTAGAATTATAATTTAAGAACGAGTTTCTGAGTTTACATTTAGTGCTTTTAATTGTTTCACAGCTAGATACTTTTTCTTGACAAATTCACCCTTCAGAGATGATGATGAGGATTACATTTCTCTCCTTCAACACACAGTATTCAGTATGACAGCTATGTAAAGAGCTATGCAACCTCAAATTGCTGGTTTATGAAAAAGTATCACCAGATGGCAGTAGAAAACCATCCTTGCCTTCAAGCTCCTTAAGGCTAGAAAGAACCATTACAATTTCTGCTGCCAGGATAACCACAGAATTTCACCTACTAATTCAACATTGCAGATATTCGTCCTATTTGAACCCAGTATTTACCTTCTAAAGACAACCAGTTTTTCCATTAAGTACAATTTAATCTTTAGAGTTCTATCACTAAAGTACAGTTCAATACAGTTTGAAACTGATCAACTAACATGACAGGTTTGGGGTTTGGTTTTTTTAAGGGAGGCAAACTTTTTCTTCTCTGCAGATCCACCCTAACCAGCTAAGGCTATACATACCAGCAATTTCCTAAAAGCAATTCAAATAAATTTGTTCTTAAGCCTGTACATTAGAAACAATTGTGAGTAATTACTACATGGAAAACAATAGCAAGAAAAGCGACTCATGTGACCTGCCACCACTAATGCTTATACTGCTCTTTCACTCCCCAGTGAATAAGGATTTAGCAGCACTACAAAGACGACAGCAAGGTCATTTGGCTAAAGATACCAGGTAACTTCATGGTGTTTTTTAAAAAAAGAGAATCTGTAATTTTACAGCTTGACAGAGTGAATGGATCAAGAGTGGACAGCAATACATATACTGCACAGTACAGAGTTCCCCAGTCTAAGACAAAAGACATTACACAGGAAAATTAAGAAAAGGAAAATGACAAGGTAGCAAGAGAAGTAGAATGGCAATTAAACTGAGGCAGAAAAGAGATATGATTTTCTTTAAAATAATCCGGGTTTTGGTCCAAATGTACCATTTTAGAATGAACCCATCCCATATTTCTTCAAACGTGAATCACTGATTTACACAGCAATGAACTACTATCCTTTTCACAGCTACACCATAAGGCTCCACTGATCCAATACATTACTACTGAAAGAAGAGCCTGAACTGTTATTTACACAATACTGAAGCTGCAACAAACACCACACACACAAGAACAAATGCTAGATTTCAATCCCATCAACCAGATAATGTTCCAGGATCTAGTTCTCAGGGAAAAAAACAGACAACTGAAATTGAACAAAACTCAGTTATCTGCTTCTTTACAGAGCTACAAGACTGGCAAACTATGAAATGCACAGAATTAATAATAAAAAGTCCATCTTGCAAAACCTCCCTGGTATCCACAACATTCTGAGTTAAGATTTGCTCAACAGTCAAGATCTGCTGAGGCACTTTTAACATTACATAATTTGCTCTGCCACTGGGACTTTTCACTTTTCCCCCTAGAATATCACAAGGAGTGAGTTGCTAATGAACATGTGTTTAAAGGACATGCTTGAGTCTGGAGAGTTCACAGGCCTTCTGGCAAATTCCCAGTATCTCTAGTGATCTTTAAATAACCAGTCCAGAGTCAAGTTAACATATACATTTAATTTACAGTATTGCTTAATTAGTTTGAAATTCTCATCTACTTCTATACTACATAGCAGGAACAAGAAATTAAAAAAAACAACAAAACACAATGAAATCGAGGGTACTGGTAATATCCTAGTTCCTTGCACTCACATAGCATTATTTAATCTGAAAAGTCCCAGCAAATGTCAGAGTTAAGCTTAATTCCTTTTCTAAACCTGGAAACCTAAACTCTCATCTTTTTTTTCTTTTTAAAGAGGGACTAGAGGTTTGATATTGTTTTGTTTGTTTGGGTTTCAGTTTTTCAACTGAAAATAGAAACACTTAAATATGCTAAGATTTACTCACTCTGGTAATTCTTTCTGCTAGTCTGAACTTCTACAGGAATAGACTGCAAAGCTGTCATAATCCTCTGAGCGATATCAGATAAAGGTACTTTAGAAGCCTCACATCCTATGTGTGATGTGTACTGTTCCATTTTTAAGATTAAATCTAAACAAAGAACACACACAAATTGTGCATATCAGAGCCACAGAACAATTGGCACTTAGATTCTGTTGAAATTAAAGACAAAATATAGTGAACATGTTGAGCCATTCATTCTGGACAGAAAATTACATTTCCTTCCTGACATGCCTATCAAAGTATTGTAAATAAAAATTAGCGAACTGTAGTAATTTACAAAAACCACTAAGTGAAACTTCTTTGAAATAGTGTTTTAATACACTAATAAAAAATCAAGCAGTCCTAAGTAAAGCTGACTTCTAATAAAAAAATGGACAAATAAAACAAGAATTATCCTTTATGTCTGAAAGACCTCCTCCCTCAACATCTTTAAACTAGGCTATATCTAGTATATGCATACATTTACTGTTATTGGTGCTCAGATTTTATCAAGAAAAAACCCTTTCAAGTAACTACCAAAATAGTGCCAACACAAGATGAAAGAAACAAGTATTACTATCATGATACACAAACATTAGTGATGTGTTGTTTCAGAAAATGCATAAGACCTTTACTCCTTAAACTCTGTATAACTGATGTACTCAAGTAATATTAAATACTAATAACATTAAAATAGTTAGTACAGTTTGTCAATTTAAGAAACAGGTCAGCAACATCTAAAGTCTCAACAAGCTTTGACTGCACCTATTGCTGTTCTAAATTTTATCCTTTTTTGAAAAGCAGATGCTTTTCCAGTTGACCTGTAGCCATATTCTATAATACGTACAAAATACTTGGGGAACCCCTAGATACAATGCATATGGGAGAATTATAAACAACAGTATCCATACTGATGCCTTTGTTGACTTTATGTAGTGAGACCAGAACAATGCATAAAACTTACACAAACAAGATAAATGACCAACATTTTCAAAACACTTAAAAGGATTCAAGCTGTACAAGTCAATTGCTCTACCAAAAACTGGTGTTAAATAAATTATTCCTACACAAGGTAATAACTGGAGTCCTGTTACTCTGGTTGTCTTCCACTAAATCCAACGCATGAGTAGACTTTCAAGTCATTGTTTACTTGATGGTTAAACTCATTTCCTCCGCTTAGATGGAAATATTTTTCTTAGCGCAATACCATAGGCAGATTGCAAGTTTGAATGCTTACAAGTACAAAAATTTGTGTCCAGATCCAAAGAGGAACATCCATCAGGCTGCATTAGTATTGGCTACACCTATCTAGCTCAAATTCTATAGTAACCATGCAAAAGGGAGAGATAGGCAGAATGGCTTTCTTTTCCCTGATATTCCAGGAGTCAGAAGTATAATCTTTCTCCACGCACAACTCCTCCTAACTTTTATAATTAAGAGTAACACTTCTTTCCTAGAGAGGGCAAAACTACTCCCTGACTTCTCAAGGTGGGAAGCAGCAGCCTTAAAGCTTCAGGGGCATATCAAAATGAGAACCTAGCAGACTACATATAAACAAGACACTGTGCATGAGAATACACCCAAAACCAACACACAGATTTACCATAAATACTGACAACACTGAACTGAATTTACTGTGTTTGGCATTTAATAATAAACACAAAGTGTAGAGTTAAGCAGCATGAAATCCACCTATAATGACATCCAACCAGTAAGTTAAAAAAAATTTAAACATTTAAAAATAAGTTATACTCACGTAAGTTAAAAGTCTACCATTAGAATAGTTTTAACACTACTGTTACTGAAGTTAAAGCTAATTTATTAACCCTCATCAATATCTACAATGCTTGAAAGAAAGCACAGATGATCCCATCAAAATATTAAAGACTGGACATTATCATAATATAAAAGCCTATTTAGTTCCATTGGTGTATTAGGAAGCTATATAAAAATTTGATAAACTGTCTAACAATAGATATGAAAGCAGAAGTATGAAAGCATCAGGACACTGAATTGAAATGCCTATCATTATAAGTAATAGAGCAAACTCAGAAGTCCAAACAGTAAATTTAAAATTCTTTTTCTTTGAAGAGCGCAGTGTTAAGTATAGACTGGTTGCAACAGAGAAGATAGGCTGTAAGTTAAATTAAGAGATACCAGAATGGTCTTAAAACAGATGGTCTTCATACTTGAGACAGATTCTGGTACATATTCCAATGCATTTTTAACAAAACCAAATCTTCTTTGGAGAACTCTAAGGGAAACAATCATGGAATATCTGCCTTGGAGACCTCTCCTCTTCAGAAAGAACACATTACATTCATGTTCCAAAATCTGGAATGCCTTCTCCACATTTATTTTTCAGTTCACATATCAAAGGTTCTTAGCATGCAAGAAAACTTATCTCAAGGGTAGGAAATGTTCCTTTTTGTGCTATGCTGTGTGCAGTGGAAATCAACATACGGACTAGCAGAAGAGCAGCCTGAATGTAATTCATTCAACCAACATATTACTTCATATCAAAGGACTTTAACAAAACTAAGATTTGAACTTGCCGGGCAGATGCCAAAAGCCATAAAGCAGCATACAATCCAAACTTGGTAATCGTGGCAGCTAAACATAACATTGCAATGATAGATAAATGTTAGCCTTGATAAGCTAATACTTATCATTCCATAAACCTGTAGACAGTTTACATTAACATGCTTTCCTTTCTTAAAAGTACACTGAAGATTAAACATTAAGAACTCCACTGGTGGTGAAATTAGAATCTTCCAGACAGCTAGCTTTAGCTTCAGACTGCTGCTCAAGCTCTTCCACCATCTCTTTCAAGCGGTCTTCATCTTTGAAAAAATACACATACAAATTTCTTTCCATCTGAAGCAGCTTATTGGACTCTAAAAAGTTTCTCTTTGACTTCACGTCAGCAATCAAATCCATAAGGAGTTGATTTAGTTTATTTAAATCAACTTCCAGTTGATGAAACTGCTCAGTAAGTTCCTAACAAAAAATACAAGACAAAAAATTATTACCTTTATATTGTTAATACGCTAGCTGAACTAGAAATATAAAAGTTTTTTGCTTTTGGAAACCAGTTTCTTTTGAATAGAAACACAGGTGGTAAGTGACTCCATTCCAGCTATCTAACTTTTGAGCTCCCTGTTATGGTACTTGCATCAGGTTATGAAAATGTAATTTCATTTACTTTTTTACTAAACCAGATGAGTTAAGAACATAAATATCTAGCCCTCAATGAGATAGACGGTTGAATGACATTTTCACTCAATTACAAGTTTTTGTATCTAGTCAAATCTTAAAAGGGAACAAAAACACCACAACAAAGCCAATTTAATTTTAAAATTAAATCATTAATTACCAGCTACAATCTTCCCAACTATCATTCCTATGATAGTTCAGTGTAAGCAGGCTCATCATCTACTTGCACATTATTTCCTTATTAAAGGAACTACTTTTCTTCATAAACAGTATGGTTTAAGAGGTAACTGGAATCAACAGAAAGGTATTTGCTTGATTTAATAACGTGTAATCCCTAAATACACATTGTTCCAATTACAAAGTTTCATTTTTGTTAAAAACTGTTCTGTATGTTGCAAATTCACTTCACAGATGGAAGTGTTAAATACATTTTCATGTAGTTAACCTAGGAAGTATTATGTAACAGAAGACATCCCTCAATCCACTTTTGAGATACCTACAATTATTTTTTAAGTATAACAAATGGCATTTTACGAACTCTATTCCCATTTAAAAGAGGCTCTAAACCCAACACCTGGGAGCTCTGTAGCAGGACTGTCTTACTACAACTGTCCTTCAAAAATCTGATATTCTTATTTTGTCCAAGTCAGCCACCCAAGGCCAGGCTTTTTAATGGGCCAAACCATACTATTCAGGTATTACAGGTAATGGGGAAAAAAACCCATCTGAAATAAAGGGAAATTTAAGCAAATTTTCCAGTGACACCATATCCAAATGACATATTTCCCACACCATAAACTTACTAGTAATACATGACTATATATGCCTTTGAAAGAAATTAAAGGTTAGATGCAACGATTTGCTCAGAAACAAAAAATTATCACGTGCCAACATTTATAAAATCTAACATTTGCTAAAAACAATGTAAATACTGAGCCCATCATCATTATGCTAATAAATCTGTTGCTGATGTGGGAGCCAGTTTGTGCGTCTACAGCCTTCATACAACATTTCTCTCAGTAAAAAAAAAATTACACAGGTTAATGCAATAATTTTAATAACCAGATAAGGGCTTACCCGACTACTAAGCTGTATTTGATTTCCTCCACAATACAGAACATCGTGAAGGCTATCTACATCACTTTTTAGCTTGGAGAAAAGGAGAGACTGTTCTTGAGAAGATGCTGCTATCTGATCTTGTACTGTAGCACAGTCCTGCTTTAACTTCTGAGCCATCTGCTCCAGGCTTTTGTATGTTTTAAACAATTGTTGTTTTTTATTTGCTCCTTCCAGAAGCTGATATAGCCTGTAACAAATGAAGTTAGACACAGAAGCATTTTTAAGTTTCCTAAGCACTCCTGTTATTATTAATCAAGAGAAGATGTTCATGTTGAGAAGTCAGAGGACTAGTAAAGGACAGTACTGCTCAGGATACTCTTACTACACTACTGTATCTCCCACTGATCTTGTGATTCTATCCATATATAGCTGGTATGTGATTAATAGGACTCCAAAATATTTCAATATTAAATTAACAGCAATGAAATACTAGAGTAACAGTTAGCAAGTACACAATGAATGCAAATAGAATTGGACAATGTGCTTTTGCCAACTGTTTCCCAACATTTCAAGGACTGCAAGGTAAGATACAATTTTTTTTTTAAGTGCTGAAAAACAGCAGACTTCAATGACCAATGAGAAGTAAGAGCAATCTTTATAGCCTTTTCAAGCTTACTGGAGTATTTCCCATTTTCTATCTATGGAGAGACTGCTAAGAATTCTCCAATTAGTTACGAGTCATGCAAAAGGCAGCAATACCTGCTGTACCAAACTGTACCCTCACACTGCATCAGGAAGAGTCTCATACAATTACAGATAACTTTGCTTGGTTGCTACTACCACCTCTGCATATTAAAATCTTTCGTTGAGCCCCAATACAGAATCAGATTGGCTTTAATAAGAGGAAGAGCTATATTTCAAAAGTAACTGAGTTTAAAAATGTTACAAGTTGCCAACGTAAATACAAACCAGAGTTAAATTAATGCTGCCTAATTCTTGCAGTTATTCACTGTGCAACACCATACTCAGCTACCACTTAACAATTATTAAAAAACACTTAAAGCACCATTTTGAAGAAGGAGGAAAAGTCTGACATTAACACACCTATAATTATACAACACACCTCATCAAAAGGTGTAGAGTCTTGAAGTGACAGCCAACACAGCACACATTCCTACTATATCATCTGAGCTACGAAACCACACCTCTACGTGGGTGACAGAACACTGACACAAAGGGCAAATCAAGCAGTAAAAATGAGCTAAACATGTTTCATATATTGAAGGAGTCATTCCTCTTCTCTACCACATGGGGGATTTTGCAGGCTAAGCTGATGAGGCCATGCATATGACCTGGCAAATCACTATTACTAACAGCTCTCTACATCTATAGTTCTAGAATAACTTTCTAGAGGTCCTAGATCAGGGCACTGTAAGACAGGTTTGGCTTTAAACCTTCATTATATTCTGGATATTGCTTAGGAATGCTTCAGCAATATTAACAAGATGGATAACTGAACAGTTTTTCCTCAGGCAAACCTGAAAAGAATTTCAAAGGATAAGCAAGAGGCAAGTCTCGTATCATGAAGGCTTCAGTTCTGGAGAATTCAAAATACTAACTAGCTATAGTGAGTAACTAAGAACTTAGCAACAGAAAAGGCTTAGGCAAGCTAAGCCTTTATCTCCCCAGTATTATCTCAAAGTAAGTCAAAGTTCAATAGTGACTATAACACTTACCTGCAAGAGAAACCATCTTTTGAACTAATAATGTTTCTTGGCTTCACATGTTGAGTTCGCTCAGTTATCACCTGTAGTCTCTGTTGCAACTCGTTATTGCTCTGTTTCAGAGATTCTACCAAATTCTCAAGTTGACAGCAGATCTCCTTATGTTTCTTCAACTCCATTTCATGGGCTAGCTCAATAAGTTCAAATGATGCTTTCTGTCTTACCAAATGCCTGCATATTTCATCTTGACTTGAAGCATAATGGTCCTGCTGAGCAATCTGATGATCCAGGTACGCTTTCACCACTGGCGCGCTCAAAAGTCGTGCATTCTCTTTCAGAAGGGGAAGGAGCTCTTCATTGTTTATCTGAGTTATATCTTGTTTAATTGTTGAAATTTCATAATTTAAACTAGATATTTTAGCATCGAGGTTTTCTTGTTTTCCAATATCCTGCATAAAACAAAGTATTTGTCCATTTCTTCATGGTTTCCTCCAAGCCACTTCCCTAACACATTTCTTCAGTTCACACAAGATTCACATATATATGGTACGTTAAAATCACTGCATCTTTTGTATCTACAAAATTAAATGAAAACTCCACAAGCAGTTTTACAGAAGTTTACAACATAAGGCAAACACAGATTTACAAGTAGATATCAAATAAACATGTCTGAATAAGTAGTAATTTCATTCTATTGCAAGGCCAGGAAACAGTTTATCATGTTAAAAATAGAAGAGCTGTATTTTCCTTAGCAACCAGCTTTCAAGCATGTCTAACTGAAATCTCACATGCAAACATAATTTTACATATTCAATCAGATGACTATCAACACTGCTATCAGAATCAATCTTTTTCAAATGACTCTAATCAATCAAGTCGTATATGCTAGTCATCCATAAACGAAAATATACAAACTGACATGATGCCACAAGTTATTCCATGACTGGCATAAGCTATTATTTTTCCTTCAGTTATGATTTCTTCACATTCTTAAATTCTAGTACCCATATCTGCCTGTCACTCACTTGTTAAGAGATTTCTGGGGCTTCAACTATCAGATTCATTTACAAATACTTGAGTTTCAAAAGAGCCAGTGAACTAAAAATTTAAGGTTATGCTACAGAATATAAACAGGAATACATTTATGATATTAGCTCCTCAATACCACAAAATTTCAACCGAAGTTAAGCTTTTTTTGTTGTACAAAGATCTAAGAGCCAGTTATAATTCAAAATTTCAAAGTTAAACTAAACTAGAAAGGTACTACTAAGTTCCAGGTTTTTTAAGGTAGTAACTCTGGAAAGTAGAATTAAAGATACTCTGCCATACTGAAGAGTTTCTAACTATAAAAACTGGAGCTACTTCACAAAAGGAGTTTTGTGAGCAACACTAAAACTTCATAAAAGTACAATTTCTCTATGTAAAAATAGTTGAAGTAACAATAACTCAGCAATTCCTTTTACTAGATCCAGTTGAACACACCTGCCTGTTTAAAACTCCACTACCTTCTACCTTTTGTGGCTTACCTTGTTGTCCAAGGACTGCAGCATGCTTTCCGCGCATTTTATAGCCAAATTCATGCTCTCCTCTTTAGCTTGCATCTGAATTAGCTGATGTTGAGCACAAATATATGCTGTCTGGAGCCTGGCCATCTCTTGACTATCTTCGCAAACTTCATTAGTCTTGTCACAAGCAACTTCCTTGCTTATATCTGCAAGCTGAAAGCTGCCTTCATGTGAATCTTCAACCCATTCAGACATACCCTGATAAAAATGGGTTTTTATGTATGAGGTAAGTGCTGCAGTGCTTTGTTCTTCCTGAGACAAATACTTGTCCAAAGAAAGTTGGGAAAAAAACACTGGATGCAGGCCTGGCCCTTGTTCTGAATCTGAAGCAGTGAAGAAAGAGGCCAATTTCTTAGCTGCATCCGTAAGAGACAGCAGTTCATTATTAAGCTTAGTATTTGCTGCAGTAAACACTTCCAGTCCTTCTTTCAAATCTTTATGTGCTGCTTCCTCTCTGCTTTTTAATGTTTGTAACATATGGCTGTTTACAGAAACCATCATTTGAAGCTTATTATGCCGATGAATTTGAAGTTTTTTTAACTTCTGAAGAGCTTGAAGCTCATCCTCTGATTTCTTCAGTTCCTCCTCCTCCTCCTCTCGGCTACTGTACTTTGAATCCACGGGCTTCAAGGTTTTAAGGACCTCATCCAGTGCATTTCCTTCCAAAATGGGCTTACCAGACTGAAGAAGATTATCAAAATCTTGCAGTTCTTTTTCAGATACCACATGCTGTTCATTTACATTTCCACAAAACCACTCCAGAAATGAATTGTCTTCCAAAGACTCAAACAGCCAATCAAAATCTTCTCCATTAAGCTCATCGACTTTTGGATATCCAATTTTCTTAAGAGTTTCCACAAAATCATTTCCACAGCTCATTGTTAAAATATTTTTTGTAAGCAGAAAAGATCCAAATACATGAAAAAAATCTGGGGTATTATTCCAGTTGTAATTTTTCTGTCATTTAAAATGAATATTCTGTATTTTAACAAAAAGAGTCTGCACAGGAAAAAGGAAATGTCAGATCACACCAGAAAACTGAATGCTGTTCTGGATCAGAGTGGCTATTCAAAGATTAGAAAACAATTTTTATTTCAGGGATATCTTAATATATTATGTTCACCAGATCAGGACACGTATTTTTACACCAATTAAATCCCTTATCTTTGCAACCACGTTTTTCCTTAATTCACATAAATTTACTAATAAAATAGAATACTACTATTAATTTAAAAGCGACAGGTATAAATATTGAGTACTTCATTGGCCTGCAAAAGTGATTTACTTGTACAGTTTTCCTCACATTAAACAAAAAAAACCACCCACAATCATTGTAACTCTTCCAAAACGAGAGGAGCTTTCAGCTTGTTCTAAAAACAAAACTACAGTGATGTTACACTGCACTTCAAGATCTTGCTTATGAAGATTTTTTTACTTCAGCAGCAGGCAGAATCTTCTCTTCTAAACCTTAAAGTTTCCTCTGAAAATGGAACAAGAAATCCTTTAACATAAAAATATCTCAACATAATGATGTATTTTTGACGGATTATAAAAAAATAAAATTAAGTTAAGGTCAGTGTAAATACTCCTGTGAAAGTAGTCACAACCTAAAAGTTACAAGAAAAAGGAGTTTCCCAGCAAACAAATAATCAGCTTTGGGATCCTAAAGTGTGTGCAACAGACAGCAAATAGGACAAATTATCAATAAAGTCAGGAGGCCTTGTCTTCAATACTCCGTTAATACCCAGGGTTTGTTTGTTTTGTTTTTGTTTTTTTTTTTTTTTAGTTTAGTATTACTTAATACTTTGTTTCTAGAACATACATTCCACCAGAACACCTCGCTTTGCCAGCCGGCCTGGAGGGCATATATGCTGAACAAGTAAGCATATCCTTTTAAAATTCTGTGTGTATTTGATTTAGCTTAGTTACAGATTATACAAGAAATAGACTTTGTTATGCAAATTTCATGTCACAAGGCAGCCTTCCAACTGCCCTCTGCCTTCCATGCTAAAAAAGGGCTGTCGCCAAAATAAATAAATAAAAAGGAGCGCACATAGCCTTCTGTACGTGTACGCAGGCCACGAAGGCACGCCGACACTGCCGCTCAACCCGCCGTCAGACACCACCGACAGCATCCCTCGGGCCCCTGAGGGAGCCACCCGCCACCCCCGTCCGCAGCGCGGGGTCGCCCGACCACCACATCCCGCCCCGCCCGCCCGAGCGGGGCCCTCGGGGGGCTTCCTCCCAGAGCCGACGAGCCCAAACGCCCGCCGGCCAAGTCCCAACTCCGGGGCGGCTGCTACCTGCAGCCCTCCCAAAGGGGTCTCGGCCAAGAGCCGCCCCGGAGCAGGACAGGGCAGGACGAGGAGACGGAGGGGAGAGGCTGTCCCCTCCACCCCCCGGCGCGGGCGAGCCCCCACCCCGCACCGCCCGATACTCACCACAGCGCTCTGCCTCAGCCACTGCTCGGAGGGGAGGGGAGGGGGAGAGAGGGAGAGGGGGGGGGGGGGGAGAGAGAGAGAGAGAGAGGGGGACGCAGAAAATGGCGGGAAGACCGAGGAAGCGCGTCGGCAGCGTCCCCGCCCCAGGGAGAGGGAGCCGGGCCCGAGCCCCGCGCGGAGGGGGGGCGGGGCCGCCGGCCGTTAGGGCGCCAACGGCTCGAAACGCCCGCCACGCGCTACTCTCGCGCGGCCTCCCCGCCGCCCAGGGCCGCCCCGCGCCGCCGCTCGGCCGCCGACTGCGCCTGCGCGCGTGCTCCTCGCCCCTCCCTCCTCCCGCACAGGCGCCCGCCTCGCGCTAACGGGGGAAGAAGGGGCCTGCGCGGCGGGGGGTTGGCCGGCGCCGGCCCGCTGACCAGTGACGTCACGCGGCTCCACAGGGAGCGGGGGCGGGGTCTGGGCGGCGGGGCCGTCCCTCACCTCAGGGGCCGTCCCTCACCTGAGGGCCGGTCGGCTGAGGGGCGGCGCTCCCGGTTTTTCGCTTCACTCCGCTCCCCTCCGCCGTAGCCTGTCATTTTTCTGGGGCCCGTTGCTCCCGGGAGGGAGAGGACGGGGGAGACCTGACTACGATTTGACGTTGCTCAGCTTGGACCAAAACCGGGACTCAGACGCGTGTGGCCACCAGCCTCCCCGAAGCTTGGAGACGGGGCTAATGGTGGCCACTTCTACCAGTCCTGTGTCCACAGTTGCTGTATTCGTGGTTCATCCCTGCTTAGTCCTTTTAGCATTTTTTCATGGACTTTATGTCCATGAATTTGCCTAATGCCTTTTTGAACCTGCTCATAACTCCCCAGAACTCTCAAGGCAACAAATTCCAAAACGTCACTAGCTGCTGCTTAAAAAAGCACTTTCTTAGTTGTTTTTTAACCCTCTCCTAATCCCATCAAATGACCCCCAGCTCTAGCATTGCAGGATTTGGTGAATATCACCTCTGCATTTACCTTACCTGTGGCCTTCGTAGCAATTTAGAAACCACCAGTACATTTCCCTCCAGCTTTGTCTTCCCCAGTTTGGAGAGCTCCAAAATTTGGCCTCTAAAGCAAGCTCTCCATTTCCTCAACGATTTCAGTTGCCCTCTTCTGTGCCATCGCCGTGCCTTGCTTGAGGTGCAGAGACAAGACTGCACACAGACCTCAAGGTTTTCTACAAAACCCTTCTTTCTAACACCTTTCCTTACGGTGCTCCCTGTTTTCTTGGCTCTTCGGCTGCTGCTCCCACGGAGCCACCAGAAAGCTCTCGGCAATGGTCGTGGGACCTCTTCAGCATTGTGAGGACTGGTTCTGGGTTGAGTGTCATGTAAACTTTTCACTAAGGCTTTGAGCATCCTTTATCAGCCGCTCCTTGAGTTTAGTCGTCTTCGTTTCCTGTTTACGCTTTGCGTGCCACGTTTTTCTGGGCTTCCTTACTTGCCTCGTGATAGCCTCCTTAACTTTCTCATTGAGTTGTGCAGGGGGGAGGTTTGGGCTACCATTTTCTATTTGTGTCAGACATTTTACCTGGGCTTCTCGTACGCTGTTTTTTTAAGCCTTCTGGGTGTATGTAGGCTTCTTGCTTTTGAACTGCTCATTTTAAGTTTTCGGGCATTCTTCCCCATTTTTGCATAGGTCATTTTCTTTAAACTGAGTATCCGTTTGCTTTATTTGTCTTGCTCTCTTCTTACAGTGTTAAGCTTAATTATATTGCGGTTGCCACTATGGAGCAGCTCACCCACTAATAGCTCTTGAATTAGATCCTCTGCACTGCTGAAGACTAAATTCAGAATGGCGTTTTTTTCTTGTGGTTTCTAAGGCCAGTTATTCTAGAAAGAAATCATTGATTGCATCCAGAAATGTTATCTGCATATTTCACCCTGATGAGACATTGACCCAGTCTGTATGTGGGTGGCTGAGCCCTCCTACTACATGTCCTAAATGTGCAGCTTCTCTAATCTCACTTAATGCAATTGTTGAAATGAATCAACACGGGGAAATGAGCAACCTTGCCGCTCAGCACAGCTAAGACTAACTCACAGGAGGTTTTCTACATCAAAATCATCACTTTTATGGCCTGCAAAGTGCATTATGTTGATTCCTGGTATAATGTGGTCTGTGCAAGACACCTTTAAATTAAACCCTGAACTGGCAATGGGTTCTCATGGGTAAAAAGAGCTGTAGTGTTGAATTCCTCCCCATCAGATTACAGCCTGATATGCAGCTGCAATTTTGGCTAGCTGAAGTTTTCAAATTGTCTTGCAGATAAAGTTCATTGCGTCTTTCCGATGAGGAAGGAACAAAAGCATTCACTAGCTTATTTCATAAGACTATGCTGTTTCAGTTCAGTCAGTTACTAAAATCAACTTCTCCTACAGTAGTATTTTGGAGGCTTGTGCTTCACAGTATTGGCTGTTTTTCAAATTTCATAAATATCAGTGTTACTCACGTAAAAAATACCTGAGTAAAAGCAAATTTTAAACACCTAGAAAACTTTCTAAAATTCTCCTGTCCTGAGAGCAATTCATCTTAGGCAAAAGAAGACACATCTGATAAAACATTGTCTGTCTTTTGGCTATCAAATTGTCTATCTGGATTGCTGCAACTAATGCCTTCAGTTCCCTGTGTGACCGGTTCCTCTCCCTCTTTGCAGACTCACACGCATACGATGTCCCACCTCCCTCGTGGCCTTTCACAAAACCTACATCCCCATCTGTTTATCTGGGCAAGCAGGACTATATGCTCATCCTGTAGCTGGTTTGGAGCTACATGCGTGCTGGTCAGTAGCCACTGCTCAAAAACAGTGAACAGCTCAACTGGACCAGCCTTTGGGAAAGGACAGTGCATGAAATAGTTTGTTTCTCTTTCTACTCAGACATGGAATTTTCCTGGAAGTTTTCACCGCAGATTATCGTTGCAGCCTCCATCCTATCTCAGCTTTGTCAAATTTGGTGAAAATTAGCCTGAAGGTTCAAAAGTTATCAAGGAAGGGAGGAGGGGAACAGATGGACGAAAGAGGAGTTGACAGACAGCATGATCTCATAATCCCCACTGGCATAGGAATTCAGGCTAGAATTGAAATATTTTAGGGCAGAACATTGTGCACTTAAAACTCTCATTTTGAAAGAACAAGCCTCTAATGTGAAACAAATTTTCATTTGTTAGGCCATCCATCGGCTTTTAGGGCAGAGATTAAACAACAGACTTCCCCTACAAACGAGCTGCAAACATATCTTTGAAATTTCCTACAGCCCCTTTCCCCACCCAACTGCAGCCCCATGTGCTTCAGTGTTTGCTTTTGCAGCTCCTTTTGTATCAAGATTGTTTTTCTCCAATTCATTTTTTCTTGGTTGTTTTTAGTCAAAACATAAAGGCTTACCTTACCCTTTTTTTCCATTCTAGGAGCAGTTGTTTTGCATCTGTGTCTGAGAACCGGAGAGGTTGCTTAGATAGCATGTTGCCTTTACAAGCCGTTTTATGGTGGATTCCAGCAGATTAAGACATGGATGTTTCTGGAAAGATGTCTGCAAGCTCTGCACTATTCCATCAATGCCATGTTGTGTTTGTTCCACTGCAAAATATGATGTTGTTGTGACTGACACCTCAGAGAGAAGCTGTCGGTTACCCATTGGCCAAGGCTGTAAAAAACAGCCAAGGCATGCAGTTACCGCCATATAGGCATTGCAGCTGGCCAGTATAAACCCTCCCACTGGGATACATCTGCAGGTAAAAAACTCTTATAAAAATGGTTTGCTTATTACTGCCTTAGGGTTTGGTTTGGTTTTGTTGTGTGGAAAAAAACCCACACGAGAAGACACAGAAATAAGTTTTTAGCTGGTGAACTGTAACTGCATAGAAGGTTTTTCATTTTGCATCATACTGCACATCTGCTAGCAGCAGCAGGATGTTAGTGGTCCCTGCTGCAGATTGCTGGAGTAGCAACCACTCTTTGGAAACACCTTGTCCTGAAAGGTAATTCATTGCTTTAAGCAAATTTATATTCTGAATTAAGCACAGCTTTTAAAGTGCCATGTGAACTTTTATTATAACTAAGTTAGAAGACAGGAATTTGGCACCAGCTTGCTTTCTCTCACAAGCACATGTATCTTCTCTCTAGAGGAACAGTAGATTTCATTCTGAGACCTTGTATTCCCAGAAAAGCAGGTCAAAGTGATTAGTTTTCTTCAGCTTTGTTGGATTCAATGCCGTAAATATAAAGTGCCTACGTGTTTGGGGTAACTACTAACATATTAAGACACAATGATGCACAAGGTTATTTTTTTCCTAGAAAATTGTATGTCTACTCCTATGACCCTATTCTGGATTAAAACCCCTAGCAGGGCTGATCAGTCTGGCTGTCGGCAAATGGGTTATGTTTGTAAGAAATTGAACCTTAGTGTGGGAATGTACGCTAGGACTCAGCAGGAGCCTCGGCAGGGACTGTGAAGGACCAGCCTGATCCCTCCCGCTTCCTTGCTCTGCTCCCCCTCTCCCATAAATCTCCCACCGGCTCCTCCCCAGCGGGGTAGTGGTTCCTTTGCACAGCAGTGACACAGGAGACCAACCATTCAGGGGCTTTTACAGAGCTGCCTCCTCAGCCTGGGGAGCATAAAATCATAGCGGGCAAAAGGAAATCGGCCTCCTACCAGCAGCAATCTCCGCTCTTCCAAACCCAGCTCTTCTGACAGCAGTAATGCCAGCCCTCCATTGCTCCGCTGTCCGCCACACCATAATCATACCTTTCTTGCCATGCCATGGTCCTTAAAAACACTGGGTAATTCATGGTTTCTAGAATAATAATAACAACTGAGAACTTTGCCGTTGAAACCACTTTAAACTACCTCTTCTAGAGGAAGCCGATGGTTATATCAGCTTGAATTTAGTTATAATCCAAGGCTCTTTTCCATTTAAATAGGCTTTGACAAAACATTTCATCCTGATAGGCAAGGCAAGCTTCTGGAGTTCTGATATTAAATTTGAAACATCTATCATTAGCAAAATGAGGAAACTTACTTTTCTTATAAACAAATCACGACATTAAAAATGTCATAAAAGAAGCTGTACAAGTCATAAACTGTACAGGTTTTACAAAAATAGTGCCACTGCATTTGTCATAATTCTATTACCCCATGGAATTCTTTCTTGTGCTCAGAAAAGTGGTGCTGTCCCAAAATATAGCACTGCTAAAAGTTTATTACAGTTTTCTTCCTGTTGGAGATTAATTTCTAATAAGTTAGTAATGTGCTGGATTGTATTTTATGCTTATTCTGTGATAGCAGTAATTTCAAAGAAAGCCATGATAAAAAAAATAGTATGCTTTGTGCATGAATATTTTTACTGATTAAGCAGCTCAGCTTATCTGAATCAAACATAAACAAATCAACAAGCTACTTGCCATGATTTCAGCTTAAAACTACTATTCCTATATTTTTAACACATCGCTGTATTTAAGTGCAACACGCATGACAAACTGAAACAAAAACCAGTGGATGTCACACATTACAGTTGAGAGTATAACGATGCAATTTGCAAAAGCATTTCAGTTCTGTCCTTCCTCTCATTTCTCCTAGTAACAAACTAAAATGCTCATTTTTGTCTGGCTGTACATCACTTGTGATGTGACTTTCATATTCAACAAAACACACATGCAGAACTTGTAGGCTGCCTTTTAACACTTTTTTTTTTCTGTCTTGTACAGAGCTGGAATGATTTCAAGTATAATTACTTAGAACAGACACTAATGCATTTCAATTTGCACTTTGTTTTACAGGTTGGTTTGATCTGAGAAATGTAATAGTGGAAATTTATACAGCACCCATGGTTAGAGACAAATAACGTTAATGACTATTGGGGTTGCATTGGGCCAACATATATAAAAGAACTTTAGTTTAAATAGCACTCCAGCCTTCCTACCATACTATTAATTTGAATTGCTAAAATTCAGTGAGTGCCTTAAGAAATAGTCATTAAGCCTATATGTAAAGATTTGCAAAGAGGAGAAACGCTATACACACAAAACAAATGGTGAAAAGTTAAAAAAACCCTGAAAACGACAACAAGAAGGCATAAAAACTTGTATTTATATTATGATGAGATAATGATACAACACAATATTGTGTGCTACAGAATGTAGCAAGCACCATGTATGCGCATACATATGAATTGGTTCAGTAGAATACATCTCACTGACTACAAACCTTTGGCTCTGGGACCCAGTGGCTCTGGCATGGAACCCACTCAGTGACACCTTTAGGTAACAATTTAACCAGTAAGCAGCAGAAGGCTCTCTGTCAGTGCTTCACATGTACAAAAATGCCATCACTTAAAAATCCGTATTGCACAAACCCTTTCAATGACATAATTCGTGTGTAACCACATTTTACGCCTCAAAATAGAAGGAAGAAATTCTGAAATTGGAGTGCCTTCACTCTGCTTTGCCAGTGGGCAAGTCTCTGGCTGGACATGCCTCCGCAGAAATCCTTTGCAGGGATTAATCTATAATCCTTCAGGTAGAAAGAACTGCCAAGGTGACCGAATGCTTTCTGGTCTTTTCCGTTTCATATATAGCCTTCATTTTCATTCTAGGTAGTTATGCAACACACTTGGATGTTTCTTTTGCTGCTACAGATTAACAACAGTGCGTTTAATTAGTCACTTAAGCAAATTGGCTCATTTTCATCGCTGGTGAAATTAATTTCTGATGTGTTTGCCCCATTAGTATTTGCATGGAGTACAGCTCTTCCTTAGAGAGCATCTAGAGGGATTCAATTCTCCTTCCACCAATTTTGGCAAGTGCAAGTTAGTGGATTAAATATCAACACTGTTACTGGCTCTTACCACACATGACCAATGGCCTCTAATAGTTAAAAAAAAATTAATGGCTTTCTGAAAGAGTAATCTGTTTTGCAGACATTCCTTTATCAACACCATCATAAAATGAAGTGGATAAAATTAATATTACTTGATTAAAAGCTGTGATGATGTGGTTCTTTTAAAAAATGTGTTTCTTTTCCACCGGGCTGATCTGCAAGGATGAAAAATTTCACCGCTAATTACCAGTCTGCTATAAAGTTGGTAAAATGGTGAAATAATCACTTGTCACGGTAGCAGAGACTGCTGTAAATACCTCCAAGAAAAGCAGAAGTACATCCTGCGGCTAAACAAGCCCCAGGGCTCAGAACGGGAGCAGATCTGCAGGCAGAGCTTACACACACGCAACTTCACCTCTTTCCGTTTCCCAGCTCTCTTCTTCGGGCATTTAAGTTCATCCACTGAAATGGGTTATTCAGAGCGTACAGCCGGATGCTCAGAATACTGGTATTTGTCACAGTAATTTGTTTGTAGGGCAATAGAAGTAACTTTTGTCTTTAATACAAAACGATGCTAGGCTGTGTGTGCTACAGCTGAACCCATACTCATCCATGTCATGAAAAATAATACCATTTAAGGTCAGAAAAAGTCTTAATATCTTTAAGTTAGGTGCAACTTATATTAGATTTTAATTCTTTTTTTTCCACCCCAAATCATACACTAAGAAATTAGGATAGAAACTGATCTATAAACACCAGATGAAAAACTGACCTTCTCATGGATTTGAGGGGAGCCTTTTTATTTCTGCTTTAATCTGATAAAACTTATTGTGAACCAAGTTTGGTTTTCGCACAAGACAATACAAATCCGGTCTCTGGGTAGCAATGTGTTGTAGAGTTTCTACTGGCCAAATCTTGCTCTTTTCAGAAGATAAGTAAGTCGGCTGCAATGGGCCGGGGGGAGGGTACAAGTTGGGCAGAGAGAGGACAGGCGCGAAGGAGAATTCATCCTCCCAGTTGCAGTGGAGAAACTGCAGAAAAAGCTAACAATTTTAGGCTGTTTTTTTATGCCTCACTCCTGTGATGAGAGAGTACACTGACGGAGCCAGACGAAGAGCTAACCCAGGAGCAACGACGGGGCGTGGATCCTCCCGACACTTGTGTGCTGCAAGGGAAAGCCCTTCCTTTCTTCTCCCACCAGGAAACAGGCCAAACCTCTACGTCTCCATAAAAAGAACTTCTCGATGACTTCATCTCTCCAGAGCCTTTTCCACAGAGGAAGAGACCTAGCAGCCCTGTAATCTTGCCCCTACTCCTTCTTTTCCTGTGTGGTAACTCCAGAGAAAGCAGATTAACTGAGCACTAGTATCTCCTCACCTGACAGAAGCACGGTCACGACACAAACGGCGGAGCTGCCAAGGCGGCGGCAGTATTTAATCTCGCAGCAAGCAGTATGCTTTTTGCAGTCGCGTTGTGCTTACAGATACAGTTGTGCGCGCGCTCACGGATGCATGCACGCATGCACGCTCACGAAGCACACGCAGAAATACCCAGCTTAAAAAAATTAATAAAAGTAGAACACCGTTTGCATCCCAATGTGCTACGGGCACAGGTAGCGCTGTGCTGGCTGCTCGGTAGCAGGTGAATCGCGTCCCTACAGGAATGCCAGAGCCCCCACTGTCACCGCGGGTCGGCGGGGCAGGGCTGGACCGCAGCACTGCTCGGGGGGCAGGCGGCCGCCCAAACCGGCTGCCAAACCCGACACTTGACGCCGTGGTGCCATTGCCTTCAACCGGGCTGATCCTGTCCGAGCTGTGGGAAAGGGGGCTGCGCCTGAAAACAGCACCTTAAAATTGGGCTGCACTTGAGGGAGAATGACACAGGCAGTGTGGTGTCGTTTTTCTTTACCGGCATAATAGCCCCCAGCCGTAATAACTGAAAAAGTAAAAACAAATAAACCCTTTTAATTTCCACTCAAGATTATTCGAGTAATTTTTATTGAAAATATAAGATCTACAAAGCCATGGATACCCAGCGTGGAAGAACTCATTAAGTTAGCACATTCATCTTTAAAAGGAAAATTTCAGGTTGACCTAAGGTACAATAAGGTTCAATTTAAAATCTCATTTTTCCTTCTTTAAGTTTCAAATCTCTTTTCATTCGGAGGTTCTGTGCAAGAGCTGCTTGTCATGAAAGGAAACACTTTACAATTCATGAATGTGTTCATTATATAATAAATGAACAGCAACAATATACTAGCCTTTTTTTTTTTTTTCCTGTTAACAGTCGTGTGTTAAAGTAAACTCTTTTTTTTTTTTTTTCCATGATTTGGAAATTAGTTACATATGCACCAAAGGAGCTAGTAATTTCTGCTGCTTGTCAGCTACACACAATGAGTATATTGCTGTGTGCTTTCCCCAACAATGAGGATTTTAGTAATATGCAAGGTGTATAGAACGTAATACCAAAACCTGCATCACAGAAAAGGTTAATTGTTTTCTTATTCAGCTGCCAGAGTTTATAACCTTAGGCCCCCCCCCAGAGCCAAAGTAGGGGTGGCCGTCCATTAGGTTATGTAAATTAAACATATATGTTTTCCTTGTTGGCAAGTTCCAAGCAGTAAGCGAGAGTGCAAACAAGGATCTGTAAGCTGCCACAAAATGTATTCGTATTTCTACTCCGTGTTGTAAAAGCCAAAGGGAGGACACGTATGTCAGATGTTGAAAGAACAACTGAATCTTTGTTTTTGATCATTATGGTCAGTCTGTCATGAGGTCTTGTATCTGAATGCTAAAAATGGCACCACACTTGGACATCCCATAGCCTTACACAGTACGTTTGTGTTTCCCTAGCCACTGAGCACTGGTCTCACAGAGACCCTGACTTTATAAGCTAACAAAATATAGATTCGGGTGCTGAAGAATCCAAGGGAGGGCTTATACAAAGACAATTAACCCTCGCACCAAAACCTAATTTTATGATTTTACTTAAAGCCACACTGAATCAGTTGTGAGAGGGTGAAGATATAAATACACCTCTCTGCTTCATCCGTAAGAGGGTGGACAACTGACCATTCAAACAGAGGGTCTTGAAACAAAGCTTAGTTGTCCTTTAAACAATGAAAAGGAGAGGCATACATAAATGGTCACCAAGGCACAATATGACAAAGGTGAAGAGTCCCTGAGACTCTGGTCTGGGTCTGTACCATTCCCCTCCCTATACAAGTAAATGAGAACATTTAGGAAAATATAATACAAAATCTCTTACAGGAAATATAGACTACACTTGCTAAAATCACTTCCCTAAAAGTGTTTATAGCTTTTTTCTTTTTTTTTTCTTTTTTTCTTTTTTTTTTTTCTTCTTTTTTTTTTTAAAAGACCTTCTTTAAACAGATAATGCAAAGACTGGTCCATTTTTTTCTTACCCGGCAAGCCAAGCTCTAATGACTTCACTAAGCAGAAGTTGTATTAAAATACACCTTCATAGTATTGCTACAATTTGGGTAAATATGTTCTGAACAGCTTGATGAGTACTAAATAAACTTTGCTGTTTTACAGCATACATTTTAATTTTTTTGCACTTTTTTAAGAATAGAAAATGCAATTATAGTGTGCAAAAGAAAAAAAAATTAATTATCTTCTAGCTGAATACTGTAATTTTAAGCCATGCCTTCCATAAAAAAATGTATTGACATGTGTAAATAGAAGAAAAGAAAAAAAATACAAGCAAACAGAGATTTCATTTCCTTGCAAGGAAAGATTAACTATCACAAACTGGATCACTTGTGTTCTGTATTCTTCAGACAAAGAAATGAAAAAAACAACCCAAAAAACCACTGAAATGCTTCAAATGTCATCCATTCCACGATAACAGGTTAAAATTGCAGTGTTGCTTTCTACTACTCCCATTAACATGGATAGAATGATTTGCTGCTGGTTGGATATTGAATACAAAAAAGCAAAAGAAAGTTGAGATCATCCCACATGAAGTCATTATTAGAGCTGGCTTTTCCCCCATTTTGAAGTACAGTAGTGACTTTTAAATACGACCTTTTCTAAAGATCATCTGAGATTTGAAGATTTATCTGCCTGCTTCACCCAAACAAAGACTGCTGAAAGAATTTACTCTACAGAGCCCGCTACACAGCGTTCAAAATGTTTTGGTTTTTTTTTTCATGAAAAAATACCACAAAAAGTAGTTTTAGGCTTTTGTATCTCTGAATGACTAACACATTGTAGATTCCATTTATTCCTCCATGTTTGAAAATGGTTTCTGCAAAATCAAAATAACTGTCAAACTCCCTTACGCCATGCTTCCAACAGTTTGAATTTAATACTTCTTGAATGGAATGACATTATTTATTTTCTTTAATTTGCAGTATGGCTACATCAAGCTAGCTTTAAGTCACAACTGTACCTAACCACAGTTCTCTGCAGCAAACCCATGATTTACAATATCTAATATTGTGGTTACAGTGCAGGGAACCGTGGGTAAGAAACCTCCATGTCAGAGTACTGTGGTTGGGGTTTCCCGGAAGAGTGGCAGTTGACACCTCTGGAATATTCATATATAAGTGCTTCAGTCAGATGGTCCTGAGTTGAACGGGTAACTCAGGCACTATGAGAGCCTGGCATTCAGTCTGCGGGAATGTGTGTAACCTCCGTCACTCGAACCGCTTTGCAAACTGTAGTGGTCTTCAGCATCACTGGCACTTCCAATACTGTCCATTTCACCTGGAGTAAACTCCATTCCTTCAATGTCTACTTCTAAAGAAAACATAAGAAGGCACATTTTCAGAAAGGCAGCGGTTGTAGCAAGTAATCATGGGCCAGTGTCAACCAACGTTCAGGTGAAACCTGAATCAGACTTCATTTTCTGCAAGTAAAAAAAAAGAACTGGAACAGTAATTCCTGAGGAAAGGATCATCTTGTCCACCTGAGAATTAAAATCCCTTCTGTCTTCATCCACATAAATATACTGCATGACATCAATACCAAATGCTGTCCCAGAACTGTTCCAACCTGTGCATAGACACTGATCTTTAAAAAAAAACAACCCTCAAAGGCCATAATACTGCAGCACCGTTCATGGTAATTCCAACCTATACAGGTGTCGGCTAGTAGCGACCGTGGTGTAGCCATCTGTCCACCGGTAACTGCACCGTGACCGACAACTCATCTCCCATACGCACTGAAAAAGTCAGCCTGTGCAAGTGTTCAGGCACAGAAAAACTTCAAATGAGAAAATAAGAAATGGTGACAGGCAGCTTGAAGAGCTCTGTCTTAAATGAGAACCAAATGTAGAGAACACTTGGTGATCGTTACACAGAAAATATTTTAAAATTTCACAATAAATGATGTGGAATTAATTTATTCACACAAATGAATTAAGACCAATAAGATCTTTTTTTCCAAGAAGAAAATATTATGCCAGCCTTACCAATAATTACACTAAAAATTCAGAACATTAGATGCTAATTGTTTAAAAAACTGGCAAAAACACATGCAGTATAAATAGCTTTAAAAATACACGCAGTATTAATAGCTTAAAAACTGATTAGAAAAAAAAGAATTTTTTTCAAATGATGTAAAAAAGATGCAGTAGTTTTTTCTTCTGCAAATCGCATAATGGAACAGTTTTGTCTGGGTTTTGTTGAAAGCTTGATTTTAGTTCTAAATAATGTTTTCTTGCTTCCCTACTTCCCTTTTCCTTCCTGCTCCTCCAACTCCCTTTGGGAAGCCCTCATTCAATTACCTTGTTCAGAGTCAGTGGATATTGTTGATCCCATACTGTCAGTGCGGATACGCTCCATGCCCTGCACGGATAGCTGCTCCAATCTGCGTTTGAGGTAGCGGTGTTCCCGCTGTAATTGTTCTTTAATATTTAGAGCTTTTCGGTCCTGTTCTTCCAATTTCTTAAACAGAAAGAAAGATAGTAAACGGACAGTTTTTACTCATCTTAAAATATAAGTAAGTTTAGATCTTCTCCTAAACAGTAATTTTAAAGCAATTTAAATATAATAATTAATTTAAAATTAAATTTAAAATCTTAATTTTTTGTTACCATTCTACAGAGGTCAGTACAATTTAAGCAGGCTAGGCCAGAGCTGAATTTGTTTCACAATAAGATGCACGGATATGGAGTTGGAAATCCCTCAGAGACTCTCTTGCCACTAGCAGACGTTCCTCAGCTAAGACCGAATTATTGTTGCCTTGGTTGTGGGGAATATTTAAATCATTTTGGCAGGCAAAACTGGCACCATCTTTGATAACTAGAGCACAGCTCAGGTTTCAGTCAGAACATAATGCCTCTTTAGGTGAAATAAGAGACTTATCACCATAAAGGAACCACTGCAAGCCTCCTGAATGCTACCGCAGGCCATGGAAATTTTGAGCATTTAAAAAGCTTCATTAACAATAAGCAGTATTAATTATATATAGTAGGAGGAATTTACTAACAATTTTCTTTATTCTTGCTTTTTTTTTCCCTTGAACTTCTGCAGAGCAAATAGGATAATTCTGTGATAACCTCCTACAAAATCAGTGGTATTAATCCAAAACTTCTCAGCAAACAGTCTGTGAAAGGATCCTTCCACACATCTACCTAAAATCTCCCCTCTGCTTGAACAAAAGAAGGTATTAGGGTTTGGGAATAAAAATAATACTTCACACCTGGTAAAATGTGCAGCACTGTTGGTTCAAATGCAGTAACAGAGATAATATGTTTTAAGATTTCAACTGAACCCTTTTCCAAATCACTGATAGCCATTTGAAAGAATTGACTGTATAATTAGGGAAGAAAGCGTAACAAGTATGATGGGATCAAAAGCAGGAAGGACACACAAATCAAAACATATTATTTAAAAAAATGATCTAACTGATGAAGTAAATTACAGGTTGTAGCAGTAAAAGCACTGATAAGAAAGGCCAAATTTCTCTGTGAGCTATGTTTACATGACCACTGAGATTTAGGAGATGTGCAGGGAGTGAATACAGCTGCTGACAACTCCTCCCTACCATCTGAATGAACCTATGCTTGGTTTGCTGAGGAGAGCAGGGTGGGACAGGGCACAGCAAACCACAAGCAAAATGATTTCAGAGCTTTTGCTGTTCCAATGCAAGCCTGAAAGCAAAAGTATTTATCTCTGAAAAAATAATTCACACTATTGAATTGGGCAGTTTCCTGGCTGAATGAAATCTAACTTCTGCAGCCTCGTGTTAAGCTCCCTCCCAGGCGATACTCTGTGTAGATAAGCATCATACGTGGATACACAATGTTATAATACGAAAAGGGATTGGTACATCCATGTACACAACAAACCAAAGGTGCCCAATTTCCTGTATTTTGCTGGCTGCAATCCCTAACTCTTTAACAACTATTTTAGGCATGAACTCGGTGATTCATATCCAGGAGACTCAAAACCACCAAATCTTTCAAGGCAGGTTTCAATATATTGGGGGTATGTGTGTGTGTGTGTGTGTGTGTGTGTGAAAAGTTCAAAACTAATGACTGTATTAGAAATGGCAGACAGGCATTGGCATGCTCTGGCAGTGCAGGGGGGAGGTATCTGCCCTGACAAAGGGGAGCAATTAAGTGGCAACCCAGTTAGGGTAGGTTCAGTTAAAATCTTAAAAAGACAGTTAAACTTCAGTTTCAGTTTCCAGAAAATGAGTACTTGGTACCATGCACAATGGACTTGGAAAGAATCTGTTCTTCACTTTTTTTATCAGCAGCTGAAATGGTAACTACATGGCTAATCTCTGACACTTGCCACTTGTAGAAACAGTTTTTCAATTTGTATGCATAAGCCCATGATAAGGGGGCAACCCAAGACAAAAACCACATGCAGTGCCTTTCAGGCATGTTAGCCTGAATTATAAACAAGAGGCCAAAATCTCAAATGGTAAAAACAGGGGTTGCCCAGCTGGAGTAAATGTGCTTGTAAGAGCTGAGGAAGTAGCTCAGTAAACTTATTCACAAGAATGGTTTTGCTTAAATTAATCTTTAATTCTTCATATGAATTACACTGATTTCTGCAACTGCAGTGAATCTTAATGTTGTAAAACAGCAGGCTGTTCTCCAAAATATTCCAAGATTGCTGGCAGTGTTCAACCTCTCCTGACACTTTTCTTGACCTGTTTCCCTATAACACTGAAAAAATGCCAGATGAGTAATTACAGTCCTGGACACAGCAGCAGAAGCCTGTTCTTTAACTTTTACAATTGAATACCTGTTTGTCATATTTCTGCATATAACCCCATTTCCCTGAAACCTACAACAGTGAAAATGAGAGTGAAAGTGACTTTGGAGGGAGGGGGCCTGAAGAATAATTCCCTTTGAATTACCTGTGCAAACATATAACCTGCACTGCTGCTGGATCACAGGTGAGATTTTGGGTTGGTTTTTGTTTTAAACTTGTTACATCCGTGAAACACGCAAGAAGAGCGGCAACTCACAGGAGACTGCATTTCATTTTTGGTTTCTTTTAAATGATTGTCAAATGCTCCAGGATCTGGTCATCAAGATGTGGGATGGGGATAAGGCTTACTAGTAGCTGGAAGCCCTTTGACTCCGTTAGTTTTTTTGATCACAAATGCATCTGGCTTTTTACATTGAAATCAATGCAGTACAATGCTGCGTTGCTCAGTCCTTAAAAAATATATATATTAATCAAAGAACAGCTTTGATGCATACATTTATGCTTGGGGTTTTTTTAAATACAATGTAAACCGTTAGTAACTAAGTAGAAATCACAAAATCACCATTTCATATATCTGAGACTTGCAGGGTAAGCTGCAAAACACAAAACCTTGATACTGTGACTGAAATCCTTGCAACTAATAAAGGCCAATATATCCAGAAGATCGGACATACGGATATGGATTTTGTGTGAAAATTAGTTTCCTCTCTATGGATACACATTCTGGAAGATTCTGCTTTAAAAAAAATAAAAATATGGATGAATTTTTTTTACCTTGATATGCATCTTAGCTCTTTTCAACAGACTTAGAGTGGTGTGTCTGGTGCTGTCCGGCCCGAGAGGCACAAGCTGTTTTAGCTGTTCCAAATATAGCCGGAGTTTAGCCCGCCTGAAATTATTAAAAGTGAAGAGCTTTGTAGTGAAGTTGCACCCGAACAGCATATCCTATATGCAAACACCATCTGTTTGCAGGATCTCTGTGCAGAACTCGATTCAACGGTGGCTTCCTTTCCCCTCCCTTTGGCAAAGTTTCAGACTGAAAGGTCACTTGAAATGCAGTAACACTGCTTGGCACATTCAGATATTAGTTTCATACCTATATTTCAAAGCAGTTTGCTCAGTCTGGGTAGTCCCATCTTAATGAAGGGGGGGCACGCTCAGAGATCTGAGAAATCCAGGCGTGGCTGCACACTGAAACTATGGCTGGCTAAGGAAGAAAAAACTGGGACTTCACTCCAACCCAGTGATTTTTGCAGGCAGAGGTGGAGCTGTGGGAGGGAGCAGATTCCCCTCTCCCCCATTAGCTCTGCCTGATAGGATGGGACACGCTCCTGCTACACAAGGCAAGAGCACCCATGCAGCTCTGCACAGCTCAGAGCTGCTTCCAGCCCTGGTTTATCAATATATTGTAACCAGCAGGTCCTGATGCCGCTTCTCCTGCCACCTACTGACCCACAGTCCCTCCGAGAAGGAGACATTCCTCCTCTCACTGTACAGCCAGGACAACCTTTACTATGAACACACAAGAGAAAATACTTCCAGCCATATTGGGTCCTGCCTTCTCTGCTACTCCTTTGCAAGTATCGCTACTGCTGCTCTCAACAATCTCTCCTGTACTAATGACATTAAATCTATCAGTAAAAAGAGGATAAACAAAGTGGTATTTCTACAGATATTTGGTTTCCAAACTTTGTCTGTCTTTGAGAAAGAAGCTGGCAATACAATAGTCCATGAAACAGTTACTTCAACTATCCAAAACAAGGCAGTGGCAAACCAAAGAACAGTGTGTGAGTGTGTTTCTACAGTTAAATCCAACAGAAAATCTCTCCTGGTTTTAATGCACAATTCTTGAACAGGAATCCATACAGTTTTGCAATGAGACACAAATGGATGCCGCAGCACTGACATGAGCAACATCTCTAATATTTTCCTTTCTGCCAGCCTGTTACAGATAGAACAAAGCGATGACCTGGAGCATGCCGACATCCCGCACAAAGCAGTAATAATAAGTGAAGCGGATCAGAAGTGTGAGATGAATAATCATCTTTTTCAAATCTGTTCGATGCTGCATGAAGGAAACAAACTTTGCAGGAAATTTAATGCTTCTGGTCAAGAATGAACTTTCTTTTGTATGATCAGTTCAGAACCAGAATTCAGCATCAGTGTTTGAAAAGCAGCTGAAGAGGATTTAATATCCACCAAATGACAAATTACACAAGTGTAATTGGAATGATTAGTGTAATGTGAAAACAACCTGAGAATTAATGGGGAAAAAACCCAAAGCAAAATAAAATCTAATTAAAATACAGTACAGTAATGACTACACACTCACACATTTACTTCTGGCTGCCTCTAAATCAGCAATGTATTAGGTAGGAAATCAAAGAGCATTTCTACAAAATTGTTAATCCTTTCTTCAAGGCACTTAGGGAAAAAGGAATATTCGAGAAAATGTGATTCTCAAGAGAAAACTGATGACAGATTTTTTGTTTTCGCCTGGGGTTTGTTTTTAAATACAAGGTTCTAAACTTAACCATCTAAATGATTGTATTTAAACAACAGCAACAAAGTCTAGGGTAAGTATTCAGAAAAGTAGCCTCATCAGATTGCAGAGTGTCCCTGTGGCTGCTAACTTCAACTGGGACATTGATCTTTAAAATAGTGAAATACCAGAATTAGGGACTACTGGTATTTATACAGAAAATCCTAATCAAGTAAATTTTTATTTCTGTGTCTGTAACCTCTAACAACTACCTGGCTGGTTTTGTGTTTTAAATAAAAAAACTTTCTTCAGGGACTAAACTAAAATAATCTTTTGGGTTTTTAAATGGCCTCTAAACACACATGCAATCATCTGCGTCACTCAGCACAACTTGGATGCAACTGTATTTAGACAGCTGAGAAGAAAGTTGGGACTGAAGATAAAGGAGGATATAGCAAGAAAGAGGACAAAGAATAGTATTCAAGTAGTAAATACAAGAGTTAAATACATTGAAATGGAACACTCAATATACTTAGGAGTAATTAAAAGTCTAATAAGGAATATACAGCACTGTTGATCTGAGATCTGCTTAATATTAATCCTGGAAAATGTTAATGAAACCAGACTACATATTCGACGTATCTGCCTTTATTACTATTTGAAGAAAGTCTGTTTACAACTGGGAGAAAGTAAGAATTTAGTGCACTTCCTTACCATTAACTGGTGAGTTAAAGGAAAGATTACCAAGATCCAGAGGGCACAGCTGTGTGTCTTTTTAAAGCACTAATTCTTTTATGTTACGTGCCAAGCAGGTAAAGCAGGACATTACAGAAGTGTCACGAAGAACACAGGACTGAAGCTAAGAAGAGTATTTTAACTGACCAATGAGAAGAATTAAAGAGCTAAATATTAAAAAAAAATGCTTTAAGGCATTCTCAGCACTATCAATTGATAACACTAAATGTAATAAACAGACTTGTTAAAAGACCTGCTCTAACTTCACCTTTTTTTTTTTTTTTAAAGGGACTTTTCCTTTCATTTAATTACTCAGCACCTATGAATCCATTAAAGATTTTAAAGCATAAGCTTTACATAGATCTTTACATAAATGCAGGCATGTTTATATGGCTAATTCATATATTATAACACAACAGCATAATCGATGGCATAGGTTGTGAACATTAAAAAAAAGAAAACCATCCCACCACAATTCCTGTGGTACTGGAGTAAATATCCCCATGTTTTTCATTTTGCGCATCTTAGAAAAAACTGTAAGAATGTAAGAAAACATTTCAGGCATGTTATGTTAACAGATCACACCAGCAGGAACAAGGGACTCAAACTTCACAGCAGATAAGTTGTCGCGTACAGACTCTGCCAGCACTAATTTCTCCCTTTTTCTGCAGGGATCTGACAGCTTTCGCTTTTCCTCAGCTGACTGTGACCGCCGGAGGAGGGAAAGGCACTTACAGAGGTAATCGCAGCCGGAGCTGCCTTGTGTTTTGCAGCTCATGCCTTAAATTCCACCTAGAAAAGAAGCAAAAAAAAAAAAAAAAAAAAAAAAAAAAAACCCCAAAAAAAGGAGCCTGGTCTCAGAGCAACAGAGTAACGATCTATGTGTATGAAATGTGGTTGAAGTTGGGTAGTTATGCTCTGCTCCAGCTTCGACACCCGACTGTTACACCTTCGCCCACTCAAAGCATGATGTCAGGCCAGGACACCAGTGCCTACAGAAGCGGGCACTTTTCTCACCTCATGCGGATGCACAGAAGTATCGCCCTCGTCACTGGTACTGAATTTATCAGGGAAGGTAAGGATCTAAAAAAAAACTATCCAAAATCTGAATCTTCAAGCCTGCAGCTCTCCGTTTTGGGTACAGCCCCACGCATGGAGAGAGGTACATGGGTGACCGGTCTCTGATATACCACATTTTCCTTTGTGCCAGATAATAAAGCGGTTTCAGATGTTCAAGACTTCAGTGTTTCTCCATAAGCGAGCTCACAACATGGTCCTATAATCTGCATTATAGCTCTTCTAATGCGTAATAAACATGAATTACCAAGCCCACAGTCTTGGTCAGTGTTCCACAGCAGTGGCCATGTCCATGAGCAGTTGGGTGGTTCATCATGTTCACGTAAAGGAAAAAGCAACCTGCTGACAACTAATGCAACAGCTACCAGCTGGAATTGCCTTGAACTGGTTTTGAATCCATGTAAGCCATGATTTGCAATATTGGCAGGTATTTCAGAACCGCTAACAAAATGAACCCTGGAGCCCCACAACTTGGAGGGACAAAGCAGCGAAACAGTATTGTTCAGAATGTCCCTGTAGTACAAGGACATCCACCAGAAGTCATTTGAAGACCACTCACTGACTCTAGTCCTCAGAGACTCCAGTTTTCTCCAGTGCTCGGCTATGAAAAGGCAGGAGCAATGCTGGCCAGGGGAGCTATGGTTCACCATTCCTCCACAAAAGGCTGCCATGCAAAAGTAAATTAAGATCTTTCACCCTAACCAATTTTGAAATTGTGTTAAATGAGTCTATTAAATAATGGCCAGTAAGCTTCCCCATACCTATGAAATCCCAGATGCAAATCCATTTTATAACACCAAGAAATGGAATACTAAGATGCAGAGAAAAAAAAAAAAGAAAAAAAAAAGCTTATTGTTCACACGGATAATCTTCATTCCAAGGAAACTGCAACAATTCCAAGATATTCCTACAACTACTTGATGGATAGTTGCAATGGCAACAAAATACTTCTCAGTAAGGCCAAATAATACAACAAGAGGCAATGGCTGTGAATTGGGAGGTTCAGGATGGACATTACAAAACAAATTTTTTACTAGGGCAGTGGTGCACAACCAGAAGGGGTTGCCCAGAAAGGCTGTAGAAGTCCAGTCCTGAGAGGTTTTTCAATATTTACCCAGACAAAGCCACCGACATTCGGAGATCCCTCCAGTCAACATTTCTATGAATGTATAAATCAAAGATTGCTTGTAAAGCTGTAGCATTCAACTCAGAGGATTGTTCCCATTCATTTAACAGCAAAACACCCCCAACTGTGCAACTTAAACCTGTGCCAGTCTGATTGATAGGGTACTGGTAGGTTTGTGGAGTGACCTGACCCACTTGTGGTTTTTCCACAGGGGCTCTCCAGGGCTTTTTCAGGTCCAGCACAGCAGACAGAAATGGCCTGCAGCTAGTCACAGCAGACAGTTGTTCAGGCAGTAGTTGCACAGTTTTATGACAGCAGCAAAGGTGTGTTTCCTAAACCATTCAAGTATACATCTAGAGACTTTATTTGGAGGGCACTGATCTGCACAAAGCCAGCTAGAAAGGCAAAGTGCACATCCAAAACAAGCTGCTCAGTCCTCGGCAGGGCATGCCTTAGCCAGGCCTTGGCAAAATTAAATGGCCATGGACGCTCATGATACAGGGCGACAGTGTCCTGCTCGTGTGAAATGTGTGCTTGTCAATCCTGCCACGCTGGTTGGGCAACCCATGCAGACAAAGCTGCCAACAGCCTTCCATTCATTTACGGTAGGTAGCATGGGGTAGGCATTTCCTTGAAGCTGCACCTGAAGACATAAACAACAGCTCCCGCTGTTGACATCATGCTGCTGACTGCCAGAGACCACCACTTGCAGGAAGTGTCAAAGGGGCCATGCTCATCTGTTTCTCAACAATTGTGAGCAAGAGCATAAAACTCACTAGGGAGAAGTCAAATTCATGACAGTGTTCACCTTGCACATCCTCAAGGTGAACAGCCTTCCCAAATTAGAAGAATGACTCTCTCTCACATGTACGCATTCTCTGTTGACCCAAAGCTGGCTGTAGAAGGGAAGGAGCAACTCTATCAGAAAAGTTTGTCATCCTGTGGGAAGTCCCCGAACAGCTCTGTCTGGTCCACACCCACTCCCTCCTACCAGCAGATTGCCCAGTCAAGACATGGAGCTATCTTGGCCACACTGGGAGGCACCTTAGAGCTGCAGCATCTCCAGCTGATGGGTGGAAAGGATCTGGAAGGCTAGGAAATGGGCAAAAAGCCACTAAATGTCCATGTTCCCATACCGCATGCTCTGAGTTTCCCTTCATGCTGGCTCCAGCAGAACTTGGCTTCAACACCCACAGCCCTCCATACCTCTCACACCATAGTGCATCACCAAAGCACGTATGGGCCCAAAACAATGCTTGCCTCACAAGAAGGCCTTAACTGTGCTTTCTGCAAGATCCTTCAATGCTAAAAATGCTTGTGTGGCTGAACATGTGTCTATATTTCAGATGTCCCAAATTTAGTCTAGTAAACTAGCTCTGTGTACAGGAGGTTGACATACTCTCGAATCAACTGCTAAATATACTTGCTTGGTGATGTTCTGAAAAGAAAAGGACACTATAGATCAAACACTCAAATGACATTGACAATGCAATCATTACAAGCTTCACTAGTGAGAACAACAGATATAACTGAAATAGATGCAAAAATTAAAAATTCATCGTTTCTGTACATTAACCATTTCAGTCCAAAAACCAGACAGCCTCAGACCCTATCACAAGGCAAATCTAGTTCAAATTTAATACAAACAAAACCCCCACTTCCAAGAATATAAACCTATTTGAAATGAATCTAGAAGAAGACATATTATTACAAATTGGACAGAATTACCGAAGCATTTCAGATTCCTTCTCTCATGTTTCACATTTTTTTCCACATTCAAACCTATCCTGGCCATGGTGCTGTGCAATGAAGTTAATACACAAAGGTTTAAATATAGAGCAGTTACTGAATTTTTCATTGTTGCATAATGACTATGTAATCTAGCTTAATAACACACATCAGATAAAGTCAGAGAAGACTCTCTGCACCAAAAATTCACTTCTGGAGTCAAATGTTCTCCAGGTACATAGTGAACCAAAGCAGTCTGGGTTGAGCCCACAACTCTGGGTCAGAGACCCCTCCGGTGAACTAATAGTTTTGTTTTCTCCCTAAAGAAAGGTGATTTTATCTCCCTACCAGGCATGAAATTCAGCATAAAATACAGAAGTGAGCTAACTGCCATTGTAAGACACTCATGTTTTTACAGGAAGAGTCTTCACAGTTTTATTTATGAAATGCAAATACCTGTGTACAGGGAGCACTCAAGTTTTAGAGAGAGTCAGCAAACACAGAAGCTCAGGATCCTTTGTGACATGCACTGGTCAGGATGAACACAGACAGCATCGTTATTCATAAACTTATCATTATCTCAAAGTTTTTAAGAAATGCAGATCAGCAGTGAAAACTTCCCCATTGCAACATCAGGATTCACCCGCCAGGAAGGTAAAATCAGAGAGAGAAACTCTGCCTACCTTCTGACTCCAATATCATCCCTTTCTTACTAGAGCTTGACACAGCAAGTCAAGATCTCTTAAGGGCTTCAGCTCTTTTTATTTTGTGCACAGTCACACTCGAGCAATGACGGAATTTTGCTGCAAATGGCTTTAATGGTACTAAAAATTAAAAGTGTTCATATTATTTTGTATATTCCTGGATATCATGGCCATACATATAATGTAGGTAAACACATAATTACATACCCCACTTGACTTAGTAGCAGTTGCTACTCAAGTATACTTGCCTCACTCCTCCTTAAGCTAACACTTTTCTTAAAGTAAGTGTCAGGAATTATATATTTACAGCTCTACAATACTTTTTATAAGCTACCAACGATGATTTTGTACTAATTAAAACACATTTGTTTACAAAGGCATTTAAAGAGATTATATATAAACTTCCATCTTAAGAAATCATAGAAATTCTATCATATAAAAATGGTTCTAAAGAAACCTATTTATTAATGGTCCAGACAGAATTTAGCATATCTTCAGCAAAACTTTAAATACAATGGAAGATAACAATGCTCCACTGAAGTATAAAATCCTGTCTCTTCCATATTTATCTCAGTCAGAAACACTTTCAATACTTTCTACTCTACAAAGGATACCTCAAATACATTTTTTTTCCAAAAGAGTCTCTAGCTCGTACTTGAGCTGCACAATCTATTTCAACTACGCAACAAATTTGCTTTAGTGAAAAGGAAAGAAAACCTCTTAGTATTAAAGCACTGTACCATAGCAAGGCACCCAGTGTGCTGATTGCTATGAGATGTGTGAAATGCTTGCTCACAGCTGAGTGCCTCAGAGTCAAAACCAGAAAATTCAGTAGCACCCTTACAGCAAACCTCTTGGCTTTTTATTATCCAAGAAAAGATGAGCCAAACAGCAGTGTTCTGCAATAGATGCCTTTTTTCCCCATATTAAGAACAAAATCCTGAAGTTTGTGCTGCAGGTGAAGATTCATCTAAGGTTTGTTCCACATGGCATGTTTTGCCTGTGTCTAATACCTTATAGAGGCCTCTGCAACTAAATTCAGCAGCAAAGCCCAGGAAGGCACTGGGGCAACTAACAGGCAGAAAAAGCTGCGAGTGCTTAATTGCAGTGATTGTTAGTGAATTAAATGCAACAGCCCTACAATCAGTGCAACCGCCTGCTTTATTTACTTCAGTGTTAACTAAGAGTTTCATCCTCTATATGCATTTTCAGTGTGCTGAATATTTTTGTGCATCTGTCTTGCTAAATTGAAACCAGCCAGTCAGCTTTAGCAGCCAGGTAGCTGGTGGTCTTTGGGTACCTCTGAAGTATCCAAACACAAGACATCAACGGCCTATGAAGGCAATGGCTGCAAGTGCATCTTAACCACCACTAGCTTTCAAAGAGTCAGTGCTGCTATGAACTTAGTCATCTGCAAGTTTTCATGTGAATACAGCTCAGAAATGCTGCTGTTCCTAACGCTATGGAAGCCAGAAGAAAACCTCTGCTGCCTGTCATACAGCTTACCATTTCAATGTTTTGTGCATTTTATCACTCTGAAAAATATCTAAGTTCTCTATTTCACTATATATAAATGTACACTGCTGCACTGACTGTGCATTTTACTTACTTTCACTCAGCGCCACTTCAGCCCACTTGCTGAGCCAAGACTGCACACTTTAACTTTGCCTTTTTACCCTCCAAAAGTTGCAGCTTGTTCACGTTTTAGAACATATGCATGAAACCAGAACTTACTCCGACATCCTTCAGCAAACCTAAGTTAAGGGAAGTATCTGCAGTGCCACAAATTACGCGTTTTTGGTTAGCTAAGCCTCTTGGCAGCAGTGTGTAGAAAGCTAGCTGGGACACAAGCTGCGACAGGTGAATACCGGCTGGTCTGCGAGAGGGAGCTGCTAACTCCCAAGAGAGGGGATGCCTGGCAGACCTTGCTGCCCATGTTGCCCTCTTCCCCCCTCTCTCCTTTCCCCATCCCTCCAGTAGCTCCCTGCTGAGTGCAATGACAGCTGCCTGTCCTAAATTATGAGCACTGGGCTACGTCAACATTTCTTCATCTCTCAAAATGCCTACAAGCCAACTTTGATGCTCCTTGCATTCTGGTTCCCACCAGAGGGTGAGCTGTGGTGGCCCATATACTGCCATAAGCCAGGGGCAGAAGCTAAGACGGGCAAATGACAGCAACTCCTGAGGCTCGCTTTGGGCTGGAATGACCCTGTAAAGCAACCTGGACAACAGCAGTGTGAGAGACCTGACTGGAGCCTCAGCAGCTGGTGGCTGGCCAGACTGCCCAAGTGCTGTCCCTTCAGGGGCACATCTGACAGCAGAAGCAGACAGACAGACTGATTAGGGCGCCAGAGTCACATCTGACTTTGTGCCAGCAGAAGAAATAAAAGCCCTGTGGCACAGTTAGTGCCTGTTGCTGTGTTGTTCCTCGACCTTCTTCCACTCAATTTCCCCTCCTGCCTCAGAGAGTGAGCACGAGCTGTCAAGAGGCGTGCGAGGTGTGACACAGGCCTCTCCCCACCAGTGCCACCCCACCGCATGCTCATCCACGTGCCTAAACTGCCTGCAGACCAACCCAGCAAGACGACAAAACCAAATACAGTGGTTGGTTTCCAACCACTCCTTTTCCTTCATGAGCTTGTGGCAGGCACTCAGAGGAGCACTTGTGCAAGGCAAGGCACAGGCAGGACCACAATGAGCAAGGACTCCGGGGCAGGTGGGACACCAGCAGCTCTGACTGGTATTTGTTTTAACTGCTGGGGAACCATAGCTTCAGGGTCCACAGTATTAAGAGCTACAGGATTGTCATCTGACCACCCTCATCTCCTCTCCTTGTTTTTTTCCAGGCTCCTCCCTGCAGCCAGGCTTGATCTCACAGCTTTTCCCAGGCTTCAGCCATCCCACTGTCTTAAGCTGCTCTTATTTGAAGAGCAGCTGTCAAAGGTTTAACAGCCCTTCATTGTCTCAGGTCTCAGCGGTAAGTAACAGCAACATGCAGAAATTTGAGACGTGCTTCACAGGAAATGTCAATAGGAATTTACAAGCTATACAGGGATTCCCAAAACCATCACAAGCTGGATACTACTTGTCTTTCCTGGATAGTAATCATCTCAAATTTAAATGTATAGGATTTTCCATCCTTTGACCAGAGGCAATAAAATCTCTGACTTTGCAAGAATCTAAGGCAACAGAAATCAAACATTATGGAAACAGCTGAAATCCCCTGCAGTATGTTTTTGCCCTTGCATGGCTTTCTTTTCCTCTGCAAAAAAAAAAAAAGGAGATTCCATTGTGTGTTTTAGCATTTCATCCTTCAGGTTGTGCTTATCTATGAGGAGCAGTTTTCTATATCTTAAACCTTCAAAGTCAGACAAATACAGTTCTTACACCTATAGAAAAGGAATTTCTGTTTCAAGTGTCTTCTATTTTTAGCCCTGTTATCTACTGATTGCCTTTTAACATATACCTCTCAAATGATTTTAAGCAATAGCAAGAGAGGTATCACCTAGTACCACAAGCTCAGCATCACACAGTACCTACCTAATACAGGCAGATGAACAACAGTGTCTTGTGGGGAAATACACGAGTGATGGAAATACCATTGAACACACTTGAAAACAGAGTCCACAAAAAAATAATCAGCCATGCTTTTAACAAACTTATTTGATACTTCATTCATCCAGCCTTCTACCCATTTGCTTCACACATTAAAACGCACACATTGCAACTTAGTAGTCCTCCTAAATTAGACCTCTCAAACCCATCTGTCTTACTGGCACTCAAGTTTCTTAGATTACACTGCAGCGAGACTTAAGATTTTGTCTGTTACCTCTGAATAGTGTCAGACCCAATTAGATAAGGGAAGTGCCATTGCAAGATCATGCTATTCCAGTATCAAGCAGTTTTAATTCCCACCTGAAGTTACACTGGGGTACACAAGTACTTACACATGCTCCCCACTGAAACCCCAAGAGTCAATTAGGACTCACCACCATTTACATGAGTGCAGTAATGCTTTGGTCCTTGCTAGCAGTGGAACACCGCAAAGCGAATTTGCACAGCAAATCCAAACCCACGGCATCGGTCTGCAGTTCTGCAGCAGGTGTGTTTTCATTCGCCACCTTTCATGGTACTCTTGCAAGTAATTTGTTGAGGACTCTAGAGCACAGGTCAAAGAGAACTGCATTTATTTAAACAAGGAAAAGCTGCATAACAACAACAGGTTTGCACTGGGTTTACACACAGAGGTGAACAGGATGATAATTTTCCACAAATTAACCATTCACCAAAAGGTGGTTGAAGAGGATGCAGTCAGTCTCCCCCACAAGTGGCTCCCAGGAGCGTGTACGTCCCTCTCAAGCGGCGCTTAAGGCACAAGGTGCAGTGTGTCTCTGCGCACACAAGCTACACGTTTATCAACTGACAACACCCCAAAGCAAGTCACTGCTTACAAATCAGCTCATGGCTTGAAACCGGCTTTAATTATCAGACTGTTTCCCCACATCAAAATGCTAAGCAAGAACATCGTGTCTCAGGACAGCTGCCAACAGGAAGGATCTTGAAAAAAAAAAAAAAAAAAGTGGGGGGAGACTACAACGCTTAGAGAAGCCTAGAGAAGTTGAGCTGTAGCACAGCACTAAGTGAAGAGAGCACACTACGAGGCCTAGTGAGCTGCTTCTGCCTAATTTTAAACCTCCCTATAGACCTAGTTATTTTATACATAGTCAAATGAGGGGAGAAATGTGTTCAAGTTTTGGGGGTTTTTTTACACCACTGTATGATGCCAAATTAAAGGAGAGGCAAGTCAAGCTGAATTATTTTAGCTAAATTAGAAACATGCATTCCCGTCACACACTGAGCGCGAGGCCTTGGGGTGGCAGACAGACGGAATTAAGCAGCCTTTTCCCGCATCAAGTTAAATGAAGAGTATGAGGCACTAATATCTGCAATACTGGATACCTGTGACTGTGGTTTTATTGTCTATTGTACCTCTATATCCAAATGCCAAGAAAATACCAAGCGTCCAATTTAACTAGCCTGACAAATGCTGTAGGGACCCATGTGCACGAGGTACCAAAAGAAACAATAGCAATTCACGCCACAGTTCTGTACCTAATCAGAGTTAAGGCAACTGTATCTCCCGTTCAGCACCTAAACAATCACTTTCTCATTCTCAAAGGTAGGAAGTTTTAAGCTCTGACTGTGAAATTAAGTATCAGAATGGGATGTTCAGTGCTATGTCTTACTTCCATTTTCGCTTTTGCTAATACTTCCTTAGCTTCGTGGCCATCTCAGAGGGAGCTAATGGTGGCAGCTTGAGCATGCACGAATGAAGTTAATTGGCTTTTGGGGGAAAGGAGGTGGTGGGTGTTGCTGTCTTTTACTGCTGTAGATACTGGAGATGTCCTCCAACGAGACAGCTGGGGTGCCCTGGGATGACACCAGGGTGCCTGTTCCAGCCAAACAAAGGCTGGTTCAGACCCCAAGTGAGAACACCAAAGGAAGAGAAGAAAAGACATCACCCTGAAGTAATTAAGAATATACGTCCCCAAACGTCTTGCTGTACGTCTCCAACCCCATCATTGAAACCCTGTAATTAAAGGTGGATAGAAAAGACAGAGTGAGGTGTATATATAAACAAATTTAGGGGAAGGATTAAATGCACTGACTGTAATTAAAGATGGTCTCTTCCAAGGCTACAATGGGTACTCTTACTTTCATATAAATTAAAAGCTGAGCAACACTTATGTAATATTTCCCTCCCCAAACAGTGACAAAATCTGGCATCATGGGACAGTGGAGAGCTGCAGATATCTGACAGTCCTGCCTCAAAGTTTAGATTTAGCCTGCCACAGCACAGATAGTGCCTTGTTTATAATTTAATTTCCGTCCTATTTCCCTTTCCATTGAACAGTACAAAGCTGGCTGTCTCTGTGCCAGATGGTGCAGTCGAGCAGAATCTGAAAATGATCCATTTTGGGATGATAAGGTATGGAACAGCTTTTCAAACCTCTTCCCCCCTTTCCTCCTTCTTTCTTCCCCACAAAACCCAGCCCAGATTTCTTAAGTGCAGTGTCCTGAGGTTATCTGGCAATGGAAGGAAGAGCCAGAAGTTTGGACCCACTTGCCATGTGAGTATGTAAAGTCAGGCAGTGGGAACCAAGACACCTGACAGTCTATTTCAAATACCTGTTAGCATGTAGACCCAATAACTGCTTCTAGCCAAACACACACAACAAGCTCCCAAATTTCCCTAGCAGAAATTATTTGCTCCACCCATGCTGTTCATTTCAGCAGTCAACACAACAGCACTTACCCATCGGATTAAGTCAGCTTTCTTGGGAGAATTATAGGGTTTGCTGCCTTTATGTTTTGTAAATACCAGCTAATGTGGTATGTAACACACAGAGTGTCTGCGCAGCCAGTATTTGCAAACACTGATGGTACTCCTAACTTCAATAGGAGCTGCTGAGTTGTGGCAGCAATTACATGCCAGGCAGGCCCCTTATTTAGCACCTTGTATCTTCACTTAGTTACCTAAATTGAAACATCAATGAAAGAAAAGCAGATAAATTTGTTAGGCATTAATGCCAAGGTGGCAGTTTGGAGGAGAGGACTCACGAGTAGTTCTCCAACCTTTAGAGATGTTTTACCATGTTCACATGTAGTCGTTGACTGTTCTCTGAATCTTCTGCTTTTTTACTATAAGGTAGTATCTGATACAGGCTTTCTTAATGTAGGGCATGTAGCCTGCAACTAGAGTTACTAGTTTTCAAGTTAGAAGCATTGCAACAGATGACCTCGTATAAATAACATCCAAGCCCACACCTCTTCTGTGTCGGCTATGCCAATCTCCACGGACTACACAATTAGTTATACTATCCCTTCCAACCCAAACTATTTTATGATTCTATGATAATTTGTGTAGAAAAAAAATTGCCTAACATAAACTAGAATTAAACAATAATATTAGCCACTTGACATCCTTTGACAAGTCCTGTCACTGCTCTATTCTAGCAAGATGTGTACATAGCTCAGTATATGTGTTTCAGTTTCCATCTCAAAACACAGCACTCTATGAAGTCCCAAAACAACTCTCTCCTTCCAAAAATGCCCGGGGGGGGGGGGGGGGGGGGGGGCACAGCGAGCAGGGCGGCAAGGGATATCTTATCCATTCTTGTGAATTGCACAGTTCTGTAGGACAAGAAAAGTCCATCTTAACTGGATCACATACATGGAGTTTTTGTTTGGGTTTATTTTGGTTTGGGTCTGGGTTTTGGAGGGGGGGGTTGTTTGTTTGTTTGTTTCAAAAAAGGCCCAAATTAAATTGCTGTGAAGGAACAGCATTATGGTTTTCACATTTATGATCTGCTGGCTAAATGTTCATGCTCAGTACAGTTTCTGGAACCTTAACTGCATCCTCTCTAGCTGCCCGGATTGTGATGTGGGGTTCAGCTTGCAGGCAGGGATGCACAGCTCCTACTAATATCCCAAGTGGGGCGCAGAATCGGGCCCACAGCCTGCCACATGCTAAACTACCCTGTATACCGAGGGGAAAAAAACCAGATTAAAAATTACTTGACCTGCAAAGGAATTCTCTGTAGTAAATCTAAGTACAAGTGTCCGCTGACAGAGACCACGAGGGGAAAGCAGCATGAGATCTAACAGGAAAGTACACATTGTTCCATCGAGAGAGAGACATTTTGAATTTGGGACCAGGCCACAGTATATCCAATACTCAAACGGGGTAAGCAGCCCATGGAAAGGAGCACCGAAAATAAAGCTAGAGATGCCAATACAGCATGGAGGCAGGGAGAGGAAGACACAGGACAATCAACCCACAGAATATAGCCACCTCCTCCAGCCTAGGTTGATCCCTTAGTGTCTACTCCAACCAGGGACACTGGATCATGGAAATTTTGTGCTCGTGACATACTTGGGAGAAAATAATCCAGCCTCCTGCAGATTTGGTGTGAATCCTGAGTGCAGAGCCAACCTTGCCTTGAACAGCTGGAGCCACACTGCTGGCTTTCAGGTGCATTTGCCACCTCTTCAAACCATGGCAGGTACCACTTCTATACACCCAGTTTTCATCTGTGGGCTTCCACAGACTTGACTGGTTTGGATTCAGCCAAGGATTCCCATGGCGTTACGTACGACTCGTTTCAGAGGCCAGCTTCTTAAAGCCCATTAGCTGCCTAAATACCTTTAAAAAAAAAAAAAAAATCAAGTTCCAGCTCACTTGCCCAGATGTAGCTAAGCAAGCTTAAAAAGAAAACTTTTTTTTTTTTTAAATACCTAATTCAACAAATCTTTTTCTCCTCCAATCAAGAGATCAGTCACCACCAGGCATCTCTTTCCCTATTTGCAGGGAATCAGCACCTAACTGTTGTCTGTACAGTCCTGAAAGTACCTGGAAGTCTGGCCCATCTATTTCCATTTTGTACAAGACCAGCCCACTCTTTCTACCACAGGGGATAACAATTGGCCAGGTCAATTAGCAGATGCTGAGAACATAAACCACCTTTCACATAGTCCATTAGAGGCCAACACATAACGGAGTTATGTTTGGAGAGAGGGATGAACAAATTCAACTGGAAAAAATGCATGCACTTGGTTTCTCGCCCATCTGCTTTCTGCTGGCTGTTTGGCTGGCCAGGAAGCACACGGCTTTCTGGAGCCCAGACCCAAGACTGCACTTAGGCTCCGCAGTTCAAAGCCAACTTCAGCAGGAAAAAGGACATTACAATTTAGTCAAGACTGTATTTTAGTCCATTTTTCATTGCTGAGTAAAAGCTCTGTCCAGAGCATGAGGATGTGTACATCTCTGACACCTGGAATATAACTTCCTGAGCAGATTAACTTCCAAGCTTCATCTGCTTAATATACCTCTCCTTTCCAAACCAGCAGTCTAGGTGGGAAGATGCTGTTGTTGGGAGTGCATAATCGGGTGAGCTGCTGTGGGCACTGAAAAGACAGCAGTTCAGTGCATGGGCATTACAGTAGCTATTGCAGCATGTAGTACAGGACAAGCCACAGGTCTGGACATTTGCGGACTGCCAAAAGGTGGGGAAAAAGTAAGGAAAGAACAGCATTTCAGCACTAATCTTTAAACCTTCTAATTTCTTTAATTCCATGGATTCATCAGACTCAGAAACATGGGACATTTCAACAAAAGCACAGGATTAAATTTTCAGTTCTGTGGGTCCAGTTCTTTATAGACTTTGCTAAACAAGCTCCACAAAAAAACTTATTACAGCAATTTAAGACACAAATACCACCATATACTTTCCTCCTCTGTTGGAAAACTCAGGTTAAATTACAGGTAAAAGGGGGTTGGAGCTGAGACTCAGCCTTGCACTGGCTGAGGCAACACCATTCACCTGACCACCACAGCGAGCATCCTCAGGGAGGCAGTCATAGCTGGGGGGGAGCAGATGCCTAAATGATGGTGGCTGTCAGCTCACAAAAAGCAAGTCAGACTCTTAAGACATTACCTTGCTTAAGCAGTGCAAAGGTATGTTTATTGCAATTCACTTGAATTGCAATAAACCACTTCACACCAACCAGATGGTGTAAAAAGTTCCTTAGTTGACGAGAAAACCAGAAGAAAGGAGGTTAAATTCTGCTAGTAAGACGACGTGGTTCCCACCACTAATGTAGCAGCCATATTATCTGGATGGTTTATGTACAATCTGGACACATCCTAGAAATGGCAGCAGTTTTTATAGACCCATTATAACAATGAGATCTGTACCAGGTCAGTAAGACCCATCCAGCGCAGCACTCTCCAGACATAGTGGCCAAAACTGGATGCTTAAGAGAAATATTAAACTGCCAAAGAAGTGAACTGTACTGCTCTGTACTGTAAATTAATACTGTCACTCAAAGAAGCCATCCCACCCCTCTCCCTGTGCTGGCACTAGGGTGTGCCTGTGACAGTGAGCTGGGTCAGGAAAATGAACTGGCTTGAAGAAGCAAGCTTCTCCCCTCCCTCCTGTGCCAGCAGGAAGCAAGACCAGCAGGAGCAGCACACAACCGTGCTGGGTTAAAGTCCTGATGGAAGCACAGCAGCAAGACACGTACTGGGGGATCTTTCCCTGGAAGTACTTTACCTCCAGCACCAGTTAGGGGGTTTCCTCAGCTAGTGGCGGCACTGTAGCCATTCAATGTGATGGATCAATGCAGTTTTATCTTTATGCTGCATAACAGCACTAACTGCAATGGTAATGTGCAATTTTGAAAAGGCAGCCCATAATAAAAATAAACATTAAGCACTGTTTTGGTACGCTATTATTTCAATGACCTTTCAGTTCTGTTTCAAAACTTCCAAGTTTATCAGCAACTGGCAATTACATGCTTTCCATTAACCCTGCAGTTTAGTAACATGAAGAACCACAGAGAGAATTTCAAGACATCCATCTGTGCACTCTCTCAGCTTATAGAAACTTTAAACTCCAAGTAACACTGGTGGGTGAAATTAATGTACTAATGAATGTAACTGTGCTCCTGGCATCTGCACTTCCTTCATAAGAAAACTGACTATCTATTAGAACTTAACTTCAGAGGCACCTACTCTATTTATTTTCACAGCTAATGTTGTATGTCATAATGCTCCCATCAAAATATATATTTTTCATCAAAACCTACATTTATGTACAGATATTTACTTCATACACATTATGATGCAATATAACAACCTTTTTCTGGCAAGATTTTAGGTTTAAGGACTACACAAAGCATTACCCAAATATCAGGACAGAATTACCTTCTACATGCATGGGAACACTTTCAGTCTCCCCCTGATCAGTGCTGTAAACAATACATACATTAGACTCATTTGGGAAGAAGGAAAGGTTTGTTCCTCTAAAAGGTTTTGCAAGTCACTGTGTCTCATGTATTCCCCATCCTGTTCTTGCACTTCTAAAAATTCAGGGCTGTCCCACTCAACTGATCCAGGCCACCTCCACAGCAGTCTCAACTTGCTGCAATACAACCTAGTGAGCCCTGAACAAGAGAGGACTGTTCCCTGTCCCACCTGATACCCAGTGATTGAGCTAAACACTTGTGCACTTCTCCTTCTTGGAGCAACTTCCATAGCAAAGCAGGAAAATGCCCCTAGAGCCCACCTCTCCCAACAGCAATGCTTGTTTTTTACATCCACCCAGCTCGGCTCACCAGCTTTTGTCAAACCTACGCCTGGGGACCTGGGACGGGAGCCGTTGATTCCTCCAAGCAGGAGAGCAATTGCAAGTCAGATGCTGCAGTGCTGAGCACTGCCATGCTCAAGATCACCAGTCCATCCTGCCCAAAGACATTAATCGGCTCCCTCTTCTAATTACACTCCCACTGCTTGCCAGCAGTTTACTACTTTGTGCAATGTAGGCAGGACAACTTTTACCACTGCTGATCTGCCCCTTCCCTCTTCTTGATTTAAAAAAAACCAGGAAAACCCCACAAAGAATAATACAAACAGTTTGACGGAGGCAGGAGATAACCGTCCATGTAGATCAAGCTGTACCATGGTCACCCAGCCAAGGCACTTTTTCAGCTCACACAGTGCCAGTTTGGGGACAGCAGCATGTGGCTTGCTGATTTTGAGGCACACTTTTATTAATTTCCTCACTAATGCTTAAAAGCTGTTCTTTAAAATCATTCAGTTTCACAGGCTATTTTCAAAGACTTTGCCATAGAAAGGACAAGATCTTGAACTCCTCCTACAGCAGAGCTCCTCATGGCCAGGCAGGAGTGAAATGACTTTGTTACCAAAGGAGCCCTGATGAGTTGGTCCCAGCATCCCTCGTCAGGGCTCCATTTGCTTCTGACAAGAAAGGATGGACCACAGCAGGGAGGTGTCACTCCCTCCCCCAGTCCTGCGCAAGCTGGGGGGGACAAGTCCACACATGAATAGCAGAGGGCAGATGACTCACCGCCTTCACAGAGCAGTGTGAAGATCTCAGTACAATCCTCAAGCCAATATAGCTTGTTTTTTACATTGTAATGCAGAACTAGTATAAATTGATGCAAATAAATGAGATTATGCGTGTCTTTTTAAGAAGCTTGAGTCTCTCATGGATTCTTGGTGGTTTTTTTACACTATGAAAGCTGAATTCCTCTCTACAGCTGTCAGGTTAGGTTGATTTAAAGACTGCCTTGCAAAAAGTCTTGATTACCAATGTACTTGCTATTTACATTGCTCTGTGAAAGCCTACTGATATGATGCTCTGGCTGGACACAGTAATAAAAAATAATATACATGAATATATATGTATATATTTGTCATTAGGAACTAGTTATATCTGAGTACCATTCTGATTGACCTGTCTGTAATTATTCAAATATCTTCTAGAACCATATTTGTCCTTAGGATAGAAGATTTCCTGCCTTCCTACTTTTTATTTAGGGGGTTTCCTGTTTCATGGCTCTGAGATGCAAACCTTAATCACACAGGACCAAAACAGGACTGCCGTTAGAGGGATGAGTCCTTACAGAGTTTCACTATAATGAACAAACACTGAAGTTCTGAGCAGTGTATTCCAGGGAGACTTAAAGCTGAGAAAAAGCAGTTTTATGTATGAATTGTTGACAAACACTTTACCATAATTATAGTCTGTATTCTATCATATAACGAGACTTCTTGTTGGAACTATGTCTCTGCTTCCATTTGTCTTTCTCTGAGCATCCCCTCAAGAGTATAGAGAAAAGAGACCCAGCGGTAGAAAATGCAAATTAAAGTAGTGGTGCCAAACGGCTGAGTCCGCACACACAGAGACATCAACCACTGCCATTCCCGCTGACATCAAAACCAGAGATAAAACCTCTTATGTGCAACACCAATGCAGAACCTGAACAGCACTGTGTACCAGTACACGGCTGCTATGGCTTTCTGGTTAGTGGCAGCTCTGGCCACCCTCATCCAGGACACAAAGGCCCTGTCAATGAGGAAGCCATTTCCCTGCCCTCCAGCGCTCAGTCCAGCCCACAGACACCACATGAGGGACTGGGTGAGGAGGAGGATATGAGCGGCCATCTCCTTTCTTCCTCCTTGACGGGCTCCTGTGAGATAACCCAGTGTGCCTCAGCCAGAAGCCTCATGGCAGTGGTGAGTCAAAGGCGATGGTCCTGGAAAGAATACACCTCCAAAATCAACATCCAGTGCTTCATAGCCGGCAGGGCAGGGCTGCGCTGGGGGAAGAGGATGGGCTCTGCTGCAAGGACCAGCTGCTACAGGGACACACTATGGCTGGGAATCTTCCATCAAACTTTGCCAAGATGCTTGATGGATTTTAATGCAATTTTAGTAAAACAGAGTGAAAAACAGTACAATTGGTATTATCAGCTCATACACCCACAGTGCTGGAGGAGGGGGTTGTTAGAAAAAAAATAAATTACAAGAGTCCTTCACACAAATATATTAGGTGACTAGAATTGTATACACCTCACTTGCTTTTGTGAAAACCCATTTGCACATACAAGGATCTTGTACTAATTCGCAGGTTTTCACCAGGAATAATAAAAACCTGGCTTCAAGTATAGTCTAACTGTAGAGGTACAGCAAGTGGCAGCAGTTACAAATATTAGTTGTATAATCACAAGACATACCTGGCAGTTTACCTATTTTGACCTTGAGATGGCAGAGAAAGAAAAGGTAGCAAGGCAAATGCTATATACTCTAGCTACTACGAAGATACAACACAGAACTGAAAGTGAGAACAGAGATTGAACAATTTATAGATCCTTCTTCTGCCCTTGCATCTGCTGCAAATACTGCTGTACTTCATTTACTGTGCTGCTTAAACGTGTTAAGGCAGAGCAGAGGGAAGAAGAGGCAACTCCATGCTTAGGTTAGAAAAATGACTGGAAGAAAAAAAAAAAAAAGCAGTTTGGATGACAACAAGTCAGTAATGATGGAGCAGGGGAAAAGGAAGAAATGGAACAGGGTATCTAGAAAGAGGATGGAAAAAAATGAGAGTGAGAAAGAAGCACAGTTGGGGCCAAAGATTTTTTTCTTCTTTTAAAGAATTGTGACTGAAGGACAGAATTTTGCATCAAGTTATTTTCCTGAAGACTCTGTCAGCAGAACCTCTGCCAGCTGATTTCACTGCCTTAGCCAATGCACTGCATTCCGCAGCCCAGGCCTGTGTTTGTGAGCTTGAGCCTTCCCCAGTTCCTCTCATCTCTAGGATGACCACGTGGCTATTAGGCAGGGCTATAGTTTACTCATATTACAATTAAACTACAGGAAAGCATGTAGGCATGCAAGGGAAGTGATGGTCTAGCTGCTACATAACTGCGGCCACAGAACAACACACAACCCCCCCCACCCCAGTGAGTTCAATCTTGTTGTGCCATCAACCATGTTTCAGGTATTTAGAAGCATGCAAATAGGTTTAAGTCATATTCACACACACACCCCCCTTGCTTTCTTTGGATGCATGAAACCCGAAAGACCACAAGCTACACAAAAAAGAACAAAAAACTACCCGAAAGAGAGTTTGTCCTGCTGCCTGAATGATAAGTGAAAGGCAGCGATCCTGCAGTGAGGGTGCCACAGCGCTGCTCAGCCGGGGAACCGAAAGCCAATGCAAAGATGGGCACCTTTTGTACTCGGCAGCTCTCTGTGTGCACCTTCAGAGCAGCGTACCCCAGGAGACTTCCTACAGCTAAGGAGCCCATCTGCAAACAAACTCTGACAAGATACAGTAGACAGTAAACACAGCCTCCAAAACTGTGCAGACGTGTTCTTTAAAAATCGGGTCTTCAGGGTCTAATGAATGTCCTTTATAAGTAAGTACAGCTTTTCACAGCGCTGCATACACAGAACCAGGGCTGCAGCTCAGGAGTTGCTGATTTCTAGCTCACACACAGCTCTTTGGACAGGACACGTACCAGCAAGGAAGCAGACGGAGGGGAAAAACATATCTGTAGGTACTTACATGCAAGATGAAAATTAACTGCACTTTAGGCATACTTTAAAAAAAACATAGAATAACCCTGTGTGACATATTGTTCCCTGAAAATCATCCACCTTAATCACAAAATACTTTGATTGTACTTATAGCATTTAACACCTCTAGCAAACAATTGCTGCAATCAGATTCTTTATTAGTGACAGTATGGTTAACCAGTTACAGTATGAATCAGTCCAAAGCTAATTATCAGGAGTGTTTCAAAAATAGCATATCAAACAACAGAAAAAAAGCCAAATAATATTATACCTATTAGATTTTAGTTGATAAAACCCCCCAACTTAAACTATTCAGTGCAGAATCAAAACAAATTCAGCAGAATATTCTTCAATAAGCATGGTAATTCTAATGTCAGCCATACATCTTTTAATTTGCTTTTTTCTCAAGACTTACCTATGTTTTTCTAGTTCGTTGTGTGACGACCTATTAAAAAGAGAAAAGAAATATTAGAGAAAAGGATAAACAACCCAAAATTTAGAACATTTAAAAGCCAACACCTGCGTAAGTTGCAAAAGAGCTCTCTAAAACATGTATTTATATGGATTATGAAACAGCTTTGCTGTTAAAATGCTTCACTTTTACATCTCTTAGATACTTCAAGGTATCAACTTAATTTCCATGAGCAAACTGTGGGTTTGGGGGGGAATTATAATAAATTTGCATTTATTAGCATTCAATAGATTCAGAGACAGAATTGGACATAAAAAACTGGGCAGGTTAGTAATAAAAACAGCCCACAAGGTTTTTATCTTTGAAGAAAAATTATGAGGGGGCAGAAAGTGTTAGAAGATCTAAATGGTAACAGGTAAGAGTTAAAAGCACCCAAAAAGCCAGCTTTCAAGCCCATGGAGAAGCAAGAAGAAATATCAGCAGCTAACCACTGCTGTTGCTGTTGCCATCTTAATGGCAAAAAAAGAGGAATCCTCTTAATTCTCAGTCTACAAACAGAAAAAAAAAAAAAATCATGGTGCCTGAACTGACCACATCAGTATGCTATTCTCTTCCAATCTACTAGGATTTACGATCTATTTTTTTTTCCCCAACCGATGCCTCAGTTTTTTTGCCGTTAGAAGGCAGCCCTAACTTCTTGAAGGATTAATTGATTCAGCTGGAAATACTAATTTTATTTATACAGCTCAGATTAAAAACATTCCTAAAATGAAGTTACTGTCGCCCGTTCAAAACCAGCAATTTCCCAGACTTTTAGTTTTGTCCCACTGAAAACACGTCCAGTACACAAGGATCAAAAGATACAAAGGTGGTGGCAGCTTTTACAGCTGGCAGATTACATCAAAGCAGCTCTCTCCTACAATGTGCTGTAACCCCTGCCTGCATCTGGGCATGATGTGCTAACCAAGACAGCTTTTTGGAGGTGTAAGCCCGCAGTCCATCGAGTAAGCAGAGACATCACAGGTCAAGAAAGTCTTCCTGCACAAACGCACGACCTGCCTGATGGCAAGCTGTTCTGCCTCTCCCCACAAACACGCATGCAGCTGGATGCTGCTGTGTACCTAGGTGTTACTGATGATTAAAGTATCTCTCCAGCCATACAGAGGGGAAAATGCAAGCAAAGCTCATGCAAAGAAATATCCAATGAAAAAACCCGCAAGCAATTTATTTCAGGCTGGTGCAGCTCCTGATCCTGCAAGGAATTAAGCGAACTGCCCCTCTGCAGGTAAAGGAAAACTCAAATGCTTACAAGGTTCAGCACTAATGCTAATCCACTGTCACTGGAAAGCGTTCCAGTGGTGTTACCAAGACACCAACTATGTCAACCATTACCTGGCACCTTTTTCTGAAGAGCCTATGAATTCTTTATTTATCTATTTTTTTAAAACTTGTTCCATCAAGTGAGCCACAGCTAGGTAATGTATGTATTCCTACGGTGCCATGTAAGCACTCCTGACCAATGCAGCAACACTGAAAGTGTTCTACACATATTCTGTGCTACATTAATAGGTCGAGGTAGCCTGCGTTTGTTGTGATTTACTGTCTTTGCCTTTTGACCATAATAAGAGGATATTGTTTTTATTTTCTACTGCTACACACACAGAAAGAGATCAAACTTTTTCTCCACAAACATTTCTCCACATCAATGTTCACGAAACGTTACAAACACTATGCCAAATCTGCCAATGTTTACGAAAACACATAGAAAATATAAGTTCAGGTGGGAACCTTTCTCCCCAAACACCCGCAACGGGCCTGTCAAAGGCACAAAGACACTGTTCGCAGGGAACTCTGGAAGAGACAGGAAATACAGGCTGGTCTAGATTCATCCCTATGGCATGACCTCCCTGCCCTGATGTTTTTGACAATTATACACAAAGATGAACACGATCACTGTAACTAGCCATGTCTCAGCTGCCTGCTGTAGCAGAGCTCACACCCAGCTCCGGTGAGCATGCATGGTGACCGCTGCACCAGCAGGAGAACCACTGGCCAATAAATTCAGCCCGCAAAGAGTATTTTGCTGGATTAAGAGAGGATGCAATGAGTCGCTGGAAGTCCTTCTGCATGCAGCACACCTACAAGGCACCTCTGGTTCATGAAGGGTGATCCTGGTGTTCACCTGGGATACATCCTGCCAGACCAGCTCTGGAGGGGCACTGCTGCCTGCCCTGGCTATGCCAGTTAGCAAACCAAATGGTGACAGATGTGTGCCTCTTTGCAGAGCTCTTTGGGACACAAAAGCCTAACTGACACCTGCAGTGTGCAAACATGGGCACCAGCCACACACTTCAGGAGGTGTGGGGAGGCTGACTAATGTCTCAACTATCAGGCCTTATTCAGGAACCAAAACTGAGAGTTTTGACATTTACCTGACAGTTGCTCCATCTACAGAGCAAGTTCAATACCCTATTACAAGAATGATGGGGGATTTTTTGTTGTGTTTGTTTTCAGAAGAGATGAACCCCTCTCTAAATATTTATTCTCTCCTTCACTGTCTACAGCACAGTGTATTGCAAGAATATCCTTCTGCTCTTCATGCAACCTGAAGTGAAGGAAAAAACCCTAAGAACTGGTCTGCACACAAACCAGTATCCCAAGCACTACCTCTGTTTCAAAATGGGAGTCTTCTGTTACTTCAGTAAAAGGCAAGATGTAGGCCAAGACTAAGAAGATATATGTATATATATATTTATATAAAAGAGACAGATGCATGACTGTGGTTTTCAGACAAATGGTCTGTGGAGCCCTTCAAAAGCAGCTGCAAGAGAAGGAAGACTTTTGGTGTTTAGCTTATGTTCACTATATTGGGTTCTGTATCTTCAGGCAAAACTTGGGGGAGTTGGGGGCAGCAGTGATGAAGGAAAGGTGTCAATAAAAAGGTTCAGATAAAAATAAAGGGAAAAAGCCAACAATAAAAAAATTATCAGCAAAATCATAGATTCAGAAGGAGGAGGTGAGGAATGCTGCTGCTAATACCCCTTTAGCAAATGCCGAGCAGTTCACCAGCTGTGAAGTAGCAGTTACATTTTCTTTGTGAATAAATTGTCAAGATTTGAAAGAAGGGGAGGAGCCAAGTAAATGCAGATGTTTGCAAGATGCTGTGCCACTTCCAACAGCACATCCCCAGAACTGCCCCTTCCACCACCCTCCCTCCCCCAAACAAGAAGTCTAGGTATTGGATTTGAGCATTTGGTTGATGCAACATTCAACAGACACGTGCAAGCAATTTCGATGGGTGCTAACTGAGACGATAAGACTAACACAGAAAAGACAAGTCCCCCCCCAAAGTCCAGTTTCTACCAGTTTACAGGTCAGTCAGCAGGAACTGCCCACATGGGTACTGGGTTGACATTTCACTGTATGCACGGTGCACTGCCTGTTTCATTATTAAGACACCTTCCCCTACTCCTCCATCCATTTGCCCCATCAGACGGTGCATCTTGTCAGCAGGAAACCAGCACAGCTCCTAACAAAAGCAGGGACTTACTGGCAACACTGCTGAAATTTCTTCCCCAATGCTAACAGAAGCCAGGTCTAGACCTCGAGTCACCAATATGTTACCATTTGCCAACACATTTTAAAGCACCATAGGGAGCAAAGCAGGCTAGTTAATGAAGTGCTTAAAGCAGTGGCAAGCACCTTGCCTGTGCCAGGGCCTTCTGGTACAGGCACGGCTGGCAGGGTGTTGTACAAACCATGTGCAGAGGACACAACTCCACCTAAGGTCGCATGGCACTTGGAGGGCCACATGCGAACTACATTGCCTGCACTTCACCTTTTGTCCAGGCCGAAAGACTAAGAATAAACAGAGCAAGAAGTTTTACAAGGTGCTACACATTAAGTGTCTGCATCCAGTTCCCACTCCCAAGCATGCCGGTGCATAGGAGCACGCAGCTCATATACCCGCAGTCTTGTCTGGATGCGATTGCTACACAGCTTTTTGCTGGTAGGATCCCAATTCGATTCCAGGGAATTCCCTGTCTACATATATTACCTGCTGCGGGACGCACCTGAAAATATTACAGCCACCACGTGAATCACCAAATACGAGGAGTGTGTCAAGGCTAAACCTGAGCATAAGCATGCATTCTACCCAGTATTCCCTGCTCCTGAGCTGTTGGGTTTTTTCCATTTATTTTAAACTGAACACATCGCTTACAGCCTGTCAGAGAAACAGCCTGTATGGAATTAATCCACTAGAAATTACTTTTGCATTCTCCTCATAGCAAAATTTAACTGGCCCTGCAGATTCAGCTGGGATCTGCGAACCAGGCATACTGGCACAGCCTTGATGCAGAGCTCTGGCTCCAGTACCTCATTCAAGTTTGTGCTGCCACATGTTTGCAGTCGTGAGGTCCGAACATGCTTCTAATATGGTGGCAATTTGTTTTCCTCAACTGCACGAGCACTGCAACTCCCAGGCATCACAAACCTACTGCAGTTCCTCAGGAGTGACAGACCAGTTGGTAAGATCTATTATATTGGGACCAAAACGCATCAGTTTTAAAAACAAGCAAGATGGTATCAACTGCTGTCCCTCTGCTGCCAGCTTTAGGAAAGCAAACCCAGAGGAATCTACTGAATTCAGAAAGCCAGGCAAAAAAGCAGAGGAGCCGCGTCTGCACAGTCTGGTTTGCAGTGTTTTATTCTCAGCCTCCCACAAAAAAAAAAAGAAAAAAAAAAGGAAAAATAAAATAAAAATCGGGCTCTGATCCCTAAGCTGCTTTGTGTAGGCACAGAATAACATCTGCAGAGACCAAGGGGCTTGCTCTGCGGGCCACAGGTTGACCCTCACTGTGAGCCAACATTAACAGAGGAATTCGGACATTAAGCTGTTTTCATTTGAAACACCAAATGCAGCTTTCATCTTTTTCTAGATATAACCCTTTGCCAGAACACAGCACAAAGTACAAGTCTATTTATATAACACATGAGAAAAATATTAATTAATAGATACAGAAGATATATTTATAAACCAGCATGTATTTTGCTCCCCCTCCTTCAATAAACCAGCTCCTAAATTAACAGGCCAAACACACTGCACCACCGACGTCCAATTCCTTTCTCTGCAAGTAAATTTAACTGTGACCTCAGTAGACAGGCATCTAACACTAAGATTTTAGTCTTCATTTTACCTTATTTCTGACCCTCTCATGGCAAAGCAGCTGCCTGAGCTCCCCTGCGCACAGGCAGACATGAACCTCACACCCACACATGGCTTAAGGCACCCCACACCTGGTGAATGTCATTACAGCCAGGGCAGAAAAAAGCCCAGTTACCTGCAGGCTAGCGTGGTTTTCTGTCAAGGTGCCTTGCCACATGAGCAAATGTCACCGAATTTCAGATTTGCGTTGTATTCCTCCACAGCACATTGCACATGTGTTACCTATCCATTTCCTTGGATCGAACAGCAAGCTTGGGGAGACTTTTGAATATTTGTTTTTAACGTTTCCGAGGTTCAGCTGCACTAAATCCAGCTGCTTGGTTTATGCCTTTTCTTTAATTCCAACTACACATTAACAAGAATTATTAGACTGCGTGGCACTGCTTTAGGAACTACAGCCGCTGCTTTGTGAAGAGGAGACATTTATTATACTGTGGTCAAGTACCTGGTAAGTATTAGTGTAACAGTAAGATGTGACCTAGGTTTACCTCCCCACAAAAGACAATCTTGTGCCTTTCTCCAATCTCCTGTCCTCTTTGCAGAACAAGAATCCAGTTTCATTTGCCAGAGCATTTTGGTCAAAATTACTGGAGGGGAACAAGTCTGAATCTCAGCTGAGGACACGGTACAAACGGCAAACCGGAAAGAGAGAGAAAACAAGGCAGTTTGGTTTGTGTGACATGGGAAAGGGGACATCACATGAAACTGAGAAGAAAACACATGAAATCAAGTAATTTTCATGTGGAAGTGAAAAACAACTGGCTAAAAATCGCATCTGATGATTGCTACCAATAACCCTGAGAATACTGTTTAGCAACAAACTGCTAATGACCAATTCCAAATTTGATCCAAAGCTATCAGTGGACAAAACAAAAATGTTAAATTCCCCGTGGTAGACAGGAGTCTTAAAGATTTCCGTTAATTAAGCACAATTCTGCTGGTATTTTTCCCTGCATGAATCCAAACCCGTCAAAATTACTTTTCACTTAATCGCAGTCAAGAGGGCAGCAGCCTTTAGCCCAGACCTGAGCATCCTGTCCAAAGGGTGGGCAGCCTTCCTCCCCTTTCTTTTCCTGGGGGTCTGGGCCTTGCCAGCAGCCTTCGATGAGAGGATGGAGGTCTCAAGATATGATTTCTTATGTGAACATCACCACCACCTCGGCAGAGGACGGAGGCATCCATCAGTGCCCTCGCTGAACAACAGGGCAGCTGTAATCCATCCCTGCCCGGTCCCCCAGCCCGCAGCAGCCGGTCAGCACACCTGTACTGCACGAGTATGCTATTTCCCCCTCACAGGCAGGCAACATGGGGGAGAAAATACAGAACAAAGAAGGGTACAGCACACCAGGCTTCCTCACATCTGACGGTTTTTCTCCTCCTCCCTTCTTTTCTGATTTTCTAAGAATGAGGAGGAAGATGTTTTTCATGCTTTTATATATGTATAAATCATAAAGCATAAACCCCCCCCATATATATCTATCTCAGTTTTTAATCTGATCAAATGCTGCAAGCAGCAGGATATAAAAATAGATAATGAAAACAACAAAACCCCTGCAGTTCTGAAACGTGCAGTTATCTGCTCCTTTCCTACTCCTCCAGACTTAAGTATGTATTTTTATATGTAAGAAAAACAAAGCAATAATAAGGAGTAAATTTCAGACATGTACACAGTTGTGCCTGCCTGCATCCAATGCTCCAAACCCACCACGTCTGGAAAATGGTTAAAGTGGAACAATATGGACACTTTGCCCGGTGGTTCACATCACCCACGACCACTCCAGATCCTCTGAACTTTGACCAGTCGTCTCCCTCTGTTAATCTTTGAGTTGCTTAGGCAGATTTAACTGTATTATCAAAAATTCAGACTCTAGTCTGGGGCTCGGACCCTACAGCCTATAAGCTCCAAATAATAATAAAACAGCGATGCTAGTGTACTTCATGCATTTCAGATTGGACGTTCAAATGTAAGGATAATTTCTCCCCCTCAAGTCTAAGCTCACTGGCAGACTTGAGCAGCGATTGCTAGATGTGGGTACAGAGTCGCTGGGTACAATGCAGAGGTGCCCACAGGGCCCTGCTGCTGCACCTCTGTCCCTGAAATAGCAGGGTGCTGCATTAAAGCAATGTGCCTCTGTTTCCCACACCAGCAAGCAAGCCCAGTGCCCACGCTGAACCCGGCAAACCACCGTCCTGGTGGCGGCCACCCCTGAAACTGTTTCTCGACAAGCCTTATCCTGTTCTGTAACGCAGACGACTCATCCCTAATCTAATCACTGCCACTAGAAGAAAAGAAAGTGTAAGTAAATGTATACATTGCATACCGCAGGATGGCATTTTTGAAGGTTGCCACTGCTAGAGTGAGAATCAGAGCAAAAGACTGAACAGGTAAATATAAATCTACAGGCAGAAGAAAAGCAGGAAGGCAATGGCAAGCAGACGTGTATGCCTCAGCTTTAATAACGCTAGCAAATCTGTGACCAGAAATCTTTTAATTCTGCTGTATTTGATAGATTACAAATCCTCTCCTAAAAACTCCTAAAAGCAGCTTACATTTTAGACAAATAACTATTTTGCAGCGGATGACAAGAGACCTAAGAACAGAAACGATGGAATAATAGCTCTGTAAGTAACACAGAGTTCTTGAATGCAAGAGACAGAAAAGAAGAAATCTGTGCAATTCAAGGGCCAGTTTACAGCTGGAAATCCTATGAGACCAGTTTTGGTTAACTGTGATTTTTTTTTTAAAGGCAGTGAGCATACTTTATAAGAAAATAATTAAAAATCTTCAGGAGCAAAGTGTCTCAGGAAACAAGACACGCCTCCCACTTTTGATGACTTTCTTTTTTAAAATGAACTGACATCTTCTCTATGCTGCAAAATGAGACAAAGAATTCAACTGAAACCAAAGAAATGTAGGAGTACTGCAATTAATACCCCCCAAAATGGTTGCCTTGCTTGGAGCAGGGGCATAGGGCAACAATTTGCTCCCCCTCAGTTATCTTCAAGACACATTGCTCGGCCGCAGTAGGCACGAGCAGGGCGCTCATCAGCTCGTGTCTTTCTCAAGGAGGGAGCTCGTCAGCTTTTGATTTCAGTTTGCACCTCCGGTGCCCCACGAGCAGCCGCTGGCCCTCTGCCCCGCACCTCCCCAGCGCCAGCAGACCCAGCTGCCCACTGCCATGCGGGATGCCCACTGGAGGAGCGAGAGTGGAGTGGGCCCGTCGAGACTCGCTGCTCGTTTGGAAAACAAGTCACGTGCAAGCCGAGTTCATTTTAGGCTATTCTACAGGAGCCACCATCCAGCACGACCGTGCAGAGCGGAGCCTGCGCTGGGGAGAGCATCGCCGCTCCGGGGCGAAGCAGGCCCAGCTGGGCACGGTCCTCGGTCCTCTCCGGCGCAGCCCTGGAAGAGCAAAGCAGAGCAGGCACAGCACAGGGCTGGAGGAGCTCTCAGGCAGGGGCCGGCACTGTCCCCGTAAGACAGCCTCCTGCACGTACACAGCCGCTGCCCGAGCAGCAAACAAAGCTGCAGAGAGCCTGCGCACAGCAGCCCTCTGCTCATGCCATCGCAGCACAGGTAGCGGCTGCAGGGAAAACAAGAAAACCACCGCTACCACGACATAAAAGCGGACGATAATCGTGATAAATAACGACCGAGTCATGCACTTTGACGGATCTGCATGCGGCGGGTGGGTGGGTGGGCTGGCGACCCAGCGATGCAGCAGAAGTGCCGAAGAGGTCAAGTTCACTCCAGCACCTTCTCACTTAATACCTACAGGAGAAGTTCAAGTGCACGAGTGGGTCTCCCCCGACTGCCCCGCATGCTCCCCCTCCGAGAGCCCGGCGCCGCACTGCAACCAGAGGCTGCATCTGCTCTGGCTGCGATGGGGGAGGCGGGCGGTTCGTTGCCTGTGGTTTATAAATAAATGCCGGGGGGGGGGGGGGGAAATTAGTGCCATGCAAAGAGAAGTCTGGGTGGTGATTATGGTGTTAAGATCTGCAGTAAAAGCCGCCGTCGGTGAGCGCGGAGCAGAAGGAGCAATGAGGGCGGATGGTTTAGAAGTGCAGTGAGTACTAAGGAGATGGTGTACGCGTGGCAGTGTTTATATGAGAGATCAAAACAGAGCCAAGCCCATCCAGGGGAAAAATGGCGACTACCGGGATGGGGGAAACTAAGACACTGGATTAGTTATTATTTTTAATAAATGTATGCACTGTACATAAACTAGACACATTGGAAAAGCTGCCGATTCATTCTGAAAAAGCGGTGCGTCTATTACCTGTTATTCTGGGATTTTCTGGCCATGGTGCCTGCCTTTGTTTTCTTTCTGGAATAGTCACTATCGAAGGGTAACACTGATGCATAGCCATGTTCTGCTTCTAGGGACAAAGTCAGCATTAGTGGCAATATATTTTTTCCATGCATTTTTTTCCTCCTTTGCAGGAACGCTAGGGTAAAGAACAGAATTTTTTCCGGTTGATTTGTTTGGATTTTATTCTGGCATCTCTTAAAGAAGCGAGACAAAAAATATAACAACTCGGTAAACCAAAAAAAAAAAAAAAAAAAAAAAAGAGTGCCGAAATTAGGAGGATTATTTGAGTGCACATTAAAAACGAGGCGGATCATGCAAACCCTTGTCACGCTGCGCTGGGGGGGGGGGAGGGGGGGGGGAAGCACTGCCATACAATTAACGACTGCCACACACAGAGAAGTGTGAGGTATCCTGAGCGCTGCAACACACACACCATCCCCATCCAGAGCTTGACAAAAAAAATAACCGATTTTTTTTTTTTTTTTTTTTTGGTTTAAAAAAAAAAAAAAAAAAAAAAGGCAAAGAGAAGAGCACTGTTCCTCCCCCAGCGCGGAGCCTCTGGCGAAGCCCGGGTCAGTCCCCCGGCGCCCGGGCAGGTGAGGGCTCGGCGCTGGTCCCCCGGCCCGGGCCGCCCGCCGCCGCCGCCGCCGCCGCCGCCGCCGCCGCCGCCGCCACACAACAAAGGCCGAGAGCGGCTGGGAGCGCCTGCGGGTGACTGACTGACTGCCCGCCTGCGCCCAGTACCTCGGTCTCTTCTCTCCAAGTACTCGGCCGCTTCCAGGAGAATTAACAGAGAGTTCAATTCCATGGCTGCCTGTGCCGAGCCGAGCCCCGAGCCCCCCGTCGCCCCGCGTCGCGCACCGCGCCGAGTTCACGCGCGGGGGACTTCCAAGCCCCCGGTTATAAGGCACCTCTCTCAACCTACATTTGACACACAGGCGACGGGCGGCCCGCGCCGCCAATAGAGAGCGGCGATTCGGCGCGGGGGCGGGACGCGGGGCGGCAGCCGGGCCAACCGGCAGCCAGCGCGCCCCCCCTTTTCCCCTGGCTGGGGCAGGGAATGTTGACAGATCCCCATCTCCCCCTCCGATTGGCTGGCCACTATAGTAACAATTTAGAAGCCGAAGCTTAGCAACAGCACGTGGTGGCCCGGCCCCCGCGCTCGCTGAGTGGCCGGCTTCTTGCATGTTAAGCAGGCAGCCGCCGCCGATTGGCGTGCGGGGCGCCATGCAAATGAGAGCGGGGAAGGGGCCAATGGGGTAGGAGACGCGTGCCGTGCGGCAGGAGGCGGGGAGGCAGGAAGGGGGGGGAGCCAATGGGCGGGCGGAGGCGCGGCGTTGCCGTGAGGAAGAGGCAGGCGGAGGGGCGGGGCGGGGCTCGGCTCCGCCCCCGCCCTCCCACGCCGCCGCGCGCGAGACGCTCGCCGGCCTGAGGAAGGCAGCGGCCGGTGCCGGAGCAGTTACTAACGTTAACGGCAAACCCACCGCCGGGAGCGCGGGCTTGCTGAACTGGGGGTGGGGGGGAAGAGGAGACAAACACCACAAAAAAGGAAAAAGGCGAGGGGGGGCTGGAGGAGCCCGGGCGCCCCGGCACGCCGCCGCCACAGGCGGCAGGGCCCGGAGCCAGGCCTGGGGAGCGCCGACTCCTGTGAAGAAAACCCGCTGCCGCCATAACCGCGCCTGCTCGGGACTCCGCTGAGCCCCTGCCCGGCCTGGCGTGCCCCCCACCCGGGCGCTGGGCACTGCCCCTCTTCCTCCTCCTCCTTCTCCTCCCTCCCCATTAAGGGCCCAGGTCAGACCTCCACCCCCGCGGCCTCCCCTCGCTGGGTACGACCGCTGACCAGCGACTCCCTCCCGGGACCGCCCGCCCTCTCGCCGGCGCTCTGCCAACGCTCCCCGGCCGGGCGCTGAGGGAAGGGGAAGCTTCGCCCCTGCCCGGGAGGGCTGCGCATGCGCGGGGGGAGAGGCCGGGCGGGGCGGGTCCCGCTTCACCGGGAAAGCGGCGCGGGCGGAGGGGCAGCGCGTGCGGGGCCGGCCGTTGGTGCGGCCGCCTCCTGGCTGGTGAGGGCCGCGGTGGAAGCGGCCTCTCGTCCCCTCAGCGTCGGGCGGTTCTCACACAAAAATTGTTCTTTTTTTTTTTTTTTTTTTTCTTCCCCCCTGTAAATGCGAGTGCGCTGCTCGCTGCAGGCCTTGGGGAGGGGAGCGGGGCTCGGGGTCCCTGGTAGCCCCAGAGACCCCTGCGAGGAAGGTGAGGGGAGCAGAGCAGCAGGCCATGAGGAGATGACTCCTCATGACAGCATCCAGGGAGCTTGGCAGGCATTGGGGGCAAAAAAACCAACCTCCTCCCCAGGCGTTAGCAAATGGGGCACCTGTGGGCATCACCAGGCCGTTGGGTTGGGCACTTAAGGCATCTTGCTGCAAGAAAGGGGCTCTTGGTGTGCCCACCGTGGGATTTTTCACCAGCGCCAGTGCGTGAGGAGTTTTCCTAAAGCTAGCTGACATTTCACACAGATTGCCGTTCTGTTTCTCCTTACCACCAGGCCTGTAAGTCAGAATGTTGGCATATGACTACAACCAAAGGAAAAGCCACCGGCTCTCGTAGTGGAAAGTATGGCAAGAAATGAATCGGAATGAAAAAGATGGTACAAATGGGATGCCAGAGGTGCTGTAAAAATGTGTCTGGCACGTACATCTGTGACCCCTTACAGTGTGCAGGCAAGAGGAAGACAGCTGTACTGTAAAAACATGCACAGAGATTTAAAAGAATTGCTAAAGTCTACACAATTGTCTAACCTGCTGAAAAAAGAAGCAGTGGAAAGCTCTCAGAAATGCAGTCAGTTACTGCCAGCTTTCCAACCCTTGCCAGCATATTCAGCTGCCTTTCGTCATCTGGATACACAGAAGCCATCTACCAGAATAGCCTGGCTCCTGGTATACAGGCGGAACAGGAAGGAGCTCAGCACCTTTCCTGTCCACACCATCCTATTTGCACTGTTAACTTTGCATCCTTATCTCAGCTAGCTGCTGCACAGCTGTTGCCTAAAACTGGTTGGTTTTAACATGAGCAAGTAGTTTTAAAATAGGCACATTTTAAGCTGTGCTGTGATCACACGTTGGTACATCTTCAGGCCAAAAGTGCTGAAGCCTGTAATCAGTCCTCCTGCAGAATAGCACTTAGGCACACAAGTGGTCCCATTGATTTTAATTGAACTGTTTGAGTGAGAGCTATTCAGCATATAGGAGGGTTGCAGAATATTGTTCTGTGTGTTCATTCCTTTGCAAAAGATGTCAGCTACAGTTTCCTTTTAAGAGGATAATAGCGATTCACATTAAAATAAGGATTAGGCTTTACTCTTTTTACAGGATTGTGGTAGAACTACATATACATTACACCTGATAATTTATTAGTCTGTATCTTGTTGTCTCAGATACGCAAGGGTAATGTAGTTCTTGAACATTGCTGAAACACAGATCACATTTTACTGCCATTTGGTCCAGGCATCAGGGATAAGACAAAAGACAAGGCTGAATTTTATATCTGGTTGGAAAAAGTCCAACTACATGAATTACAAGGCAAAAAAAGAATTTGGTGCATAGATTGCAATGGTAAAAAAATTGCTGTAACATTTTCCACTTGTTGCTTGAACTGTTGAAATTCTGCTGCATGTGGGTGAGACAGTACAGTTTTCACTGTAAACCCATTGAAATTTATGGCAGTTTTGCTGTTGACTTAACTGGAAGTAGGTTTAGACACTAATGCTTTCTATTACGAAATAGCATGAAACCATATATGCTTAGGTCTGTGTTGTTGACACAGGAAAGAAAGTTCCCTTTGCCTGACCATGTGCGGAGGGCATGTAGTAAAGAAAATGCAAAGATGTACAGGTAAGGCACTGTTGTTCTCTAGTGTAGCCATAGCGATCTAGCAGTACCTCAGCTTTTCAGAGCACCTATGTTTCTTTGTATATGTGTCTAAATGTATCTTAAACTGTTTCGTACACATGCTTTGGAATCAATCATATGTCCAGAAAGGAAGATGAACATGCTAGGTATATAAATGCACCTGGGTGAAAGTGGGATACACTTGTACAAAAGGCCAGGATTCAGGTATGGATTTACTGAGGCTCTGAAGGCCTAAAGCTTCTCCCGCTCCTCCGCACCATACTATGAACACACACAGTTTGTCTCTAGAAAAACAGAGGCCCAAACAAGCAGAGCACTGCGCAGGGGCAGGGCTTCAGGAGGGTGCATAGCCCGTGCTGCGCACCCCACCAAGCACTGTCCTCACCAGATGCTCCTCTGTGCGATCTGACTGCTGGGTCTCGCTCCATGATGGCTTCAGCCCTTGCCCTCCCCTGCACACCCTGGACCCAAACCCAGCAACCTAACCTCTCCTGGGGTACAAACCATCAGACTCAATGTGATTGCTCTTTCTGCTTTTAAATGTGGACAAAAGTATTTCGAAGACAGTTGTTTTAAGGTCACCGAATGCAATTTCACGTTGGTATTGGCACTTTCCAGGGCCCTATGCTCCCACCCTTCCCTGCACAGAAGGGGTGCTTTTGGAAAAGGGGCTACTGAAGCCACCTGGACTATGTGCATGAGTAAGCCTTGTGCAGTGCTGTTAAGGCCTGCAAAACAGGGACCAGTGCAGTCACAAAGGCCAGCAGATTTCTGTTCATGGTGGCTCTCAGCTCAGGAGTCATAAACTGTATTAGTCTGTTTGAACTATAAGCATGTGTGTAAGCCCAGCATGTGTGTTCCCTCCCTGGAAATCCAGAGTAAACCAACATGCATTTAGGAAGGACAGTGTATGGGTTGGCTCATACCAAGCAAGCGCTGACACACGTTTACCTGTAGTTGCATCAAAGGAGCTTTCTGTACAGTGTGCAACAATGTGTTAGAGAGTGCGGAGTAGTTTTACCAAGATTATTTCTCCTAGAGCGAATCCAACCAAGTCCTTTTCAGGAGGCACCATAAAAAAACTTTTAAAAATACCTAGAATGAATCGTTCTGGATCTTTTTTTTATTTGTGCCAGTGAACCAGTTCTAGCTTTGGTGGTGTCAGTGTGGGTACAGAGGTGTAAAATGGGTGTGAAAGAAGATCAACCAAATTAAGAACTGAAGGACAGGCTCTAAGATATACATGTGCTCAAAGGCTTTGCAGATTTGCATCTCTAAATAGCTTTTTTCCATTTCTACAAGCAAGCACCAGGAACAGCTGAGTGCTAAAGAAACAGCTGGCCTTCAGTGATAAGGGGTAGCTGTCACTTCATGATGAAGTTTGAAAAACTTTATATTTAGAAGCAGAAGGGAGAGCCATCAGCAGCCACACCCCAAAACCTGAAGTGTTTGCAGTTTCTTCGCTGCCTGCACTTTGTGATTGCAGTGGTAGTATTTACATTTTTAAATGTTACAACGCCTTTCTTTTCCAAAATTAATCCTGTGGCATGACATGACATGTGAGATCAGTGACATCAGAACTGCTGACTACCCTGAGCTGTGATGAGGGCAGAGCTCTGAAGTTGAGGATCCGTAATTCAAGAAACTTCATTCACTATTCCCCGCATAGGGCCTTAAAGAAATAATTAGGCCTTCCATGGTTTTCAGATTTGGCTTATTGCAGCTACTGCATGTTTCTTTCTTCCATCTTTTAAAATTCCTTACTGTGTGTTGTCCCTACATCCAGAAATAACCTCCTTCACTGTGCCTTGGCATCCATCCCCCTGTTTCCTTGGGTGTTGCAAGGCTTAGGTAGTGAGCAAAAAGTTAGTTGTCTTCCCACACAGGAAGGGATCTGCACTTGGAGCTGGCACTGACAAGTTTTAGCTCCCTGTCTCAGCATCTCAAATCCCATTTAATCTCCCATCTCACCTGTGATTCAGATCATTAACTCTGTTTCCTAGATGCAGAAACCAAAACACCTGAAAGTTGAATAGAAGTTTCAGAAGTAACAATTTTGTCAGTACCCAAACCCAATTTGAGACACTCTGATTATATCTACCCTGCCAAATAAAGCAGGGCTAAAGACTGTTCTCCATCCCTGATCTCAAATGGCAGATATCACTGCAGCTGCTTGGCCCTGCATCTCCTCTGGGCTGCTACTGGTGCACATGTGGCTTTTAGTCATCACTTTATGTGTGGTTTCCTTTTAGTTTGGAGTGTGTTTTTTAGGTTCAAAGTGCCTGAAGATATGTGGCAGCCCATCACAGAGCTGCTTTCAGAGCTTAAAGCTGAGGTTATGTCTCATGAAGGTATGTGGGGTATCGGGTTAATGAGTCACTGCTACGGTGTTGAGGGACTGTGTAGTGTGGAGCAATCATGTCTGTGCAATCTCATCCAATGTGCCTTCTGGACTGGTGCTCGACCTGTCCTGCCCCTTGAACCGTACCCAGGTGTTGGCTTGGAGAGTAGCTTGGTGTGCTGGTTTTGGCTGGGGTAGGGTTAATTTTCTTTGTATTGGCTAGTATGGGCTACATTTTGGATTTGTGCTGAAAACAGTATTGATAATCCAGAGATGTTTCTGTTACTGCTGAGCAGTGCTTACCCAGAGTCAAGGCCTTTTCTGCTCCTCACCCCATACCACCAACGAGGAGGCTGGGGGTGCACAAGAATTTGGGAGGGGACACAGCTGGAACAGCTGACCCCAGCTGACCAAAAGGATATTCCAGACCATAGGATGTCATGCTCAGCATAAAAAGCTGGGGGAAGAAAAAGGAAAGGGGGGACGTTTGGAGTGATGGTGTTTGTCTTCCCAAGTCACTGTTAGGTGTGATGGAGCCCTGCTTTCCTGGAGATGGCTGAACACCTGCCTGCTGATGGGAAGTGGTGAATGAATTCCTTGTGTTGCTTTGCTTGCATGCGCGGCTTTTGCCTTACTTATTAAACTGTCTTTATCTCAACCCGCAAGTTTTCTTTCTCACTTTTACTCTTCCGATCCTCTCCCCCATCCCACTGGGGAGGAGTGAGCGAGCGCCTGTGTGGGGCTGAGTTGCCAGCTGGGGTTAAACCACAACACTTGGTCCAAGGACCATGACAACAAATAAACAGTATAGATACTGTGGGGTCCTATGGACCTGAGTGACTCCCACACATTTGGGTTGGTGGGCTCTCTATGTGATGCTCACTAGCCCAGCTTGCTGCCTGCTCTTGACCAGTTGTTTGCTGTACTGTTTGAATCACTGGCTTTCCCAAAACAATTGAATTTTTCCTGGTTTTGTTTGGAATTTAGTGAGGGTTTATGAAATGCTATGGAACAGACATGTTTGAAAGTCAAATCTGAAAAAACCAGTATCTTCAAACCAAATGCCAGTCCCTTGTAACATTCATTTCTTGTTAATTGCTGTATTATGAAAGACAACATTTGTATCTTAGCGTCCTTGAGGGTTTGGCTGCAGGGACCTTGAATGCCCCTCCCCGCCAGCACTCCCCGACCAGTGAGACATGTAGTACCCTGCTGCCAGGCCCTGCAGCCATTTCTGTGATCAGGCATGAAATTATTCTTAACTGATTGAGGTGAGGCATAGATTGAAAAGCTTGAGAGACACTGATTTACTCTATCATTCTGCTCTGCCTCAACTCTATTTCACCTAAACCATGCCTGGCAATTTTGGATACCATCATCTTAAAAGTCTTCACTGATGCTGCCGTGCTTGAAGCACTTTACAAAAGGAAAGTAACACTGCTTTCATTTTGAAAGACAAAAAAGGAACAAGACATAGGTGAAACAACTGGTCAGTGTCAGTCAGCAAAAGCAGGGGAGGAGCTGGGAGGATGACTAGGTTTCCCAGTCCCCAGTCCAGCATGTTCAGTGTTATGATACACTGCAGAGGAAGGATTTGTTATACAATTTTGGATCTGAATCTCAGACATCTCATGGCTTTATTACATTCCCTTGGTGTAGGAAAGGAGCCTTGTGTACATTTGTATTGCATAAATCTTCCACAAAATATGTAGACTAGTGCATTGCAAAGAGGCTTTGAAGGAACCATGACTCAGACCCACTTTGTGTTAGAGTGCTTTTGGGGTCATGGGCATCTGCCTGAGGTCACTGCTTGAACGAGCTGATAAATGAAACATTCCTCCTTTATTTGATGAAATTTGCAGTCAGGCCTTCTTGTTAGGTAACTTTGATATGAGCACATCATATAGCAGTAAAAGCATGTTCTACCTTGCTGTGATCTAAGCTGCCTTGATGCTTACCACTGTTGCAGTCCAGGACAGAGAGAGAAACAGAGCATGGTTGTGCAAACGTGCTAGCAAACAGAGCTGAAACCACTCTGCCTTTGGCAAACAGAATGTCCACTTTAAGAGGACAGGGAGGCAACTGTGGGCTTTATGAATAAAATCGGTCAGTGGTAACACAGTCTCAATGACATCTACCCTCTGAACATAAAAAAATAACATTTTCTTATGCAAGGTACTTGCTTCCTGTATATCTGTGAATCATGCTTGCTGAGTTTATAGGAAGAAGCTCCAAAGAAATGATATTGCTCTGTGGTCTGAAAATCCATCTAGATATGGAAAAATGAGTTCATGCGTCCTATGGAGACCAACAAAGTAGTTAGTGGCCATTAGTTTATAGAATATTTATTACAGTTGAGGAACCAAGAAAGAAAAAAATATATTTACAAATTTAAGCAGAGAGATTGCTCACCTGGGTGTTTGGACATCCAAAATCAACTGAGATGTAAACTGGGTAAATCAGATTTTGATATGAGAAGGAAATTAGAGGTGGACTCCTGATGTCTTTTCATACAGCCATTCTCCAGGAGCCAAGCTGTGTGCATACATATATGGGAGAAGATGCAAATCTACTAGCCATAAGGTCCTGTCACTTACTTGTATTAGCCATGATGGATCCAAGTGAATATGTGACGGGAAGATTGCGGGTGCATCCTATATTGTACAGTAGTGATAATACTGTGCATTTCTGTAGCGTATTGAACTCACTCATTTTAGACTGCTTAGTCAAGACTTGCCAGTTCAGGCCCTTAATAGATATTAGTAATTAGGTAAATAAAATGCTGTTCAGCTGAATGAGGGAGGAATCAGTATTGATCCTGAACCTCATACTGCTAGTATAGCTGGGCCAGTATTATCATGCTAGAGAGAAGAGCTCATACATCAATACACACATTCAAGAGAAGATCACAACAGCCCAGGTGGTAAATAACCTGGACAATTGCCTGCAGGACCTAAAATTAGCGATCAGCACAAAGACTTGGCAGGTGAATAGTCAGCAGATGCTGTCTTATCTCTCTATTTGCTTTGGAAGATTGGGTCCGACCCAAAACATGTTGAAATCAATTTGTGTCGTCTTTATTTTGATAGGCTATGCACCAGGCTCTAATCAGTTGTGGGCCTAATTAAATGATTTTCCTCATTGCAAGCTAATTACTCCTATGGAGAAATGAAACTGAATCTTAAATGAGCACTCTATATGAACTGTATTTGTAACGTATGGTTTAGAATAAAAAATTATGGGCTTGATTCCACACTGCCTTACACAGTCTCTTCTTCCACATAAAGCGAGTACAATTTCTCACTCTCTTTGATAGGTATAAGTACGGAAACCGAGTGAAGAGTCAGGCAGAATGACTGTAACAAGCTCCCTTCCTTATGCAAAAAAAGCTAGTGCAAGCAGGAGATCATCGGCTTGCAACATCCAAGAGAGGAAGAAGTGATTAATTTAAATTGCAGCAAGGAGGCTGGATATGAGCAAAATGTTCTAACAGCGAGGACAGAGAGGCAGTGGGCTGGGTTACCCGGGGAGCCTTTGGTACCTCCAGCGTGAGAAGCCTGCGGCAGGTGGGGCTCCAGCCTCAGGCAGGGATGGAGCACCCAGAGACCTCCTGGGCTGCTCTTGCTGGTGCCTGGTTGGAGTTTTGCACCAGCTTGGGGAAAAATGCAAGGTACAGGACAAAGACAAATTCAGTGCCGTCACCTTGTGGTGATGGGCCATTTGCTGTTCTTGAACAAATGGCAAAGCAGGTAACGTGAAAATGTGAAACCTGCAGTAATTAATTAGATAAGGGGAAATCAATCATGCTAATGAGTACGTAAGTGTTGGCAGACTCTATCACTGTGTGGATGGAATTGATTTAGTGAATACTTTTTTTCAGGGATTGTGGGTGGGAGGCCGTTTAGATGTCATGGTTTAAGCCCAGCCAGCAGCTCAGCCCCACACAGGCGCTCGCTCACTCCTCCCCAGTGGGATGGGGGAGAGGATCGGAAGAGTAAAAGTGAGAAAGAAAACTTGCGGGTTGAGATAAAGACAGTTTAATAAGTAAGGCAAAAGTCGCGCATGCAAGCAAAGCAACACAAGGAATTCATTCACCACTTCCCATCGGCAGGCAGGTGTTCAGCCATCTCCAGGAAAGCAGGGCTCCATCACACCTAGCAGTGACTTGGGAAGACAAACACCATCACTCCAAACGTTCCCCCTTGCCTTTTTCTTCCCCTAGCTTTATATACTGATCATGACGTCCTATGGTCTAGAATATCCTTTTGGTCAGCTGGGGTCACCTGTCCCAGCTGTGTCCCCTCCCAACTTCTTGTGCACCTCCAGCCTGCTCGCTGCTTCGGTGGGGTAAGGAGCAGAAAAGGCCTTGACTCTGTGTAAGCACTGCTCAGCAGTAACGAAAACATCTCTATTACCAACACTGTTTTCAGCACAAATCCAAAACATAGCCCCATACCAGCTACTATGAAGAAAATTGACTCTACCCCAGCCAAAACCAGCAGAGTAGGTCTGGCCAGCAATGATTGTCTGTGGTATTTCCCTGTAATACTTCCCAGTTAAACCTTCAAGCTGAGTGTTGGTTTTGGTGCTTTGCTTGAGGCACTGAATTCTGGCAAAGGCAAGATATTTGCTCAACAGCCCTAAAACACTTTTGTGATGGCATGAACGGGAAAAGGAATGGCCTCCAAAAGGCACAACTTGCTGAAAGCAACCTTGCATGCAAAAAAAATATCGCTTATGCTGCTCTGTCTGTTTGGGGACCAGAATCTAAGATGCTGTAGCATATAGTGGTTAGGACCCAGCCTTATGGGACCCACACAGCACTGTGTTTGCTAAATGCAGTGTCTGCTAAATGTGGTGTCTGCAAAATGCAAAAATTACAGAGAGCAATCTTCATCCTCAGGCAGATGTTTACCATGCAAGTGTCATGTGGGGTGCCACGTCCTTTGTGTTGATGCACAGATTTTAGCATTGGGAGAAAATTTCAGCAGCAAGGTGCAAGTGAGATGGAAGAAACTGGGGGGTGGGATGAAGAATTGAACTTACTTGGTTTATTTGTTTTCCTTCCAGCTTTCCACAGGTCTATTTTTTTGCCTTGTACTTGGCTCTGTGTCTCCGATCCCGTCTGTCCTGTTTTTGTTCGCCTTCCTTTGTTGCCGATGGTTTCATGCTGTTTCCATTCCTCTCCTTTCGTGTGACACAGATTCTCCTCCTGAGCCACGTCCAAGGTGTTGGACTCCCTGCAGTTACGGCACAGAGACTCGATGCCGAGGACACGACTTCCTGCTTTGCTGACAGTGTCTGCATTGTGTAAGTAAGCGTATGTTTTACTGGCCCACAGAAAAGAAGTTTCAGGGCATTTCTTCATGGATTCTCATTTTTCTAACTTGTCAGGACACTGTCAGCTCTTCACCTCTCCTTCATTGTTGCTGGTCTCTTGGTATCTACAGGACACCAAGGTCCCACTAGTCTAGATGATCTACAAACAGTGAAAGCTTTTTTTTATGTGAAGACCTTACAGTCAACATGGAGAACACCGACAAAGGTGTGAGAATGCTGTCATGAATAAATCTTCCCTATGCAGAGGGAAGTAGAAACACAGAGAAATCCCTGGGTCTCATTACTAGAGGTAAGGAGATAGCTGTAGTAACTTGGATACCTCGAGTCCGTTTCAGGGCTTTCACCCCAAAAATGGTCCTCCTTCTCTTCACAGGGACCAGTGTAACACAGGGATGGATTTTCACTTTTGCCTCTCATTCAGATGTGCTAAGGATTCTGGAAGGTGGACCTGTATCAGATGACTGCCAGGACAGCACTAGGGCAGGGCATTTCACCACTCACTCACTCACTCACTCACTCACTCACATGGGCAAGTCTAAGTCATGCCAAGTCACTCTGTCACCTCTCTGGTTTTGAAAAATGATGAGGGTTGTTTAAAAGTGTTATGTATATTGGCAGTTATCCCAGGGGGTGAGAAGATTAGTGGAAGTATATTCCTGTATATAAAAAGATACCTGTAATATTCAGAGGTGCACGGATGAGACTTAAAGCTTTAACTTCTTATAAGCATCTATCTGGAGTTTGAAGGCACCTCTCATCTACAGCTATAAGGGACTGTAATTAACATCCAAACTCCTGTGAACTCAGTCCCTGAAGGCAGGTAAACTCTGATTGCTGAGCAATAGTACTGCTCACTTCTGAAATGCTATCATAAACTACTCTATAAATATGAATGAACAAAGGCTGGCACGACCCATACAAAATGGTAGCTTTCATCGAGACTGAGGTAGCTGGCACTGGTGCCAAAGGAGCCTGGGGCAGGATCTTGTTGTGGCCTTGTGTGAAGTAACACAGATCTTGCACCCAAAAGGAAAGAGTCAGTGCTGGGGTACGTTGGCCCTACTGTGTGGGTCAATGGTGCGGGAATAGGTTGTGCCTAGTGGGGGACAAAACCCCTGGGAGATGGCAGGTTCTTGGTCCACCTCAACTTATTCCACTGTGACTGGCCAAAGACCACACTAGAAATCTGTCTTGACATCAGGTAGAAAACCCCCATCTTAGGACTCATTCCTCTGTTCACAGGCTTGCCTTTGCTTCCCAAAATAAGATAAATGCTTTACGCTAGGCAGGCAGTATGATGGCTTAATGAAGAAGAGGTCAGAAGTAATACCCCAGCGTGACCTCTGCTTTCATTGTCTGTACCTTTGACATCTAATCAAACACATTAAACTACCCAAAATGCACACATCTGGGCTCTGCTTAGAGTATGTTTGGTTTATATTTTTAAAGCTTTGCTTACCTGTGGAGTCTACTATTTATTGTATGATGCTTTTTGCCACTTAGGCACTATGCTTAATCAGATTTGTAAATTCATTCTCTCCTGGGGTTTCTCTTTGTGTATTCAGAAAACATAAAAAGTGTTCGTGACACGCTTCAAAACACACACTGGTTACATTAGTCATCCTTTCAGCATAATAGTTTTATGGAGAACACTTTAGGTTAAAAAACCCCACATTTCCTTTAATCCAGTTTCTTTCCTCCGCTTTTGATCCGTAGAGTTATGTTACATGTTAGTAAATGGCTACGTGACACGCAAAGGCTGTAATTGTGATTTCTTTTTTGCTGGAGGAAAAAAGCTACTGTTTACATCTTGAAATATCTATTATTACTTTTTATGATATATTCAACTGAAAACATTTCATACAAGAACTTCACCGCCTTCTGGCAGCTGGAAAGCTGGTTGCAAAAATGAGCACTGCTGAGTCATGGCATGCCTTCTGCCTGTTTGCCATTTCCCCACCTCGGCAGTCCCAGCCTAGTGGCCGGGCCAAGGCCAGATGGGAAAGGACAGCTTTGATGGGGAGCACCAGACTCTCCATCAGTGCTCTCCACATCTTCATGGACGGACCATCCCTCACACCCACCGTGTCCCTTCCTTGTCACAGTTGTTTGAACTGCCTCCTAGTCAACAAGATGCTTCTGTGGCAAACATGGCAATGTAGGAAAGGATTTGAACAGCAGAAAATGTCGCTGGTGTTGGTGAGGAAGAGAAGGTGCTCGTCAAGCACTGCGGTGCCCATTGGCAAGAGAGGAGGACTGCCATGGCCGTTGAACCACAGCCTGAGAGCTACAGTGACAACAAGCTGCAGAACATCACCTTGGGTGTGACGGGTGCTTTCCCAACAGAAGTCACAGACAAATGTGGCTGCAGTCCTCTCTTCACACCAGTTGGACCCAGGGAAAATCTCTCCTCATGATACTGCACACTCACCCTTGCACTCTCTAGGCAGCTTTATCTACCCTCCTGCCCCTTGCACACACACCACACACACACATACACCCCTCTAATCTCTCAGGCCCTTTGTATTTCACAGGAAACAAGTAGATAAACCACAGCTCTGAATTTCCTAACTGTGAAAAAAAGTAGAAACTCCTAAACCTTCAGAAGCTCAAAAATGCTGAAGTGGTTGCAAGAAAAGGCAAAGAGAAGACCTGAAACCAAATGGGGATTTCACGCCACGGATGTTGGCATCTCACAGACATTACAAAGACACGTGGTGGTCTTCCAGCACACTTACTCTTGTGTGTGTTTGCTAGAAGAGGACAGCAGTGCATGGTAGAGAGAGCCCCATCTTTGAAGAAGGACTCAGTAGCAGGAAAAATCTTTTGTTTGATAGAGCAATCCATGATCCTGCGCTGACTTGCTGCAGAGAGGAACTTGCACAGCTCAGTGCGGGGGAACCTGGCTCTAGCACTGCTCTCCAGTGGGACCCTGGGGATTTCTAGACATGATTTTGCCCAGGCCATTCCTTCTCTTTCAGCCTCCCTCATTCCCTGGATCTGTGCCTGCCTCAGAGCTGTGGGATAACCAGACCCCTCAGGACTTCATCCAGTCTGCACCAGTGCAGGCACATCATGCGACTGCAATAAATGCGTGCGGTGGAGCACCAGCAAGAAGCTGAAGGGCAGCTATGCCTGTGCTGTTGCTGCCCCAGTTCTGAGTGCCACAGTCACTACCCGTCCCGCTGCCTTTGCCGTGGCTGGCAGGGCACATGTTTGTGTTCCTGGGACACCTGGAGGGGCTGAGCTCATCCCATCGGAGCAGCTGCTCCTTCCCTTTCTCCCTGGTTTCACACGTTTGCTTTCAAATCTTCTCCTTCTTGCCAGTTGGTTCACAGCACGTGATTTAACCCCTTCCAAATGTTCCTGCATTCAGAAACAATTTCAAGAGATGGGAAGGTCATCCAAAGAAATGCACCTGCAGGGTGGAGTGGGCTGGTAGCAAGTGGAGCCTGTCAGAGGGTCCCTCTCCCCACTGCTGCTAGCAGGCAATGCTGCAGCTCACGGTACCGGTACTGATGGAGTCCGTTTTTTTCCCCACTTCCCGTATCACAACAGCCTGTATGTGTCTGTAGCTTCTCTCTTGCTCTCTCCCTACTCAGACATCTGTATTTTTTCCTTTCCCTTGGGGGACAGTGGAGTAACGTGGAATAAGGAGGATTCCCCGATTCTGGTGAGTTCTGGGAATGAGTGCCACAATTTTCAGCCAGATGCCAAGAAACCCATATCATTCACAGGCACAGCTTGCATTCATTTCCTTAGCAGCTCCTTTATTTGCCGGCACATCATCAAGGTCACAGGGAGAGAGGAGGTTCATCAGGCACTGTTGGCCAGTATTGCAGGCAGCTTTGAATTTTAGGACCAAATCATGAACCGTGGAGGATTGACTCTGGCAGCAGAACACAGGCAGAACTTTCTCTTTGCAGCCTGTGCTGCTGCCTTCACATCAAACCACTCATGTCCTGTAGGTTGATATTGTTTCCATTTCATATGTGGGAAAACTGTGCTAAAATACCAGTTTGAAAGGCAGGACCGTTGGTGAGGACCTGAGCACCTTCTGAGAAATGTCCTTGACCCATGAAAGCCCAGTGGGCTGGAGCAGCTGCAGGTCCAGCAGAGCTGCATTGTCTGCAGGGCAGCGGCACCAGTTTGTACTGGGTGAGGACCTGCTGCCCATCCCATCCCAGCTCTGCCCCAGCCTCCCTCTCTGTTCCCACGCAGGGAGCAGAATGTGTGGGTGGTGTCTCTGTGGCTTTCCAGTCCCTGCTTTATCCAAGAGGATGTTTGTTTCCTGCAAAGGAAAGCACAGTTTGATGTCACGCTAGAGGAAAATAAAACAGATATACGAGAGGCCAAACGGGTATCTTTTACAATTCTGTGTAGAGATTTCATCAGAGCTTAACTTGGCTCATCAAACCAAACTCTAGTTTTGTCCGTCACTAGTGGACAAGCTCAGGGGACTAACACAGGGACAGGAAAATGCTCAGTTTATTCATGACGTTGTGTGTCACATGAGGCAGTCCCAGTCAGAGTGAGCGTTGGTTACCCTGTATTGAAAATGGAGTGCTGACACTGGCCACACAGAGCTCTGGGTATGGAAAAATGTGATATGAATGCTAGGGATGCTGCACACTCCTAGTGATCGGCTATTGAATGGTGCCACATGGCATCACTGCATGATGCTCGTCCGGCACATTTGTCGCTCCAATGAAACTTCGTTCCTCCAACACACCACATATGCTGAAGTGGTACAGGTTGTCCCGTATGACTGTGAGAATCAGAAATTCATGGTAGCGTTAGCTGGATCAGGAAGATGGGCTTTTTAGGTGAGGAGGGACTCTCCCATCCCCTCCCAATGGTGGCCTTGGGAGTGATTTGGAGAATCACGTAGCAAAGCATCTTGACTCCACTGGGTTCCTGAATCTTCCTGTTGTCACTTGCAATTGTTTTATCTGTATCTATTGTGGAATGGCTGATAGTGCCCATTTCAGCCTGAGTTTGTCCTGTTTCGTTTTAGTTTCCCCTTACGATATTACATGTAGGAAACATTTTTGGCCACGTACATTTTATTTTTTTTAAATTGAAGTATTTCTTGTAACAAAAAGCTTTCTAAGTCTGGTTACTGTTTTCCCTTATTGGGAATATTCATTCAGCAATTACCTTTGCCAAAGATGATGTAGTGCAAGCAGGTGTTACAGCCTTACTTGCAGCCGTATGGAAAATACATTTCATTTCTGACAGCGATCCTGCTGTTTCAGTTGAAGGCTACCCCATGCGGAGATAGGCTGGTTAGATCAAACTGTACTAATTGCAGAGTGATTTGGAAATCTGTTCCACTTGCAAACAGAATGAATCTAACACTTTGTAACATTGATTTAACAAAGGTCACATTTCATAAATATTACAGAGCAATTTTCACAGATAATGCAGCAGGCTAGTTAATGATTAGAGCAGTAAACTCCTGACGTAAATCTGTGATGAATAAGGGACATATTTTTACAGCTTCTGTTATTATTGCCTCAGGAATCTTAACCAAAGGCAGCAGAAGTTATTATGGTCCAACATACCTTTAAAATCTAGTCCATCAAACTATATCTGGTCTTCCCAATGGCTTTTGGATTAGAAACTAGAAAATTTAAGGTATTTTAGAACATCAGTCAGATTCTTGATGGGAAAATAATCATGTTGGTTTCAATCCAGTTCTACTGGATTCTGCAATTAAAAAACCCAGCCTCAATAACTGGTGGGAATTGGCAGAGCTCAGGCTAAGCAGGGATGCAGTTCTCCCTCTTGCTCCAGCTGCTGGAGTGGCTAGGTCAGGACAGAAAATTTTAGTAAAGATCTAATTCTGCTCCTAGGACTGACCCCAGAGACTGGCATCTCTCATGGGACTGGGTCCAGCACCGTTTCTTAGATGGAAAGGTACTTGAGCTACCTGAGCAGTAATCTTGCTGAAGTCTGTGGGATTAGCTCTGTAGGGAGGCAGTATTGTACATATTATATGTAAGAGAAGGCAGTGGAACGAATCCTGGGATTACTCAAAGGCATAAAACCAGAAATCTTGGGCCCATGTACAAACAGAGGACTTAAAACCAAAGAATGTAATTTTCCAGGATTTAATTAGGCATGTTTTATATCCAATAGCTGTGCACACACAGACAATCCATATTTCTCAGTAGGTTTTTATCTACTGAGCCATTCGTGTCTGAATTTGATGGGCTAGAAAATCTTGGTATAAAACTATGGGACAACTGTCATCCAACAGTGCTTAAGGGTGGAGGGCTTCGGAATCAGCAAAAGTCCAGCAGGCATTTTATATTTCCTTCATCCAGAAGAAACCCCCAGGGGACAGAAAGTGGCTAGTGTCACTCTGTAATGCATTACTGAGAGAAATTAAATGTAAAGCCCATTGTGGAACGTGCAGTGGTGTCCAGGCACTTGGATGAAGAGATGGAACCAGTTACATCTCCATTTGGGAAAGCTGTTTGATGAGAGGAAATGTGAATTGTCCACGCAGTGATGATTGCCGTTTGGACATTTTAGGTTTTAATTTTCAATTTTTAGATGCTCATGCTTTGAGGCCATTCAGAACCTAAATCTAAAAATATAATTCCTTGAAAATCTAGTGCAATTCAAGTGAAAAAAAACCCCACAACCAAACACCCACCCACCCCCCCCCCCCCCCCCCCCCAATATTCATGTAGGTAGCAGCTCAGCTAAACATAAACCAACTCAAATTGTGAAAACCAGCCCAAAGCGGCATCAACACCAGAGTCAGAAGAAACCTAGAAGGCTTTTCCCACAGCCAGACATGGGGGACCCCGACAGGCAGAGGTTCACAAGGTCGCTGGTCCCTGGAGGGCTCACCCTGCCCACAGCCAGCACTTTCTCCAGCCCTGCCTCCATCCCAGCTGGAATGGGCTGAAAAATAACTGGAAGTGTCTTGTCAGAGCAGATGCACATCACAGCCAGTTCTTCCATTGACAAACGAGCAAAAGAAAACAAAATATCACACTGTCATTTAAAAATAGCTTCAGTAAAAATACCGCGGAGAGTGCTTTCACCGAGCAGAGATTGGCAACTGATTAGGGAGGGTTATCAGCATACTTGGTGCTGGATAAAACCTGATCCCGCTGCAAGGCATTCTCACTCAGTCGGACAAATTGTGGATCTGCAATGAACGCCTGAGAAACTTTAGAAGTTTTCTGATAACGCAGGAGTTTGAAACAAGGGTTTTCTACTCCTCACCTGCAATGCAACTTTAGAAAAGCTCTGTGTGGTCTCATGCTGCAAAGTGGCATTCTTGGAGTTTGGTGAGACAGGGCAACTGGGAGGCAGGAGAGCAGGGTGTAGATGTTATTCCTCTCCCATACCCATTCTCTGTTCATGCCAAATGCAGGATGACTTGGTCCACTGCCAAAGTGGGGTGAGCAACCCTATGCAAGGGTGATCCCGTCCTGTAAGTTAGAAGTGAAAGCATTCGTGAAGACTGGGCACCATTGTAAAGTTCAGCCTAGGTTTGGAGACTTCCACAAGTGACGTCTGTGCCTTGTAGCCACGCTCTGAAGTGATATATTTTGATCACAGGCTTTACCATGTAATTTTGGGAAGTTGAGCCATTGAGCGTTCTTGCAAAGTCATCAGTGCCATTTTTAAAACACTGCATATATGTGCAACAGTTTTTCAATGGCAGAGCTCAAATTGCATGACCCAGAATTTAGGGTCGTTGCAACTTTTAACATTCCTTCTGGTCTTCAGCCTCTTGATTCTGCTTATACAATGAATTCAGGTGTTAAAATGAATGTATTTTTCTTGCTTTGTTTATTATAAAGTACTTAGAGCATCATTTAATTTGCAACTATTTGCAAATCTATTTGCATGATTCCGATTATTTCACCCAATAGGGGAATTAATGTTCACTAGCTGAAGAAAATCAAGCAATGAACCAAAACCCACCAATTTGTTTAAGGGACTCTTGAATTTATTTCAAGACAAAAGAAGAAATGGATGGAAAGAGAGCAAGAGCAAGTCCTGAGCTCTTCTGGGATGGTGTCCTTTGTTAGTTCACTGCAGTCCTCTCAAGACCTACCTTGACCCATCACTTGTCTAAAACTTCATAGCTGGAGACACTGCTGAAATCCAGAGGCTTGAAGCACTGTCCGTACTGAAGAAAAAACAAGTACATTAGAAGTAAAGCAACTGGAGAAGTAGCTTTGCTAGGTCAAGTGTCATTCTCATGACCCTAAGATTAAAGATCTTTCCTGTTTTTATGTAGTATATCCTGACTGCTTTTTACACGTGACTGCATTAGCAAAGCACATCACAATGAAAATATGTGCAAAACCCATAAAAAACCCATAAAACCAGACAAATCAGGTAACACAGTGATGTACCCCAAAGCAGGGAAACCCCAGGCTGGGGCTACCCTCGCAGCCAGCACCTACCCACAACTGAATGTGTCCTCTGACACTCGGATCGTATCACGTGCAGCGCGGTTGGGAGGGCAGAGTCCCTGCCTCTGTGCTCGGCATTCAGGACACGGGATCTGCTGGGTTGCCAAAGCTTCACAAAGTGGCCACTTCACTGGGCAACACCCCAAGAGCACGGCAGTGCCCAGGGTCAGCGCGGCCCTCCCCTGCTCCTGGGGTACAGCTGCGTACAGTCATGTCATGCAGCAAGTAGCCCTGTTTTGGGACTCCTTTGCAGGGGTGCACATCTGCATGGGGTCGTCTTGCACCTCTCCTTTCCCCTCCCTTTACCCTATCCCCAGGATCTCACCCATGCAGATTTCCCACCGCTCGTGCTCTTCTAGGCTTTCTTCAAAATGCTTCCTTGGGTGATTCTGAAATCTCCCGAGGCAGCTGCGTTCCAGAGTTTTCCTTTCCTGAGCAATGTCCATTCCCTGGTGGGATCCACATGGGTCATTTCTGAGGACAGTGGCAGATCCATCACACCACTGAGTTTCCTGCTGTCCCATCCTGAGGCCAATTTAATAATAGGGGGTTATTTGGGACTGGTTCTTTACCAAAGCAACGAATACTGTTCTTCAAGCTGGGGGGACAGCAAGTGACACCAAAGACCTTTCACTCCCAGATCTGTTGCTGCCGCTTCAGGTATTGCTTGGAAGGGAAACCAGCTGCCCCCAGCTTACCTAGTAAACCGTGAACAGCAAAGGTGGGAAACTAACACTCCCGCGGCACAGCCTGTTGCCACATCTACTCAGCCTGGACCAGTGACATGGACCATTTCACTGCTGAGATCTCCTGCAGGAAGGATAATACTTTATGTGTGTTGTCAGAATGCCTTTTAGCAATAGCAGGATACTCTCTGCTCCGAGCGGAGGAGGATACATACCAAGCCTTAAGCTGTTCCAGGCTTCACAGCACAGCAGACAGCAAAATACATGTGGCTGCACTGGGACACGTTGTTTTCAAATCCCTGTGTGATAGCACTAAATGGCATAAATCAGAATTACCTGTCACAAATCATATTCCTCCATGGTAATTTCTTCGTCCAGGCTGAACGGCAGCCCAGACTCTCTGAGGCAGTGGTTGCACTAGAAAGAAGGCAAAGCAGTAGCAATCCAGGAGATGGGGAGAAGGTAAAAAAGCATTGATGCTTGAAAAAAATGTTGAAATGCATCCCACTAGAAAGCTGTGCCAAGGTTGTTTTAGGGCAGGAACGTGAGGGGCTGTCATGGTTTAACCCCAGCCAGCAACCAAGCACCACGCAGCTGCTCACTCACTTTTCCCCCTCAGTGGGATGGGGGAGGGAACTGAAAAAAAAAAGTAAGACTCATGGGTTGAGAGAAACAGTTTAATAAGACAGAAGGGAAGAAAATAATAATAATGATACTACTACTACTACTAGTACTAAAATGACAGTAATAATAATAAGAGAATTGGAATATACAACACAAGTGATGTACAATGTAGTTGCCACCACTCATTGACCGATGCCCAGTTAGTTCCCAAGCAGCAGTCCGCGCCCCCCCCCAGCCCCACTCCCCCCAGTTTATATACTGGGCATGACATCACATGTTATGGAATACCCCTTTGGCCAGTTGGGGTCAGGTGCCCTGGCTGTGTCCCCTCCCAACTTCTTGTGCCCCTCCAGCCTTCTTGCTGGCTGGGCATCAGAAGCTGAAAATTCCTTGACTTAGTATAAACACTGCTTAGCAACAACTGAAAACATCAGTGTGTTATCAACATTCTTCTTATCCTAAATCCAAAACATAACACTATACCACCTACTAGAAAGAAAATTAACTCTATCCCAGCCAAAACCAGGACAGGGACTTCCCTGCTTCCTGAGAGCCTGGAACTGGCTCCAAGAGCTTCTCTCTTTAGCATCAGTTTCAAGAGTCAACATTTTGGCTTTTCTGCCTGAAGAAGTGGAGGACTCTGCCCTGATGTGCACCTTCTGCAGTCCCAGAGTGTCCAGTCTTCCTCTAAAACAGTCTGCAATACTTACAAGAGCTTTCAGTTAAAGCTCAGCCCATCCCCAGGGAACCTGTGGAGCGAGGCCAGCGGCACATCCTCCTGGAAGGAGGCAACGTCCGTCCATGCTGCTAAATACTTCACATTCCTCCCAGACACCAATCCAGACTCTAAGATGCACTGGAAACCTGACACAGAGGTTACTCAGTGTCAGACATTTGCCTCGGGGAGCAATTCTGACCAGCAACAAGTCACGTCAAAACCTCTGTCCAGACCTCACCTCCAGATCCAAGCCATATCTCAACCAGCTTCAACAGCCTAAATGTGGGGAGTCACGACCTGGGCACTCTGCCTGCTTTGGAGACTTACCCTTTGGCTCGATATCCCAGGTGCTGAGCTATTGCCACCTGTGGTATTTGAAGGCCTTTTTACTAATTTATCTCCACAGCTCAGGCTTCTGTTGTGGTGCCGTCCTTCTCTCTGGAAGTCTCTGCCTGCCTTGATTTAAGTAAGTAACTCATTGCAAGACACATCTCATCAGAGTTGTCTTAAAACATAGGTGTCGGTTTCTTTTCACCCTCCAGTTTGGGTGAAGTCAACATGCCCATTCTCCTTCGGTATGTGAGCCGGTTAGCAGTGAAAAGCGGTGTGGCTTGGACTTATCACCACTGCATGGTTTCTAGGCACTGTGCTCTGGTAACTAAACAACCCTGCCTACATCCTATAGGTCTAATAAGTATTTCCCCTATCTGAGCTCAAGCTATTACGAGCAGATTTTGTAGAGTTCAGCACCAACATGTCCTACTGAGAACAAAAGGGGTTGCTGAAAAATCAAGCCAGAAATAATTTGTCCATGAACATGAGGTTCAGTGCTGGCTGGGATCCGAGTGCCAGAGCTCATAGCTACTACCGAAGTCCTGCTGCTCCATCATTTGGGGGTCAGAGGCTGAGATCAGCCTTATTTTTGGAAGGAAGAAGTCCTGCTCTTAGCTGGAGTTAAGCATACAGCAATCAGGCCAACTTCATCAATTTATTTCGTTCTCCCTGTCTCACTCCTCATTGACTTGTTCCCACACTTTTTGGCAGCCTCTAACACCGTTTTCATTTTTGCCCTCAGACTGATGTGCTGCTTCTATGCAGAGATAAGCTCATGTAAGAGAGGCTTAGGCAGAAAGAAAACCAAACATCCAAGGTCTCTATTTTAAGAATTATTGAAATAGATTCTGGTATCACTTACTTCTTAGGACAAGAAATCATTTACGTATGTCAAAACCAAAAGAAAACCCTGAAGTGCTGAGTTTCCCCTTTCTATGATCATAATTATTAAAAAGAAGGTACCATTTGCCATCTGCTTCTGATGACACCTACTCCCAGGCAGCCTTTCTACCCGCCCCAGAGTTTGTCCTGGGGTGCTGCTGGGCTTTGCTCACTACTGCTAACGAGCTAATACAACTACTGTTGTCATTCTGCAGGGTTACGGGAAGATGCAGCAACACGAAGTTTTTCAAATCCAGGTTTCAGAAAGAAGTAAGAGACACATATCTCTCTAGTCTGTTGGGGGAAGGAATGAAAAATAAATTGTTCTGGTGACATGCAGTTGCTGGCTATTAATTCCTTGGAGGATTTTGCATTGCTTCCAAGGCAAACATAAAATTAGCTGTTGGAGTAATAGTGTAGTGTGGGATACAGATCTAAAGGTTCTTGTAACACAGATGTTATTTATTTAGCCAGTGCAGAGCAAATCTACTTAAAGATGTAATTTTGTGTTTGTATGGTCACGGTGATGTCTAGCTGCCTAAGTAGTCCCACACTATGACTGGAGAAGGCAGGCATCCTGCCTTCGTGGTCCAAGCCCCCAGCTCGCAGGCAGGGATGGGTACCCCCTAGACCCACCCCTGCTCGAGCAGGTGCCCCGTGAGGGTGTCAGCCCTTTAGGTGCAGCCACTTGTCAACATGCAGAGGTGAGCAGGGCAAAAAGCCGGGAGAAGGCAAGTGGATAACAGGTCTCAGTCGCCTGAAACCTTCCTGGTGATTCACCCAGCTGCAGGGGCTGTCCATCCCAGCTGCACCAGTCGGTGGTGGTGCTTGGAAGAAACGCCGCTGCTGTAAGAATGCCTCTATTTTGTAAAAGCATTTTCAGGACATTCCAGTGCCAGATATCCAGACGTGCTAATGCAAAATGCATTAGCCCAAGCAGCAGGAGCTCCGGGGCTGCTGGCGCCATTGAGTTCCACTCATTTCATCTTTATTATAAATACTGCATTGTCGTCTCATTCTTTTCTCTCATCCTCTCTTTAGAAAAGAATTATAAGGCTCTAGTTGACTGGTCCCTTTGACTTAGTACAGTTGTTAAACCACAGGCAGTAAATACCTCTTTCAATTGTTTAAGGCGGATGTATTTATTTCATTGGAACAACTGAATGAAATCTGTAAGAGCTAAAGAATCCCCCCTTCCGCAGCAGCTCTGCTCTTCTACCTCCGAGCTGAATGCAAAGGAAACTCCTCCTAAACCTGCCGTGTGAAATCAGCCCACCTTCAGGCTCCCTCCGGCTCTCAGCTTAGCTTTTTGTGGTTCAAGAAGTATTCCAGCCCAGAAAGACTCACCGCCTACTTGTAAATAGTGATCTTTCACCAGGCAGATCTCAGCTGACAAATGTTAATTGTTATGCAAACTATCCAGAAGATGAGCTCTCCTCCCAGGACTGAAGGGCAGCCACCTCCCAGAAGAAACGAGGCAGCTGTTTAAACAGTGCGGGGCTGCTCTGCCCCGGCTGCCAGAGCAGGGGGAGAGCCGAATGGGGCGAGCGGAGCTGGAGCTGTGCCATGCCACCATGGTTAACACCCCCGCTTTTGTGGAGAAAACCTCCACAACGCAACTCGAGAACTTTAACCGACCCCACGCCATCAGGAAAATGATCCTATGTTTCAGTGGAAACCAGATATAAAAATTGTTTCTTTGGGCTCATGCAGTGGGATGCTCCCCCCTGCAACTGGGGAAAACGAATTCTGGTGGTTGGGGCAGGATAGGGGTGGGAGAGCGATGCTCTGCCAGCCCAGAGGATTTGACAGGGACCAGGGATGCTGAAAATGCCGTTTGAGCCTTGTTCTTACCCGGTGGGTCGATGCCCCGGGCAGGCACTGCTGCTGGGCCGTGGCTGCCGCTGGAGCCCCCCAGGGAGCCGGGAACCATCTCCCCTTGCTTGGGAAAGGCACGTTCGTGCTCGATTGATGCTGCTCATAACTCCACCGTAGGCAACAGCTGAAGGGAAATTTGAACATGCTATCAGCTCATTTGTCCTTCCAGTCCCATTTAGTCGCTGCTCCTTCTCTCCTCAGCTGCTCTTGGTGCAGGGCTGCTTTGCCCGGTGCAGGGTCTTTGGGATCACTGTGAAGCATGTGAGTCACCCCAGAAAGACAGAGGGACTCACCACGGCCGCTCATAAAAACCATCCTGACAGGGCCGGTGGGAATTCATCTGAGTAGCAGGACTCGCTCTTTGCCTGCACTTGTCCAGCCCTCGGAGAGCACGGCCTCGGCGAGAAGGAGGTGGCTCATCGGAGCGCCGGCAAAGCAAGCTCCCACTTTCTGCTCTTACGCTGAATCTGTTGGACCAGGCTGGCTGCAGAGAAAATTTATGTTTCAAGCCCTGTGTGAGACATGCATAGAGCCCACTAGCGGGTGTTGCCAACTTCTATCTGTATCAGCCACATCCTTGCTCTTCTCAGGTAAAAAAAACATCTTTCTGGCCATCAGAGAACATGGAAAAACATGTCTTTCCTAGAGGGTGCTTAGGAGAGTTTAAAGGGGTTGCTGTGCTTCCTGACAACTATATTGACCAGCGTCTACTTCTGTATGTGGCGGTGCTGAATTTCTGAGCACTGTATTTATCCAGGGCATCATGCCACCCTGTAATCCTTGTAACTGTTTGGTTTTTTTAGTTGGTTAGTTTTGGGGGGAGGGGGTTTTAATTTTTTAAGATAGCTTTGTATTACTGAAGCAGGGAACTTCAGGGTTGTTTTTAAATAAAATAATTCATCCCACCTGTACCTGCATAGTCTTCAGCTCTGTAGGACTTCATGACTTCGACCCAGTGCATTCTGAGATGAAAAAACATAGAAGGGGAGAATGGAGGAAGGACTACAATTTGAACATTCAGGCAACCAGGAGGAGTTTTCACTGATTGTTACTTTCTTTAAATTTAATAGCAACATTTTCATTGATTTCGGTGGCAGCAGGGCTGCAGTCTACTTAAAAGGGAAAAAAAAAAAGGCATTTGACCCAACAAATCTGTTCCAACCTCACATCTCCTTCCCAGCATCAGTTCCCAGTATCTGGCTGAGCAAAACAGCCATGTGCTATCTCCATGCTCCACTTTCCCCCTCAACAGCTCTGTCTGGCAACTTGTTTTACACAATATGGTAAAACTCCTTCCCCAAAGGGCCATAAAGGCATGGATTCAGTTGCCAGGGAAGGCCACTGATTCCTCTCAGCAAGGGCACTTGGCTCAGCTCACAGTGGTTGTTTTCATCTGAGACTGAGCTGATAAGGGGATTTCCTTTCAAGTGGAAAAGCATAAACTATATTTATATGCAGATAATTTCCTATTTGTTGGGTTTAGCGTAACAGGCTGAATTTCTGGCCTGTCTTTCCAGTGCTCTCCGACCACATGAAACACATTCACAGTTGTCTGGGTGGGAGATGTTTTGCCAGAAGCTGGAGAGATGCCACAGTACAGCTGGCTGTGGAAGGCAGAGGTGGAAGGACATGACCGGGCTTCTTTACTCTGCTTTTTCTAGAAGGAGGTAACAGAGACCACAGCACCTGCCTAGCATTTGCTACTGCGTTCATTACAGGAGCTTATGCCACTGATCTATCATTTTATCTGGGCAAACTATATATATTTTGATAAAAAGATTTTAAAAAGAAACCCTTGAAGTGTAGCTTTCCTTCAGGACTTAGTGATTTTGCAGGCAAGTAGGACCATGCTCAGGTAAGGAGCAGGAGAGATTGAACTACATGTGTAGTAGAGGAAGGATTTACTGAACAAGCTGGTAGAAGATTCTCAAACTGTTCATGCCCAAGAGGAGGGGAAGATTGAACCAGCAATACTTCGTGTTTGTCTGGGAAACCTATCCCATTCCTCTCTGCAGGGGTTTCCAGAAGACGAGACCCCAGTTCACAGCAAACTGATAATTATTACTCTTCTCTGTATCATTTTAGAGTTGCAGAGCACCTCAGGATCCCTCCCTGCAGGAATTCTTCATGTTTATTATATTATCTGGGGTTTTTATCTTGCGTTCACTTTAGTGGCTGCCATGGGAGTATCCTCTTGAGGTTTAAATATTAAGCTTTTATTTAAATGTATATTCCTCTAATGTTATACATCTGGTTTTGTTTAAAACCAGATGTATAACATTAGAGGAATATACATGTTACTCGTTTTAGAAATCCTTTGTTTACTGGCTCCTTTATAACAGGTCCACCTAAGTCTCAGGCTGCAGATCTTACGAGCAGCTCCACCTGAGCCAGCGTGCTTTCAAACATCTGACCTCTTCCAGTTTCAGCCTCCTGGGAACTCGCGTGTGGCAGATCAATGCACATGAAAGTTTTGCAGAGGAACTTCTCAAGGTCACCTTCGCTTTATACTCAAAAAGTCCAGCAAACAATAAAGACATCTGAAAAAAAATAAACACCTGAATGCCTTCCCCCTTCTGGGTTTACTTAGTGCTTCTTGAGTCCTGTGAGGTTTGGACCAGTGTCTTTCAAGAAACAGGACGTAGCTCTGGCCCACTCATCTCCGCACAGTCTTCTAGTTCTAGACAAAGTCTTTTTGTTTTGGGGGGCTCTCTGTCCCTTCTGCAGTAGAATCTGATCTCTGTGTATCTCTCAGTTTTGGAAATTTTCTGTTCTTCTTTTCAAGTAGAAGAGACACATGAAAAGCCAAGTGCTCCGAGGAAAGTGCTGATGGTTCCTGATGCCTTGAGTTGGAGCTGAGATCATTCTTCTGCTGTGAAATGGCCATTAATCAGCACTGAAAGTTAAAGTGAATAGAAGGAGAGTTTTGAATTCAAATGGAATTTGTGCAGACATAGGCAGGTCCCCTGGGCCGTGTGTGTGTATGCATATATAAACACATACATATGTACTTATGTATGTCTGCATTTATACACACACAAACCTGAATGAAAATATATATATATGCTGCATTCCAGAAAGAAAGGTAAGCCTCAATATAGAAAGTAATACCAGAAAATATCCAGTTACCATCACAGAAGACACCATTTTCCTAGTCCTGCCCACTAGAACTGCATCACCCTAACTGCACAATGCTCACATCACATAAGAAATTAAATGGTACAAAACATCAATATTTTTTTCAGCTTTTGGGTTTCAGGGAAACTCTCCGATCTAGAGTTTCTCAGCTTGAGAAAATGTTAAACTGCAGAGTAGATTACTGTACCTTGTGCAACCATGCGAATTACAGCCTAGTTTTCCCATGCCCAGCTCAAAATACAGCTTCCATCTTTCTCCTACTTAACCATATCCTGGTGTGAGACGATACAATATTGAGAAACACTTCAAACTACAGTAGTAGTAACACAAATCTTTTGTTTTATCATTAAGCGGAATGAATCCCTGATGACTCAAGAGAACTCCACAGAAGGCTGTGTATGCAAAAAGAGAGGCTGGTTACGGTAAGTAAGGTTAGAGGTTTGGATATAGTCAACATGCACATTCATGCAATGAGTAGACAAACACCCAGTATGGTGGAGATTTTGGTGAGGGACACTTCCCTCTCACCTGTACCAGAGGCAAAGGGATAATATCCATCACCATTTATGAGATCTCAGGATAGAGGGATGTAAAAATATCAATAGTCATCCGTTTGAGGTTGCATATGGACCCTGACTGAGCTACAGCAGAGACTGAAGTCTTTCACCTTTAGCATGTAAGATTGCCAAAGGAAAGTCAAGTGTATTGTGCCAGGTGAATGTTTCTTGTCCCTTTCCACTATTGGTGAAAAGTTCCTTTGCAGGGAGGAGTGGGCAGGTCCTAATGGTGAGAGCTGGCTGGCGTAAATGCCGTGAGGAGCTGGGGACAAGCGTGGATCCAGAGCTCTGCACAGGGAGAGCAGGAAAGGGAGGTGGCATTCTACAGAGCTCTTTGAAATAGGCAATGGAAATCCCAGCAGTAGGACCAAGATGGCCACATTCAGGCAATCGGAACAAGCATAGGAGCAGAAACAGGTCCAGCCACAGCCTTTGACCCCTTCCTTTCTGAGGACAGCAGGTTCGACTCTTCTGCATTAACATCTGCAGTAAACAGGTTTCTTTCCAAATGTCTCCAGTCCAAGAAACCAGTCTACAAAATGCCAGTGCTTATCTTCCATGGGAGGTAGATCAGTCCGGTTGTCAATTAAAAGCACTCGTTGAAGGTGAGCTGTAGATAAATTAATCTAATAGGAAAGCTCCATAGGTCAACAGCTTCCTGCCAGGGATAGGGGAATGTCACAGCGCATTGCTTGATTGTATTGCACATGATGGTAATACTGCCCGTCATCACCTGGAGGCAATGTCCCTGGATATGTTAATGACACCTTTGCCTGCAATCTGCCTGGTGCTGTGGTTCATCATGTTTCAGCTGAAGTTTTGTTTCTGTAATGACCAAAGGTCTTGTGCTACTGAAATGCCCACATGAGCACACCATATGAGCATTCTGGATGGCTGTCTCTACGCTTGGAAAGCAGCTCCCGCTCATACACCAGAAAAACAATTGTCACACACCCAAGAGGAGATAAGGGTGGGTTGTTCTGTAGACAGTACTATACGGAACCAAGATTACAAGTGGAGAAGGTGCAGTCTGACATGGGCCATTACCAAGATACAAACCGCTGGAGATCTTCACAAAGGTCAGCAGGATTTGGCAGTAGTTGTTGGCTAAACCTCCAGGGACGAGTGGGTCCTGCGTGCTCTGCAGTCTGGTCCAGGGCCAAAAGCACCAGCCATGGAGCTGGAGTTGCTCCAAGGACCACACAGACTGAAGAGGTGGTCTCTGACCATTCACAGTGAAGTCCTGCCCTCTGAAGCAGAGGTGGCCCAAGATGACTGAAGATCAGTTCATTAACCAGATATCCAAATAAGGAGGAATAAAAATTTCCTGCCATCTCTGATAAGATGCAAAGGCAGAAAAATGTCTGGCCAGAAGCAACAGAGTGTAGGCACACTTGCATGCAGAGTGATGCTTGAAGGTAGAACCCATTCTACCAGCCATGACCAAGATACGAAGATGACCCACATCAAACATAGCTGAATTTGGGGGAATATTCAGCCTGTGTCTACTGAGTTCTCCAGACATAATTTGAAATTACAGGAAACACAAAAAGACATGATTGCACACAGATGTGGAAGAAGCAAATCTTCACACAACATACCTCAGAACTTCAGGTGAAGGGACGGAAAAATCTCGATGCTCAGCAATACACTCTGCTGGCCACTTCCCTCAGATGATGTTTTGTTGCCTAATATAATGTTTAAAACATCATATTATTGGCTGATGTTCCTCAGCCAATCAGTTCACATCTGTTTTTTTGTAAAACTTCATATTTATCCTTCCAGAGCCTTCTAAGCAGAAGTAGATGTTTTCAGAGATGCAAAAGGAATTCTGGATTAGTTTGGGGGTTTTTTGAGGTGAAGAGGAATTTGAGGGCAAAAGCAGTTTATATTTACTCACCAAGCCCTTTATTTTGTAATACGGATACCAGACATGAATATGGAAAAATAACGTAGGTTTCTCTCATGAACTGAAAGGTAGCTTTTATCCATAAAATGTCTCAAAACAATTACAATCCAAGTAATGAAAAAAATCCTCTAATGGGAGACAATTGGTTTGTCACAATTCAGACAAATATTTGTTATGCAAAAGCAATTCTTATTTTAAAAAGGCAGTGCAGGCCATTTGGGAATGTTCTGAAGAACTTTATTCCTATCTCTGCAGAAATGTAAAATGACATGATTCAACCATTTGCATTGCAGCAACGGGTCAACCGCTCCAAAGGGATGACGGCTGGGTAGAGGAGCTGCCTCTGCCAGAAATCGTAGACATTTTACGTCATGCACATTCTGGTTCTCAGTTTCCCGTTACTGTTTTCTTTCAGTTTAGGGATAATCCGAGATGTATGTTTCTTGCCATTTAAAACCAAGAGAAAAACCACAACAGTATTTTCCATGTAAGCCAAAATCTTTCACATGTGCCAACTGTCAAAGCAGACAAAAGAGCTTTGATCATGGTCAGACACCATAACTAGCTACTTGTTTTAATTACAGAAAGTTTTAGCTATTATTACACGACAAGCTGGCAGATTCAGCACATGACATAATTTTATGAAAGCTTTTCATTTCTCTCAGCAGACCTCCAGCCCTAGGCTATTCCACTCACAGCAGAAGCATCAGTTTGAACGAAGCCAGGGAGATATCTCAGACCAAGACCTATAACAACCCCATTACACATCGACCCCGCTCCCAGCCTGGGTGGGAGACCATCATCCTCAGCGCCCCAGCCGGGGCAGAGCTGTCAGCCCACAGATCATGTGTTTTCTTTTGTTCTTTTAATTTTTTGGGATGAAACAATTCTAAATCCCCGGGCTTGGGGACATAGTGCATATTGCTTTTACTTGATGTTTTCCTTCTATTTATAGTACACTAGCTGTTTTGAGTGACTTGATGAGCTAACCCCCAAAACATTTTTTTTCCCTGCCTGGATCACTGTCAGACCACCAGAAGAAACCAGATGTGGCACAGGTCAGTCCAAACATTTTCACAGGTATTCCTGGGCTACTACATGTTTTCACCTTTCTTAGCAATACTTTCATTTTGACAAAGCTTTCTGTGAATAAACTAGCAAAAGCACTGATGAAGAGCAAATCAAAGAGGGTATGACAGTCATCAAAAAGGCTCTGTGATTTCTGTTTGAACAAATGCTTATGAGGACTCATTTTCTCATAGCTGTGGGGCTCTAATCCTCATCTATTCAGCACATTAGGGAAAAATACCAAATTACACTCCCTATCACTGGATCTAGTTTCAAATGAAATCAAATAAGCATAGTAAAAAGAATAAACACAAATAATTAGTGGCAATGATAACATAGGAATTGGGCTGAAAGAGTATCTTTCCCTTGCAAAACACTGGAAAACAGTGTCAGAGTTGTTGATTAATTTAACAGCCATTAAAACATCTTACTAACTCAAGTGCTAATTGAGTGCTTGGCAGGAATAACAGCAGTGCCAACCATGCACATACATAAAAATTGCTAAGATTTGAAGAAATTCTGTGGCTTAATATTTTATTACTTTTATAAGTTGCTTTTATAACATGTGTGGCTGGCTTAGGTGGCCTTACCTACCTGCTTTGTGCCTGTTTTGAAGATGCCACGCTCTGATGGCACAGTCTCAGCTGTCCTTAGAAAAAGTTAAGGCCATTTGCAGTCCTTTTGGCTGAGATCTGCCAGGTCTGGCTGAAACACGTGCCTCGCAGCAATGCCTGGGTTTGCAGGGCTGAAATGTGCAAACTGCTGAGCTTTGGGAAGTCTCAGTGCCATCACGGCTGATGTAATGGGCACTGAAGGAGACAAGGTGGGCACTGAGGGAAGAATGGCTCCAGCTGTTCCAGTAAAGGACCCATGACCATGCTGACCACCACCTTCCCAGGACTGGTGTTTGGTTTCCAGAGTACCAGATCATTTTTCTTTCTTGTACCTGGACAACTACAGTCTGTAGGGAGAAGTTAGACTAACATTGCTCCTTCCTCTACCTTTGACCCCCAACTGTGATGGTTTGTGATTGCCACGTAGTGTATCCCAGGTCCTTTCTTCCCTTGCGCCCATAACCTGTGAAGGCACCCTACCGCGGCTTCTAGATGGAGAGAGGACAGCCGCATATTGCTATACTTTGTTTTTGCAGAACCACGGAGGAGATCACGTCCACTCACTTCCCCACCATTGCTCCCAGTGGGAGGAAAGCAACGAGTTTTTCCTGTCCAAGCAAAGCCAAGACATCATATTGCCTGATTTTTGCTCGGGGCCTGGAGAGAAGTATATTCCACTGCTGAAAGTGTTGCAGAGACACGCGGCTCCAGACCTCTCCCCTTGAGGACTGCAAGCGGAGGTGGGTGGTATAGAGCTCAGTTCTATAGGGCAAGCCCAAATTTATAGTCACATAGTTTAGATTAGTAGGGCACAGGCAGGAGATATTTTGAGCTCAGCATATCCTGAACACACTATAGATACTTTGAAACCAAGTGGCAGCCGGCAAAACCTATGAAAACTTACGGGTCACGAAGTTTGTCATGCATAAAACCACCTTAAGTCTGTTTTCTAGCCCTCAAAAGAGACACACCCCAAGCGGTTTGTCTTTAGATACACAGAAAGCAATGGATGAAGCCGGGATTTACCGCCAGGCTGTAGCTGACCTCACTGACCCAAGGCTCCTGATTTGTGTGTGGCTTCAACACGTGCTCCCCTGCGCTGGGATTCTTTGCTGTTATTGCAGTTTCTGCAGTGAGTGTGGCTTCCTCCAGCTCAGCAGCTGCAGCGTTAGTAGTTTTTTACACAGAGCTGCCTCGAGCCCCTAGTTAAGACCCACTGAAAGATTATTTACCTCTGGCTTAAAAGCTGCTAACTTCCCTTTAATGGTTTGTTTGCAGCTCCAGTGAAGCATGGGCCGGCAAGCATGAATGACCAGGGCAGGGTTGGAAGCTGTACCTGGGACAACGTCTAGGCTGCCAGGCTTGCACAGGTACCCAGTAAAGATTATAAAGTGCTTCGAGTGGTCGAATCCACTGGGAACCTTGTTCAGAGGAGGGAGGGAGGTTGTGCTGCATATATCATCTTCCCCAGCCACCTAGAAATGACCAGCCACCAAACAACTAGTGCTTATTAATAAACTTGCTTAAGGAAATTGGCTGGAGTCTTACTTTCATTGTGCTGAATGAATGGAGCTAAATATAATCCAGAGCTCGTTTTGCTGGATAACAATGCGAGAGAAACTTCCTGTTCTAGCAGAAATCCCAGAGTTTACAAGTAGGAGTTTCTCTAGGCTGGGTGAAATTCTTCAAATCTCAAGAAACATTAAGGTCACTCTCTAAATTCCTCTCTCCTCCGAAATAAAGATATTATTTTAATACTCTGTGTGAAGAGTAATGTAGTGTCTTTATTAGAACCCAGCTGAAAGCACAAAATGTTTTAATCAATGAGCACTCAGAAACAAAGGTACTTCTTGGCTTAAGACCCAAATTCAATAATTATTTTTTCAGCTGAACTGGAATAAAGACATTATTTAAACATGTATCTGTCGTCTCAGACTGCCTGCGGCTTGCTGTTGGATATCTATTTCTCAGGAGCACTGTGGCAGCTTCTTATTTAAAGGGAAAAAAATATAACCATTTCCTCGCATGACTTCATTTGGGATTATGTCTCCTTACATCTCCTTCCGTGGAGCACCATGTCAGGAGGGGGCTTCAGGTGCTAACAAAGCCTGTGGTGGGTGTGCAAGTGCACGCTGGTCTTTGCAGAGATGCCTGTTCGTGTTGCAGATTTGCAGGACAAAGGGCCTCAGTGTTTGATTTTTCCCTCGGTGCTAAATGAACCGCAGGCAGGCTGGGCTGCAGGAGAGAGGGGATCACTGGAGAACCGGGAGCTCAGCAGCAGCACCGCTGCCAGGGCTGGGACTTGGGAGATTCAGCAATGCAACAATGCTTTAATCCTGCCAGCCTCCTCTCCTTCATTTTACCATCGGTTACATTACCAACCCAACAAGCTTTCTGATGAGTTCTCCAGGAACAGCTTTGATCGCCCAGCGCTGCCAGTGCGACCAACCTCCTTGCAAAGACCTTTGCTCTAGGACAAAAACAAGGAGTTAATCCCCAAGTCCTTTTTAGCTCTGCAGGTGCAAAACCTGGTCTTTTCCCTTTCCACGCGTAATGGACCTGAACCCAGTATTACCCATAAATACCGACTGTTGTTCAGCTCAGGAGGCTCCTGTGCACGTAGCTGCAGGATGGTTTTGGGGTGCATTCCAGCCTCACTGGGCTGCGGTGATTCCTGTTAGAAGAGATGTTCAAGGAAGTCAGACGAACCACAGTTGTGGGTGGGGTGGACACTTAACGCCTGATGGGTGGTGGAACTTTTAGGAGGCTGCCAAAGCCCAAGTCAGAAGCTTTGGCAGAGCGTGGTGAGGCCCCTGGGCAGAGCTGGCTTGGTCCTGCTGGGCTTCACCCACCTGGGGCCAAGGCGCTGGGTCAAGGGGTGCAAGCAAGGAGGAGGCAGAAGCTGGTGGGGTGTAAATGGAGATACATGTTGGAGGTGAAGAGGAGAGAGGGCAGGAGATCATGACCTTGGGGTAGGAGTGAGAGAAGGTGGAAGGCAAGAGACACGCTGGGTACCTGTTGGGTACCTGCTGGTGATCTCTTGGGTGTCTGCTGCGTGGGAGCACTCCTGGGAAGCCATGGGCCTGCTGCGCTCCTGTGTCACATCCGTAGGGTTTGCACAGACAGATACTCAGGTCTGCAAGATTTTACCAAGAGTGCAACAAACTATTTGCTAATCCTTTGCTTCTGAAGGGCTGCAGGTATAGATAGATAGATCACCTGTCGTCATTTAAGTCCAGCCAGCAACGAAGCACCATGCAGCCACTTGCTCACTCCTCCCCGCTGGTGGGATGGGGAGGAGAAAATATAACGAAAAGCTTGTGGGTTGAGACAAGGACAGGGAGGGATCACTTACCGGTTATGGTCACGGGCAAAACACAGACTCAACTTGGGGGAAAAAAACACAAAATCACTTTAATTTGTTACTAATCAAATCAGAGCAGGATAATGAGAAATAAAACCAAATCTTAAAACACCTTGCCCCTACCCTTCCCTTCTTCCCAGGCACAGCTTCACTCCCAAATTCTCTACCTCCTCTCCTCCAGCAGCGCAGGGGGACAGGGAGTGGGAGTTGGGGTCAGTTCATCGCACGTTGTCTCTGCCGCTCCTTCCTCCTCAGGGGCAGGACTCCTCACACTCTTCCCCTGCTCCAGCGTGGGGTCCCTCCCGTGGGAGACAGTCCTCCACGCAATTCTCCAACGTGAGTCCTTCCCACAGGCTGCAGTTCTTCACAAACTGCTCCAGTGTGGGTCCTTTCCATGGGCTGCAGTCCTTCAGGCACAGACTGGTCCAAGCATGGGCTTTCCTATGGAGTCACAGCCACCCTGGGGGGCATCCTCCTGCTCTGGCGTGGGCTCCTCCCCAGGCTGCAGGTGGGCATCTGCTCCTTCACTCCCCTCCATGGGCTGAGGGGGACAGCCTGCCGTCTCACCACCGGCTGCAGGGGCATCCCCTCCTCCCCCTCCTTCAGTGACCTTGCTGTCTGCATAGGGGTTTCTCTGACATCCCACTCTCCCCCTCCGCTGCAGGTTTTTCCCTGCTTAAATATGTTATCCCAGAGGTGCTACCACTGTTGCTGATGGACTCAGCCTTGGCCAGAGACGGGTTCAACTTGGAGCCGGGGAAGCTTCTAGCAGCTTCTCACAAGAGCCAGCCCTGGAACCCCTTCCCCACTACCAAAAACCCCACCACACAAACCCAATACATCACCTTACCCTCCACCAGTGAGACCTGGAGCATCACTGGTCTTTTCAAGGCTGGGTGATAGCCACACTGCAATGGGGCACAGCACTTAGGGGAGAAAAAACATCTTGGTGGCCTTCAACCCAAGGCAGCAGCACTGAGGTGCAAACTACTGCCCTGAGCGTAATTCCACGTGACCTGAACCTGCAAGAGAAACTCAACATTACCAGTGGCTTCTGCAGCTCTAGTGAGCTGGATAGTTAGGAGCAGCTTTGAAAAACTGCATGTGTCCTCTCTAGGTCACCTGTCCACCAAGTGGTTTGGCCTCTCAACCTGGAGCATCACCATGTGGCACTTTCCCTCACTGTCCCATGGCTGTGGTTCTCCACAGGGGACCCGCCACGCGATGTGGCCCTGAGGAGCTCCTGGCATAGGGTACGGGGTGGTTTTTTGGGAGGGGCATGCTGTAGGGCTACCTCTGCCCTCTGGATGATGAACACGTGGGCTGGAGCGTGGATGGAGGCTGAGATGCTCCGGCACAGCCACAGTCCCCGAGTGTTGAGACAGGGCTCGAGAAAGACAGGGCATGCTTCTGTCCACGACCGACTGAGACAACCTTTTATACCTCAGACAGGCCCTGCAGAAACCACCAAGCTTCGAGGAACGGCTGGAGGACGCAGGAGCAGATTTCATGCTCTTGCCCTGCGCTTTGATGCTCTCGGCTAATGAGTTAATCAGCTGCTTGTTGTCGTGCCTGACAGGAAAATAACAACAAACACAACCAGAGGATGAACCGAAGAGAGCAAAACATTTTCTGGCATGTGCTCCTTTGACTGCAACATCAAAGATCACATTGAGATTTTTGTAGAAGGTTATTTCTCCAGGTTTCTTTAGCTCTGAAATTATCAGAAGTGTCAAACCCCATTTGCAGGAAGGTCTTCTGGGGAGGAGGGCACTGCTGAAAGGGCAGAGATGTTTAATATTTCACAAAGGATATGCACAGACTAACGCGCAGTTCTCAAAACACCCTCATTAAAATGCTTTAATTAACATTGGTTCAAGTACTAGCAGACGTGGAGCTCCATGTGTCTCATACATCAGGGGTGCTGGGCACCGCTCAGGTCCCCACGGGAGCATCTTTTCACTCTCCCAGGGGAAGGATGAACCTCAAACCCCCTCACAACCTCCATTTAACACCAGATGAGTTTCCTCATCTCGAAGGGCCAAGGGACTTTTTTTTACCCGACCGCTTGCCAGCCCAGTAACCATTCATGCAAAGCAAGCAAAGTCAGCAGCGTGAAGGGAGCAGCAGAGACGATCTCTTCCCTTTCGAAGACCGTAGTTTAAGTTCCACAATGCTGTAATCTCATTAACAATCTACCCGGCATCCAGACCAGGCACCCTCCTGCTCCCGCACCGGGAGCGCTCCTCTGTCCTCATCTGCTTTGTCTGTCTTTTGGAGAAGGGACAAGAAGACTGCTTCAGGCCAAGCCAGAACAGAAAAGCAGGGGTACAACCTCATTTCCACAAGGTCACTTTTAAAATAGAAAGAAGAGGCTTCTTTTTGCACCCAGAAGAGACAGAGCGCCTTATGTTTTCCGAAGAACTGGGCTGATGCACTAAAAAAACAATATAAGGAAAAGGGAGTGGGAAAATATCCCCTGTATTTATTATTTCTTTGGTCCAGGAAGGGTTTTGGGGGGTCTCTAAGGCAGTGCCCTGCTCCAAGGGTGCGTGGTGAGGCAAGGGCTGAACATCCCCCCGCCAGGGCTGTGGGATACCTGGTTGCTGCCCACCCTGTCCCCACCGAAGGTGCTCGCTCCTGCCCGGGAGCTCCAGCCCTCCCCGATCTCCGCACCCGCACAGACCGCCGGAAAGGTCAAGGACTAAACGTGCCACCAAGACGGACCGAATTTGCCGACAGCGGCAGCCCAAGAGGAAGCGCCCTTTGCCACCGGCCGCTTTACCTGCGTGGAGGTAAGAGAAGGGGTCTGCTCTCCGGCTGGCGAGCGGCTGCCCTTCCCAACCACCGCTGCCACCAGGCAGCAAAGCCACGGAGGAGCTGGCTGGCAGCTCATTTTGCACAGCCTTTTGCAGTGATGATTAACCCGGGTTGGAGCCACAGACCCAGCAGCTTCCTTCGGTCAGCACTGACGTGGGAGCAAGCTACGGTGAGTCGGGTCTGCCGGCGCGCGCACGCCGAGCGAGCGGCATCCCAGCACACGGATCGGCTGGACGACGGCGTCCCAGCGTGCAGATGAGAATGCACTTCAACCTGCAATAGATATGAATCTGCATTCCAGAGAAAATGGATTTTAATTATGCAAACTCTATGCGCATTTTTAAAATACAAGGAAAGAAAAACAGGACCCTGTCTTATCTTTTTGTGAAATCATTATTCGGTTTGAAATACATGGATAATTAACAACATTATCATGCAAATTTAAGTGAATTGAGCTGGGTGAATTAAAGTGACTTCACCTACCTAGCCGTAAAAATTGCAACACGGAGCTGTCGCAATGAAGCTCTATTTTTAGTGCAGCGCTGTAAGAGAGGGCCTGTGGGAGGGCATCTTCCAAAGGAATGCAGACGGTATCTTTTAGGAGGAATTAATCCTTAGGAAACCATTACTAGCTCTCACAATGACCGAAGGGTATTTTTCTGACTAGGCTGGAGTTCATACACAGAAAGCCACATGCACTGAAAGAAAATAATGAGTCATTGAATTTGAGGAACAATTTACTGAAGCCAAATTTTCAAGTGCTCCTTGCTCTGCTCCTTCTCCCTCAGGTCGCTGTCCTTGGGGCACACCAGCCCTTTATCAGTGGTAAAAACAGAGTAAAAAAATCTTATTTATTTCCTCTGAATGGGAGCAGTGAAGCTTTTTCAGGACTGCAGGTCTGCAAAGCTCTCATGTCATACTTTTAGATGCATGAAAAATACCCACCTACTGAGATCAACTCATTTCAAATTCCTGTGATTTTACATCTTTACATTTTGCAGCTTCAACCGGCAGGTTTCAGCCATCAGTGCTTGAAGAGGACATGCACAAACATCTTCCCTCGTTGAAAAAAGACCAGGTTAATGCTTCTTGGAAAATAACCATCCAAAACAGACCCTGAATGCTCTGGTGATTTTTCCATAGATATTTGAGGGGGTTTTTTTGGCCTGCTCACATGTTAAGTTTGACCTGTGTAGGACAGTTACGGATCATGCTTAGGAAATACCCTGGCTCTTGTTCAGTTGCGACTTGGTGTGGAGTAACCCCGCCTGGTCATCCCTCCTGGACACCGATGGGGATTTCTGGCGCACTAGCATTGCAGAATGGCACCAGTCACAGGGACACAACATCTTGGCTGACTGCAGATGCTGTTTTAGTGAACGTTGTCCTTAGACATTCACAAACAGCTAAAACTGGCTTTTTTTTTTTTCCTCAAATACCTATAAATGGATAAACTGAGCAGAGGCCTATCTAGGCTGAAATGTTTCATTAGTACCTCTAAAGTGTCAAAATCGTTGTCACGTAAACTCACATTTCACTGGTATAAAGTACTTAGCAGGATCACCTTTGAAAAAAAGTCATAAATACCATACAACTGAACAATTTTAGATAAAATTTGGGGGTTTTTTTGGACACCTCTCCCTCATTCTCCTCCCCCATGCATATCTTAACTCAAACTCATTTGACCCCAGGTGCAGTATTCAAGAATCTTTAGATGAAGGAGGAAACGATGTGCTGCTTCTTAAAGCAGCAAAGGGATTCAGGAGTTCCCATCTCCCTGTAAGTCACTGGGACTTTGGTTGCCCAAGTGACTTCAGAAAACAGGACTTCAAAGCCTTTCAAAATTGTACGACTGAGAAAAATAAACAAATAAAGGCTGTAACTAGCCAAAAACTTTAAAACATTTAATGACTTTTTATGGAGCAGATTTCAATTTATCAACCTTACCCAGTGCTTCAAAGGGTGAGCAGCAGTGGTCAGTTTGGCCGCTCATCCCTAGTACTAACCCTTCCTTCTAATTTTGCCTCCAGCTTGTTGAGTCTTGCCTTTGATTGCACATCCATAAGGAAAGACTTACATTTTCCTACACGTCTGCAAAATGCCTGCCACAATGCCTGAGCCCTCTAGATGCTACTATAATAATAATTATTATTATGAGCATGATTCCCAGTACGCGCGGTGTGCAGTGAGGCGCCCAAGAGCCCTACCACGAGCAGCTTTGCAGTCTGCCATCTAATTACCGGTGAAGAAAAGGGTGGAGGAAGACTGGCTATAGCGGGGGAAGAGGGAAAGGCTCTTGGGAGAAAACATGATTGTTTTACAAGGCAGACTCACTCTCCTCAGCTGTGCTTAGTGAAGATGAACACCTTTAAGGTATCACCCCAGAGAAAACCCTTTTTTTTTTTTTGCTGGGAAAGTTTGTCTGGGTGGACTTTGAGGTCCTTTTCAGCAGCCAAGGGATTTCTGCAGGCTGGCTTAAGACCTCAAAACACTTTGAAGCGCCAGCAGAAATCACAGGGCAGCAAACATACAGAGGCTGTTGGGAAAGGCCAGGCAGACCATAGAATCATAGAATAGTTTGGGTTGGAAGGCACCTTTAAAGGTCATCTAGTTCAACCCCACTGCAATGAGCAGAGGCATCTTCAACTAGATCAGGTTGCTCAAAGCCCCGTCCAACCTGACCTTGAATGTTTCCAGGGATGAGGCATCTACCACCTCTCTGGGCAACCTGTTCCAGTGTTTCACCACCCTCATCATAAAAAATTGCTTCCTTGTATCTAGTCTGAATCTACCCTCTTTTAGTTTAAAACCGGTACCCCTTGTCCTATCACTACAGACCCTACTAAAAAAGTCTGTCCCCATCTTTCTTATAAGCCCCCTTTAAGTATTAAAAGGCCACAATAAGGTCTCCCTGGAGCCTTCTCTTCTCTAGGTTGAACAACCCCAACTTTCTCAGCCTGTTCCATCCCTCTGCTCATCGTTGTGGCCCTCCTCTGGACTCGCTCCAACAGGTCCGTGTCCTTCTTATGTTGGGGGCCCCAGAGCTGGATGCAGTACTGCAGGTGGGGTCTCACCAGAGCAGAGTAGAGGAGGAGAATCACCTCCCTTGACCTGCTGGTCACGCTTCTTTTGCTACAGCCCAGGATACAGTTGGCTTTCTGGGCTGCAAGCGCACGCTGCTGACTCGTATTCAGTTTTTCATCCACTAATACACCCAAGTCCTTCTCCGTGGGGCTGCTTTCAACCCCCTCATTGCCCAGCCTGTATTTGTGCCTGGGATGGCCCCAACCCATGTGCAGCACCTTGCACTTGGCCTTGCCGAACTTCATGAGGTTCGCACAGGCCCACCTCTCCAGCCTGTCCAGGTCCCTCTGGATGGCATCCCTTCCCTCCAGTGTGTCAGCTGCACCACACAGCTTGGTGTCATCCACAAATTTGCTGAGGGTGCACTCAATCCCACCATCTTATACATTCTTTCAGATGGAAATGGGATGCACAGGGGTAAGGGCAGGCGCAGGAGATCTGCCAGGTCCTGAAACCCTACGATTTATTACACCAGTGCAAAGCATCTGCCTAGCACATGGCTGGTTGACCCAACAGAGCTAAGAAATCCCACATGGAAATCCGGCAGCCTGAGACATAGGGTGAAAGGGACCATCCTAGTCATAAATATAGCTTTGTGTTTTTGCAGGGAACTGAGCTACATATTTCATTCAGAAGGAAGAGCTGGAAGGGAGCCAGGGGTGGATTTTTTTTGTTTTTGTTCTCGTTTAACCCCAGCTGGCAACTAAGCCCCACACAGCCGCTCACTCATTCCCCGCCTGGTGGGGTGGGGGAGAGAATCAGAAGGTAAAAGTGACAAAACTTGTGCGTTGAGATAAAGACAATTTAATAGGTAAAGCAAAAGCCATGGGCACAAGCAAAGTAAACCAAGGAATTCATTCCCTGCTTCCCATGGGCAGGCAGGTGTTCAACCATCTCCAGGAAAGCAGGGCTCCATCATACGTAACGGTGACTTGGGAAGACAAACATCATCACTCCGAACGTCTCCCCTTTCCTTTTTCTTCCCCCAGGATTATATGCTGAGCATGAGCATGACGTCCTATGGTCTGGAATATCCCTTTGGTCAGTTGGGGTCAGCTGTCCCAGCTGTGTCCCCTCCCAACTTCTTGTGCCCCCCCAGCCTCCTCGCTGGTGGAGTGGGGTGAGGAGCAGAAAAGGCCTTGACTCTGGGTAAGGACTGCCCAGCAGTAATGAAAAAGTCTTGATACCATCAACACTATTTTCATCACAAATCCAAAACATAGCCTCATACTAGCTACTATGAAGAAAACTAACTCTATCCCAGCCAAAACCAGCACAATTTTATGGAAAAGATCTGTAATTTTGGAATTTGTTTTCCACTCCAAAGCAGGTAATAAATTTGTTATGATTACAATTCCAAAATTGTTTAACTTCAGGTGTTTGGTTTTTATGAAATCTGATACAGGCCTTGAAAATTATACATTATCTTTTCCATAAGAGTGAAAGACATTGAACCAAAACATTCCAAAATGATAAACTAAAATTGCTCGCTCCTGTTACCAGTTTTTCCTATTGAAATGAAATTTCGTCCAATTCAAAGCATTTCTACAAGAGAATTCATCTCAACACATCAGCATTTCCAAACAGAAGAACACCGGTCCCTGAGTTTCCCATCCCTGTTTGTGCTGTTATTGCACCGCTGCTAGAAAAGACCTGAGGAGTCCAAAGCCGGAGCAGCCGGGGACCCGACGCGGGCTCTGGCTGGGACACGCTGGTATCACCTGGGATGCGCGGAGCGGGCACCTAAGCATTCACCCAGAGCCCCGTCATCAAGGCACGTGTGTCCGGCTGGTTTCTGTCACGGCAGGCAGAGCCAGAGGGTGCTGCACACACAGCTGCCTCGGCGCAGAACACTATCCTGCCAGGCATTTTCTTGTCTTAACAAATTACCCTAAAGTGCCCCTACATATTCGGTTTGCTGGAAGAAATTGGAGAAACGTGGAAGATGCTTCTTGCTGAGCTGACCAGAAAACCGTTTCTGCAAAAAGTCGCGGCATGATGCGGCACAGCAGCAAAAGGTGAGAGGGAGACGAAGGTGCGACGAAGCAAATGTTTTGCAGTGACATGTTGTCCTGGAGCGTAAATTAGGAGCTGGAAGAGCTCCGTGACAGCCCAGCACGCGCCAGCAGCGGGGTCTGTGTGTGCATTGGGCGCTGGAGGTGACAGCCCAGCCTGCAGGACCAGCTGCTGAGGTGATGCTAAAAGGTAGTCTAAAAATAAAGCGCTTATCAGGGCGAGAAGGGCCAAGTATTTCATCACTCCGCCTCGACCGATGACTAGCAAAGCACAGGCTAGGAGGATTTCTGTTTTGTTCGGAGCTGTGTTCTGATTCACAGTTTGCTGGGCTTGGGCAAATATCTTCTGTTGACTTAAGCCTCGCGGGAACGTTGGTGCGACCGCTCGGCTGCGCCGTCCCCCACCCGCCGGCGTCTCTGCTCCTTATAATGCAGGACAGCGAACCACAGCATTTTATAGAGAAAGCACATAAAAACCATGGAGTCATGGCTGGCCCGATGCCTGTAAGAAGCAACAGGTTTGGGGTTGGGTGCTCAGCTCCCCCTTGCCCACCCCCCCTGCAGGGAAAAGCAAGCAAAACTTCCCCTGCAAGGGAAAAAAGAACAAGCTTCACCTCATCTGAGCAACTTGACTGACTCTGTCCTGGGCAGATACATTATTTAAGGGACATTTCATTGAGCACAGGGGTAGGTTTGACTCTCGGGGCACGTTATTCCTGGGAAACAAGGCAGAGAAAGGGCAGGGAGAGGTGCCTGGGACGACCTGCGTACTCCTCGTGGCATTGAGCGACAGCAGCTCCCGCCACTTGGATCCCCGGGCTGGCTTTGACGAAAGCCAAGCCGAAGAAGAGTCATCCAGCCCGGCTGCGCCGGGGCGCGTACGGACCCCAGGGGACGGTGCCTGCGCGGTGACACGGTCACCGCTGCTGAGCGAGGCACGTTGCCGCCGTGCCGGGAGCTCTCGCCGTGGGAAAGCCTTTGATCTCACCAGATCTCCCAGGGCCGCCCGCCGGACTCCGCTTCCACTTCGGTACCTGATCTTGTAAACACCAGCGCCGTGCACGCAGGAGCCGCATCCTGTCAACCCCTTTTGCAATCTGTGGGGCCATCTCCTTGGCCACGATGTTCAGGGGTTGCGACACGTCTGTGTCTGTGTGGAGCAATGCAGCCGTCAGGGTGCGGCACCGGCTCTTTGCACCCGCACGCACCCAGGGTTTTATTTTTGAAGTGACTGAGGCAGGCTATGTGCATCAGTAGATGGTTTCTGCAAGTAATTCTCCTCTCCGCAGGAACATATATCTGACTTTATAATTCATGCATGCCTGGGAAGTTCAATCCAGTCCCACTGGAGTAGCAAGCTCAGTGGGAGTTTATTTATTTAAAAGAGTGCATGCAGTAGCATGGAAAAAAATCAAATCTATCAGAAACCATAAGTCTTAATCCTAAACCAGCTTTGCTTTTCTTAAAATATGGTCTAGGGAAACTGCTTTTAAAATGTGGCTTCCATCGAGCCTTGGCTTTAGCGTTGCAATCCCTACAGAACAACATTATAGCATAATAATTAAAACATTTACAAAATGAAGATAATCTATGGCTGATCCAAGTTTCTATGGAAATTTGGAGGCTATAGTGTATGCAGCTGTTCCCATCTAATGCAAAGGTTGGCTGCAGCTCTACTTCTGAGCCCATTTGTAACTTAGGGGATAATTTATCTGCTCTGTTTACACAGTTCTCAGCTTGCACAGCCCTGGAGTGTAACTTTTCTATGGTTCCCAAGTAAAAGGGTGTCTTACCCTCACCGCTCAGCCTAAGCAATTAGTGTTCTCAAACTTAATGAAACGCCTCTGCTGAAAGGTGTGGGTGCTTGCGCTGGTGTCACAGACACTGCGTGAGATCTATCAGAACATCAGATGCACCAGCAGAGAAATGGAAACACTTGCTCATGCTGGCCTGCCGTACCCACAGAAATGGCCCCACGAAGACTCGCCCCGATCACTCTGCTTTATACGTGCAAGGCGTTTACCTCCATTTTGTTCCCCTTTGAGCTCCTGCATCTCTTACCTTGTGCTGCTGGCGGCGCTGGCCCCGTAAGGCTCGGCCAGCAGTGGAAGGAGGTGGGAGCTGGCACAGCTGGCACCAGAGGTTGTGCCAGATGTTCAGCTCTGAGTATGGGTCCCTGCTCCTGAGCTGATGGCTCCTGCTAACAGGTTTTTCTGAGCCCATGCAGGCCAGAGAGAGCTGAAAAGAAGGCAATTCCCCCAAAGGATGAGGCCAGCAGCTTAAGGGCGGTTAAATATTTTTATCCAAAGCCGTGGGCATCTTTATATGAGTCGCCGTATTAACACCTCTACAGACACACACAGATCAGGGGAGGGTGTTGGCTGACAAAGCAAAGAAACACCCAAGGAAGGACCCTAAACGTTATGACGAAGGACTGTTTGGGCTGATACCACTACCTGGTACTTTATAAACCAGGCTGATAAAAAGCTGGACAATGTGCAACTGCTTGTGGGGGAGCAGAGAGCAGATATTTGGTACCTGCTCATTGTCATGACATGATGATGTTTTACGTTCACAACCTTATCTCCAGCGAGTCCGTGGCTGATGTAAGCAGTTTTCATTTTGCAATATTAAATTGCTAATGAAGAAAGTATTAATAACCTCTAAGGAAGGAAAGTTAGCCAGTACAGCAGAGCTCCAGCAGCTACGCAATGGCCCCAGGGGTGCAAAACCTTCAAGTCTCATTGAAACAACAGCATGAAAATCTGCTTTTTGCAAAGGGACAGGAAAACTGTCGGTCAGGAGTGCACAGAAGAAAATCTTTCAGCTGAAACAGTGCTGGAGGTTCCCATCCTGAAGAAATATTTAGTAGCATTCACTGAATGATTCCCTTAGCATTAGTTTGAAATCAAAGACAGAAAGACATAAAGTCTCAGTGCTTCACAGTGAGAATTAAAAAAAAACAACCAAAAATAACCCAAAACACACAACCCCCCCAAACCTAGTATTTTAATTCCTGGTTGTATTTAACCACCGCAGGACAGCTGAGTTACAGTTGGGATGGAGGCGGTGATGGCTCAAAAGTGTCGTTAATTTTAGAGAGCAGCTGTATCCAGAGGCCCTCAGTCATTTCTCAGTGAAAATTATTTGCAAATAAAGATACGCAACCCAAGACATTAAAAAGCCAGTCAAAACACAAGGGAACTCAGAAACTGAGATAAGTCTCACTTTGTATGACAGGCCTTCACTTAAGAAAAAAATCATTTTGCTCTCTGTTGTTGATTGAGCTCACGTCTCCGACGGCTTCAGCTCGAGTGGCTCCCACAGCCACGCTGACAGCCGATGGCCAGCAAAGGAAGGGCATGTGGGGACCCTGAAGTCACAGAAGCAAGATCCCAAATCACCTCATCCAGCAGAAAAAGAGAGGCACAAAACGCCTGCAGTTGCATGCCCCAGCCTTCAGCCAAGCCTCTGATGAAGGAGAGCAGGAAAAACTGTTCCTTGTGCTCAGGGCTCGGCGGGGTCGGCTGCACCACCGGAGCCTGGCTGCTCACGGAAATACTTGGAGGAAAAAGCATTTCCTGCCATCCCGAGAATACTAATTTGGCTCATGTGTGATATCGCAAAGGGTCGTGCCAATGGAGAGAAACTCTGCTGATAAATTTGTGTGCAGGGCTTGCGGTGGGAGAGCTTATCTGTGTCGCTGCAAGGGAATGGTCGCGGCATTATTCATGGTAATTACGGGTAGTTGTTTACTTTATGCTGTTCTTCAGTGCTTATAAAAGAGATCCTGAGCAGACAAGGGGTGCTGTATTATTTTTTTTGTACACATCTGAGTATAGAAGATTTGAACACACATACTTGGTAGTGCAAAAAGATGTAAGCCAGGCTGAGACCGACCTGAACTCCTCTGCTTCCCCGAAGGGCAGGATCACAGCTCAGCTTGGCCCCAGCAGACACAGACACACGGAGATGCCCTGATGGAGAGCATTGCCCCATTAAGCCTCCACTGACTTGTGGCATCAGGAGTAAGGTAGGGGTTTTGATGTGACAAAAGAGTGATTTCCTAGCAGAAGACAAGATTTGCTGAGCTGTCTGTGCTGAGGGGTTGTTTGCAGGAGCACAGGTCTGTCTGTGTCCGTGCCAGGGTTTGCGGCAATAAATCACTGGTTTGCTCAGATGCATTCCTTATTCCCCATGGGAACCCTGTTGCTAAGTCACACAATTATATCACCGTGGGGCTTCTATGATTTTTTGTAGTTTGCTGGGTTTTTTTGTTCTCCAGCAGACCTTCTGGGCATACAGGTTTCCTTAAGCCAAAATCTTAAATTTCCAGTTGGATGTTAACTGGATTTTGGTCATTGCCTTACCTGCAGCCATGAAAAAGTGTCTGCATATGGTTTTGCTGCTGGGTTATAACATCGGTCACCTCCGTCGGAGCTGCTCCCTCTCCTTTGCAGGACAGGAGGGAGGACCAGGCTTTCCGCAAGGCTGCCGTCCCTCCTGCATCTCCTCGCTGTTCAAAGGTCCGAGGGCAGGAGGGCAAACCTCGTCCGTAAGGGACAGTTGTGGAGAGGTTTGCACAGAGCTCCGGGCAGCGTGAGGGGGCTAAAAAGGGGTAAGAGATTTTGCTGCCTTTCCCACACACTTAGTGCTCAGCTTGTGCCAAAATGCTGTGCTGAATCAGAGATTCACCCCAGTGCCAGTTCCTGCAAGATGAGAACCAGGTCCTGATTGCAGCTTGGCTGTTAACATGCTGATCCTGTGCTTAGGCAAATCACAGATAAAACATTACGGGTTTTAGCAGCACTTTATCTGTTTCCAGCAATCGTACATCCGCTCCTGATCGTCATCATGATGAACTAACAAAACAAGAATTAAACTTAGATTTAGCTTAGATTAACCAACAAGTCACCTTCAACACCTTAAGAAATCCATTAGAAAGCAATTTGCACAGTCCGCTTGCTTTCTGGTTTGCAGGACAACACCTCTCTTGCCCTTATGGCCAATTTTGTTGTTTCTGTGATTATGCTGTTTTAAACCCAGAGCCTAAAAAGCTTCACACATGTTTAAGTAAGTCTCTCCCTATACATACAAAGGCTTCGGATTTTTTTTTTTTTTTTTTTTTAGATTATTTAAATTCCGGTAGAGTATTTTCTTTGTAACTACTACTGCTACATGCATTAAACCAGCTCTGAAGTTAAACAGCAATTAGAGCAAATGTTAAGATCATCAGCCGCTCAGGTCTATTAAAGCAAAAAAGTATTTTTGAGGCAATCCAAGAAACACAGCCCACCCGGCCAACGACAACACACCTTCCTCGTAAAGGGGCAGGTTTTTGTGCAGTTAATGAGCAGCTGCATCTGACCGCTGAGCTCAGAAGAGCCCGAGTGCCAACTAATAATGCAGCTGCAATGTAAACATATTCTGGGAGCAAACTGCACTTCGATTTGCTTTCCCAAGAAAGAGGGAGTGTGCGCAGTGTCCGACTGTACTGTGACTGCGTACCCCCGTCCAGAGAGACACGAGGGAAACCTGCTTACAAAGAGCGAACTGGAGCCAGACCCGAAACCCTGACGAGACGGGCATGAGCCGGGATCCAGGAGTACATGGACCTCTCTTGCGGAACCAGCCGTCCTCACCCCACGTAGCTTTGACGGGATTTCCACTGAAAGGGAAGATCCTTTTTCTGTTGTTTACGGAAGACAAAGCACATCCTCCACCAGGACACAGCACCTGCAGTGCAGAATGAATTCCTGGTTAGTAATAGCCACAAATTTCCAAATAATTTACAGCTAAACTGGAGTTTAAAGAGATCTCTAAGATGTCTTTTTTTTTTTTCCCCCCCTTCCTTTGGTCCCCTGGAAATTTAATAAAAGAAAAACCCAGTTTAAACTTCTAGGGTGTTTTAATTCACTTTCATTCTCAACTATATCCCAGGCTTCTAAGAATAAGGGCCGTTGCCTACCGATCATCCCAACTGAAAAGTCATCTCTCAGGCCATACTGCAAACTGCAAGGGTTCATTAAGGAGAAGTCTACGTGAAGCGTCCTTCTCCCACGCAGCCACTCTCACCCCGTGCTCCGGAGCAGCGCAGCCGTGGTGTTCCTGGGACCCGGCCTCAGCGGCCCCAGAGCAAAGGGGTGGGAGGGCAGGAGCTACCTGGTGGGAGCTCCATCACCGTGGTGGGAGCCTGTGGCCATGGTGAAAGAAAGGAGGGCTTCTAGTATAAAAACGGACCTTTACGAATACTGCTGGTATCATAAATACGTCTGCAGATCTTCACAAGATGCCTGTTGGGAAGGAGGAAGGAGCGGGCCATGTGCATGCATCCAGGAGACGCCGGGAGGGATGAGGGCTGAGGCTAACGTAAACACAACACTCCTGAACGTATAGCTTTAACCGTATCTCTGCATTTCCTGAGGTTTTAAGCACCTGCCTTTAAATAATTCAAACCACGTTCTTTCAACCTTACCTCTATTTTATCATTTTAAAAATTAAGGAATAAAAATGTAATACAGTGCAATATTTTAACCTATTTATTTCTTTACCTGGGCCCCTGGGTATGCCTCCTCCTGCCTTGGGCAGGCCCCCGCCGTGCTGCCTGGCACCCGCATGCCAGCTCCTCGGGGTTTAGTCCTGCGGTCTGTGTCCACCTTCCCCTCCTCTACTTAACCAACATTTTTTGAAAATGCTGATTCTGCAGTGATTTTGCCATTTTTCTCTGAAATGCAACTGTCACATGGAAAGGAGGACTCATTGGTTGTCTCAATAGGTCAGATAAAAAGGGTAGAGATTGCAGAACGGCAAAATAATAAAAAACAAAGACACCAAAACAATCCTTAAAACAGAAGGGAGCAATATTAGGTAGGGGAGACATAAGTACCTTGTTCTATATACTCCTCAAGTGCGTTTTCCTTCTGGGGAGAAAAAAAGAAAGAGATCTGGATCTTAATATTCTTATGGGGACATTAGAAGATCATTACACTTGTAGACTTTCCGTCTTCCCCAGTCCATTAACATCCCATCCCCACACCTCATGCAAGATTTCCCTGGAGACGTCACCTTCTTTCATCACATCTGATATCTAATAAAGACATAAGAGAATTTAATAACAGGCTGCAGAGGGGAGACTTCTGTTCAAACAGCCAAGGTTGCTGCTGATGTGTTGTTACTAGAGATGCTGAAGAAGGATAAGAGCAACCAGGAAACCGTGGGGTGTTTAGTTTTGGAGGTCATGCTGGTGAAGCCACTGATATCACCCCAGCCAGCCCAGACTTTGTATGAAACAAGGCACAAAAAGCTTTTCCAGCCTTCCCAGCTTCATCTGATCAGGTCCAGTTCCCTGTCACTTGGCTCTACACATTTACATAACTTTTTGGAAGGGGGATACCAGCTCCGTAGGATCCTGAAACAACAGAGCAAGTGAAGAAGACCAAAGTGATCAAAGTGAACTTGCACCCATTTCAATCACACTTGCTGAATTTAACAGAATATTCCCGGATTGCTTAAAAAATCCCCGGCCCTGCTTGAGAAACCAGCCCCAAAAGGTACCTGTTTGGTCTCCTACTGGAGCAAGTACTTGCATGAAGAGCACGGTGCTTTTGTGGCTCCTCTCTCCCAGCCCTGAGACAGTTTTCACAGCCAAAATTTTTAAGAATGACTATTGGTTTTGGATGCTCAAATTGAAACATCTTGAGAAGATAATTCTCTTTTTTTCATCTGAAGGTGAGCAAGCATTTTCACAGCAGCAGTCTTGTGTAAAATAATCTCAAATGAGAAATTGAAAAATGAAAGTTGCAAAAATACCACGTCACTTTTAAAAATTGTGGCAAGCTAAAATAAAGCACACTGACCTGATGGCTGGGCCTTGAGGTTCTTGCATGGCTTGTCCATGCAGTGCCTGCCAGGTCCTTTGTCATCCAATTGTAGTTCATCTTTTACAAGTCTGTGTTCACGTACTCATTTTGCAGAGGTGTACTGGAACATTTTCTAGAAAATTTCACTATTGCTGGTGACGGCCAATCGGTTTCACTGCAAATTGTTTATGATTCTTCTCAGGTGTGTGTTTAAATAGAGAATGGAATAAGTCAAGTATAAAGAAATGCTGGTTATAAATACATTATATATACCATGAGTTAAATATAGATGAGAAACAAAAAATGTCTATTTTCTGAGAGCTGAGCTGGGTACCCAAGGGTGATGCTGACTATGCCCTTAAGAGTTCAGCTCCCAGTTTTGGCTCTAGTTTGCTGAGGAGCCATGACTCCCATATTTCACAGTGACTGGGTGCCAAGCCAAAACAACAGCTTTCTGCAGCCCCTGAACCTCAGCTATGTAGGATGCAAACCTGAGGCTGCTAGGCTTTCTCCCTTGGGATAAGATCTTTTTGAGCAGCTTTAAATGCAGGCAGCAGGGAAGGAGTAAAATCCTGCCTTCAGGATTTCAGGATAACAGTAGACACTGCAGAAAAAGTGACATCATTTAACATAAAGAGAGGAAATACACAAATTAAGGTGCTAAACCGGGTTTTAAGAGATTTGGTCTAAGTTTTCTGCCTGATCATGTCTGACGTGGGTTAAATCATTTAGCCTTGATGCTGGTGTATGTACGAAGCTCTGTAGCTCAGAAAAATGTGGGTTCATGAACACTACCAGGTGCTCCGATACCACTCTCATGATGAGCAGCATAAAAACTGAAATACCCCCTTTTAGCAAGCAAATAACGTAGTGGAGCACTGGACCCACGATCGCCAGCCTCATGCAGGCAGGACGCGATGGCCCCGAGCCCTCCTGGCAGGGCACAGTGCAACGCGAGGTGCTCACATAAGGGTTTAGCCTCCATGGAGTTGCAGTCATTGCTATTTTCTCTGGATCAGACAGAGTTTGCAAATGGTACTGTTATTTTTTAAACTCTTTGATACTGAAGACTTTGGTAAGAATTTGTTTGTTTGGGATGTATACTCAAGTTATTGCTGGTAGCTGCACCAAGGTTATTGGTAAGTAAAGGATTCAGGACCTTTTCACTCCCCTTTCTCACTACAACTGTGAATTCAGTTTTTACTACACTAAAAATATCTCAACTTTTGCTTTCAACTATTTCACGTAAGTTGCCAGATTTCTTACACGCTTCAGGAGATTCCTTCCAAAGCAGAGTAGGGACGGGATTCATTTCCGAGCTGGTTTCTTCCAGCAACGTAACTGTGTATTTCTTGTTCCTGCACAGGCTCATTGCCTGCCTCGTGCTGGGCTCCCTGTGCTTGGTGTCCTTATTCTGCCTCCGGACACCCATCCTCACACATGCGGACCTGCTGCATCACCCACTTCCACAGCTCCAGAGAGTCCCCATCACTTTGCTGCTGGAGCATTGAGCCACAGGGAAGAAGACGTTTGCAAAATCCAGAAATAATCTTAGGGAGAAGAAAGGAAAAAGCCAAGTGTTGGCTACTTGGCAAAGGCTGTGTGTTCACTGCTACTGTGGAAAATGCCCGGGAGGCACCATTAACTCATAAGCTTATTGCTGCGGGCTGGCACGTGTCCACATCGCTGAGGACCAGCACTTTCTGAAGGGCACTGGCCACCTTCATGCCGTGCAGCATTTGGCCTGGGTCTCCTCTGAGCTCCCTGCAGAGCCCCGTGGACCCCAGGTCAACAATTATTGCATCAGGGACTGTTAAAATTTATTTTTAAATTCTCCAAATAATGAAAGGACTGGATGGCAGCCTGCCAGCACGATGCTTTTGCAGCAGGACGTGAAGGTGTTTTGGGTTCTGCAGCACGGCATGGAGAACGGTGAGCATGAGGTCTCCTGGGATGGTTGGAGGACTGTCCGGGGTAGAGTACGGTCCAGCTCATGACAGGCTCTTCTGTCTGGCCAACCCTGGAAAAAAAGCACCATCAGTCTTGTCGAGGTTTCTCCTTGGGAGAAACCAGTTGGTTTGCTCCAGAGCAGAGACAGGAGGGAGCTCATATGCATGCCGTGGAGACAGCCGGCGAGCAGAGCCCTGGGGGGAACAGAGGCAGCCAAATTGGCTGTGCAGACAAAAGGTACTTTCATACCCCCACCGTGGTCTCACCGAGTCATATGCTAAACACAGAACAAGCAATGCAATTTTTCCTCACCCATCACCTGCAGGATCAGCACGGCTGGTCCCCGCTCGCCTGCCGCTGTCACGACCATCGGGCTGGAGGTGTCTCCAGCACGTGGCTGTCCAGCCGCGGTGAACTCCTAGAGCTTTGCCAGATGAGGACAATCTTTGTGCCTTGGCGCAAGCCAATTTTTAAATGTTAATTTTTAAAAGTTGATTTTAATTTTGATTTTTAAAAGTTAATGGGACTAAACAGCAATTCTTCTTTACCTCTTTGAATTGCCCTAGCTTTTGCGTTTGGGCCTGTACAGGGGTTTAGGCTCAGTTTTAACCTTAAGATGCAAGATACATAAAACACTTCCATAAAAACAAATTAGATGGCACACAACTCACTGATTTCAATAGCTCTCCCATCCCATTTACAGTCCGTGTTTTCAATAATGCAGCTCTGACTGAAAAGTAATATGAGACAGCATTATTCTCTATCATGCATAGTTTATTTACAAATACATGAAAATGTTTACTTTAAAATATAAATGTAATTATAAAGGTATAATTACAGATAAGACTGTGCATCTTCGAGCTACCTCAAATTATAGCTTCAAATTATAACAATAAAACAGGATCAAATTAATGACCTTGATTAATTTCATTATGGAGCGGAGCAAAGGCCACTCAGCACGGGATAAGCTTACGCTGCCTGACCTCATTTCATCCATCCTCTTCCCCTGCAAGAGAGGAGCTCCCGATAACGCATCAGGTGAGCCGTTCCTCCCAAAGACGTTGCTAAGCAATCAGCTGCAGGGTTATAAATGTTGAGTGCTTAATATATGGTACATAGGAATAGAGATTATCTTTTTTTCTCTCCAGGTATTAAGGGAACTAGGATGGCTCAACTGAACTGCACTGAAATAGTTTAGAATTAGAAATTAACCCAGATTTAAAGCAGTCATCAGTATTTGTGTACAGACTGAACTGATTTATCGTGCGTGCTATGTGCTGAGTTGCAAAACCTCGCTGTATTAGTGATTTAACAGGAGGAACAATTTGATTTGTCATTACTAATAGGGATGTAACTAAATTAGTCTCCCACATACTTTATGCTGATGAGGTCATGCTTAGATTTCCCTTTGTAGATGTACATTCTCACTAGCTTTAATCACAGCTAAGAAACATATCGTATGAGTAACACTATTATGAAATACTGAAGTATTTTCAGAGGGGTTTAGAAACCCAAGAAAATCATGGAAGTCAAAATCAAAGTTAAGCATTAATATTCAGCCCTATGTTGTACATTTGATTAAATATTAATTCACAGCTATGTGTTGGGTACTTACAAGCAAGCTCTCTTGACCCATTTGAAATGCACGGTCACGTATATAAACTTGGCACTTGAAAAAGGACAGGTCAACACTGTAATGTCACTTAAATCTTTCCTACAGTTCTTGCTTAATTAGCAGCCTAATCCTACCCTTACAAGTTCTTGATTGCATTTGTGGAGTTAGGAAAATATTGCCGTAAGATAGATATGCAGGGTTTCAAAAATGCAAAGTCTTTCTGCAATACTTTATTTTTATTTTTGTGGGGTTTTTAAGCAAAGCAACAAGGGATGAAAGGATGGCAACCAAATTCTAGTTTATTCAAAGAATTTGACTTTTACTACCAATGGCAGAACTGTTGTCTGGATGGGAACATTGGGAATTGGCCTGCTTTCTAGTTAAAAATAGGAAAAAAGAAAAAGCCACTGGATAGAGCAGCTTCCTGAACTACTTAGTGGGATACGATGTGGGAAAAGAAGCAGGAGGCTTGTAGTGCAAGCTGGGAAGCTGAAACATCCAAATCACAGCAACATACCTCAGCATTTGTCTTCATCGGGGAACTTGGGAGAAGATGGTGCCGGTTAGCAGAGTGCTGCCTCTGCTTCTTCTGAGTTGCCCTACAACTTCTCAGATGGTACATTACATCCTTGACCACGGTCAATACATCCACAACTATCAGTAAATGATTTGCAACTGCCAGCCCCTGCTTTGACCGTCAAATAAAGTCAGCACTAGGATGGAGCCATCCTTTCCCCATCTACAGCCATTTATCAGTTCCAACATCTTGCACTGAAATTTCTTGAAGATTTTTGTTTCTGCGAAACTGTTAATAGCATTTCATTTGCTATCAATGCTTTGATCTCCCCACTTAAATACCACATTAATTCAGAGCTCCCCTGGGTGGATGAGTTCACAGTATTAGTTAACCTCTTCTGCTGGAAGTCTCAAATACGAGTTAGAAAGAATTTTGTGCATTGTGACAAAAACAAAAACTCATCCTTAATTAAAAGTATAAATAAAAAGGGTTTCTATCCTTAGACTAACCAAAATTCAGACACCAGTGCTTTGCACTGTTTTTTCACTGCATTAAAGCAAAAAATTCTAGTTCTGCATGATCAGCCTACGAGTCTCCTTTCTGGTCAGAAAACGGGGCATTTTCCTGAATGCCATAAAGAACCTGTGAGCAATGAGCTAGCTAGACCCTTAAAACATTTAGATTTTGATTCTTCTTTTGGGAATAAAAACTGAGCTGCAAATTTGGGGAACACCCAAATTTCATTACTGCTGTCAACTTGTAAATGGTTTATTGCTATTTCAAACTCCTTTAAGAAGTCCTTCAAGGTGGTTGGATCCACAAAGGGATCAAGCTCAAGTTTTGCAAAGAGCCTCTCAGCTGCTACCCGCAAATTTCTGACTTCTTACCAAGAACATGCTTGTGGGTGCCCGACCACCTAAATCCTGGCAGTGCAGAGCTGGCTGGAGCCTGAGCTTTCCACCTTTCTTCCCAACAGCTCTTAGGTATGCCTCAAGCACAAAAGGGAGTAGATGGTGACTTCTGGCACCCAGTGCCAGAAGAAGGCTTTTTGCTGCTGGTGGTGGTGGTTTCTATGCAGGACTCCAGTCTATACTTCTTGGAAGTCTGTGGGTTTTTTAATCTAATTACATTTTAATGTTATATTTCCAGTTTGCTATCTGTAACCAGTCAAATGAATGCTGCAATCACTAATGCCTGTGCTTGGTTTCATGCTCATCCTTCTGCCCCTGTGATTCTTGCCAGCCTGGTCCTGGGCAGGACCAAGGCTGCTGTGGAGGCTGCGGGGTCAGTCCTGCAATCCTCCAACCCTGTCCGTGGGCTGGCAGAGCTCAGAGCCCACATCTTCTGGTTTGGGATGAGTCCTGCAGGTGCTGGACCATTGGCTGAAAGCAGGGAGCACCACCACTAGCACATACAGCATCGTCCCACCACCGTGCTGCTAAGGGGGACTGAATCCCAAGTTAATTCCACTACCGATGTCTCCTTAGCATCTCAAGAGAAAACCAAACCACTCTTTTGAGTGGACAGGGCTGCCACCTGGAGGCACCCCAGTTTCCCTACATAGGCAGTGGAGAGAAGGAAGCACCCGTGGGAGATGGACTGCAGGCTCCGGAGGTGTCCGACCGGTCACGTAGGACATTTATGCAGCCATGTTATACAGTCAGGAGATGGCAATTTGGCACCTCAGTTAAGCAAAGGCTCTATGCTAGAGGCCTCTCTGGGGTTAAGGATTTAATCAGGGAGCAAGGTGGTTATTTGCTCCCAAACACAGCCAAAGTACTCTCAGAGCTTTTCTCTCCACAGCCCAGGTTCAGGCAGGACCCTAACCCCCACCTCCCCACTGATGTAACACCGTTAAATAAACAAGGACCTAAAGCACTTCCATCCTACCCACCAGTGACCACAGGCACCTCACAAAAACCCTCGTCCTTAACTGACTTTTCTCTGGTCACTACCAGACTGTTGTTTTTTGTTGGTTTTTTCCAGTATGAGTCCTGCAGAAGCCTCGGCGTTACCCAACGGCGCCGGGTTCCCATGAGGACCAGCAATGAGCACAGCGGGGTTGCGACAGGGCTCGCGTCATCGCGGCGCTGCGTCAGAGCCCACGCCGGCCAACGTCAGGCGGTTTGAGCAAGAGGAAGCAGCCTCAAAAACATGAAATGGCTGCACATTTCTTGAGAAGTCACAGGCGAGGCAGAAACGAAAGATGCAACCAAGTACCCAGAAATTTGCCCCGTCAGCATATAACTACCTTCAGCCCACCACCCCTTTCCTGCCCAGGCTGGCGGATGATGAATTTTGCCGTGCACAGAGCAGTTCTTTATTTTGCATGATGTTCTGGGCAGCAAAGCAGCAGAGCAAGGAGGTGGAAGGGAGTTGTGGCAGGGCTTGCTACTCCTGCCACCTCACCTGGTGCGGTGGCCGGGGTGTTTTCTCCACCTCTGTGACCACCGCTGCGTCCTGGTCCTTTTGCAAAACCTGGGAGCGCAGTTCTGCAGCAGTGGGGCGAGGAAAGGAGAGAGCGTCCCAGGAGAACACAGGAGGTCTGCAATGGGAACAAGAAACCCTTCAAATATTCACGTCCCACCAGAAAGTCACTGCCAGGCTCTGCCGTTCCGAGGGCATCACTAGGAGATGCAACCCTGCGCAGCCACCTCTAGCAACGGGCTGTTCCCACAGAAACGTCGCTCCGAGGGTTTATTTTTCTTTCCTAAATAACTGATGTGGGGAAAAGGCAGGTGTGACTGTCGGATTTCCAGGGTCCCTGGAAACACCACCATTTTGGCATCCATTTCTGTTTCATGGGCAACATGGGGAAGACGGGCCCTGATACCTTCACACCTTTTGGGCTGTGCCCTACTCCACAGGTGACATTTCAGGCGCTGTCTGTAAGGAGATGCTCCAAATGAGCCGAGGTGTTGCAAGCCATCACCTGGCAAACAAATGAGCATCCGCTTCTTTGTTTGCCCAATGAATAGATTTACGCCCCCACCCCCAAAACACTGGATGAGTAAATGTTTCCCTCAAACCTCACAGTCAGCATGACTCAACAGGGACCTCTTCCCAGAGGAGACACTGTTTTAAGCCATCTCCTTCTAGCCTGGCAGTGGGAAGCCCTCCCAGCAGGAGGCCCGGGTAGACCACCATGATTTTAGCAAAAACAGCGGAAGAAAATTAAAAGAGATTTTTCCAAACCTGCCTCATTTTCATTTTTTAATAAAAATCATGAAGGACATGGATTTTTAGGCAGCCATCAAGTAAATTCAGTAAACTGGTTATGGGACTCAAATCTGACTATTTTACTTGCCTTACCTAGAGCAAATCTCGCCTTTTGTCTTCCCTGCCCCTTGGCTTGCTCCTGGTTTTCTGTTTCACCAACTATGGGAAATTTTCCCTCTCTCCCTGGGTGGGTTTCCTCAGTTTGCCAAGGCTTCTGCTTCTTGTGCTCTGCACTTTTGTGCTAAAAAATTCATGTGGAGATATGGAGCTGAACTCCAACCAACCTTGTGGGCTGGTTGAGGACTCCGAACCCAAATCTTCATTTGAACATTAACCACCTCATCTCTTCCCACAGAAGCAAAGACCTTCTCAGCTAAAATTGCTTCTTGATGTCCCCACTTTGCACCTTGTCTGTGGAGGGTCAGAGCAAGGGTCAGTCTGACCCTCACATTAAACTTCAGCTGAAGCGGAGGACGTCAGATCACAAGGTCAAACCAGGTAACACACTACCCTCATTTCAGCCTCAGCTAAGACGACAGCATTTCTCCATCCCCTGGAAACGAAAGGTAGAACCATATTGCACCACAGAGCATTAAAAGAGCACACTCTGCCCATCAAAACATCCTTTCCAGCTGGTACTTTGCTACCCTCCTAATATACATTCCTACCCTCCTAATATACATTCCTACATGCACAGTTCTGCTGAGCAACAAGCTTCATACAGCCTTTAAGGCATGGTTCTTCCCGTCTGTCCCAGGGTTTATGCAGCATTTCCACCGCTCGCACTAATGGTACAGCTCTCATTCAAACGCCACCTCTTCCTCGCTCGTCTCAACACCATTGCAATCCCTCTCACACCAAGCAGCTGCATCTCTACACCCGATAGCAGAGTAAACCACTGCCGGCAGGATTTTACCACCTTATGTTCACAGACTGTTAATGTGTAAAAACCATTTTCTCCAGTTTGTTTGAAAACATTCAGTGCCTTTTTTTTTTTTTTTTTCCATTATTGTTTCATGTGGTTTGTGGCTCACTCCTCACAGCTCAGCTCCAGCATCTCACGGGGGGTGGTTCCTCTCCCTTTACTGGCAAGCACTGTCTTTGCAGCCAGGGTCTTAGTGCTCATGCTAAAGGAGAGGCAGTTTTAAATTCCCTTTCCACCTGTCCTAGAGACAGGAGATTATGGAGGCACAGAAACTTAAAGGGGGTGTAATACAGTCAGCGTGCAGGGATTTGAAAAGCAAGTATCGAAAGAAACCTTATTCTGAAACACATTTGCTGAGTCCTTCTTTTAGAAGGAGTGAAGATTTCCCATCCCGTAAGAGCTTTCATTCAGCACAGACTGGCAGCAGTCCTCCAAGGGGAAATCAGAACATAAATGACAAAAGAAATCACATTTCTCCAATTCAAAATAGGCCAAAGATAAGAAAGTTTTCCTTTATCGCATCCATGTGGTAAAGGCGGGTGCCCAGCCAGTACAGACCTGTATATTCAAGGGACAGTTGTGCCACTTAACTTGGCTGATCTGGAGGTTTAGTCATTTCTCAGAAAATGCAGCCACTTCTATAAATAATAAAATAAAGCATTAAAAGAAAAGGTGTCATTTTATTCCTGCCTCAGGTTGAGGGATGGGCAATGTTATGCTGTCAAAATAGTCCCGTTGGTTTTTGTCGTATGAGTTTTGTCGAGAGACAATTTCTTCGTCCTTTCAGTGCGCTGTGGGGGTCCCTGGGGCGATACAGCCACATCAGGACAGCGCTGTGGGATGAAAACCCTACTGCTATGCCAATGCACCGTCTGGGGCTGGGGTTTTAACAGGCGGTTTTCCACCATTTTTAGCTTAACCATATCCACAGGTGTTAGGAAAACCGGCGTGAAACTGTCCTGCATAGGATGCTGCTGGCTTAGGCCATATTCATTGCTCTGGGTGCGGAGATGTCCCTCTCACGTTGTCCTTGCAGAGAGGGGCTCGCTGCTCCAGGTTTCGATGGGCAGGAGGAAGAGGGGATGCTCTCCCAGACGTGAGCTGAAGATTTGCCAGAGGAAGGGCAACCGCACTGGCCTTCAAACACTTTTTTTAAAAGATCAAGGTATTTTTCTTTCAACTCTGTCCCCATTTTAAAGAGAATTCCCAGTGTAATTTCCATGCTAATCAGACGAAAGCTTGCAAAACACATTTCCTTCAAGATGTAGGGGCATGTATTAAGTTAACTCCGGGTGACCTGTGACTCTGTCAGTGACACACACCATTTAAATCCATGCAAATGAAAACCTTGCCCACGCCACAGGCAAATTCTTTGTTTTTCCCATGCTGCTCGCATGGAGCTGGAAATGTTCGATGAATGAAGTCTTACTGATGCATTTCAGCAATAATTCATACGCTATACATAATTTAGGAACTTGCTGCAGTCCCCCCTGTAACACACGTTGTACAGCGTGTACACACAGGGCCAGACAGCAGCTTTAAGGAGGCTCCAGGCATAATCCGCAGTAAGAAGAAGTTTGATCCATCTCCAATTTGCACCTGCCAGATCATGAAGGGAGCTAATTGGATTAAAATATCATAATTATAATTTCATTTATGTGCGGTAAAACCTTAGGGAAACATTTTAAATGGCAGAAAATTTGAGGATGCAGTCTCTGAAGTCTGCTTTTTAAAAGCCTAATGCTTTCTCCCTCCTCTGTTGCCTGAGACTGGAATTTTATTCCTAGGAAAAGGCGAGCTTGATAAGCGATGTGTGTGTAGCTGGCGTAGCGCACAGACCCCAAAACACTGCTTGGTTTGATCATGGTCATATTTATCAAGGCTAATCGGATACCTTTGATATTATCAGTTCATGGTGACTGTGCCCAGCTATTCCTGCTACCCCTACCCAGGCAAAATTAGCCTTAAAACACCCATAAAGGACTTGACCCTGGAGTCCAATGGAAAGCCAGTTGCAGGGGTGATTGTGAGTCCAGAGGAGAGTGGAAAGACCCTTTCTTTGGCTGTATTCGCAGCCCCCATTTCTCCTCCACAGGGAGACAGTCCTGTGTTTTGGGGCCGAGAAGATGCCCCAAGGAAGTTTAAACCAGGAGCAGCAGCCGGCCCCGCAGACCTGCCTCACAAGTGGGACACACGTCCCGATCAGCGCATCTCCCAGGAGGGTGTCCACCAGGTCCACGGCAGCCCAGCACCACCGTGCCCTCTGAAATGGCGGGGAGCAGGGATGACGTGCTGCATCTGTGCTGATGGCTGTCACCAAAAAGCTGGGAAACCCCACGCACGTGGTGCCGTGCAATCCATTTCAGAGACTAGTGAAATGGAATACAAGAAAGGCCAAAGATAACCCAAACCCATGTCTCCTCGCACCCAGTGGGTGCTCTTTAGGGGAGATGATAAGTTTGTGTAGGGCAGCAGATTTGCTTGGCAGATTTACAAGCCAGACCTGGGCTTTCCCCACTCCCGCATCAGTTGAAAAGTTCAGCCTGGATCAGGTATGAAGCCACTCCTGTCAACCGGGTGCTCAACAGCAAGTTCTGTGTCAGAAGATGTCCAACTAACTTCTGTATTTCTTCTGTGACACTGATTCAGGAATAAACAGTCACAGTCATGATGAGGAATAACACAGAATGTTGCAATGCTCTTGTTTTCACAATAGCCTTAGGGCCTGCTCTGGTCTCGTGTGGAGCTGACATGGAGCTACTGGTCAAGAACAACTTCAAGCCTCACTGAATGGCCAGGCCTAAGCACGTAGAAATTTTACGTGTTCATCGAGAGCAAAAAGGTGGCAACAAGAGAACAAATACTAACCTTACAAAGGAAAAAAAAGAAGAAAGGAAACTATTTTAGGGAGTGTATTAACCCTTTACATGAGGACATGAGGCTTTGAAAAGTCTAGTTTGTAAGGCCCTGCTTATGTCAACGGTGAAACACGGGAGCACATGAGGGCAGCTTTAGTAGGTACCTCACCACTTTGCATGACTGTTGGCAGCCTGGAGCCTACTGCTGACACATTTACCTGATCTCAAGGTTACGGTTTCTTTTTTGGAGCAGCCAACTCAATACACAATACATGGATCTGATTTTCAAAGGGCAAGCACCCCACCCAGTCTGGAAACTGAAGACTTTGTAAGACATGTCCCATTAGACAGGCAGAAATCAATGCCTGCTTGTTCATTAGTCATTCTGGAAACCTCCACCTTGGTGAGTCAGCCGAGGCACCTGGCATACCTGGCTAGCTGGAAGGGAATCTGGTTTGGGGATTATTTTTTTTTCCACCACCCCAAAGTTTCCAACTTGAGCTTCACAGGCAGCAGTTAGCCTCCCTGGGAAACTGCCCAGCAGGGAACATGACATGAAACCCATTTCTGGTCTCACTGTGTCACATCGAACATGTCTAAAGAATATTTGCCTGATGAGTTCCCTCTCTGCAGAAAAACAGCAAACAAGCAAGTCTCTCCAAAGCAAATTATTTGATGATCTTCTGTTAAATACACAAACCTAAGAGAAAGGAAAAAAAGGCCGAAAAGTAGAATTTGCTATTACCCTTTTTGTTGCTGGGATATCTCCAAGAAGGGGAGCACCAAGGACAGTTGTGCAGAAACACCCCAAACACAGTTGGTTCAGCTGGATCAGAAACAGCATTGCCATTCACACAGTTCCTTCAAGCTTTAAGCCAGTCATGACAGGTCTAGCCTGGATTTCTATTCTCCACCTTGCCATCCCAGAAAATCATCAGGTCTGCCCATTTCCAACATAGCCTGCTATGGACCGCAATGGAAAGCTAAGCAGCGTAGATCTTGTTACTAGAACAACCACAACTGCTGTAGATGTACGCAACACGTAAAAACGTCTTACAACTGTGACTGCTTACTGCTGAATTTCGAATTTCCTTGCCTTAGCTGAACACCATGAGAGAACTCCAGCCTTCCCAGGTTTAAGCCACCAACACACCTCTGTACGCAGTCAGCGCATCCTCGCCAGGGCTGGAGCATCCACACGTCAGCAACCATTTTACATCTCCACTCAATAGGCTTCTGCCAATTCTATGTTCACTTGTGCTACGAATGTATGTTTGGTCTTTCAGGTCTCCACACTTGAACAGTGTTGATATAAAGCTGACTTTACTACAAAAGACAAAGCAGGTCAATGGAAATAAAACTTTCAACATTTAGGTGTCGAATGAATGCTAACCATGTTTTGTAATTGTTTCATGTCTGTGAACCAAGGGATACAACCCAGGTGCTTCGGAGAGGCGAGCAGCCCATCAGCGCAACTGTTGCCTTATTTTCCTTGAGACACAATAGCAAGTGTGCATTTCCATAGTAGAGGAGCTCCTGATTGCCCAGCAGAGCTGCTTAGGTGAGCACCAAAGCATACGAGCAAGCTGACAAAACCCTGAAAGGCAGAGGAGCTCAACACATCACAGATTTCCCAGCTCAGCTCAGCATCAGTGTGTTGGACCAGCCACTGGCAGAACTGGCTGGGGGCCACGATACAGCTGACTCTTCCTGATCGTGGGTGGCTGGGGAGCTAAAGGCTGTAAAACTTCAGTGTTATGTTACTCTAGAGATCCCAGCACCAATGGTGGTGCTCTCCTGAGCATTGCACTCAGGAGAATGCAGTTGCTATAAGGCAGCATCTGAGTTTTATGCCATGATAAGGTTTCCACCACTGCTGGCTGTAGTGAGATCCATAGACCTGCCACAGTCCCTACTAGGATCAAGGGATCATTTATTCACAGACGTGATGATGCTGTGCAGGTCAGAGCTTTTTAGCACATGCTGCTTTGCCTCACCAATGACACAGGCTTGCCTGCTGTGCTGGCTGCCAAGGGACACTTGAACAACTCTTTAAACATCATTAAGTCTTTAGCACTGCTCAGAAACAGCCCAGCTCTTTTCTTTGTGCTGTAACGTAGCTCCATATTATTTTTTTTTATGATCCATAGCATTTACTTGGCAATGAGACTTTCCCAACTCCTCTCCTTGAAGGGTATCAGGGAGATCCCCAGGAAATTGCTTCTCCAGAGAGGCACATTTATATGGGCACCCGTGAAATGTGCCTTCCTCTTGTGATGGGACAGGGAAGGGAGGTGGCATGCAACTGGGACGTGAAAAGGATATTCTTCAATAAAGGAAGGGAAACATGACAGCTAGAACAAGACTTGGCCTCCTCCTAGGGGTACACCCAGCTCCAAGCTGCACCAGACTCTTGCTATTTCACAGGGAGAGACCAGCAGGAGGATGAAAAAGTCTGGTCAAAGGGACATGGATGGCCAACCCTGCTCCTCCACGCTTCAGGAAGGACACGGGCGTGATGAGAGCGCCGCTGTCTGCCCCCCTGCAGAGGAATTTTGCTTGTGGTGTGAACTGTCTGCCTGAGCGCTGCGGAACAGATCGCTCAAGGTTAAATTGGATTAAACTGTTACAGCTCCACTTTCCCACGTGTGGTTTAAATTTAAATGCTATAAATTTCATGGTGAGTTATTAAAACCTTCTTGGCAAGGAGAACTCATCTCTGAAAGAAAAAAAATTTCCTCCAAGTTTGCAAACCCACAGGGAGGCCTTAAGTCAAGTTAACGGTGAGATTTCCAAGCAGAGGGGAAGGAAGAGCTGAGGTATTTAACCAGCAGTGTGTGGGAGCGGGAGCCCTGCGGAGCAGCTCTGCCATGTCAGCTGCTCACCAGGTTTTCATGGTCAGCGCCTTGGTCCCACGTGTTGTGCCCAGCAGCACAGATGCTTCCGGAGCAGAAGCCAAGCACCACGCCGTATGGCACATTTAGAGACAGCAGGACATTCCAGGCTGGATGCGTGGAAATTTTTGCAAATGCTTGTCGGCGTAAATTAACAAACAAGCAGCATGAGAGACCTTGAAATGTAGTCCTTCTGAGAAGTCCCACCCTTACAGTTTCTCCTGGTTTCACCCAGCCATGCGGTGATCTTTGCATGGGGTGGATGCAGAATGTCACACTGAGTTTCAGCAGAAGCCATGCAAAGATGATCGCAAGTATCATGCACAGGGATGGCTGGTTCTGCGTGGCTGCTTCTCCTCGCCGGTCCAGGGGTTTCCTCCGAGAGGAACGTCTTACCCTGTTGCTCTCTGAACCTACTAATCAAAAGCTGTAAGGCAGACCACTGACAAGTGCAGTAAGTGAAGTCAGTGGAGAACCGTAAGGAAAAAAGGCCTAGACCAAGCGTTTGTGGCAGGGCAGCAGAAAAGCAGACCTTTCTCCTGCTCCCCGCGCCAGAGAAGGACATTAAACACCAGCCCTGGCAAGGACAGCACAGCAGACACTTACTTGTTCTACGCTCTCCAGGCTCTACATTGAGCCTCAGAGGACTGAACGGCAAAATGTTCAGAGCTGGTTTCTGTTCTCAGCTGTCACAACTCGGCAGAAGCGGCACCAGCCCAGACTGTTCTGCTCCACGCGCTTCCAAAACCTGCCCCATATGTGCTGTTGTCGGAGCAGATGTTCACAAGCCGCTTGGGTATTTTTGGTGGCTGAGCGGTTTTCCAGCTCAAAGCCTCCAGCGGGCTCCCACATCAGCCCCGGCGGGCACGGCCATCGTCTCTGAGAAAACGAAGGGCAAAGCTCCTGCCCTCGTCCTGACGCAGCCGGCAAGGAGCCGAGGCAGCCCCACGTGCCGCTGGCTCCGTGCACGGCCGGGCCACGGAAACTGAAGAGCGATTGCTTTGGATGCCGAGTCTCGGCTGCACAACCTCAACCGCTGATTTCCATTTCAAGACTGGAAAAACACCAAACCGCCTCTCATCTCCAGCTGTAATTCCAAGGGGATCTGGAGGCCCGGCTGCTTACGGGACTCGTTGCCTTTTCGCCTGTTAAACGCCGCAGCCAGCGCAGGGGAGAGCAGGTCAATCGGTGCTGGAAGGGCGGCCGATGGAGAGGCACCCACCCACGGCTAGTGGGCTCGGGGGCTGTCAGAAGCACCCAGCTGAGGGCCGAGATCTCCGATCCCGGCACCGGCAGCCCTGCACTAAGCAAACCCTGATTATTTAGGGGACATCAATCCCACGCTGGTGTCTGAATTCACCTAACAGAAAAAGAGGTTGGTTTGGGGTTTGTGGTTTGTTGGGTTTTTTTTTAATAAGGCCGGAGGTTAATTGGGCCGTAACGGGCTGAAAACCGCAATATTTTGGAAATGTTACCCCCTGGCCCGCGGTCCCGGAGAGAGAAGCCCCTCTCGCCCGCAGCCGGGCTGATCCCCCCGCCCCGGCACTGCGCCGGGCGGCCGCACGGTGTCACACCGAGCCCGCTGCCTGCTGCTGCCTGTGTCTGCCTGTCCCTGCCTGCTGCTGCCTGTGTCTGCCTGCCCGGTTCACCCGCCGTAGCTGTTTATAGGGACAAACCAGCCAGCTCCGGGACTGAGGGACCCCCGGACCGGGGCGATGCGGAGGTGATGGCAGCGGCTGGGCAGAGAGGACAAGCGTCGCCTGCATTTTTGTCCCGGACAAAATTTCATTAAGAAATGAAAATGAGATTTGCTGCTTTTAACCCACCTGGGGAAGCTGCTCCCTCCCCCCAAAAGGCTGGGCATCTTCGCGCTGCAGCTCGTGGTCTCCGATGGGTTCACGGAGAGCTGAAACTCTTATTGAACTTCTCGCCTGAGCAGCGAGGCAGGAGCGCAGCAGAGCCCCGCAGAGCTGGGGCTTCTTTCGGTGGCATCATGGGGTGCGCGGAGGCCTCCGAGGCGCTGGCACTGGTGCCAAACCCCACAACCACAGGGCTGGAGCGCAAGCAGCCCCACAGCCGCGCTAGGGCCGAAAGCAGAGCGTTGATTCCCTGCTAATGGACAAGGTGGGAAAGCTTTCAGGACTTGAACCGCTTCCATCTGACACAAATATCGTGCTTTACATTGGAGGATAGAGGCTCTAACGCTCCTGCGTGGAAGTTAAGCGGAGAACGGAAGGACTCGGTACTCAGCCATCTGATGCAATCAGCTTCCACGCAGCTCAAGCACTTAACCAAAAAGTATTCATTGCCTCCAAACCCTGGTGCTGTCACAGCAGGTAAAGCAGGCTCTGTGAATGCGCTGCCTTCTCCCCGTGCCGAGCTACCGGGCCATTAAAGAAGGAGAGATTATGATTTGGCAAGAAGACTTGGAAAGAACAGCTTTGCTGCATTTTAAATACAAAATGTTTGTTTTCTTGGAAGATGACTTTGGGATGCCAGGCCAGGCCTCAAAAATACTCAAGGCCCCAGTGGAGAAACTACAAAAGGAAAAGAAATAAACCAGGTAGTTGTTGGGTGCAACGCAAGAGCAGCAGGTCATGCCCCAACAGATCAGGGGTGCAGGGGGCTATCGGTGGAGATGGGAAGGAGGGGAAACATTTCAGCACATGGCAGAGTTGCAAGGGCTCATGCAGATCCGTCAGGGCGGCACAGAGCCTCTGCACACACAAAAAAACCTGAGGAAAGCTAGGAGCCATGGTAGGAATCACACACCGTAGTGATAACACACTGACTTGGCAGCACAACCACCCACTCCCATGGGTACGGGGCCACCCAAGCACGGTGCTGTACCGGCAGCTCCGGTGCCTGGGCGTCCCCAAGGAGGCGCCTGTGCTGGCACAGGCTCCTCTCGTGCTGCGAATTGGCACAGACAACATTTAGCATGGAGGGCTGGTGAAATAAGGAGATAAAACGTGTTTGCAAAGAACAAACCAACGAGGGAGCTGGGAAAGCCGAGCGGCCTGGGAAGTGAGAGACAACTCGGATGTGCTTACACAGCACAGCATCCGTGGGGCAAGCCTCTAAGATGCTTCCCTGAGCAGCCAGGCAGAGCCCGCCATTACCAAGTGCAATTAACTGCTTCATTACCATCTAAGCAAAACAAACCAATCAATCTCTGCTGCATTTACCCAGAGAAGAGACTGATGTCGAGACGCAAACATCGTCCTCCAGACTGCAGCCGTGACCCACACCCTCCGGCCCGGCAGGGCAGCTCTGCTCCCCAGCCAGGCCCTGGGAGCACATTTTAGATGTCCTCCACTGTTGCAGGCGTGCTGACACCACACCAGCGAGCCAGCGCTCAGCACCCTCATGAGCTGAGCCGCCCCACGATGTCAGTAAATACCTGCCAAGATAGAGCCATAGACCCAGACGGCCGTGATGGAGATGACAGCAAAATTTAGCCTTCAGAGGTCCATCTTGACCACCTGCACCTATGCTTGATGTGTCCAGCAGGTTTGGGAAATTTTAACAAGCCAAATGAAGGCCAGAGACCACTTTTAGGATGAGAGCAGCCCGCCAAAGAGCCTGCCACTATGGCACACTGATCACTTTCAGAGGACCAGGAGAAGCTGTGATTTTCGAGCTGGAGCCCAGAGCCACCACAGGCCTCCATTTAGGTGGCATGACACCCATCTTTCACAGCAGCATAGATAGACATTTCCCACAAGCTCTCTTCTTCCCAGAAGACAGATCTCTAGATAAGGGTCCAGGTGACAGGCAGAGAGCAAAAGATCCCCTGACATGCAGGAGGAACAGGGAGGGCCAACTCTGAGACCCAAGGTTAAGCTTCAAAGGGCCACTAAAACAGCATCACTAAAAAGACTTCAGCATCTCTAAGACCTTCAGTCTACTGAGAAGATTAAGGTCCAAGCACAGTAAAGAAAACTGCAATTACCCTCTGTGATGAGGTACAAGTGATTTACAAAAGGGATTATTCATGGTTGGTTGAGATAGCAGGGCAGGATTATCCAATCTTGGGTTCCCAAGTCTTTTAATAAACTTTTCTGTAGAATGGAAATAATATACCTACAGCAGTGACATAGGCAGGACCTGCGTGATGGCACATTAACATGCTGGTACCATGGTTAGCAAGGAAAGATAAGGGACACTGTGCATTGTGCAGGGCTGAGGAATGAATTACTACACCATATCCTGTAGACCCCACTACAGCACAGTATTGCAATGCCTCTGCTGTGGGGACACCCAAATGAATGCTCACAACTGTCCCTTCAGCCTGAACGTCTTCGAAGGGAAGAGAAGTGCCCATGAGCAGGGACAGGGGCTTGGCAGAAGCCATGGGGGGCTAGTAGCCTGCTCCCTATACTGAGGCAGGGGAAAGGCACAGCTCCCCCCTCCAGTCCTTCAGGGCTGATGTGCTCTGCTGGGCGAGATTACAAATAAATCCCTTTGGTGTGGTATTTACTTACATCCTCTATCGTACCTCACTGTAGTGTCTGCGCAGGGTCAGCAACTGTGGTCCATGCCCGGTTCCTCAGGCAAACAAGCATCCTCCCTGCTCTCTGGTTGGGAAATCGAGGCACAGGAAGGATTTTGGGGTCTGATGCAGCGCCCCTGGAACTGGCTGCAAAAGCTCTGCCTGAATCCAAAATGCTAGAGCAGGGATACAACTCCCAGCTTCCCAAATACCAGCTCACTGCCTCAACCATCCAGGGCCCAGCTACAAAGGCTGGCTCAGCTGAGCAGCAGAGTCACATCCAGCAGTTGTCAAGGAAAACAAAGCAGAAGGATCATTGCTTCTTTAGCTGCAGGCTGGGCTTGGGAAAGCAGTGATTTTATGCGCCCAGCCCTGCTCGGTTCCCGTGCATGGCATGCTGCTGGTACCCACAGCCCAGCTTGGTTGTTTGCAGGAATTACGCTTTCAGCCCGATGCCAGTATTGACGAGCGCTGTAGGAAATCGCAGCCAGCTCGCAAAGACAGGAGAACTGCTGTTGGCAAACTGCTACGTGGTTCCTTTAGCTGATTATGAATTGCACAGAACGGAGATGTTTGTGGTCACGGATTTTCCTTCCTCTCCTTTAGACACCAGGCTCCCAAACAGCAGCATGTTTTCCCTGCTTCCTTCTTCCTTCTGTTTATCCTTTACCTTTCTTCCCCTGATCCTCACAATGGTCCAATGCCAGTGTGACTCCAGTGCAGGATTAACTCCAGGGTGAAATGGGAAGATGGGGAGTGCTGAGTGGCTTTGCTTGTGCAGCTGCATCCCTCCCACATGTCAGCCCGCAGAGAAATCCCTCTTCTTGGTAATTCCTGAATTGATACATAAACTTGATGTCACTGCAACCAGCACCTCCCCTAACCTCTGGTGCAGGACAGCACCACTGAGCATTCATTTCTGCCTTAGTCCCAATACAGGTGGCCACACCACTGTACCTGTAGGAAGCCCCTCATGTCATGTTAAAAATTCTAGTGACCATAAGCAGAGAGTTCACCACTCCTATTAGTTCACTCTTTCAACAGCTGATTTTCCACACAAGAATTAGCCACCTCTTTTTCACATGGATTTGTTCAAGTTGGCTCAACTTTTGGCCATTGCTTCCCATGAGACAGCTGCCAGCTAGGCAGAGGAGCCCTGCTTATCAGATTTGTGCACCCAGGGTAAGCATTTAGAGGGTAGTTGATTGTGTATGCAATAAGTCTTCTCTTTGATACATTCAAAAGATTGCAACCCCGAAGATTTCCAATCCCCTAGTCATTCCCACGGCTTTTCCCTCATAGCAGAACACACCAGAAACGTCGTTTTTAGCAGTACGCTAGCTCAACAATTCCCATCCAGCTACATCTTCCTTTTTGCCAGGTGCTGAAGCCATTTTATAAACATCACAACCAAAAGCAACCCTGCAGAGGCTCACAGAGCCCTCAGTGCTGGACCCCAGCAGCACGCAGCACAGCGATGAAGATACAATTTGGCAAGAACCGATCTCCTCTGGCAGCTAATGCCGTGACAACATCTGAACCTTAGGAGTGCACTGGAAAGCTTCCAGGAGCGGCACACCGGGCAGAGGGTTTTATCACACCATGCTGGTATTCTCGATAGCTTCTGAGCTGTTTGTACTCAAAGGAAGCTCTTCCGCAACTGCTTGATTTGGGGTCAATGATTTTTCTGTTTCAAACCAAACTGATATTATTTAATGATTGGTATTTATTTGCACTACGCAATTAGATCACATTATGAGAATTCTTTGTTGCCTGAATGGGATTTTGAGATTTTAAGAAGTGAACACCTTTGTTGTTTTTGGTTAGTTTTTTTTCCATTTCTTACTGCAGCAAGCAAGCAGAAAAAAGATTAGAAGTATAAGCAGTAGCAAAAAAGACAACAGCCTCTCTCTGTCCCCCTGCACCTGCCAAGGACTAGTATTTCTGCTAACACTGGGTGGGAATATAGGAGTAGCACACCCAATGCACTTGAGTGGGTTTTTCTCCAAGCTGCTTGAAAATACCCTCAATGCAGTAGGTAAGACTTCCTCCTGGGATTTGATTTTAGCAAAACAATGGGGGAAAAAAAAAATCCCCCCAGGCTGTGTCCTTCGGGCTGGCCGCTCCAGCTTCTCCCTTCAGCCTGGGCCAGGTCCCAGGTAACCAGCTCAGGGCTGCAACACCCGTGGGCTCATGCCTTTGGTGACCGAGGCTGGCTCTCCACTTGGGTATTTTTAGTAAGCACCATCAAGAGTCTCTTCTTAAGAAGCCCTTAAGCCTTCACACTTTACACCAGACTGATTTTGGTTTCTTTAATGCAGCAACTACTTCGCTCTTGTTCCACTGGAAGACAAAAGTTGCGTGGAGGCAGCATTTGGACACAAGATCGCATCCAAAACCTCAGCTTTTCACAACGTCAGTTTTTGAGATGTACACTAGTCACAGAAAACCAGCCAAGTTTCAAATGCTGCCTATGGGAAAGAAATACAGAAATATTTTCCCTGAGACTCAGTTTAGAGTTTAACTCCACTATTATTCCTTTAAAGAAAAAAAAGTAAGAGAAAAGGCAGAAAGCAGAACGTGAGGAGCAAACGTGACTGAGAAGACCTCCTTTTGGGAGCACAGCTGGGCAAGGTTTTCCTACTTTGTTCTCCAAGCAAGGCTGATGTCCTGTCCTGAAACAAACTCTCAAAAAACGCAGCAATTAGAGCCTATAAAAATGGTCACTGCATGAATTTGTAGCAGTTCTATAGTCTGTCCCAACACACTTGGACCAAATTAGTTGAATTTTCTTATTTGAACAGAGCTTCTTTACATGGGGAGTATAGCAATTTCCTTCATTATTTTTTAAAATTAGGGAAGTTACTTCTAGACAAAGATGAGTTACAATCACCGGCTCAAACCTTTCATTTTTGTTCCCCACTAGGGAGACCATTTCCCCCCAGAGATCATCCATCCACATTACGCTTTCCACTAGCGACAAGGTGGCCTACTACACAAAAGCAGACGGTTCAGAGACCGGCATTCAGGACTTTTGAACTACTTGGGGTTCACTCTTTTTCTGTACCATCTCCCACTGTTTGAAAGTCAAGCGATCACAAGTTAGTTCCCTTTTAAATACATTTATGAACTTGCAGAAGTGATTATTTTTCTGTTTATATCTTCAATTATTAATTTCCAGCTTTCTACAGATAAGCCAGAGAAAGTAAAATTAATTTAAAAACACAAAACATGACAACCCCAAACCAACAAGCTTTACTGCTGCATAATAAACAGAAAAGCTACTAATGAGGCAACAATCACAAATGGCCTTGGCCAGAAAAAATAATTATCAACTGCTTCAAAATTTGATCTCACGAGGCTCCCCAAATGCAAAGGAAGATAGCATGGTACAAGTCCTTCGCTAATAAGGCCAGGACAGTCTCACTGCTCTTAACATTCCTGACATGCGACTTCTCACGACCAAGGATCTGGGTCTGGGACAGCCCAAGGTGAAGCCACCACCCCAGCCCCTGAAGGATAAGTGGTGACTTTCTCCAAACTGTCCAAAAAGGCTGAGGCACTCAAGTGTCATTTTCAGACATATCTTTTAAGAAAGATGGATATTTTCAGTATGTTTTACAGGACATCAGAGAGAAGTTACCAGCAAAAATGCTATTCAGGACTATTTCTTCTCAGCATCTTCCCCTATACTGTCAAGCCCATCAGTACCGCAGCCTAATTCCAGCTAAAAAACTGCAAGCTGGCCACTGCTGAAATATTACCTAGAAAGCAGTCACCTCAAACACCCTTCCCTGCTGCTGTTTTATGTCTTTTTTATTATTAACTCAGTGAATAAAAAAAGTCATGGCGGTAACAATAACGTTTTATTGCCCTGTGAAGAACTATGTAAAACTGCAAAAACATGCAAATAAGACTTTCTGGAGTAAGACATGAGTTTAGTGCTTGCTTAAGCGGTATGAGTGCCTGGCACGGGGTTATTTGCAGAAAATAAAAATCTCTAATAGCTGAGGTAGTTACATGCTAAATGCTGGCTGGCTCTGCCATTCCCAGGCACAGCGGTCCCTCACATCCCAGGCTGTGTCAGACATCTCACGCTTATGAGAAAGAGCAGATGGCAGCATGGACACGAACAACAGCCCCCTTCACAATTGCCTTGTGCCCACGGGCACACGCAGCCACCCCTCTGCTGCTCAGGAGTGTCCGAAACAGCAGGCAGGAGGTCTGCAGCCCCCGCTGTTGGCTGCATCGCTTTGGACGCAGAAGAATTTTTCTCTTTGGTGGACAAGCTCAGTCAGAGCCCTAACAGGCTGGTGGTTGTTTGCAGAGAAAAACTGAGAAGACAAATCAACTTCATGCCTTTGAGTGAAACATGAGGGAAAAATCATACTTTACACTTCAGAGCCTTCGTGTTTAGCGAAAATAAGAAATGAAATGAGTTCATGAAAGACTAATTGCCCAGCTTGTTTTATGCATGAGCCCCAGCATTCCTAGCACAAGCAGTTACAGCTTGTTTTCAAAGAGACCAATTATTTCATTAAAACACCATCTTCACACTTCCAGATTTGCTATAACAAGTCTTCTCCTCTTCATCCGTCTGGCCTAATAGTTTGCCATTTTTTGGTTTAAGAGCAAAGAAAAAAATGAGAGCTAAATGAAAAAATCAGTGTCTTTGCAATATGTATAATTTACTAACAGCTGTTAAAACCTAGGGTTTAGGATGCATCCTTTCTCCTCCACAAAGTAAAGGAATGCTGCAGGACATTAAACACCTTGGTGCAAAACCCATGGCAGCTCAGGCAGCCAGGAAGGACCTGTGTGGCAGGATGCTCCTGCAGGTACAAGGACACCAAATGAGGGTTTGAAATGAGCCTGTGCCCAGGAACTTAAAGGGCAAGATCAGGAAGCAATAGGGATGAAAGCTCCTTCGACTGTCTAATGTTGCCTCTAATATTTCACTATCTGTAAGATACTCAAGGAAGCTACATAAGACATCTAGTTTATACACAGCAGAAATGGAAAGCTGGGTGATGGGGTGGGGTAAAGGGTGAAAGAGGGGAGGGAAAATAGCTAAAGAACCCTCAAAAGTAGTCAAAAGGATGCCCACAGAGAAGATTTCTTCCAGACAAGCAACACAGATAAAGCATAATTCAGTAAAACATTATCACCAGAAAATAGAGTTCACAGTAAGCATCTGACTCTGCAGCATAAATCTTCATTACAAATAAAGATGTTTGAGCAATCGCAATCCCTCTGACGAAGCAGAAAGCAGAAGCCTCTGTGCCTGCCTGTGCAGGAACAGAGTGCTGCAGTCTTGGCTCTCGGTGGAGAGATGCTATCGGGGGTTGCCACAGAAACCAGAGGATGCAGACCCAGCAGCTTTGACTTTGCATAAACTGACAGTGAGTTCAGCTGGAGACAAGACACTGAGAATACTGGTGGTTTCCTCCAGCTCCCAGGCAGGATTGTGACAGGGATGTAGCCGAAGCTTTCTTACAGTCAAGTCTCTGGCTTCCACAGCCCACCTTTTGCGTCCTGTCCCCCCAACCCGTGTACAGGCACAACCACACATGCATGCGCTCCATTTTCCTCCTCCTTCCTCCCAAGTTAGGCAACACACACAGTCATTTTCCTCACCCATCGCTTCCATCCAGGTTCTTCCTCACTGAGCTGCTGTGTGACAGCTTTTAAGTATTTTTGAGTTTTCTGGACAGGGGTATTCTCTGGAAGCAGAGGTGGTTTTTTTATTGAAGTTCCTTTCATTGCAGAAGGAGCCCTGGTATCCCACCCCCCTTCACAAACCTGGAGAGAGCAGGAAATGCTGTATGATTTGTACAGATCTAGAAAGGATCATTTCAGAGTTTACTGTAATTTTTTTTCTTTTTTCCCCTGAAAACAGCCTTGATTCAGAGGGAACCTGTCATACAGGAGAGTCCAACACCAGGTGAATTACTGCCACCTTTGGCAATGTTGTTCTCACCTTATTATCCCGTATTGCTCCTGTTGTTGTATTCCCACCAGGAAAACTGCTGCAGAACACATCGTTGTGATTTGGAGAAGAGAATCCCCCTTTTTCCCCTCAAAACACTGAAGTGATGTAAATTTCATTTAAAAAGTCCCTTTAGGATAAATTTCTACTGTTCACACCTTAAGGCAGCATTACTTGCCCATAAATATTATGTATGTTAATTCAACTGCAATCTTAAACTTGTGTGCAGGCTTCCCATAAAATTTTCCTGTTGTTGCACCACTGAAGCCAAGATCCTCATGCACAGAGCTGTAACATTATTTTTCTTCAGTGAAATGGTATCCCAAAGCCACGCATTAAGTCCTCTGGGAAATAAAATTAATTCTCATAAAGCCTACAAGAGTTATATCTCATACAAGGAGCAGAACAAATTAGCACTAGGCATTTATGCTTCATAAGAATAACTGTGCAGGTAGATCCAAGGAGCACTATTTTCATTGCAGATTTATATCCCCCACAGAAAAGATTAGTCAGATGTGACACAGGCAGATCAAATATGCCTAATGTGTGAAGTGGCCACCAACAAGATATTTCAGGAAGGTAGATTTTCCGCCAGTGGCAAGAGATAGCACAAGGCAATGTTAAGTTACAGGCTAGTACTCCAGCTTTGATTTACCACCCCTTCTCTGCACGGGCAACTTCCATTTTCAAATTTAAACTCCTTTCTTTCATGTTACTTGCAAAGTGAGAAAGACTTAAGGCCAGTTTGACAAGATGGCAGCTGTCACTCCATGTAAAGAGACCCCGAAATGAAAGAGCAATCCAGCACATGGAAGTAGAAAGTCCTGACAGTTTAATTATCTGAAGAGATTACAAGATGAAAGTCTTCCTTGAGGCAAATGTATATTAGTATTGATATAGTCATTGTGCTTTTCAGTAAGAGAAATAGGAGTCTGTATTTACATAAGAAACTATAGTGTCTGAGATCTTTAAATATCATATTTATGGAAATGATTCTGAATTACAGCATTTACAAAATAAAAACAAGCTTGAATAAATATTCAGTCCATTAAATAAGATTCTTTTTTTTTCTCCACAGAAGCAACTTTTTGTGCATATCTATTTCACAATTGAAGTTTGCTGTATTTTTTATCCTATAAAAGAAGCATTAAATTTGTTGGTTTTTTTCTAAAAATAAAACTGCAATAATCATTGCAATGTGAAGCCTGAGATTTAAGCCTGAATAAGTATCATTGCTTGCACCACATTACCCACCACCCACCAATCGCCCAACCCCATGCCTTTCCAAACTCTGGTGAATGCTGACACTCCAACTCAAGGATTCCATGGGAAGGATTTCAGGGAAATAATAATAAAAATATAAATAAGGTGAGGATAACACATCATAGCTGACATTGTCTACAAACAGCATCATAAGGCTTGTGCATTACACATAAACTAAGTGAAGCTGTTTCATCTGATTCAAAATGACAGTAGTGGCAAACTGTTATACCCTTATATGGCTCATTAACACTGAATATTAAACCACTTAATAAATGGAATGTCCCTCCAAAATTAAATTAAAAAAAACAACAAAACAAAACAACACTGACCAGTTTTGCTTTATCATTTTGAATGATGACCTTTCTTGAGCAGGATACCGCAAACAACTTCCTTGTCCTTTTTTGGATTTATCACTTTGAAACACAGTGTGTAACACTGCGAGTCAGGAAAGGGGATACAGCAAAGAGCTCTTGATCTCGTTTCCTCTGTAACCACAGCACACAGTGTCTTGCTTTTCATGTGGCTAACTCAAAGCACGTCCAAACGCCTTTGAAACCTCAGTGCTCAGGGAGCTCTTACTGCAAATAGTTTGTGCAAGATCATAGCATGAATCCATGTGAGTCTTATGTCTTTCCTCTCCAAGTGGAGATAAAAATTAATCCCTGGTGTTTCAAATAAATACAAACATCATCTGAGTTGTTAGCATGAGTGAAGTAACAGTATGCAATATTTTACACAGTTACTCTGCCAAATGTGGACAACAACTACCTTTCTCTGGTTGACCATTCTGTAGGAACTTTTGAATATATCATTACATATTTGCCTTTTAAAAACCATCTAAAAAAACCCCCTTAGCATGGGAGAAATATTTTGTCACATTTACTGAATTTTGCTGCTGAACTCTTTCAAAAAATACGTACTTTAATATTAATTCATTTATTTGGTAACCATTTCCTCTGAAGTTTGTTAAGTTTTAAATCCTGATATAGAAACCAAAGCTCTGTGTCAGACTTTTTTTAACAGGGTTTAGCAGAAATGACGTAGATTATAAATACTTCCAAAACTTCAAAATATTGAACTGGAAGTTGTAAAACTTAATCTTTAGAAGACAACTTGGAGTTATTGCTCTGCCCAGTAAATGAAAGGCAACAGAAGTATACTGCTTCAGGACCTTCAGTGCTTCCTATGTGATTTGAAATAGTTTTGCTTTAATTAATCCTAGCATAGGTAGCAAAAATCTAGTAATGGGAAAGTTAAACTGCAGCAGGAGGGAGAGCGCTGACATCCACAGCCATGCTGGTATTCTAGTGAGCACAGAAGTGTCCGAGCTTTGGGATTGATTTGCTGGGATGGACTAGTTAACTGGCTACTCTGTTCCTAGCATGTAAGATAAGCAGCAATGCTTGTTCAATTCTGAGCCCTATTTCCTTCCACACAGTGCATTTGTTCTGCATATGGCATCGTAACATTAATGTTATAAATTTATGGAAGACTGTACTGTAGCCTTAAAGCTACAGACGCTTCATACTTCCCTTTAGCAGCTTAGTAAAATGCAATAAAAACTGTCTGTACAAAATTTATAATAATGGATGTCAAAGCCTACATGCCCTCGTGAGGTCCCTCTTTCAAGTTAATTCTTGGCTTAGGTCAAATATATCAGTCCGTGTAAGACTCCAGAAGACATACCACTAGTTTAATATGTCAGATACCAGCTTTGTCACTATAGAAAGGAGTGACATGGAACATATAACAGTGAGTGCAAACACGGACAGGCTTCATCTGACCATAACGAGGTAATGGAGCAGAGTGGGAGGAACAGCGGGAACAGAAGATCTGAAAAACAAGAGGGAGATTTCACTTTAGTTCCTTTGAAGAACTGGGTGGGACAAAATTGGTTTCAAGGGACAGGAGAGAAGATCGTATGTGTTGGGCTCCTGTGTATTGGCAACACCACCTTCCTCAGCATAGCAAGTGAAAGCCTTCTACAGGGAAGTCATAGCCCAATGACCAATTAATCTGACTGTGCCCAGCCTCTCTGATGCGGGTGCCCAAGTACTGACATTAGCCAAGGCAAGCCTGCCTAGTGCTGCAGCTCACAGGGGAAGGCAGCTCCACCAGAGACAAAAAGCAGCATCTCCCTCCACTGGTTCTGAAGAAAGACTAGGGGAATATTTGTGAACAATACCAATGGTCCTAATCCTGCAAGTCCACTATAAAGTTAACAACAACAACTGCTACTCTACCCTCTTTCTTTTTAACTTGTACAGCAGCAAGTGAAGTGGGACTGCAGATTTCTGGCTTGCTGAGGCACATGACTGCTTTTTTCTCCCTCGCTCCCTCTTCCTCCCCCACAAACTTGCAAAGCAGGAGCCCTACACACCTCAGTCCTCCTGCAAAGGTTTAGAAAGAAAGCAAAGGGACACACTGTCCCTCCCTTTGCAGCTGAGGTGTGCATCACCTCTCACAGTGCAGGCAGCTGCGGCTCATTAAAGCCTAGAGCAGTAGTCCAGAGAGACTCTGGATTTAGGGTGTTTGTTCCAGGACCTCAGTAGGGAGTTCTGCTTTTTAGCACACAAATGCTTATTTCTGTATAAAAGTCAAAACCCTCCCCCCCACTTTCTAAACATAAGCTGAGCAGTTGGTAGCCAAGATACACAAAAACACTTGTGACTTGAAAACCCTGGCCCAGTGCACGCATTTTGCTGTGCAGCTGAGTTTGTGGTATGCATAAATTTGCTGTTCTCTTTGGCAGATAGTTTCTCACATGTTTGACTGAGTCATTACCTTGCCACAGCTCCGACAGTGGTGTTTCCTGCGAATGACTGTGAAAGGAGCCTTGCACGCAGTGCAGTAGCTGCAGACTTCATCTGGAACCCAGTCAGGAGGATCTGTCAGAAACACAGCAATGAAAGGCAACATAAATCAGAAGGGAATAAAAACAAACATGCGATTACCAGATCCTCAGGGGAGTAGGGAGAATAAAATACAACAGCAGCTGCTTTCATCTGAGTTTCTCAAGGTCCTTTGCGAACAGGCAGCTAGGTGAGCTCAGGATGCCTGGGAGAGCTCAATGCCCCCCTTCTCTGCCAGGCACCCACCTTTGGGCAGAGCACAGCAGGCACTGAAACAGCGCACAGCAGCTTTGGACTCAAAATGAAATATATCCTATTCAAATGAAAATGGCAGGGAAAAGGAGATAAGCAAAATAAAGTATGAGGACAAGAGACTTAAAACAGAGCTGGATCACAGGTGTGTTTGTCAATGCAACCAGCCACCAAAACAAGCTCAGAGCTGAGATCATTCCCTGCCTCTTCAGCCCTCCGTACAGAAAAGCTGACTGCTTTTCTGCAATTAGGCAAGCAACTCTACAGATAATAAACTTGAAGCTTGACTACTGTCTGCTAAACTATTAGGACTCTTACTGGAAGTCACCAGTAACTACAGCAAAACCACAAAATCAAGTGTACGAGACAGCAGAGAAAGAATTGGACCACTGTCCTGAACAGCAAGTTTCCATTGTTTATTTCTCCTGTGAGCTCTCTAACCTCTCGTAAAAGCCAAGTAGGGAAATGCTTTGGGTTTGGCAAAGCAGAAGGTATTAGGCTCACTTCTGTTGAGCTGCTTCTGCTAGCAACAGGCTGACATGACCTCAGAGAGTCTAAAATTACAATTGTAGAAATGATGTAGCCGATTGCTTAATTGTTAAACATCTAATGAAGAGCAAAGCAAGTGCTATCCCGAGTCCATGGACACAGTGAACAGGAAGCGCTGGAGGTATTTACCCAAGTTCGCTGTATGCAGCTTCTCTCCAAGTATTATTTACAGCATGCAACCCATACAATTGCTGATTTATAAACCTGACAAGCAAGATCCTTGCCTCAAGGAGCATATTATCAAACGACAAAATATATGGTGCAGTTAATACAGAGGTCAAGAGGGCTACAGCTAGAAGCAGAAAGAAGATAATTAAATGAGAAATGCACTGTATTGTTCAAACATAACCATGACCAGTTTTCATGTGTTTGTCACATTGCAACATTTGTCAAATTAGAAGTAAAAACGAAATAGCATTCAATGCAGAAAATGTTCAAAAAGCAGATTAATAAAAACGAGAACTTTGAATCTCGACTCAGCTTCTATGCACTCCTCTAAACTATTTTGGAAGTTAAACTAGTTTTAAGGAAGCAATCTTTCACTTAGTGAACAAACTGGTCTGATAAAGGTCACAGCTATAGGCACAGCAACCAAAACCAACATCTGTGTGCAGAGAAATGACTGACGTGGTGAAAAAAAGGAGATTGCACAGAGGATCCTTCACCTCATCCCTGGAAACAGTTCACCAGAAAATGTTCTGTGGGGACACAAGGCTACAAATTCCTACTTCAGAGGCAGGCAGTCCTTTAGCAGCAGGAAGATGCAGGACTGCCAGCTTAAGTTGAAGCATTAATACCAATGAAACCAGGAGATTTTCCTTTGCAGTTCTTCTCTTTCTCTGCAACCTCCCTAGCTCCTACATGCAACTTGCCCAGTGAAACTTACTCCTAATATTAGTTTATGATGTTGATTTTGAAAACTTTGTATCACTTTCACAGGGATCTCTGATCTGAAACCATGGCAAGCCTGATGACTTTGGAGCATCTCCATGTTCTCCATCCAGGAGGTCCCTTGGGCTATCACATATATTCCAAACAAAACAACCGAGCCAATAATGTTGTTCCTGTTTAAAACTTGCCGTTAGACTACATAGCCTTGATTATGTTTTCAGGGATTTAACTATCCTATTGATTCTTAATAATTTTAAAGATGGCAAAATTTAGGAAGTTATTTAAGCACTGTGCCACCAGGTCTCCCTCTCAAATGAACACAGAGCTAGTGGAAGCAGGTTTGGTAACATGCCTACTTTGCTACCAATGCTTTATCAGCTGCATTATAATGTGGGTTACCATGTTCAGCTAGTTACTAATTTTAATATTCACAGAAAAGCCAAAAACCACAGGCCATTTTTGTACAAACTGCAGCATGCCAATATGAACTGCAACTTCCACAGCAGCTAGGACCATAATCACTCATTCCCTTAGATCATGATTAGTCCAGACACATTACAGGCTAATGCAATCCCACCACAAAGACTCTGGAGCTCATCAACACAAAGCAGCTTTCTTATCAGGTGTTTAACATTTGGGGTTTATTTGTTGGTTTTTTTTTTCTGTTGTCCTTGAAGTGCAATGTTGAAAAACTTATTTTTTAATTGACCTTCTGTTGATTTTTCTCTGGTGCTAAATAAAAAAAATTGCAAAAACCCCCCTCCATGAGAAACAGCATATTTATTTTTATAAATAAAAACCTTATAAACTCATAATAATCACATAATCCATAGTACATGGTTACAGAATTACTTGACTGCCAAATTCTTCTGCAAACTTAGTTTTTATAATTGCATGAAAAGAATAAATCACATCTTAGCAGTACTCAATGTATAGAACAGTATAACCCTCTACAGACTGTTCTCTCGCATTAGAGGGCCTCCCTCTACCTCCACATTGGTGTCACGTCAGCTGATTCAGTGAATTAACGCATCAGCAGAATGAGCTAAAGGGCACATTTTCCCCCAGACAGTGACTCAACAACAGTAAGGCCCTTCGACAGGGCTACACGGCCCCGTGCCCCATTGTTTCAGGGTTTTAGTGCCCTCCTAACATCCCAATTGCTTGCACCAAGGTCTGCTGCACTGCAGCACACCCCCAAATAGTAACAGTTATGTAACAGCTTTTAACATTCAAAAGGCTGTACAAACATTAATTGCTTTAATCCTCGTCACCCAGCTAGAGTCAGTAAGCGTGTGGGGAGAAATCAGGAGAGAAATGTCTTGCCCAAAATCATACGGTGGTGCAGCCTTGAAGTAAGAAACTTTGGGCCTTTAGCCCTATGCCTTTGCTTCCAGTTGTGACTGAACAAGTCGTTACGCTGAATAATACAAACACAGAGGCTTCATTTTGAGAGTACGCACTTAGAAATTAATGCAAACCTGGGTTGGAGCCGAAGCGCTCACCCTGGCAGGAAAGATGAAGCCCTGAACAACTCTGTCTCCCCAAGCCCATGCAAGCCCCGGTGGCAACAGGATCACTCACCCCTAGGTCCCCCTCGCAAACCTCAACCTTGGGAGCAGCCCTTCTGACTGACTTACATTAACGACTGAGTCATCAGGCTTTTTATAGAACAGGTTTTTGAAATATTCTCTGAAGAGCAGTCTCACAAGAGGATAAAGCTTCAATACGAGGAACAGAGCGAGTTATACAAATTAAACCCCTAGCAGGAGCCTGCAGACATGCTGGAAGCAGGGCAGCAGCACTGCACCCATAGGCTTTTTATGTTACAGTCCTTCTCTGGGCTACGCTGCTCCATTAGCTCTGCATGCAGCAGCAAGTGGAAACATCCAGTCTCTGAAGCGCTATCTGCCTGTGCTTCGGGGATTTGTACAAGGAATGGAGGGAAAACCTTGTTCGTGGGCTAATTGGCCCGCTGCTTTATCATGCAATGAGAGTTAAGAGAAGTCTGTTGGGAAATGGATGAAGACCACAGCACAAACATCAAAGAGGAGGAGGAAGGGAGGGAAGGGATTAACAAGACAAAGACTACAGAAATTAATTTTAGAAGAAAACATTAAAAGCATGTACAGAAAAAAAGGCAGAGAAAGGAAGAGAAACAAGTATTTAAATGAATTAGAAACTAGCTTAGAGAAAGGAAAAGGCACAAGATAAAATTAAATAGTGTGAAGACTGAAAAAGACATTTAAAAAGGAGAAACAGTATTCCCAGCTCCTAACTATTCAAAAATCTTGCATTATGATCTCTCATAAATCATGAAATTGTATGGTCTTTTTATTCGTTTTATGCTGTAGCTTTTAGAATTCACCTTTACATGTCTATGCAACCTCATTAGCTAGAATATTTTCTGCTCTTAAAAAAAGTTAAAAATCTCACATAAATCCAAGATGCTTGAACTTTAAGAAAACCATAATCATGATAAAAAAATCATAGCTACTGTAATTGGTTTTGCTTAATTAAATACGTGCAATAGACCTACTGCAGTCCCATCTAATCTTAGAAAACCAAGGAGAACACCTCTGCATCCCAGAGCACAAGAGGAAGAGAGCCTTGACTCTGATCCATCAACAGTGTTGACTGAAACAACATTAGACCAGGACGCTTAAGTTCATTCAGTGGTGCTAAGATACAAGAGACTGAGGTGGGTCAGGAAGCAATCCCAAAAGTTGTTGGAGATTGCAGAAGGCCTAATCTAGCAAATTATACTCCGGTAGGGAAAAAAAAAAAAAAAGAGAGAAAACATGCACACCACTACGCCCTGCTGTAGAGTAGCTACTAAACCCTAAGCTTGCGGTGGTGTTTGCATTATGGCCAGACAATTCAGAGAAAAGACCCTTTCTGCATCTTTCATTTTTATCAAATATTCCTAGTGCAGAAATCAAACTGAAAGTTCCTCCTGCATTGATGTGTATTAGATTTTTAGAGCACATCATGTATAACCCTGATAATATTTTATCAAACTAACCTTAAGAGGGCTGTTCTTACAGCAGCCTGTGGAACTTAGACCACTGCAGCCGTCAAAGTGCATTACCCTCGCAGCTGCAAAAAAGGTCAGATGGGCTTACTGTAGGTTTTCTGATGAAAGCAGGAATCATAAATTCTCACAGTTTTAAGTGTAGAAAGTAGAGAACTAAGATGACATGACTTTACCCCTCACTTCAACTGCCACAGTAAGATGAATCTTTTTGTCCCTTATCACATATAATTTTCCGCATGTCATTCTGGGCAACCTCTGACTTTCATGTAAAATTTCTAGCAGGCAATTGTACTAAAGTAATCTTTATCCTTGCTCAGTAGATTCAGTGTTGATTACAGCTGGCTTGAAATTTTTCAATAAAAATAAATTTTCTGCTTCAACATTATTTGATGAAAATTTTGGGGATGAGGGAGAAAACAGAGGTACAGACTTCTTAGCTTCAAGTACAGCTCTTGTCAAACAGCTTGCTTAGGATGGATTTTCTGTGCAAATCTAGAAAGCTTTCACCAAAGCATGGAGCTTTGCAGACTTGGGCTCAAGCCTCCACTCTGCCTGATTCAACACGACCTTGAACAACAACATCCTGCGTCCATTCTGTACAGGTACATGATCAGCAACTCATTCTTTGGGCAAAATAATTATTTACACAAAATGGAACAACTCTGATAGAAAACACTGACTTCTGCTGGGATATGGTTCAAATCTTTACTTTAGATCAGACGGATCAGAGACTTGGATCTTGCACTCCATTATTGGGAGTCTTTCTCTGTAAGAGCTACCAATCATAAACTAGAAGCAAGTTGATAATGTAGATCTACATATTACATAGCAGAAGAACACTCAATACGTGTATGTTTAGGACAAAAAATTTCAAACCTAATCAAAATCTCAGTTATGTCACTGTGGAGCTGAATAAGCCTCTGCTTTACAGTACTTATGGATGTTCTCTACTCCTGCAATGAAATCTCAACAAGTTCCACACGGTGCTAACAGAGAGGGATAGTCTTTGAAAAAGTGAAAGTCTCTGAGCAAGTTCTTAAAACCTAAGTCAGATCAAATTATTGCAATACAACCTAAAAACTGTATAAAATCCTCTAATTTTACATGCATGATTAAATATGTTCAGTTGATTATAAAACATTGCCTCAATTCGGAAAACTTGATGTTAGATTCTTCTCTTGCACACTGTAAGCGGAGCTGCTGAATAAGGAAAAAGTAAAAAGTTACATGGACAGAGTATGTTTGGCCACTGAACTGTGCAACAATTGAAATTCTTTCATTTAGAAAGCATTGCTGGTCATCATTATAAATAATAGAGTAGCCACAGGCATGTAGAGGACAAAAAAATTGAAGCATTCAGCTAGAGCTAATTCTAGGCTCACAGTTATTAGATTCTGCACATACAGTAGCATGGGTGGGTCTTCTTGACCTTGTGACTTCTTACTGCAACAAGAACAAGAGCTTGAGCCTTGGGACCATAAATCACTGAATTGTGCTTGTGCTGCTGGTTGGAGAGCAGGGAGGACTTGTGATTAGAGAAAAGTGGGTGGGCTGGAATATTACAAGAGGGAAAGGGATCAAGCAGAAATAGCGTGCTGTTGTACAGCAAACATGCTAGCACCTTTCGGCACAGATATTTGTACTGGCAGCCACAGCAAATCCATTGTGGCTGGAGTTATAACTAGGTGGTAGCAAGCAAGGTAGTTCTGTACGGATGCTAGAGGGATAAGGAGTGAAAATGAATGTATGATTGCAGAGAGAGCTGAGATGCTAAAGCAAGTATTTTCATGGAGCACCAACAGCTTTGTATTGCTGTTTTTCCTTGAAGAAATCTGATTTCTAGATGTCTCATGCTTCTGCCTAGACAAGATGTGTAACTCACTTTCTTAGCCAGCCTGTAACTTCATGACATTAACAACTAAAAATATTCACCTTCCCTCAATCGCAACAGACAAATCTTCCAGAGTAATTAACTACCCCAAAATACATACATGGTCAAAACTCACATTTGCCAAAGTTCACTACTAAAATCATCAAGCTCACAAGGATAAAAAATAATGCTCCCAAACTTGGTGAGCAGGGACTTAGGCTTGATCACATTTACAGTCTGATAAAAAAATGAATACATAAAAATCCTTATCAAGACAAAAAAAAAAGTTGTTACTCTGTGTGTGTGTATATCTATATCTGTGTATACATATATGGGAACCTGCTGACAAATACAAAGGAAGTTTTGTGTTGGGGCTAGAAACACAACCCCAGACACATAAATGGCAGAAAGACAAACTTCTACTTCCCTGATGCTTGTTTTTTTAAAGCTGTAATACATTAAGAATGATGCAGGTCTGTCCCAGCAGGGATACCTTTATACTAGGTTAACTAAGAGTAATTTTCTTACATTTTCAAATGTGGAGGTTTCCTTTAATTTGCATATGACCCATGCTGCCCACTCTCAGTCCCATGCAAACACCTTGGTCAGCTTGTTATCCAAGCTGGAGCTCAGGAACTTTACAATAACCATGCTGGCTCGTCATTCACCAGGACACAGGGAGAAGGGCAGTACCACAAAAGGTCCTGAGACACAGGCCCCTTCTGCTGTTACTGCAATTCAGAGCAAACACCACTGGTAGCAAAGAGCGCAACCTGCTTTTTTCTGAGCAGCTGCCACTACAATTTGCTTCAAGTTTATACACAGAATTTTGTCCCCCACGGGCCATCTTCTCATCATACAACCAGGACATGAAATTTTATTGTATTTAAAACTTATTCATGGAATATTGTATAAATTAATCTTGTATTCTTAGAAAATATAAATGTATTTGCTTTACATTCTCTCCCTATAACAATAAAGTGCTTTTTATAGTCTATGAAGTATAAATACATATGCTTCCTTGAAAGAAAGTCCTAGAGCATTAGGACAGCAAAGATGAACATATATTCCATAGGCTCATTTGTACTTTTGAAAATGCTTTTGTTTTGGAATGCCAATTAATCTGTAGTTTATTGTATTTCAACCTTCAGAAGGTCACAGGATTTAACTCTTACACCCTTGCCAATGTCAGTTGGCTCATGATAAACATTCATATTTGTTTTATGATCCAGACCAGCTAGTGGGTTTTATATACGGTAAGAATGAGAAATCTGACAAAAACAAGTGATTCATCTTTATAACCTGAGTAGAGGTCGGAACCTTCAGTAGAATCTTAAACCTATTCATTTATTTGTTCAGGTTGCTGGGCTTGCTTTCCTTTTTTTTTTTTTTTTTTTTTTTAAATTAACATTGATTGAATGCAATCTTAAATATTCAGTACTTTCTGTAAGAGGGATTTATTTGATAATTGGAAAAAGCTTTCCTGGCAGGTAGCTCGCTGGACTTTCTCAATCTGATACATGCTCATGTTCTGCCACGATGGCAGAAGGGAGGAGCTACTGATGTGCTCATTTGCTTTAAATTGTTTTCATTTTCAGCTGAAATCATTAAGAGTGACCTGAAGTGTAGAAACGATGTACAGAAAAAATAAGTAATTTTGGTGCAATGGTGTCAACAGATTGGTGCAACACTCTCAAACTTTGCGTTGAATCCATTTACAGTGGTAACTGCAGTATACTCCTGTTGGTGTCCTGTGGTCCAGATTTGGCCTGGAGGAGAAACCCATCAGGCTTGCTGCAAGAAATAGGGCACAATGTTCATGTAGCAAAGGTTGTCTTAACCACCAGACATCTTCCACCTGCACCCAAACATCACCCAAAGTCAGGGGCTGTTGCTTCCACAGTGACCAGCAAAAATGAGGTGGGTGGGGAGGTGTTATAAGAGCGAAAAGGCACATGGCTACTGAGGTTAAAATACTGCTGTAAGTTTATGCCTCATGCTAGATGCCTTAGGGATAGCAAAACCTATCACTGCATACCTCAGTAGATTAAAAAAAAGTCTGTACAGCATTGCCAGCAATAACAACTTGTCACCTGAAGGGACAGGAGCCTGGAACGTACTGGAAGTGAGGAGACAGAATGGGTGTTTCTACAGTTCCCACAAATTCAACAAATTGACCCACTTCAGATGCCCCGTTTTGTAGAGCTGTTGTGGTTTGTTCTGGTTTGGAAGGTGGAGCTCATCTCCGTGCTCCCCAGCACCCTCTGTCTCTTTGTGATACAGAAAATTCCTGCCCATCAGCAAATTTGAAGACTAAGTAACAGCAGACTACACTAGTTAGTTTACACAGTCAGAGGAGCTGTATTGATTTGTACAAGTAGGTAGTTTCAGCATAAGCACACACAAGCCAAGTAAGACTCCCACAGAAAGTCTGCAAGGAGATTGATTCAGACATGTCCAAGCCTTCCCAGTCAAAAGCAGAGTACCTGGCAGGAGCACTGGCTAACTGGTTTTGTTTAGAGGATGTGTTAGCATGGGAAAACATTGTGCCAAGGCAGCCAAGCTCATTCTGGCATCCAAATCCACTTATTCAAAAGGGACTTGGTTATCCCACAAGGCTCTGCTTTCCATCACAGAGGCATATGTGAAACACCTGCTATTTAGGAACAAAGGTGCAGGAAGGGGGCTGTTTTTGCTGTAGTTATCTGCATATGCTATTAATAATACAGGCTGGGTTTTATCATTTGCTTAGAGCAGGGACATAACTGATTCACACTACCTGGGTGCTGCAGGGGCCCTTGTAACTCCAAAGATTACCCTTTACCGTACTCCTACGTGGCCATAACATCACCTAAGCACCCAGACTGTTGTCCTCTATTTCAATAAGTAACATCCCAAGCCACAGGCTGCACTTCTCCAAACATAAAACCTTCCCTGTGTCAACAGAAGATGCCATGAAAAGCTGAAGAACCTTAAAAGCTGAGGAACATGCCAGGGGAGTGAAGTGACTTTGCCGTGGCAAAAACGTACATCCACTGCGAGAAGGTTATTCAGCACCCTGCAGTTCAGAACAACTTGCTTTTGAGTTCTGCAATTCAAATTCACTGACAGCATGAGGCATTGATTCAAACCAAAAGAATATGAACTGAAATGGTAGAGAATGAATAATCTCTTGCGTTCTTTTCCAATACAGCTTATACATGGTAAGGATTTTGCTTAAAGATTTGTTCTTTACTGCACCTTCTGTGACATTCTGAATTATGGCACAATAGAAAAATCAATTAAAATGACTACTGAATAGTTCTTTATCTGCCACCCAATCATCTTCCTCCAAAAGAGGTATTTCTACAGTGCATTATACATGAATTAGCCCTGCTGTTCTAAAATAGATTAGAGATCCTTTAGCCTGCAGCTTCAGAAGAAGAGTAAGCAAGCAAACCATAGGTTTTATATAAGCACAAAATAACTTATAAATATGTACCATTACTCTAAAACCTAATCTTTAATATGCCTTCCCCCCCCCCCCCCCCCCCATGATTTCTGATCTTTATTAGAAATGACATTTCATTTCTGTTGGTCACCCCTCTCTGCATACAAGCAGAGATGTACACTGCTTATCACTCAGTTCTTAGTCATTCTGCATTCAAAAACCTCTCACTGGAAGAACAGTAGTGCATATGGACAAATAGACAACAACAGATCAAAGTTTTAAAGCACAGGGAAATTACTGCACACTTGAATTTCTGGGAAGCTCAGATAGAGTTTCACAGTTGACAGCTGTCTTGTATTTCTCACTTGACCACAGAGATACCACCACTCCGATAATTGGGCTCCTGGTGTGCTGAAACCACCACTTAGCCCTGAAAATCAAAGCTGATTGCTTTCTTGTTTGCTCCGTCTCATAAATCTACTTTCTCTTTTCTTACTCTCTGACTGCAAGTGCTCTGTTATTTTTTTAATCCATTTTTTATACAATGTTTACCATACTAGGGCTATAGTCCATAACTGATTCCTAAGCACTCCCACAGCATCTCAGATTAAAAAGAAAACCAAAAACTTTTGAGCTCTCGGAATGCTTAAAGTTTTGGTCAGGATTCGAGACTCACATATGCACTTTTCTTCACTTTTACCATGTATTCAGTGAGATTTGAGTAACCTCAGCAGACTTGCGTAAAACTAACTTTTTCTTCGAGTAATATGGTGAAGAATATGAAAATAATAACCAAAATATTTTGATCAAAGACAAAAGTGAAGAAAATATGAAAGGTACTTCTGCCACGGGAAAAAGTAGCACCTCCACATAAAGCAAACGATATAAAAGATCTCTTTAGATTTGGCTGAGAAGACCTTACTTAGGGCTTTGCATCTTACACAGTACTCTGAAACTTGTCAGATGTTATGTCATACACTATATTAAAGCCTCTACTATACAGAACCTTTCTCCACTGATACAAAGGAATTCATACTGCAGATGACAATTTGTAGGTCAGAGTTTGAGGCTGTTAGAAAAAAAATCTGAAAGAAATATGCTCAGTTTGTCATCTGACTTTGTCTCTAAACCATACTATAACCACCTTACAGTCACTTTCCAGAGCCAAATCTTAGAGTTTTCATTTTAATGCAATTTTTTAAATATACAACAGTATTGTCTCATTTTAATTCTCAGAAAAAAGAAAGTACCTTCAAAATCCCCATCTCTGGCTTTTGCTGCAAGTTCTGAGGATGATATACTTTCTTGACATAAAGCACAGTCTTCCAATGCTGCACTCCTTAAACCCTGATTAACTGTAAAACAAACCAAAGAGTACTCAAATTAGTATTTTTCCAATTTGCACTTAAAATATTCACATTAGGACTTCTGGGATTAGATTACAGTAGCATCTGTATGTACCTTCTTAGACTTCTTGCTCTTTCTTTACCCCGACACAAACCGTGATTTAAAAGTCTCCTCTATTCTTCTTTGGAATGACAACAGAAATGAAAGATGCTGTTATTACAGGACATACAGTCCTCTTACTTCTAGCAGTTTAGTTGTATCCTGTATTTTATTTCCCAGTTCTTAACTTAGATCTTTTACAAAGAAGTAGATTATGAGAACAACCAGAGATTCCCTAAGTGAATCACAGACATCAAATCACATATATCAAAGAGAAACTTCATCCCTGAAGTCCCTGACTTTTATTTGCTCATTTTGTGTATGCTTGCTTTTGACTTTTTTTTTTTTTTTTTAAAAAATGTAATAGTTCATCCATTAGAAATTATTCCAGCCAAGTACTGGTGACTAACATATATTTCCTAGTGATAATTCTTTACAGGTCCAATTTCTTTATATTACTCTTATTTCAATGTTCAGGAGCTCTTTGATCCTCTCTACCAATTCTGTCTAACCCCCCCCCCCCTTTTTTTTTGCCTATGAAAAAAACAGTCTCTTTTCACATCATGACATCCCACCACCATAAAAATGTGGAAGTTTCAACCACAAGTAGAGGACTGTAATGCATGTTGTGCATTATCCCACTGCAGAGTTCAGCTGAATTGGAGGTTTTTCTGATAACTTGAACCAACTTTTAACTTTGTGTTTCATATAAAAATCCTCCATGCTTTTAAATTAAACTGGGAGAAAGGGAAAGCAAAAGTTTTCAATCATGAGGAAAGGGAGAAAAAAAAGAGCACTCTGATCACCTTCAGATGCTGATAGTTCTAATCATAACAAAGGACTAAAGCAATTGCAGTCTTGCTGGGATGACATGGTTATTTTTAGCTAAGTTAGCAGACTTGCCTCTTTGAAAAAGAAATAATCAAAATGGTGACAGAGAAAAAAAGTTCTTGCATTGGCTTATAATCTAGTTCTGGTTCTGTTATCCTGATTATCTAGAATTCAAAATTGGTTATTTTTCTATTTTGAAGCCAAATTCAGCATTCTGCAATTTCTTCAAGACAGGCCAGATTTCAGCATCTTACTGAGCAACCTCATTTTATAGTCTGCTCTTTTTACACAGCTATTTAAACTTCAGAATCAAAGATACACATCTTGGTAAATTCAAATGTGTCCAGCATGAAACAATACCAACGGGGGCGGGGAGGGCGGGGTGGGTGGAATCTATGAAGTCCAAACCCTGCATACTTTATGTTATGACTATATGGGCTACAAACACTGTTCTGTTATACATAGGAATACAGAAACTAGCAGACGTACTCTCAAGGCTCTAACTGTTTCAACATTTGTCTCAAGACGTACTGCTGTGTACCTATACCTCCAGTGACTTCGACCTGTTTGCAGTCTGTTTCCATGACTTTTTTAAACTTAGATCAAATCACTGGACAGTGAGTCCTGTCAAGAAGTTGACAAAATGTTAAGGAAATTCTTGTCAAATAGTTAATGGATCTCCATGGGGCTATCAGCAAAAATTCACTATAGAAAACAAACATTTAGAGCTCCTTACCTTTCTTTTGCTTTTCTTTGTCTTCTGTTTCAGGTTTGGTTGCCATAACTTCAAACAAGGTCTTTAAGATACTCCTCAGATCACTAGCATAGTTTGTCTGCAACTGGTCAGCAACACCTAGGAGTTTGAGAAAATGGGTAAGCCGTTACTAGACTAATGCACCAGCCTTTAAAAAAAAGTACTTAAATTTGCCTGTTGCTACCAGTAATGGCCTTGTATTTATTTTTGAGGGGATCACTTGTTCATGTCAGGAATAAAAATTGAACATTTAAACAAACCAATTTTCCATAATGGTCAAGTTACATTCTGGCCTTTATGCTACCTGCAGTCTGATACACATCCTCCTTGTCCTTTGGCACGAAACACTCAGAGATCCTTTTGCATAAAAATACAACAAAGGCTACTCTCATACCTGAGATACAGACAAAAAGGCGGTGAATAAGATCATTACTGCCATGAAATCTGGATCTGATCTTTTCTCGTGTGGCAATTTTAGCAGCCTGCAAAGCGAGCTGGATTTCTTCCTGATCAATGTCATCAGATGAACAAGAACTTGTCATTAAACTGCTGTTGGAGAAAAAAAAAATAAATAAAAAAATAATGTAAATCTTCACTCAGTTGCTCAAGATGTTCAGCAAATCCTAAAGGACTTATGATTCAGGCAAGACTCTATAGCAAACTGGAACTAATTGCTGCAAATTCTTGTTGAAGTTAATCAACATGCAACCAATCACCATCATGTTTGATTTTCACTCTGTGGCATAGCTGCAAAAAAAACTTTTAAGCAGAAAATCATTTGTCTGTATTTTATTGCATCTTTCTAATTATTACAAAGTGCTGTGCCATTTTTTCACATTAACTTTGTCTGAGAATTCAGTCCTGAGACCATACTCCACCAAAAATCCAAAAGGGGAATATCAACCTAAAAATGAGAAGGTCAGTTCTGAAGTCAACTTAGAAATTTAGTAATGTAGAAGTTAATTTGAAAAAAAGAATTTCTGAATTATTTTACCTCAAAATAGTGAGAATAGAATCTAAATATAACCTGACATTAAAAAAAAGGAAAGAAGAGTGATAAAATATAATTTACACAGTAGAGAGGTAGATTAGTTCCCTTATATGCATAACTGTAGAAATTGGTGAAATGTCAAACTACTGTAAAAAACAAAGGCTCATCAACTCCAAAGACACAAAAACATGTCACCAAATATCTACTAGACATTTAAATTTTCTTTTAAAAAACAGATGCACAGTTGCCAGCCGTTTCCACACCCTCGCCCCCTGCTCCCCATTTATGGAGAAGCAGCTTGAAACAACCTGAGACTGCAGGGAGGCTTTGGTGGGAATCCAGCTTCTTCAAATATCAGGAATTACCTAAATATTTGTAAATCAAGATATATTTTTAAAAAAGAAAGTACTTAGAGAAAAAGTAGCACTTCACCAATAGAAAACCCCTTAATTGGGAGTAGAGCGCAGGATATAATCACATTGAAGTCCTAAGGATTCACTCTGTTGACCGAAGGAGACATGCCTTCTTATTCTACTACATTCAGAGACAGAGGAACACTAAATCATTTTCCCCACATATTGGAAAAAAATTAGTCTCACCAATGACTACAAAAAACTAGAATATTTTATCTATAACCATACTTCGGCTGTCCAGAACTCCAGCGCACACTACCATGCAGACAACTACTATGTTAAAAAAGTTACTGACTGCATAAATAGCATGCATAATGAAGGAAGTAATTTCTAACACATTCCGAGTTCAATCTGCTTTTGTTAGGTGCCGAAACATTTACCACCTTACAGATCCCATCCCTATGACAGTATGCAGAAACAGTTACTGAAGGATAAGACACACAAGTAATGTTTATGATTATTTATAACAAAATTTTATGGGATATAGTTTTGACATTCTACCTGTAGGCTATACAGGTAATCCTTTAAAATGTAAAAATGAATTTATTAGGCTATATCTTAAAAGCCCTAGTAAAAACAGAACTGAAAACAAATAAAATACTGGAGATTAGTTATTGATAGAAATATCAATGGGAAATGTGTAGCATGAGTACCTTAACTGGCTTCTCATTCTTTCAAAGCCAGAGCAAAAAGCAGGCCTGGAGGAGACTAATTTTGTTCATGTTATCTATTGCTATTAACAAAAGCAAGTTCTTGTAAAAAGATGTTAGTTCTATGTTTACAGTTCGCTCAGCACCACGACTGACTAGGTTTATTAAAGACACGAAGAATTGAGCAAGAATACTCTCTCTTGATTTTTCCTTTGCTTTTCCATAGGGGATATTTTTTTTTTATATATATATATATAAAAATAATAATAAGCCTGTCACTGTGGAAAGGTCTGTGCTCAAGACAATGAAAAGGTCATGTAAGAACGTGGCTTAAGAAGGAGCTAGCTGAAACGTAGCAAGAGCCAGGAAGCAATCCCCGATTCGCAATGGTACGCAGTTAGACAATTGCCTATTTGCACAAATGCTCACATACAGAGAGAGGAGTTTGTCTGCCTCGTAACACAGCCAAATAAGGTCTACTTTTTTTTCTCGTTTTTAAAAGAATTGATCTTACAGTGATATACACATTTACACTACAAATTCCTCTCCAAGGCAAGCATGGACCTCATGACAGAGACAAATGCAGTCTGCGTGTGTAATTATATAACCCCAATGCAAGGGTCTCTTTGAGACTCCCAATAAGCAAGAACCTTAGTGCAGGGGAAAGCAGGGTGGCTGATCCAAGGATGACTCTTCCCTCCAAATCACAGCTGAAGAAATATTTCAAAGTAAGGTGTTAAGTGGGCAGAGAGCTATGAAGAGTGCTTTTCAAGAATATAAACTACTTAGTCCTTTCCTATTCTGCAGAAAGGAAGAAAGGCTTATTGCACAATTCTGACCAAGCTCTGCAATTTTAAGAGGAATGCAGTTTTACCTACTTCCTAATTCCTCCAAGCAATGTGGTTTGACCTAGTTCTGTTTCAGGCTATTCTATGTTAGATTTTGTGGTGTGTCATTAAGACTGGTCATGTCACACCACAAGACTGGCTGGAACTTTTTTGTCCTAAAAATCCCTAGCATGGAGCACATACAAATTGCTTCAGCACTGTGGGATGGAAGGTCAGTATGTATGCACACTCCACATTTATAACATACTTTCATATGCACAGTCACAAGTACTATATGCATACACAAGAGGTTCAGAAAAGAGGGCATTTTGTATTCAGGATTGCTTGTGCCACTGCAAAGAGAAAAGTGAATGCTCTAGAATAATTTATAACTGGACCTAAGAATCACTACAGAGTTAGAAAAAATTACTCTGCATTTACCAACAGGACCAAGTCAGATTTAGACAAAGATGACTCTCAAAGAATGACTAATGACCATCTGTTCTTTATTTTAAAATATATCTTACTGTTAAAGAATGTAGCCATAAAATTAATATTGTAGAGGCAGTCAGAAATACTGTAAGAACAGAAACATTGCAATTGTTTCAGATAAACAGCAAAAAAGATAGCTTTTCTTATAACAGGGTATCCCAAAAAGCAGTGATTGCATCTATACAAATATTAAAGAGTCTCGTGATTTTTTAAATTGATATTATAGAAAATAAACCTGAATTTTGATCTATGGAGTTCAGCTTACCTTTTGTCCAAATTATTCTTTCAAACTGTTGTTAGTTCTGTAAGGAATACCTTTCCTTCTGGGCTTATCTAACATGCATAATTTGGCTCAAAATTCTCAGCTGATATCAGATGTGTAGGAAGCATTTCACTGATGCCAGACTACACTCAGATCTGGAATGTTTCACTGCCAATGATGCTGCAGAATCAAGTATCACCACAGAATACAAATAGCCATACCAAGTAGCTAGAGACAAGTCCTCATTTTCTCAACTTCTTGGTGGAAGGGAACCCTGCATTACCCAAGGAATTAGGTTAAGAGATAAGACCAAAATAAGCATAGAACTCCCCTTGTGAAATGTTTTTCATATAAACAATGCTTATCATGTATTTATTTTTCAGACTGTAGAAACATTGCAAAGTTAACACATCTAAAGGTGAATATAAAAAAATAAGATGTTATGCCAAAGGCCAATTCCAAACAGTAAACCTTTTAGATTATAAAGGAACTGATACCCTTTGGCCGATACAATGAATTAGCTTTTTACCTAACTTGGCTAGCATTTATCTGACAATTTTAAAATTACTCTCCATTTGACATGTTAGAAGAGTAGCAAGACTCTTTCAACACTTTAAAGATGTATCTCTAGAACAGCTGCCTGGTCTCAAGGCTTGACTGTGATATTTAGTCAAATACGTACAAGCAAACAAAAGTCAATAACGTAACTGTACATGATATCATCTTTCACCCGTGAAACCAATCTGCTTTACAGCTTTTAAGTGCCAAAGGATACTTGTGAGCCAGGTTAAGTAGTAGTATCCATACATAATGGAAAACAGGACTGTGGAATAAGAATGTTATGACTGACATTTTCAGAAGTGGCCAGTCATTTTAGGTAACCATCTGTGATACCGTAGGCTTTGTGCTGTATTTGTTGGTCATTGACACTCATCCAAAACCGGTAAAAGCAGCAAAGTCTAAAACCAAATAACCAAAGTCAATTAATTCAAAGTTGGTCCAAATTTAAATATTTTACATTTGTGCTCAAAAAATAGTTAATAGCAGTAGGAATCTGTGACCACTCATAGATGTTTCTTTCCAAATTTGTCTAGAAGTGTTCGGTTCATTAAACCTGAAATCTGCTCTGAATTGAATGCAGAATGTGTGAGATTCTCTGAAAGAATTTCTCATTACTCACAGACAAACCCTCATAGTATCTTAAGTATGCATTAAAAATACAGCAGTGGCAGATAAAAAGAATTTAAAATCTCATTGTATCAAATATAATGAATACAAAGAAATCAACTGAATTATCACATTTTCAAAACAATCATAAAAAAACTTTTTAAAAAGTGGTTAGGTTTTGTTTCTTTGTCTTTAGAAATCTTGGAGGAAAAGCAATAGGTGGTTACTACTCGCAAAGGAGAAAACCCAACATACCTATTCTACTATACATGATGCAATTATGCCACGAAATTGAAAAGGAGACCACCCTCTAAGTCTCTGATATCAGGCAAGGTCTTTGATTGCAACTAATTTTCAGGTATAGATTTCAGAAGACTGTCTTTAAACCAAGAGGGCTCATGTTCCAGCATGACAAACTCATCCCAACTAAGTCTAAGAGCAAAACACTTAGAAGTTCTATGAACAATATTAAAAATGTTTACTAGAGAAGTGTTAACACAATTCAGTGACTATCCCTACACCATTTATGTTATACAAATACCTGTGACATCAGTGATGCCTATTCACTTGCTCTGGAAATCTCCAGCAAACTACACAAGCATAGGTAGGATGCAACTATTTGCAACAAAACAGGTAACACCTTCCTGCTGTAGAGCGTGAATTCAAAGCTTGTGAATCCACTTCATAGTGAATTCAAAATCCATGTATTAAATGGTACTATTCTGATGCAGAGGTTTACCCACTTAGCAAAACCAGAGGGATGCATTTTTAGACAAAGTTGTTTTTTAGGAAAATTTCATACATGCTGTATGGTAGCAGGTGAGACCCCTTCTACAGCAGGGAAATGTGAAAACTTCACAAAAGGTTTTCTGTGATTTCACACATTCCTATTTACATAGAAGGACATTGCAATTATAAACCATGCTGAAAGTTTTTACAAAGGGACAGTAGCCCAATTCTTAAATATCAGAGTTCATTAAAAAATTCATGACAGACTGCCCACAAATTATAAAACAGTGCAGTTCCTTAGACTTAAGTGACATGAATTCATTTGCACTAGTTGGCCTTAACGAATCTCTCATGTCCATTACTTAAGAAGTCACACATTTTGAATAACTAAGATAAAGATATATAAGTGTATAGCTATATCATGTACATGGATTTCCCTATATATAGGTATGTATGTATGTTTTGAATATTATAGTTCTTAAATAATTTCTCAAAAAAACATTATCATGAGCTCCCTAGCTTTCATTTTTGTTCATACAGAATTTAGCACAATGACCACCTTATGGTCTATTGTCGTGGTTTAACCCCAGCCAGCAACTAAGCACCACGCAGCCGCTCACTCACTCCCCCCCATGCAGTGGGATGGGGGAGAAAATCGGGAAAAGTAGCAAAACTCGTGGATTGAGATAGGAACGGTTTAATAGAACAGAAAAGAAGAAATTAATAATGACAATGATAACAGTAATAAAATGACAACAGTAGTAATAAAAGCATTGGAATGTACAAATGATGTGCAGGGCAATTGCTCACCACCCGCCAGTCCCCGAGCAGCGGTTCCCCGCCCCCACTTCCCAATTCCTATACTAGATGGGACGTCCCATGGTATGGAATACCCCGTTGGCCACTTTGGGTCAGATGCCCTGGCTGTGTCCTGTGCCAACTTCTTGTGCCCCCTCAGCTTTCTCGCTGTCTGGGCACGAGAAGCTGAAAAATCCTTGACTTTAGACTAAGCACTACTGAGCAACAACTGAAAACATCAGTGTTATCAACATTCTTCTCACACTGAACCCAAAACATAGCACTATACCAGCTACTACGAAGACAATAACCCTATCCCAGCTGAAACCAGGACATCTATGACAATACCAATAACATACATTTTTCATCCAATCTATGATATCTAAGTTTTTCTCTCCCATTTGATTTTTTTCATACTTTAAGTAAATTTAAAAAAAAGAAAAACAACACACCAAAACTTCTGCAGGCAAATCTATGTTATTATCTGCACAGTTTCTAAAACTACTTCATTAACTGGTACATTCACCCCACTGATAGTCATGTAGGTTGTAACTGTAAAGCTCAACACTAGCCTGTCAACCTGTCTTTCCCGAGCTACTATTCTTACTTTTATTACTCTTACTTTTATACTTCATAAGGCTGTAGTCAACTCTGGGTTCCAATTTGCAAGAAAAGAATCAACTACTCCAAAGGCTATGCAAAGGATTAGACACAATAGCTGGGGAAAGACAAATGTTGCATGCGTGAGGAATGACACGAGGAAAATGACAGGGGTTTGGGTAAGGAAAATGTAACTCCATGTCACTAAGAACAAAAAAAAAAATACTACTTCCCATCCTGCTTTCTGCAGTACCTCCAGTGTTTCTTTTTGGATACTCTCACAAGAAACACAATAAACAGCAGGTTAAAACCCCATGGTTTCTAACATGTACTAGTTTTGATATGGTTGGGAGGAAAACTATGAGATTAATAGCTTTTCACAATTATTTTAAGTGAAGGGGGTGGCTACACACTCAATCTTAAAGTCATTTAAACCAAATCCAGAACATGTCTTATTATTCAGGTAATAGCATATATTTATTTAGCCAAGGACTATATTTTAAGCAATTACCCCAGTGGCTACATTTAAAGCAGACTAAAAAAAAGCTTTAATTCAGAGCTTTATTTCCTGACTTTTTAACCCTAATGTTTTATTAAATCAAGAAGGTTTTAAAATGCAATCCCTTAGGTATTTTCTAAGAAAGAAAGGCTAAAGAGAGAAAAAAACCCCAACACAATAGCCAACCAACCCTTAAAGTGTTCCCAAGGCTTCAGAACTTTGTCTTGAGAAACCAATAATACAACTGCATGCAAATCCCTCTATCAGGAACAATCTAGCTATATACCATAGGAAGTGGACTTGACTAGACCACAGTATTATCACATGCACTAGCAGTGCCCAGCTCCATACTTGGTACGACATGTGCTAGAAGCCCCATCTGCTGTCAACCTTTTGAATTCCTCAGTAGGGGGAATTATTTTTCATAGACTGCAGGATTTGCAGAAGCCTCTCAGCTTCTTTTGCTCCAGTAGAGGTGGGCAATCTGAGGTTGGCTGATTGAAATAAGGAATTTGGCTAATAGGATTAGTCATGTGTCCTAAGTGGTATCTTCAATCAGAAAAAAATCCTGAGCATTGAACACTAGTAAATTTGAAATCAACAGCTTCTGCTCCACGCCCTGGCAGCTTCTGTAGCTGCCCACTCCGTTGGAAGAACACCTTCTTGAATCCTTCCTCAGCAATGCAAACCGCAAACTGCAGAACATTCTCATTGTACTTACCATGTTGGACTTTTGAGAAAACACAGCTGTTAAAGCAGCATCTTGCCAAACAGGTCCACTGTAAGAAACTCGAGGTAGACAACCAGCTTATTCAAACCCATTACTGCTCTGGCCTGGGTTTTCACAAGAATGCAAAAATACTGTATTTCAAGTGGGAACTAAAATAAACAACATTGCCAGTCCAGGATTTATCAGCTTTAACAGTGCTCTCTCCCAAATAGCTTTTCTGGTCATTATAGATAAAACTTCTGTAAGAGTGCATATGAACAAATAACTTAAGAGCACCAGTAATCAACAGGGCTGCTTTCTAAGCATCAAATTTCATGCCAGATACTTGCAAGGTACTACTTTTACTGTTTTTCTTAAAATTTAAACAAAAAAGGGATAAAACCTGCAAGACAAAGATATTGTAAAATGAAAAAAAAAACAACTGAAAATTTAAGAAGTTAGAATATTGGTTAGGTTCACCTAAGATTTTCTCAATTCCACCATGATGATGATTTTTCTAACACCTCCTTAAAATCAAACATGCATTTAAAGCTCTCAAATGTTCACTCATGCTGCAAAAGGACAAATAATATGAGATTAGAGCACAGAATTATTTAAACTTCAAAAATAATCCTGAAGTGGAAAAACTGAAAGTGAAAAACAGAACTAGTACAGCATTTATGAAGAAATGATATGTAGTATCAGCTCTGGTACCTGATACAGCAATAGAAATACATCAGTCCCAGCTTTTACGCCTTATCCAAAACTTGACACAGGACAGAGAGAACCTTGATACCTGATGCTGGATACAAATACTTCCAAGGTGTGACGGTCTGACAAATTCAATGGCTCAAACATCCGCCAAAAGAGCTTTGCTGGAGAAAACGGCCTCTGTAAAAATGCTGGAGTTTTGTGAACAGGCCAATGTGGGCAGAGAAGAGGGCCCCACGGAGGGTGGGAATGCACTTTTCCAAAGCCCCAATTCCTTATCTTAAGCGATCAGGAGAAGGAACACAATTTATGCCTTCCTGGAAGAAGGCGGCCCCACAGAAGTTGGGACTGTGCTTCTACCTTAAGTGGCCATGGCAGCAGGAAGAGAGAGGCAACTCCACAATGAACTCCCCCCCCGCCCCCTCCCCAAGCTCACCGACTGATTCCAGTGAACCCCCAGGTGTGGGAACTGCGCATGTTGAGATCATCAACAAACACACTATTAAAGAAGAGAGAACGAGTCCTCAGTGCACACCCTCCAGAACTGGATCTCTACACTGGCTGGACCAACGCTGGACCCAGGACTGGTGAAATCCTTCTTTCTTTCTTTCTCTCATTCTCTCTCTCCCTCATTTGCCTTCTCTCTTTTCCACAGTCCCTACATCTCATCCTTTGAAACATAAACCGGTGACCAAGTCTGAAACTAGGAGTGGATCTAGACGCCCCTGAGCTCCTCTTTGAGAAAGAGTCCCAAAAGCAAGGGGGTCTGCTCTGAACCTCATGACTCAACAGGAGGGCTCTCCTTCTGATACATTTCATGTTCCTTTTTCCATTTCATTTCTCTGTACTTCCCTCCTCTTCTCAAACAGCGGCTTAATGACATGCTGCAAGGTTCACATTAACAAGTTCATGTGTACTTGGACAAAGTTAGCTAGGTTGAATAGATTTTGGTTGTTGTTTGAACTCCTCTAGTGTCGTTTCACCTTAATTCTGACAAAGGAAATCCATGAACTTGAGTTGCTCCAACTTTGGGATGCGACACAAGGGCAAGGAGAGTCATTCCACATAGCTTTTCAGCAATGTCCTTGTGATATGCAAGCAACTATTATGTATGGCATAGAAAAAACTGAATTAATTTAGCATTCAATTCCAGCAGATACTCTTGAGTTGCAACTCCTGTGTGGGGCATAAAGCGATGGAGAAGCAGCACTGAAAAACATTTTCCAGCAAGAGGAACTCTAAGGGATAGGGAAACTTATTAGCACAATGTTTTCGTATCACCTCAATCAGTTCCCTCAAAAAAGAATACAGAACAACCAGCTAAGGCATTAAAGCATCCTAGGTCTAGGAGAATCCCGCAGGAATTCGGTATCCAGCCGTGGGAGTCAAAGCTGAGAAAAGCTAATTAAAGTATTAGGTGGAGCCTTAAAATTTTAATTAGAAAAGAAAGCTTTCTCTTCATTTTTCACCTTCAATGCAGCTGTAAGTATAAGGAAATCCTCTCTTTTTTCCACCAATATAATTATGGTTTCACAATGTATCTTAGTTTTAGGCATTGCCAAAATCTCTGCAAAAACTGAGGTTACTATAGTGATTTTAGTTAATTACACATAATCTCAACACTCCCAAATATGCTATTCTAAGGGTCTTTCTGGGAGAAAAAAAAAGAAATCTGTAAAATAAAATCTAATTTCTGAAAGCTAGTAATTTTTGTTCTATTAGTAACACAGGCAACACCAAGCGACATTCAACAACAGATTTCTACACATCATTAAAATGAACATAATTATAAATGTGCCCAAATTACTAAAAATGAAAATTACAAGTGAGCTATGTAGAAACAAGAACACAAACCCATTATTATCACTTTTGTCAGTCTCCAGCCAGATGATATGCCACCTGGAATACAGTCCCCAAATGGCAAATTTGGGGGCGTATAACAATTTTGGTTGAACAGACTTAATGCCTCTGCCACTGATGGTAGTCAGCTTAAAATATTGCTGTATTTCACTTGATTTACACAGAGAGGAACATATTTTATATTTAATTTACTTCAACCATATTGGCTATTTTAACACTGCTAAAATATGAAGTTTATAATTTTAACAGGGAAAGACCAAAAAACTTGGAAAAACTGAATTTTCACCTTCCCACTGTACCAAGCACTCATTAACAAGTAGTTCACACAAGCTGCCTGGGTTATTCCTTGAGAAAATAAAATCTGCATCAGTTACTTGTTACTGAAGACAAAAATACGCATATAATATACCCAAAAATACCTTGTGGAATTTCCTGAAAGGGAACACTACAGCTTAGAAAATGCTGCACCATTTGGAGATTCGATTTTTTTTGTCTTGCAGGGTGAAGAACAAGATAGGCATGAAACACGTCAAGAAGAATCCTGGCGGTGAAAAACTAGAGACATCTGCTTCAGTCACATATGTCTCACTGACTAAAATCATAAGCAAAAGCTGACAGACCTCATCAATGCTGACTTTTTTGTTTTGCTGGTACTGCTCAGCTGGTTGTTGGGGCAAGGGATTTAGCAGCAAAGCAAAAAGATTGTACACAGGAGCCTGTTTATGGCTGTATTAATATGCGTATTAATTGCCCTCACACTGCTTGAGTGACAGAGCTGTACAAAACACCACCGATTCACAGTGCCTAAAATGTACACAGGCAGTTTGCAGTTCAAAATAATTAGGCAGGAATAGCGTCTATAGTGGAAGTCATTCTGATTTGCTCAAGGTATAAACCCCTTTCTCTTCCCACAGCTCTTCTACCTGAGCTCTATTTCCATGATTCCAGTACAGTACATGTGAAGCCATTGCCACCAGCCTTTTTCTGGTTATGAGCACTCTTTCCATAAAGAAGAGCTATCCAGAAAAAAAGAGGAAAGAAAATCTACAGTAATGCATTGATCAAAACAAAAATGATAGCACCAAACATTAATGTAGAATTAATCCGTTATTTTGCACCGTTTAAACACAGATAACCTGAGCAGGTTAACAATGGTAAAACTGCAAGAGAGGAGATCTGGAGACACAGCTGATCAGGTACACTGTGACACATCAGTTAAAACACATTAACGTATTTGTTGTCCCCCACACTATCATCTGCAAGATCTCCGGAGCAGTCTGTGCCTGAAGGACTGCAGCCCGTGGAAGGGACCCACGCTGGAGCAGTTTGTGAAGAACTGCAGCCCATGGGAAGGACCCACATTGGAGCAGTTTGTGGAGGACTGTCTCCCGTGGGAGGGACCCCACACTGGAGCAGTGGAAGAGTGAGGAGTCCTGCCCCTGAGGAGGAAGGAGCGGCAGAGACAACGTGTGATGAACTGACTGCAACCCCCACTCCCCATCCCCCTGCACCACTGGAGGGGAGGAGGTAGAGAAAATGGGGAGTGGAATGACGCCTGGGAAGAAGGGAGGGGCAGAGGGAAGGTGTTTTTAAGATTTGGTTTTATTCCTCACTACCCTACTCTGATTTGATTGGTAATAAAATTAAACTAATTTTTCCAAGTTGAGTCTGGTTTGCCCATGACAGTAATTGGTTGAGTGATCTCTCCCTGTCCTTATCTCAACCCACAAGCCTTTTGTTCTCTTTTCTCTCCCCTGTCCAGCTCAGGAGGGGAATGATAGAGCAGCTTTGGTGGGCACGTGGCCTCCAGCCAGGGTCAGCCCACCACAAACATCTTCCTAAATGATCTGGACGATGCACTTGAGAGCACCACCACCAAGTTTGCTGATGACACCACACTGGGTGGTGAGGTGGATGCATCAGATGGGAAAGCCACCTTACAGACAGACTAGGACAGGCTGGAAGAGTGAGCTAGCAAGAACAGTATGGAGTTTAACAGAGACAAGGGCAAGGTCCTGCAGCTGGGACGACACAACCAAAGAGCCCGGTACAGGCTGGGGAGCAGCCTTGCTGAAAGGGACACAAGGGTCCTGGCGGACAACAAGCTGAACAGGAGTCAGCAGTGCACCGCTGCAGCCATGAAGGCAAGTCGGATCCTGGGTTGCATCTGCAGGGACATTACTAGCACAGATAAGAGGTGTGATCATGCCAATCTACCAAGCGCTTGTCAGGCCACACCTGGAGGACTACTGTGTACTGTTCTGGTCTCCACAATTCAAGAAAGACGCAGAGTGGAGAGGGTCCAAAGGAGGGCCATGAAGGTGGTGGAGAACCTGTCCTACAAGGAGAGACTGAAGGAGTTAGGTCTTTTCTCCCTGAAGAAGAGAAGGCTTGGGGGGACCTCATCACAGTATTCTAGTACATAAAGAGTAGTTACAAAGAGGATGGAGGCTCTCTCTTCACAAGGAGCCACATGGAGAGCACAAGTTGCACCAAAAGAAGTTTCACCTTGATGTAAGAAATAAATATTTTACACTAAGAACAATCAGTGACTGTAACCTCCCCAGGGACGTGGTAGAGTCCCCATTGCTGGAGATTTTCAAGGTGTGGCTGGATAGGATGCTAGAAAAATCTCATGTAGGCTTTCTTTCTCACAGCAGGTTGGACCAGATGATCTTTTGAGGTTCCATCCAACCTGGGCTATTCTATGAACTGACTAGCAAGGGAGCTTCAAACAGTCTCCTGCAAAACACCCTCTATTTCTGAAGCAGGTAATCAAAATTTCATGTCATTTATATACTAAGAAAACCTTCCCTGCCTTGTTTCACATGTGTGCTTATACTAACAGGGATATACTCAAAGTATGCAATAAAGTAAGCGGTATCCTTCAACTATATCCAGCAAGCCAATGCCTTCGGTTCTGCCCACATGTATGCAAATACAGATATTCTAACGGAAATACCCAGATAAATATCCCACTCTAACTGCTGGCAGAGTCAAGCTGTTTTAGCATAGACTTGAGTCACAATACATTGCAGATAACTCCTTTTACAGACTGTAAGTACCAGGCTAAAACTTTACCACCAATTTTTATAAATGCCTAAAACTGTAGAATAATATACCACAAAACATCAATAGTTAAGCTATAATGACATATATAAAAAAAGTGACTGCTGACCAGGGAAGGCATGTAATGTATCATTAAGGTTAGTTTTAAAAGTTATTATTATTTATATTTAAAATTGTCATTTATTGGCTCATCATACCCTTGAAATGAAGAAGTAGGCTTTACTGTGTACTCTAGGCAGGCAAATGCTTGAATACAGATTCATCAGTATTTCTTCTTCCCTTGCACTCTTACACCAAAAACTCCAATGAGGCTTGAAATCAACTAATTGTTACTACCTTGGTCCTTCTGTTGTCTCACCTGCTTTTCTGTTCTCTCACTTGTTTTTTTTCTCATTGTTCTCAAACCAACAATTTTCTTGCCATTTTCTAGCTCCAGTCTTTTAGGTTCATTCTTGGCTTTAAGCATATTGAGTCATCGCATTCTGTTAGCATGTGAATAGCCTTCACTTACGTTTCCACTCAAATTAATGTCTGTATCAGGACCTTGCCTAGTAATTCAAACACATGTTAAAAGCTGACGAATTCCTGCAGTTTATTCTTAAGAACTACAGACTTTACTACTTCTAACACTGAAATGAGTAAGATTCTAGCAGTGTATTTTATTAGTTGCCTATTTACAATTCAGTAAGTTATGGTTATATTAAAAATTGTTCTAAAAGTTACATTTATGAAGAGAAACCATTAAAAAGGAAAAACTGGATGGATTGTTTTGTGGAGCTAATAGAAACAATTGACTAATTGCCACCTCCCCGCTGTAGCTACAAACATCTCATTTTCACTCAAGTCAGCAGTATTATTCCAGTCACATTCATGTAACAAACAACTTCTGCATAAAACCATAGTTTCTCTGAAGCCTTCTGAAATACATGGAATACATTTATTCTTTGCTGAGAAAGCTGATTACTGATATGGGCATCTCAAGTCTGGATACTGCTTAATGAACATTTTGCAAAAAAAGTATCTTCTGAACTGGGCTAACATTTAACTTCTTGACCATCAGACCTCTGAGACTAGAAAGAGGGGCCTTCTAAACAGATCAGGCACCAATGAAATAATCAACCTTTCCTTAGCAAAACCATTTAAGAAAGCCCTCTGTACCTTGTTTTTCCCCCAATTTGTGCACTAGAAACCTTGAGCAAAGTTTTAAAATGCTTTTCAAATTACTGTGTGAGCACAGTCAGTAATCAAAGTATGCAACTATAGTTCTCATTTAAGACTGAATATCTTTGGCCCAGATGCATTTCAACAAATCACACGCTTAACCAAGTTTTCTACTTTTCTCCATTGACTAAACAGGGAAGCTTTAGCCACAAACCTCCTAATTTAGGTATATCTGTTTGATGCCTAAAATTAGGTGGGATGAATATAGCTCAAAAAATTACACAGCACTGGTTGATGATGGAAAAAGTTTAAGGCAGTAAATCATAGGCTGATTTGAAGCAGCCTCCTTTAACAGGTCCCAAATACTTCCTACAATCATAACAGCTTTTTTCCTCCCAATAAAAAACAAAATGGCAAACAATGACCCACAGGTTGAATGGTGCTCTGGGGTCCAAGGAGCGGGAGTTTTTTCCCCTGGTTCTCCATTTGGAAAACAATAAATGTATACATATACAGAATTCCATATCTATGATACTTCATTACTTCAAATCCATTCAGTCTACGCTATTTAATACACTAGTAGTTCATTCAACACTCTGTGCTACTCTGGTTAAGCTGGTTTTGCTACCAGAGCCAAACTGTTTGAAGGCACTTGGGTATTTCCAAAATGTGCTGCAATCTGACAACACACCTGTCAGCCTCAGTATTGATTATTTAACAGCACAAAAGAATTGTTTATGATTCACAGGAGGTTGAAAGGCCAAACAAATGTATTTCAAGAATTCCATGTTTAGCTAATTATTTTTCAGAGAAAATTGCAAATATTACGTTTTAATTTCTAATTGTTAAGTGAAAACAGCAAGAAATTAAGTACGTTAAAATGGCATATTTCAGAGGAAGAAAGAAACAATGAAAAAAACAACTTAGTTATTTCGGATATGCACATGACATCAGGGAGAACTTAGTTCTTTCAGAAAAGAACATTTGTAGAGATTGTCTTTTGCAAGGAACATGCTTGTTGTAGTAAACAAATGGTAACTCTACAGAAGTTGTTTAATGGCCAAATACAATTCTTTAGGTAATACAAGATAAAAGAACAGGGGAGCCCCTTAAAAATAACATTCTAAAATACAATACAAACAGATGTATTGAATATTACATTTCTATGCACACAGATCTAGGAACATACTACTGTGAAGAAGTCAGACTTCTGAGCTTTTTTTTTTTTCCCCCTTTTATTTTATTAAATTAAGTTGTTAAAAGGAGTTTACACTTTTTTTAAACTATTTCAAAAAGAAATTCATATCGGTATAGTCAGGTGGGCACTTAGCTTTTTTTTTTATTGGACCATAAACTACAATAGCTAGGTAACATCAATCAGATACAGAAAAATAGGCAACTTAGATTTCTTGCATGACACCTAGGGATGATACAATGCTATAGTTCAGTGGACAAGTGCACAAATGCACATGTACAAGTACTGCCTTATAAATCAAACTTCAAGCAAAACAAAATTTGAAAAAAGGGAAAAGACAGATCTAATTTACCTAAGCATCAATACAGGAACATCTACAATATTAACACAGTAGAGTAAGGCCTTGGAAAGAGGTGATGCACCTAACAGACTTACGCTTACTGCTCCAGTTATTCCTGAAAAATAACCGAGGTTACTTCTATTGTCCATTCAGACAGCCCTGTGTGAAACAGTCTTTGATGTATACAGCATTTAGAAGAGGGCAACTGTTGCATGCAGGTAAATTGGCCTTTTTTTTGAACAACAGTCAAAAGGAAATGTATTTCAAAATTAAAACCATGAAAAACAGTTTTAGTTGCATCTTTCTGCCCTTACTTTAAAAATATGAAACTCTAAAAAAATTGAGCCTGAAGATGGGCACAGCCTAAAAAAAAGAAAATATATATGCACTATTTCCTCTATAACTATTAGAAAAGACATTTTACCTCTTTCTATTCCCCAAACTAGACAAAATTTGGAATTCCTAACATTCAAATGAAGTGGGTGGAAGTAAATAGATGAAAAAGGGAGGACAAGCAGCAGCAGCAGATCTACCTCGACTGAAATAGTGGTATTTCAGTCTGCCTGTACCAGAGTAAAAATGTTATTGCATACAAGGTATGCAATACATCACATACATGTATGTTATGCAAACACTGAAAAAAGCAAAGAACTCCCATTTCTGCTTTAGTTACATTTTTCTGCCCTGAAGTTTATTACTCAATTATTCCGATTAAGTGCTCTGAACAAAACTAACTAAAGTTAAAACTCTCATGCATTTTCAGGAGAAGAGAATATAAATTCGTATTCTTGCCAATTTTGGCTAACAACACTGTGGAAGTTAAATTATTGTTAACTGGAACACTCCCCTCATTTTACTATGCAAAACAAAATGGAAAGAATATGTTTTCTAGACAGCCAAGACCTAGCTAACACAAACATTTGGTACTTTTCAAGCTAAAACCTGAAGTCTTTCTTAAGAAATGCTATATGGACAAATAAAAGGGAGATCATGGACATATATAATTAATTGCTGTATGCATTAAAACTTTTCTATAAATAGTTGCCTGTCAATTGCCACAGCACTGAAAACTGCTAGGAAAAGAAAAAGCACCTGCTGTTCAAAAGGAAGAATACTCAGAAGTGTTGCTGTCACTTGATTGTTAATTCAATGAAAAATTTTAACCAAGCATAACCCAATACCATTCGTCAAATCTGACTGCGAAGTGATGTTATTACCTCAGAGCGTATATGCTGGAGAGACTACATGTAGTGACAGAAACACTCTCATAGTCACTGCTGGAGATGGAGCTGAGGGGGGAATCACGTAAGCCATCCTGAGAACTGAAAAAACATATGGAAACAAAATGAACTGCTGAAGCAAACAAAGGTAAAAAACAGAGCACCGTGATAACTCACGGCTTACCATGGATTATACAGAAATAAGAATAAACCAGAAGTTGTATTTTTGCTCTTCAGAAAATGATACAAACCTATTCTGTCTTCTTCCCAAAAAGGACAGACAATTTGGCAAAGTCAGTGGGCACAAATCTTATAAAAATCTTCAATTTAATTCATGCCATACAGTTACAACTTTCAGGAAAGAACTGAGGATCTTACATTTCCATAGGGTATAGAGGGAATAGCATGCCCATGTTGCTAAGTGTGGTTTGATCTTATAATAAAGATATAACAAACCCAAAAGTTCATAAAGCGTGTTTCAGGCCAAGGCACCCTAAACAATAAGCTTCAAGAACTGAAATATCGTGACAAGTTTGATCTAAGTTTCCTTCCAATGGGAAGGAAAAAGTCTGTGAGAAAGCAGAAAGCTGACTCTTCAGTGAAGGAGAAGAAGATAATACATTTACCCTGAATGTGCTCAGTCCCTATAACTGCCACATATGTACCTCAAATTTTGTCCTTTAAACCAACAGATGAGCAGGAAGGAGCAGTCCCATGGCAAACCACTGACACTTCATTAGAGGAAGTCCACTAGCTACTAAGTAAAAGGATACGAATAATTTAAATGAATGGTACATGATTTGTCTCTGGCATCCCTGGGCTTATGAAAAGCCTTTAAATAAACACATCATTTTAGATCTTGCATCATATTATTAACATAAACTAGGGTTAGAAGAGTAAAAATAGTTTCATAAGCACTACAGAACTATCTTGGAAAGATCAATTTTTTGTTTCAGTAACAATTTACGTCTCAGCTATTAGAAATTCTACAAGCTGAAAAAAATTAAATTATACTAGATAAGAAAATATGTGGTCTTGCGCAGAGGTATCATGGCTGTATTGGCTCTAGGCAGTGCAGAAGAATCATTCAAGCCTGCTGAACTCAAATGTTCAGTAAACGGAAACCTTTGGACAAAGCAGAGAGAAACCCAAGAAATATCTTTAGTTAAAAGAAATGTAACTATAAGGGTCAGGATTATTTTACCTTACTTCTCCACAATTAGTAGCAGATTTTTTTATGCTCTTTTGATTTGCAGGCGTATGCGAGGTACATATTCAAACCAGCTACATTCCAAATTCTTTTCTGCTACCGAATTTACTATTGTAGGTATTTTTGCAGCTAGAAGTCTGGAAGAATGCTTAAGGGGAATTCTTCAAAGCAGTATATGGAAGGTATGTGCTCTAATCCCACAAAGAAATAATAGGATTTGTTTGCATACCTCCCACTAATCACTTGGAAAATGTACCCCTTCATGTTCTTAATTTCTGATTGCCAATTTGAAAATAAATCCCAAGCGTACTATGCTTTAGTTGAAAGGAGAACCGTCACAACTGGAAAATAATTTTAGACTTGAACAAAAATCTATTTAACTTTCATTCGTTTTATATAATTTCCCTTGCTAATTCTGCTCATTATGAAGAGATATATGCATTTAAACAAAGGCTTACTCTTTTATAGCTCATCACCTTTACCCATCCAATCTTACAATACGGTCATGCTACCAAAATGTACTTTTACTATCTGTTGTATGGCAGCTAGATGATATTAAAAAACCATTAGCATATGATTTCACAGCATGACTGAGCAGGAGAAGCTGTCTTGCATGGATGAAATGTATTGTTCAGAATAAAGTATTCTTTGAACAGCAGAACCAGGAAACAAGAGCAACTAGCAAACTCAGCACCTTCTTTTATTCTCTCTCACATCCCTGCCATTTCCAGATTTTTCCAGTATAACAATGCTGTCAGTTGATTTGGGTAGTAAGACTTTTTCTGAAAGATGTCAGGTTTGCTGTCCTTCAGTGCCTTCTGTGAAGCTCTGCCTGACATATTTGAAATCCAGTCAAAATATCTCAGTCACCAATAGTACATGAAACAAAATTATGAAAATATTTTAAGAACTTAAAATCAATTTTCTGAGGTTCTTGGTTTTCTAGATATTTTGTTTGTTCTGTTTTAAAGAATTTGAGGTTTTCAGCTCTTATGCACAATCCAAAGGGCTGACTAACACTTTTCCTAAGAAATTAAAGTTTGCATACGTTTTGGGGGAGTTAAACACTCTAGACTGAAACATAAACCAAACCAACCACCACCCTAAGTACCATCTCTCTATTAAAAGCAGATCTTATTTATTGTCAACATTGTGCCAAGTAATGAAATCACTTTCTATCCTGAGCTGACTTTGTGGAGTGGACAGTCCAAGCCAGAAGACAAACCAATAAAGGTGGCACAAAGTGCTGGACCTTGATCTTTAAGAAAACGTTAAGGAGTAACCTCTGAACATAATGGTACACAACCAGCTTACATTATCAACAATTTCAATGCTATCTTTATTTTCACCTTCACAGACATTCTCTGACCAGCTTATAAGCCTCACCTCATACCTCTTCTCCATACTTCTTTTTCCCTCATTTGAATCCTGACTCACCTCTAACTAGTAGCTATCAGCGTAACTTCTTCTCATCAGCTCCACTTTCTCATCTCTTTTTAAGCCTTGGCTTTATGCTGTTTGCCATTCTAAACTGTTTCACAAACTCCCTCTTACTTGGTGCACAAACCTGGCCATGCTGAGCCATCCACTGATTTCAGGATTAGATATCCATCTGGTCAGTCATCACTTGGCAACATAAACTGCTTGGACACACTTGACACAAACCATGCTCACAGAGGTTAGTTTGTTGTAATAAAGGATGTGTAGTATAGGCAATTACAACATGTAAACATTTTTCTTACTCCTGTGTACCAATACAGATTGAATTTTTGTACCAGAAATAATATCTATTATTTACAGTGTTTACTTCTGGTTCATATTCAGGCCGTAACTCTTCAGATAAGAAATTCTGTGTTTATTTAGTTCCAAGAAACGGGAATCCAATAATGATAACTCTGGTTTATACCTTCTCAGTGTTATACTAAATAGCTTTTTTTTAAAAAAAGAAGCAAAAAAGACTCCTGACATACTCAGTGCATTCCTTCTGAGTACACATAGACTCAGGATACCTCTTTGTAGAATTTCCTTCTCATTAGCGTCTGCCTGAAGATTCGCTCAGTTTTTCTAAGTCGCTGGTAGATCCTGAGGTGAATTGACCTGCTTTTCCCAACTGATTCCTGTTATCAGCTTACAGTAGCTCAGCACACATGTTCATTAGCACAATTATAGGAAGAGAAGGTATGTGCATATAGACACATTCTGTAGCTGATAGCAGCTAACCTTTTCTTCCCACACCATCCCACATGTAATTTGAACTTCACCACATCTCATGCTCATTTGAAACTAATACCGTGTTGAATTGGCATTCATAGAACTGTTTAAACTGTAAGATGGCAAAAGTTTGTTTCATTTGTGACGTCTTAAACACCCACAGTGCTATTTTAAAAATTACATTCTAGCACGGGATAAAACCACCATCCACACTCATCAAAATAGAATTCTTCAGCACTTCTGATAAAAATATAGAATAAAGATTTGAGGCAACAGAGCAAAGTGACACAGGGTGATGTGGCTGCCTCTTTTCACAGCCTTTTCTTTTCATACTAGCAGGCTGAACTAACCGACCACTTAATTAAAGCTGTTGGCCATTTTTTGTAACTATTCTAAGTGAAAAACAAACTTTGAAAGCCACCTATATCCTGGTTTGTGTGCTCTTTTCTACTGGAATGTGTTTCCAGCCTCTTACATTTAATTAAACCTCTGGTTGTTTCGGGGGAGGGTTTCCTCATGACTGTTATTACTCAAGTTACAATTACATCCCATGTTACATTAGTTAATTGGTAGAGATCTACTCTTCTCCGTCTATCTCACTACATGAGCGCTAACTCTAAAGCCTCGTGTCAGCTACACCAATCTACTCAAATAAGTGGCTTTTGAAACTGTTTTACCTACTATACTTATTTCAGGTATCTGTATGTTGAGAGTTAATACAGTTCACTGTTTCTGCATTTGATATATGTACTTAGCAAAAAGGAAGCTGGTATAAAACACTGACATCTTTTATTTGCATGCTAAGGCTTCATAACAGCAGTCATGTTACCGGATACCACACAAAATCAGTGTTCAACAGACAAGGTCAAACGCTGCACTTTTGAGACATGTATTGTTAAAAAGAAGGGGAGGAGGGCTTGAAAAAGATTCATTTATACTGAATCTGAATTTGGCCAGTTGCACAAAGAAAAGAAACACAATACGAGAAGAAGAACAGAGGAATTTCTATCAACAGCCAGCTAAACGATTGCTTAAGGGAAGTTTCGCAGTTGAAAGGCTCATATTTTGTTCCTAATCAACTATTTCATTCCTGCTGACGAGTTTTCTTATTCCTAAATAGCTGGTTAAAAGATTAATCATTGCAAGACACTCAGCAGACATGTTTTTGTTTATGTGAACATGCACAGCTGTCCACTAATTTTTATGGAAAAAGCAACTTTGCCATGTAAAGACACAACTTTCTCAAGTTTTACTGTGATGTGAATATTATAGGGAAAGCATGACTTTAAGACATTTAATCAAGTTAATTTGCATTGCAATATCAATTAAGCTAGTTTTGATAAAGGAACACTTATAGAATCAAATGCTATAAACTAAAGGACAAACTATAATGATAATGTGGGCTTGTTTGGTTTTTTTTAAATGTTAAGTGCTAGCCATCCCAAAAATACAAATGCTTCTTTCCCATGCATTTATAAAGGTGGAATGACTTATCTTAAAGTTGCAGTACTGAACATGTGCACACGTCACATGTTGCTAAGGAGTGAACAAAAGAAAATACAGGCAGAAAAATCTGAATTAACAACCAATGTATAAAACAGGTGTTGATCTTTTTATAAACTTATTCTAATATGCTGAGGAAATAAAATTTTAAATCTATTATATATTACAATAGTCTGTATCGTAAGTATATTACCATATATACAGTTTTAGACTACAGAATTGCATCACTAATAAATGGGACAACTTGAATACCAAGCTGGGGAAGAATAAATTATTCATCTTATTCTAGAATTGCAATACAGATCAGCAAACAGCAAAACATGCTTTTCCAAGGATGCCTCATTCCTCCTCCTTACACTGCAAAAGCATATGGCAAAATATTCTGTTTTTTAAGCCCCCACAAATAAATGCAAACAGTGCCAGCATCTAACAGCCGATGGACACAGCTAGAAGCTAGAGCTTGCAGAAAGCTTGAAGATAAGTTCTCCCCGCTACCAATTTCAGCTCCTTTTGCCAGTTCTCAGGTACACTGTAGAAGGCTTCATCAAGAGTACACTCACCAAATAGATCAAGGAAACTGGCAAAAAAAAGTATAATTTAAGCTAGACAGAATGGACCTGCAGTGGAAAGAAGAGAAACTATGATAAAGAATCCTTTTTTTACATCAGAACTGTTTTAATGTCAGTAGGTAGAGAAATAAACACGCAACACAACCAGGTATTTAAGACTAAAACATGAAAACACTAGCATTGCATGACAATATGAAACAAGCTGCCAAACTTCATAAAACACATAGAAGAATTAGCGGTTTTACAAAGACTCTTCAAGAAAGAACAGAAAGCCAAGTATTTCCAAAACATCAAAGAAAAACTGATCATCACTCTTTGTAATTTTCTTCCCCCTTGGAAAAAGCTGGCAGAATACCATGACAAAATAAACATTTTAAAAATCTGTATAGCTTGCTTCCAGTTGAAAAAAGAAGAAAATACTAGATACAGATCTAAAGCTTTGTTTTGGTGTTACGTCCTTTTTTACCCCAACACACCAAACACTCCTTTGTCATAATTTTATCATCCTCTGTACTTACTCTTAACTTCCCCTCTCTAACAGTTTGCTTTGCTACATCACAGCCTTTACTTATCACATTGTCCCTTCAGCACATCAGATACTGACTACATCTTTGCTAGCACTTTTCTCATATTTGCATCTTGTTAATGCTGCTTCCCAAGACTCTCAGTGCCCTTGGTGTTTTATGTCTTTGAGATACTTAAAAGCAAATAATGGAGAAAGACATAACACCAGCTATAACTTAAAAACCAAAGTAGTAAGATTTAGGTATTGACATGTTTTTAAGTAGAAGAGTATTTAATCTGTATTCTGAACTCTACTGAATATTGAGGCTAGATAGAGAAGCCTGAAATACCAGGTATTTCAGGTTTAAGGATTAATTACAGTAAACTTGATTGGATCATTGAAATTATACCTATAATGTCATATTGCATCGTATAAGAATTGATTTACTAAAAGAAACAGTTTATATCATAATGTACACATTTGACAGCTGCCTGATTCAGACAAGGGAAAGAAAATCTTCTTTCCCTGGTTGGTGACTTACAGTAACTAGAAAGTATATACATTTATCAATTTGATGAATGAGCATATCCTGCAGCTATTTCATGTATATTAGATTGCTTATTGTTCTAGCTAATGGGTCCATCATTCTGAAAATAATCTACTGTCTCCAACATTTCCCCTATGGTTAAGTTGGCATTCACAAGCATGTAATAGGGAGCAGTCGCAGAAGCTTAATATGATCTTCCCATTTAAAAATACCATTGAAAAGCAGTGATTAGTCACCACCCAGGCAGCATGAGTAAGAAGTAGTCCACAAAGTTCTGTTCTGTAACTGAATTATCTCTTCTAGTGATAACATGACTCGTGATTCAGAGGCAAGAACCGAATCTATATATATGAGGAAACTAAGGATCTACACAGATAAGTTTTTAATCTAATCCTCAGTAGATCCCCAGCATCTGTGTGTCTCAGAATATACTGAAGGAGTTAATATTAGAATGTTTCCAAATAAAGGAGCAACAATCTAGTAACAAAATACCTCCATCCTATTTCTCCACTTCTGCAAAGATGGAGTATTTGCCAATTAATAACAGATCTACTGTAGTCTCAATAATGAATAGAGAAAATTAGATGTCATCAACAAAGTAACTGTGGAAGAAGCTGTGATGAAAACAGACAAAACCCACTAACTGGTTCAAGAATTTCAGAACTCAAGAATGAATCAGATGAATTATTAACCTCTCATTTAAAACTTCCATGATGCTTGGAGTTTAAAGGTGGCAATCTTTAAAAATAAAAAGGACTCCAAGGGGATTCAAACAACTCTAGTTCAGTAAGCCTGATGTTCATACCAAGCTACTTAACAGAATATATCAAAAGCTAAAATAGGTAGACAATAATGAGATGGTCTGCCTGGCAAGGAGTAACGTGGCTTCTACAGGGGAAACCTCTTGGGAGCTCTCTGAAGGGGTCAAGAAGCTTGTGAAGAATGGTGACTCGGCTGGCAGCCTCTGGACTTCCAAATAGATTCCATCAAAAGTACCTCACTAAAGCTTTTAAGAAAACTAAGGAGCTATAGCATAAGAGGAAGGGGCCCAAAATGGATAAATAATTCTTAACCGTAAATAGGGAGGAGCTGTTAAATAACTACTTCTCAGAAGAGCAGAAGGTCACTGCTTAAGTTCTTTAGGACCCTGGGGGTTCTGTTTTCACACACGATCTGCAAAAGTGAGGAGAGCAATGAGATCTGAAAGGTTGCTACCAGTGCAAAATTATTCAGGGTAATAGTAACAAGAGCTGATTGAAGAATTGCACAGGATCTTAATGTCTGAATAACAGGTAATAAAATGGCAAGATGAGATTCAACTGGTAAACAGACAGAACACTTCTAGCATCAGATATAAAATAGCCTCTGAGCTCACAAAGCAGGATCCTGGGGCTTTGGCAGACAACTTCAAAAAAACCATCAGCTCGCCACTTGGCAAAAAATATGAAGTCAAATATTGGGAGCCATTGGAAAATTAACCGAAAATAATTATGCCACTGTGTAAATCCACAGTTTGTTTGTATCTTGAGTGAGTGTAATTCTGATTCACTTACAGTTAAGAGGAAATAGTGTAACTGGAAAAGGTTTAGAGCGAGACAAAAGGAATGATCAAAGCTATGGACAACCTCGGATCAAGTAGGCTGTGAATTTACAACTGAAAAAGTAACCACATAGGCGAAGAGCAGCTGAGGTCTACAAAATCACCACCGATGCAGAGAGGCCAGGCAGGAACCAGGAGCCATTCAAAGCTGTTAAGAGCCAGGTCCAGAGCAAACAAAAGGACACAGAGGAACACGGACCTACAGAACTCTCTGTAAAAGGACAATTCTCACACAAAGTTTTTACAGAATATTAACGGAGGCTGGACAAGTATGTGGAGAAGACATTATTACATCCACAAACCATGGGAGGCTGAAAAAGAAGCTTACATATATTTTTTTATTATACTTTGTAGACTTGTTCTCACAAATTTCACTTAATATCCTACCCAAGTGTATTGGTTTTGTTTGGCAAGGTTTTGGTAGCGGGGGGGGGGGGGGGTTACAGGGGTGGCTTCTGTAAGAAACTGCTGGAAGCTTCCCCTGTGTTCGAGAGAGAGCGAGCCCATATTAGCCGGCTCTGAGACGGACCCGCCGCCGGCCAAGGCCGAGCCAATCAGTGATAGTGGTAACGCCTCTGTGATAACATTTTTAAGAAGGAAAAAAAGTTGGGACGGAGAGAAACTGCCGCCGGAGTGAGGAGTGAGAACATGTAAGAGAAACAAGCCTGCGGACACCAAGGTCAGTGAAGAAGGAGGGGGAGGAGATGCTCCAGGCGCCGGAGCGAAGATTCCCCTGCAGCCCGTGGTGAAGACCCTGGTGAGGCAGGCTGTCCCCCTGCAGTCCAGGGAGGTCCACGGTGGAGCAGATCTCCACCTGTAGCCCGTGGAGGACCCCACGCCGGAGCAGGTGGGTTCCCGAAGGAGGCTGTGACCCCGTGGGAACCCCGCGCTGGAGCAGGTTCCTGGCAGGACCTGCGGATCTGTGGAGAGAGGAGCCCACGGAGCAGGTTTTCTGGCAGGACTTGTGACCCCGTGGGGGACCCGCGCTGGAGCAGTGTGCTCCTGAAGGACTGCACACCGTGGAATGGACCCACGCTGGAGCAGTTCGTGAAGAACTGCAGCCCGTGGGAATGGCCCACGTTGGAGGAGTTCGTGGAGGACTGTCTCCCGTGGGTGGGACCCCACGCTGGAGCAGGGGAAGAGTGTGATCAGCCCTCGTCCTGAGGAGGTGAAGCGGCAGAAAATAACGTGTGATGACCATAAACCCCATCCCTGTCCCCCTGTGCCGCTGGGGGGGCTTGGTGGTGAAATCCGGGAGGGTAGTTGTGCCCGGGAAGAACGGAGGGGTGGTGGGAAGGTGTTCTGAGATTTCATTTTACTTCTCATTACCTTGCTCCGGAAGACAAAAATGTCCCCCCTTCCGTCTCCCTTCACTTAGCTTTTATATCTGAGCTGACGTCATATGGTATGGAATATCTGTTTGGTTAGTTTAGGTCAGCTGTCCTGGTTATGTCCCGTCCCAAGATCTTGCCCTGCCCCAGCCTGCCATTGAGGGGAGGGCAAAAATGTTGGAGAGACAGCCTTGATGCTGTGCCAGCACTGCTCAGCAGTAGCCAAAACACTGGTGTGTTATCAACACCTTTCTAGCTACAGAGCTGCAGAGCACAGTGCTATGAGGGCTGCTATAGGGAGTACTAACTCCATCTCAGCCAGACCCAATACACCAAGGTAAAAATTAGTAGACAAATTATCTGAGTTTTGTAAATTATGTATGATTTATCAGGACACTAATTAAACATACAGTAATTACTTTTAAGGAATATTCCACCTGAAGCATTGCAAAAGCATGAAATGTCAAAGGGATTTGTGAATTACTTCTTAAAATGAAGTCCATTCAGAAACCCTGTTGTAAAGCCTTGAACATGATCATACTTACAAAATTAAGATTGCAAATACTCAGAATGACGAAGATAAAAGTACCTTCTCAAAAGTAAAGTTTTGTGCACGCCAAGTTGTGTTTAACCTGTAAGAGGAATTAACTCCAGGGCAAAGAACTCTTGATTCTATTTCCACTACCAGTAAAATATTTCATAATTCAATTGTTATGTTATTAAACAACTGTTTATATCTGTAGCCTTTATATTATGGTAATGCTTCATGGTTCAAGCTGCCCACACTGTGTTATCCTGAACTCCATACACATATAACAAAAAGATGCTACATCACACACACAGCCTCCACAGTACTGACACAGTAAGGCACAAAGGAAGAAAGCTGTCACAGGAATACAGAAAACAATAACCTGTATTTAATTTCTTCCCTCTGCTTTATTATATTAATACTTTAGGGAAACTGAGGACATTACTTGCTACAAAACAGGTTATCCCCTAAACAGTAAAACAAAATGAAGTCTGGTTTCCTACTGATGTGTGTAGGATCCCTAATGTCTAATCAAAGTTGAGCTGAAGCATGGCATTTTCTTTAACATAACTATTATTATGGTCTCTCCCTGTTATCTAGTTCCTTATTATAATTAAATATGTAGAACCTTAATCCATGACCTCTATTTTTCTATCAGCTTTCATTGAAATGGTCTAATAGGTTTAAAAGCTGCTTCTGCACTCTATTAGGCTCACTCAGCACACAGACATTCACAAATACACTTGAGGCCACAGGCAACACGATCAGATCAAGCCCATTCTCTCAAATGAAGCTAAGGTAAAATGTGTTTAGGTACCAATTTAATCCCATGCACTTTTGTAGAAGTTAACTTTTTAGTATCTGCCAGACACACTTTTCCTGCAAAACAGCAGAGTACAACAGAGGTAATGATGCAGGTAACGTTATAGCAGCAATGCACTCTTTGTTACATTAAACTGGTTAAGATTAGTGTACTTGATTTCAACAACAGATATACAATTAAAATTCAGGTGTTCTCCAGGTGTTTTCCAAAAAAGCTGAAGAAGTCCAATAAAAAGCTACTTGTATTAAAAAATGTAGATTGAAAAACTCCTTAATCCTGAAACACACTATTTTCTTTAAAATCAACATTAATTATACACCACTCACTAAAGTACAAGGATATAGGAAATCATTTACACACAAATTACTAACAAAACATCAAGTTGCTCTTACCTTGAACTAGATCTTGACTTTACATCTTCCTTTGCTGTTCTTTCACTACTAGCATCTTCACCGTTGTCCAATTTTTTCTCACCTAGTTTTCTCTTCTCCCACTTCTTCTGCTGATTTGAGATGCTTTCTGCTTCTCCTTGTGAGTCATTTTCTGCCCCTACCTGTGAACCTGAGGAATGTGCCAGGCACTTAGAGGAGATTGGCAGTTTTTGCTCTTCTCTGCCAAAGTCTCTTTCTGCTAACAAAGCAGAAGTTTCAGGTTTTAATGTTTCCTGTGCAGGGACTGAATTGTCCAAGTTATCTACATGGTCCATTTCCTTAGACTTTACTAATGTGTATGAAGCATTTACAACACCTCCTGCAGAATGTTTAGTCTTTAAACCTTCAACACTGTCCTCCCTGCTGTCTTCACAGCTGCCACAACACACACAGGAATTAATTAGACAGTTTGTGGCAGCTATACTGAGTTTATGGGATTCATCCTCCTCCTCATTTGCTAATGGATTAGCAGATCCAGGAACACAACTAATAGCTGCTTCCGGAGTTGTTACTGGGGATTCTGAGCTAGAGGGAGATTTAGGATTGAATATTACAGTAGCAGATATTTTCATTCCCCCTGTCCTGTGAGCTATCACTTCTGCTGTTTCTGCATCATCAGCATACGCATCCCAGCCATTGAGGTATAACTGTGAGTCCGGACCTTCTAGACAGCTGCATGAATTCTGAACTGAAATGCCAGACATCTGTTTACTATCTTCAATATTGTTATTATTGCTTAAGTCAGCTTCAGCATCTTTTAAAAGCAAAGTTTCCTCTGTCTGATGGCCATTCTCGTACAGCAAAGCATCTCTATATTGCAGGTTCTGTTTTGAATCGTGGCAGGGGTTATTCACCCAAGCAAAAGTGTCACTTACTGAATCCAACCCAGCAAGTGCTTCTCCTGCTCCATCTAGGTCATCCATAAAAAACACTCTGTCCTCTTCATCAGTTAAATTGTCAAGATGGTGTCTTGTTGGTGAAGCTTCTGTGCTAGAACTATTTCTTAGACTAGGTCTGTGAGCTGGAGACTGACAGATGCTTGGAGGGGAAAGCAGAGAAGACATTTCATCTCCAACTCTGTGTACCATCCTATTCAGCTGTTCCAGCTCCTGCTCATCATACTGCATAGAACAAGCCAGCTCAGCCTCTGTGTTTTCAGCTTTTGCTGAAAGCTCCTTAGCAGGCAAAGTCGCAGTTATGCCCGGTGTAATGACAGAGGGTACTTCAGGATCTGCTCTGACAGGAAAATCCACATCTTGTGAGATGCAGAGGTTACGTTCCAGCGTGTGCAGTTCATCCTCAGTTAATGTCTGAAGTAGATCCCTGAAAATGAAGAAATACACACATCACTTTACACTTCCAATCATAGGAGGCACTGATGTTACAGATTTCAAAGAAAACTTTTACTGTTAGTACAAAAATCTAGAACTTGGGGGCACAGAGTACTTTCAGCTGTGTAACTCAAGGTGCATTCGGTATTTATATTCAGAACACATGTGATGGCTTATACCTGAATTTGAGATTACTCATGCAAATGCAGGGTACCAAATTATTTACATCCTTGCAATTAAGCCCGAACATAAATCAAAACACACACAAAAATGGATCTTTCCCCCCTCCTTATCTATTTATAGTGAAAGTGATATCCACAATTAGATATATTTTGTCATTTTAATTTTTTAATTCACAAATTTGACTTTGATTAGCAAACCAATTTGCCATCCTTTGTACTAGCTTCTGAAAATTATTCTGCAAAAGAGTACCACAGAACTTCCACACCATTATATTATCAGATAAAAGGAATTCATTAAAAATAGTAATAGCACTTATGCACCACTGATGTCTTAGAAGCCTGTTCACTGAAACAGGGACTGGAAGTTGGCTCTCTCCTGCCTCAGACACGTAACTCAGTCATTAGGGAGTTAAGCTTCCGCATGATGTTAAGAATCAGACAGGTCTAAAAGCAAACATTTAGATATTTACTAAACTATGTCTTCTAGAGACATGCAGCATCTCTAATGTTATCAAGTGTCCTCAGTATTGCAGTTCAGGACTCTAAGCACCTAAAACCAAAGTGTTATTTGAGGCCATTATGTTTAAAGACTTTGTAACTTGTAACTTTAAAACAAATCCATAGACACAGCAGCATTTGATTTTAGGTCTGAATTTAATTTACACTATGCTTCTCAATTAGAAACCACATATGAAAATGGCCTCTGTTGAGAACTACTGTCAACATTTTCAAAGACCAGCAAGTATATTTCAGCATAAGTGAAAGGATGAGAAAAGCAAGACCTTCTGCTTAAACAGAGGCTAGGAGTTCATTATTCCTCATATGTTTAGAAATAATTGGCTAGTACACAGCCAGCATAGTAGTAATAATAATAATAATAATATGCACATATTAAAAGAATTCCCTTAAAAGAGTAACTTCAGTCTAACCAAGAGGACAAAAAAAAACTCCAAAGAAACATTCAACATCTCACACCTTGATTTCCAGCCAATGGTTTGCATTCTTAACTTGTTAACTCAAAACCCAAATATTTTTCCAAGTACTATCACTAAAAGATCAAATTGCTCAAAATTAGATTATACAGGATTCTCTGCCAACACTAAGAACGTGGCATGTTTTAAAATGCCTATATAAATATTGAGAATAAAATTAATGTCAACCAGTATACAGAAAGAAATGTTAAATATCACTACTGAAAAGTTTAAAACTAAACATCAGGCATCATTATTAAACTGTAAGGTTTAAGTTGTAGCTACTTCCATGGTTCATTTTCTTTCTGCTGAAGCATCTGTAACTCGTCATTGGATCCAAGCAAGTACTGTGCTTGTATGGAAAAAAGAATTTCTCCCTCTGCTTTCATTATTCAGAAGCTGCAGGTAGAGAGCTTCTGCAATCCACCCTAACAGCAGTAGCACGCTTCCTTCTCAGAGTCTTTAGAAAACACTGAATTTAAAAAAGGCACATGTTCAGGTTTCATCTGCTTTTACTCTTTCTGGCGTAGTAGCACAAGAAGGCAATCTAGCCCTGAAAATATGAGGAACATTTTTCTTCCAGTAGCTACAGCCACTGGCAAAAAAAACAAGGCAAGTTCTTAAGATGTACTCTGCTTGTTACAAGCAGTAGTAGAAATTTACTCTGTCTACTGCAAAGCCAATAAACATATTTTATTCTACTGCCAATATCCAGGGTGCAGACATTACTTCTTCAAAGATCTGAGGCCAAATGTCCATTTAAAAACAAATTTGGCTAAATAGAGGACAGGGCCACAAAACCCCAAGCGCACTGATCTCACACATTCTCCAAGCCTCCTTCATTAACTTTGCTCGTACCCTGACTAGAATTTTAAATTGTCTGTTTTCAGAGAACAGCACTGTTGTTACTGCTAGCCTATGCTTCAGTTCATGCTCTGAACAGAGCATAAGTAGCTGTCCTTACGGAGCTGCCACCGTAAGAACATGATGCAGGTACAGGAATACAATTTGCATTCTCCTGCTTCGACAGTGCTCAACTGAGTTCAGCACAGCAAAGTGCCCAGATCTGCCCTGATACATCAACACTGAGAAACCAACACTGATAGATAACAAATATCACTGGTACTCCTTTACTGCGAAAGTTTTAAACCCACTCAAAGTTTTAAAACACAGCCACCGTGGAAAAACTAACCAGTTTTCCCCCAATCACTGTGCACACTTAAAAGCACACGAGTTTCAACCTTCTCCCCCCCCCCCCCATTCTTTAACACACTGACAACAGGTATACGGCATTTGATTCCTAGTCAATGATACAGAAATGTTTCGGTGTACTCAAAATGGTATGATCCTCTGATTCTGCACCACTTGATCTGCAATCTGCTTGATTCTGCACCACCAAAATCCATTGGGACCCTGCCATCAATTGTAATGGTCCAGAAACAAGCACCAGGCAAGCAGAGGGCTCTGAAAAAGGGCAAAATTATGGAGTACTGCGAAATGCCTAGTTTGCTCACCTCTTAAAATCTCCGTATAGCAGCCTCAAATGTATATATAGTATAGGTAATATTTTATCACTTGAACGTTCAGTGTCACAGGCATCTAAATTAAATATCTATGCATATACTAGATGATATGCTTTGTATACTTTACTAGGCAGATTACAGTAGTTTGGCAGAAATGGTTCAAATGTCTTAGTTTAGAAGGAACAGGGATAACAGTACTATGTAATTATGCATTGGTAGATGTATAAAATACCAATGCTGATGTTTTACATCTAAAATAAAAATCAACACAAGCACCTGGCTTAGGTATTAATTAAAACATTCAAAGTCATCATTTGCTGCTCAACCTTACCAAAACAAGAACCATTACTGCTTCTGCTCAGAGAGCTTCCACAATCTCTATTGTTTTCAAAGTTTCCAGCCACCAACAGGATACCAAAAATTTTCCTAGCCAATAGATATTTTCCTCTGCTAGTTCCAATTTAATTATGTGGGTGCACATACAGTACTTATCATTGCCTTTAACAGGAGGGATGTTTTAGGGTAATATAGCTTAAAAATTACCTGTAATCCTGCCAAATAATCAGCTGTATATTTGGTGTTACTCCATGAGTTAAAATACTCAGTTGGCTTAAAAGTTATAGAACTTTACAGAGAAATTCACTGGGATGTGATAATATTCTGCAGTAAGATGTTGTTCTATATTCTTACAACAGGCACATAATTGCAATACAAGATGCAACTATTTTAAGAGAAGACTACTTCAATCTATTTGCATGCCCTAACTATTGGTGACAGAGACTGGAGAAAGACTCCTGGAAAAAATGCTCCCTTCTTGATGAGGAGCAGAAATATCAATATAAAATATCTCATTCCATCTTCCCTTATAGGTTTTTGTGAACATTCTCACTGAGTAGGAATTGCAGCCTGATAAGTTAAAAAAATATCTGTGATTAAAAAAAAATCTAGACAGCTTAGGTACTTTTTAAGAAGTAATTTAATTACCCTACATGAACTGCACATTTATTTGTATCTCATTGTTATTTTCATTCAATGTATTTTTCATTCAAGAATATTACTAAAGGATCTTTTTGAGCCCAGTTCTTTCAGGTATTCGATGTTCCTCCAATTCAGAGACTGCCAGAGATAAAATTTCACATTACATCTTGCATAAATTTTTGCTGATAGGTGCTGTCTCAGTAAGAACACTTCGCAAATTTTGTCTGCTAGACAACTGAAATCACATTTCTTAATGCTCAGTTGACAGAATAAATGTAAGTCTTAAAGTGTATCAGAACTTTTTCCAAAAACGAATCTGAAAGTATTTTCACTTTTTGAAATTTGTATTGAAAATTATAGTTACTGAACAAACAAGCATTTTACTAATGGATTTTCAAGCCAAGCATTAAGTTCAGTGTAACTGAAAATAAAATGGACTAAACAATAAACTGACTTCATTGATTTTCATTTTCCATGTTCTGAAATGTAAGGAGTAAGCAGGAAAAACAGATTATGAGAAGTATATTAGCCTTTAAATATTCTTTTGGCTTTAGCCAGCCAGTGGAATGCTGGTGAAAATCTCTGTGATAGCCATATATTGGGAATAAGGTATTTTAATGTAAACTTCGTAGACTTTTTAAGCTTCAGTACCATTAAAGTTTATTTCCTCCCTCTAACTTAAGCTTTGCTCCTCAATTTATGTTTTTCTTCACACAGAGTTTTATAAAACCATAATTGCTCAAAAAACCCAATCACCAAACATGTTACTCTGTCAATTTTGAGATTTCAATATAAATATCATTAATGTACCTAAATATAAAACTGTATCACTTTTTCTAGAAAGAAATAGTAGGAAATCCTGAAGGGACACAAAAGGATGTGGTCTGGATATTCATAAAAGCTAACTTCAGAAATAGGCTCCTCTCTGAATCATCCCTGACAGAGCTTGCATTCTCCCTCAGGAGATGCCTCACCTCTAACGGGTGAGAGGAGATTAATCTGGATAAACTTATCTACGTGAAAACTATTCTTACATCAAACTGTCATCATGACATACAGGGAATGTATAAACAGGTGAAAATTGGACATAGGAAAGAAAAAACTTCTGCCAAATTATCTCTATAGACATTTCTAGGAAAAAAATTTGCAGTTGGTATATAAATTTGATTCCTACGAAAATAATAGTACTTACGGATTTAGAAAACAGGGGGTTTTTTAACACCTAGATAAAATACCTTAAGGGTGAATATAAAAAACCTGAATATAAAGAGCCTTTAAAGATACAGCTTGATTTCTCCAAAGTAACAGATCAGTCTTCTAAAGACCTCAATTAAGAAAAAAATATTTTAATGCTCTTTATACTTGAGCTGAAGCCCACATCTCCAATGGTTACGAAGACGGAAGCACTGTGAAAAGAGGCACACAGAAAATTATTCATCCTGTAAAAAGAGATCCGCAATACGCAAAATTGATAGTCATTTCTATTAGATTAAGAATGATCTGAGTATTGCATCATAACATAATGAGAAAATGTAATAAGCCTACTTAAACAGAAACACTGATGCTAATTAGAAACAGGACTTCCTAAAAATAAACTGCAACTTCAGTATTTCAGGCATCATCCAACCATAAGGAAAATCTGAAATGTAATAAAATGATATTCAGAAAAAAAAAGAAACTATCACAAAGAGTTGAAAAGGTCAGAAAACTCCCATGGAATGAAAACCTACATGTAGTTATTTCATGGGTATATCAGGCAGATGAGAGAAAAAAGCAGTTTACGGTTAACATAGCAAACAGATAATTTTCTAGGCATTTATGAGTTCTTTTTTAGGCCTCTGATTTTCACTTCAGAAGAGAAGCATTTATTACTTGCCTTATTTTTCTTAGCAAAGTGTGAAAAGGTCTGAAGAGTTCAGACATATCTTCTGGTTTATGGTCCAAGTTTAATGGTCCCTCGGAGTACACAACAAGGCCACTGGAATTCAAACACACACATGAACACACACATAAATGAAAATTTCATTACACAGAGCAACTACTGAATAAGGAGTCAGAAAAGCACCTGTACATAAACATTAGAACTACACTCAAGTTACATATTATCATCTTATTTTTGTCTTATTCACCCACAGTTAGAGTTAAATGCTATTTAAAGCAACAGGAAAAAGATCCCCTCCCCTCTGTCCACTCCCCCTTAAACATGGGAGGAAAAGCAATGGAAACATAAGGGGAAGAACATTTATTTCATTGCTGCAGCTCACCCATTCAAAAAAAAAAAAAAAAAAAATCAAACCCCAAGAAACTGATTATCAAGTAAGTTGGGGAAGTCCAGACTTGAAAGAGATTGTAAAAGGCTTTTTCTTTCTAGTCTAAATAATTTCTACGTAAGATAGTTGACTCTTCAGCTCCTATTTTTCTACCTCTAAGATAAATACAACCTGGTATTAACATGTGGTAAAAAATAAAACACATTTGCTAAATCACATAAACCACACTTTGGTAATGCCATGCTTCTAAATCAACTCAGCACTTGTAGAAATTTCCCTGGAAAGAGGTTAGTTCATGATCCTGAAAGTCTCCATGTACTTTGTTGTACATAACTCAATAACTCTTCCTGACCGAATCACTACTGCCCAAACCTGTTTGTGTATCAGCAATTAAACAAAATTCACTTTCTTCACTGTATCTGCTGCATCATACCACACTGAGTCCAAGAGAGCGGATTCCACCCACACCAGGCACCACTCTGCTTAAAACTGTTTAATCCTCTGCCCACTGCAAAAACAACGTATACTTCTCAAAGGCAAATGAATCGCATGTTCTCACACTCGAGACTATGCAGGTTTTATTTTTCCCAGGCCCTTTTCCCCTTCTTGTCCTTACAGTCAGTGCTCATCAAAGCTGATGTCACAAGTTATATGAGTGCCACCAAAGTATTAAAAACAGGACCACTTACACTCTATTTGCCATCTAGGAATTACTGCTCTTTTTCTTCTGTTAATAAACCCAGAGTCTAGCTTATGCCCTGGTACCAGGATAGTAACATGGTCTCCCATCAGGCTTGAAGATGGCCATCAGAAAGTTCCGAATTGTCAAGGTAACAAAGGACCGAAGAAATTCAACTACTAAACTTGATCAACTTTGCTTTGGGAACTAGGGTTTTGAGGGCAGGAGCAGGGAAAGGGGACAAGAGAGAGAGAGAAGTTGCTTCTTTTGCAAGTCACCCTTTTTTTTTTTGGTGGCTTAAGACAAACTATCCTGTTACCAAGGATACATACTTTTATTTTTCTAAGCTTTCTGAGCTTCAACAAGCAGGCTGCCACAAAGCAAAGTAGTTATTGTTGATTCATGTCCTATGTTCTGCCTAAACAAATGTTACTTCTTTTGAGTGGAGGCTGGAGGCTGCTCTCACTGAACTTCTAACTGATGTAAAATCACCATTCCTCTGGCTTTCAGGTATAGTTTGCTCTCCACAGAGCTTAACTCTCAGAAGAAATTTTAAAAAAATATAAGTGGGCTAGCACACTACAAAAAGAACAACTATGAAATGGCCTCTGTATAGGTTTGACCTTTGAAAGTTCTGAATCAAACCCTGAATATAGTTATAACATGGAAAGAAGTAATAATTGGAAAAAAGTGTGTCTTAATATTTCCTACTAGGTTCAAAGTTCACTGACACCTGTTAACATACTACGCAACATACACTACCGAACATATATGGTAAACTGATGTCTGAGAAGAAACCTTAGACAAAAAATACTCTGAAAAGTATTCCTTAAAGCTTTGCTATTAGACGACCAAGGGGATCCAGCACTTTTCCTTGCCCCAGACCCATCCTTCTCATTAAGACACAGAGCAACAGCATGACAACTTCGCATTGCATCTGTCTGGCATTTAAAAGCGTCCCCTTTCACAGTACAAGTAAAAGGCTTGCATTTCTTCCAGACAACACTATTATCTTGATGGTGTAGTTTTTCCTGTGGAACTTCACATGGCAGGGATTTATTTAAAAATCACTGGATACTTAGGAGCAATTTAACTTTTTTCTCTTCCCCCCCATTCTTCTTTGTAATTTGGGAATGACATGGTGTATTGTCCAGAGTGCCCTTGGTTTTCCAGTTAGTCATGATGTATTCTTCTTCATTGTGTGTTCCAGCAGCTTCAAACTGAGTTCTCACATTCACGTTGTCTTTTGATAATCAGATTATTACTGTTATTACTTTTAGAATGACAGTTACAGACAATATCCTATTTAACAGGAACAATAGGCCACAAAGATTTCCTGAGGAGAAGTGTATTACACTCAGGATTTGAGGTTTCTTATTTCCTTCAATTATACTACTTATATTAGCCAACTTTAAAACATTCACAATGCTAAAATATTAAAAATGTGCTGGCTTCACTCCAGAAAAACTGCTGTCTGTTAAATTATAAAACACTCAGTAGGAAAAATGCATCTGATTTGTTCAATATTGCAAAAACTGCATGAAGCAAAACCACTGTTTTAATTTAGTTGTCTTGAGTGGTCAAATACAGGGCACAAACCTACACATAAGTTATATGTGTTAATACTTTCCTTGAAAAGATTTAAACCTAACTCAGTGGTCACAACACAGTTTGCCATGACAATTCCTTTTGAACCTAGAGTCATTAAGAAAAATACATAATTCCTATTGAAAATTTTTGGTTTTCAAGACTTGTATCCATAGGTCATATAATTTTTGAGTGACACAAAATACATGTTTTCAAAAAATATTTCTGACAACGTGTCATTCCATACACAGATGTTCTTCATTTTTTAATTTCTTTCTGGAGGATGACTGATCAATTGTTCCAGGTTCCTGTCTTCTATATTTAGAAGACCTTCTCTTTCCTTTTTTTCTCTTGATATTCTACATGAAACTGGTAATGATTTAAAAAAACAACAACAACCAACAACAAAACCCTCAACATAATCCTCTTTTTGATTATTTTTTAAAAAAAAGTACTAGCAAACTCAGGTGAAATAAAATATGCCAAAATACTGAACAAGGTTTTTGAAATATTCAGTAAATCTTTAAATGAGGCAGAGTGGAGAGTAGTTAAAAAAATTACTTACCATACAATGGCTAATCTTGGAATTGTAAACATTAAAGCTGGTTCATAGTCATCTATCATATCTTGAGTGAGGTATCCAAGCCTTAAGGCTCTAAGCAGAAGAATAAAATCATTTAGTAAGAGATCAAACTCTCAAAGAATACATTTCAATATGAAAAATATTGAAAAAATTGTTATAAGCCAAACCAAATTGATAGTATGTAACTCATGAACTATTTTTGTACAATCTAAACCACTATGTGTAGAACTGACCATTGTCTCTGCTTTAAAAAAGTATTAATATAAGAACAAAAATCTTTAAACACTTAAAGCTTTTATAGCCATCCAAAATCAAAATAATTTTTATGCCATTTTCCTTTTTACTATTTCATGCCAAGCTTCAGCTTGTTACTGAAAACCACCGGCACTTAGAGTTTTTGAAGTAAAAGAAATGTTTTTAAAGTAATAGGGGAAAGTTTTTGGTTTCATTTTCAAATAAAACTTGCTATGATCATCTCGGTCAATCCCCCTAAACTAACAAAACAAACTAAAAAAAACCCAACAGTTCTATACACCAACTATTATTGAAGTTTAAGGATTTAATATTTGGGGGACACTTCATTGTCCTCTAATAACTTTTCAAATATCTTAAGCCCCTTTCAGACTAAAATCCAATTTGTTTATGCTTTTCACTTGGCTATGTTTCCCAGGTTTCTTCACAATTTCTTAATTTCCTCATAAGTTTCATAACGTCCTCAAACTTCTTCGATTTGTCCATATCGGTGCGTAAGAAAACACTCAAAACTGCACACTCGTCCCGCTGAGATCTGACTGGTCCCCAAATGGATAAAACAACAACTTTCTCTTATTCCTTGTCAGTACTTGTCTTGCCAATACCACTGTTGGTGGACAGCAAAACGACCACAAAGCAAGCACTGCTTTGTACTAATGGTAGATGGACTCATCAGTGCATGGCCCACTCTCACTCCCTGTTCCGTCCTATAGCCCACTGCCACATTATTCAAAGCTGCAAATGAGAAACCATCTTTTTCCTCTTACTGGGCAAATATGCAGTAGCTCTCTGACTGATGGAAGGTTATTCCTCCTACTTGTGACCATTTTGAGTTGTAATCTTGCCTTTTAAAATGCCTGAAACACCTCTGATCTTGGTGACATCTACAGATTGTGGCAGCGTGCTCTGTAGTCCTTCATTCCTTAATGAAAGTTATCAACCATACCAGATCCAGGGTCCTACCTCACAAGTTCTCCCAATATGACAGTAAACCCAACACTTACTCCAAGTGCATTTTACAGTCAAGTGGTCTCTAATAATTCCACCCAGGCTACGGTTCACTAGTCTCCTTTTGAGAGCAGTGTTGTACCGCTCAAAAACTCACTAAAGCCAGGTATTTCACATGCTGTTCCCCTCTATTGCCCACCTGCTAGGCTAGTTACTCTGTCACTGGGGCGGGGGGGGGGGGGGGGGGGGGGCAGGGGGGAAGAGAAAGTTGTTCAACACAGTACGTTCCAAACTCACATTCTTCCTGTCGCCTTATACTCCTAAAAGAACTTGCTAGAGACTGTTTGGTTTCATTTTTTTTAACATCATCTCTTCATACATATAGAGTCAAGCTTCAAAGCTCTAAGATTTTAAAGAGCATTTACGAGTTCTTTATGATAATCACTAGAAGTTCACAGATTTGAATCATCTCCCCATGTATTCTTGCATGAAATATCATTAAGTCTTGATGCCTTAAACATATTTAGCTTATTTAAAAGCTTAGTCTTCATTTATACATACATAACTATGCATACCAACAATATTGTTACTGTTGGGATTCTTAGATTTGGGTTGTTTTTTTTGTCTAGAAAACAAAAAAGCATAGGCTTGGACCTGGCAAGCATGCTTAATGCTTTTTAACTTTGTACTTGGATACTTACTGGAAAAGCAAAATACCTGGTGTTTATGATGCTTCTTAAAGACTACAGTTAAAGTACTTCTACAAAAGTTCATAATGAAACTAAATACAGAAAGTAAAATGTAGTACTTAACTAAAATGCTTACCTCTCCACAGTTTCACAGAAAAGTACGATTACCTCTTGCTGTACATAATATTCTTTTGGAGACTTCACAGGTACCATGGCTGACACATAACTATAAAGATTATAAAATAAAGCATGTAAAATAGTAGTATGTTAACAAATCAGATTATAAATAAAAACAAACTTAGGACGAATCATCTTAGAAACCTAACCTTTCCTGTATCATTTTGTATTTCTTTTGACAGCACTCACTATGAAAATAGTACAGTGTAAGAATCTGTAAGAAATGCAGCCAATTTAGTTATTGCAGATTGAAGCAGTGGAAGTCAGTAGTAACTTAGAAATATAATTACATACATTTAGCAATCAGAATTCCATACTGTCTGGCACAGAGAGCTAGGTCCTAGAAGGATTTCATGGCCACATCTTGAAGATAGAATAGTTTAATCTGCATTTGCTTAAGAAAAACACCTGACTAAAAAGCATATTTTGTCTAGAAAGGTTTTACCTGAAATTATATTAGTGAAATTCAGTTACCCAGCAAGAGGCAATTTAGGAGACTTAGAAGTTGGCCTCATTTCTATGTGAAAGTACATGCAAAAGCACAAGGTAAGAAACATTGGTAAAAGTTCTCTGTCACCATATTACTTAATCAGTCATTTGTAGATGATAGGTAACACAGGAAGGGAAAAAGTTGTTTACAAAACAATGGCAAAGAAAAACGCTATATGTAAAGAATTGGTATGGACAGGCCAGAAACTGCACAGGCACTGTCAAAAAACAGTTACTGATTGTCATCGGTGTCTGCACTCAAAGCAACACTTAAAAGCATGGTTTTAGCCAACTTGTTCAATTAAAATGTTTTTCAATGTAACAGTATAATGATAAGATTTTGAATCAGAAAAAATTGCTTACCTGAATAAAATAATACAAAAGAATATGAATACTAAAGAAGGGCAAACAGTAACAGGAGACAAGACAGTCTATGGATTATTCCCAAGAAAAATTTTAAATGCTACCCAATTCTGAGAAACCTGTTCTCCTTAGGGTAGGAATGGCTGTATTATATTAGATCCATAGATAGGTCCAGTATCCTGCCTATAACTATGCCCAGCACCACAAACATCTAACAGATGCAGGAAGCTGGCTTAAACTCTGAAGCACAATGCAAGACTTGGTCAATGTGACCTTTGATGCAATAAGCAGTTACTTTTCTCACCCCAAAAGCAGTTATTTTTGCTATAAACCCCCAAGTCATTTTTCAATCACAAGTTTTTAAATCAGTGAGTTCTTGCGGTTAATTATGGGTTGTGTAAAAGCTCTTCCTTCATCAGATTTCAATATGCATTCTTAAATTCACTGGGTGCATCTTGTTTGCATCTCTAAGCACAAGAGAAAAAACCCCCTCATAATCTCTAGACTATTTGTTATCATACTTTTCTTTAAAAAGTCTCTTGTTTGTCACCTTTCCTCCAATAAAGAAAACATTAAGGGAAGAGATTTATGGCTTCTTTTTCATCTTGGAAAACCTCCCTCAAATGCCATATGCCAGTATACAAATGGAAGATTATAGTTTAGTTGAAGAGAGCAAATGTTGATTGCTAAAAAGCTATTTAATTTTCATTATTGCTACACTGGAAGGAAAAACCTAACAATACAACAAATTACTGAAGAATTCAAATACCACGATAAAAAAAATTACATACTTTTTTCCATAAAAAGAAAACAGAACAAAACAGCCAACTTCCAAAAACCAACAAACCACACAACAGCTGTAGGAGCCAAGACAATGCTCACAACATATGTACTTCAGATCTTTTACCTTAATTCAAATTCAGCAAAAAGGACGTCAAAATGCTTGAGTGAATCTTTCATTTTTTCTGTGTAGAGGTTCAAATCCCTTAAGGCCTGGTCACGAATGATATTTCTAACTTCCTCTAGGCTTCGGGTCAGATCCTTGGCTAACGGCCTCATAGCCATACTCTCTATTTCACGATTCATAATAATTGAACCAGCAGCCAAACACTATGAAATACATTAAGAGAGAAAATATTAATATTTTAAAAGTTACGTTTAAAAAAAAGCACAAGATGTGATATTTAATACTTAGAACAAGGGCAGCAGTACTTAGCCCCAATTTGTTGCAAATTATTAAACAAGTGAAAGATTTAAGACTGATATGCCGACAGTCATAAGCCTTTCCATAAAAGCTTAGGGAGTAGCTCAAGTCAGGGAGAAGTGAGAATGGCGGGAGGTACAAGTGCAAGAACCACAGAGCTGACAGAGAATTTAAAAAAGCTCTTCTCCCACGAGTTAGGCAGTAAGTATTGGTAGGATATATACTCTATCTGCGCAACAATTGCTTGCGTAAGAGGGATGTGAATCCAGCTAAAGTACGATCAATGGACTGTTTTGATTCAGGCTAGACTGCTTGTTTTGTAAAATAAATGTATTCCTTACAAAAAGAATAGAAATTCTGCAACTGTGATGCCTTTTGCCGCAAAACTGGTCACACTGGCTATCAGACAAGGGATGCAGCTAGATCAGTACCCTACCTCCCACAGAAACTGTAAATATATTTCATACGAAAGAACATAAAAAACAGCTCACAGTGATTCTTCCCTTTCAGTTGCTTGAAAGCTACTATTTAAGAGACTCCTTGGCCCAAAAGTTATACATGGACTCCCTCTGATCAGCTCACAAAGATATTAAAAGCAGATTTTTACTGTAACACTTTAACAAAACTTTTTTAAAATCTTGCTGTTAAAAAGCTATTTAATAATTTCTGCTGCTGGCTTTATTCCTTTATGGATACATATGAAAGACAACAAGCACTGATATAAATCATACTTGATGTATTAATGGAAATATTTTTATTAACTGAAAAATATACACAGTTCTAGTCTCAAAGTTCTCCCCCCCTCCCCCTTTTTTTTTTAATCTCTATTTGCAGGTCTTCTTCCCTGCACTCCCCTGGATGGGAGGCATTTCTGCAGCTCCGTATGGGGGATATGCAACCCCAGCCCTTGCTCAGCAGCCTGATACATTGATTCATGTTTTAAGGGCACTCGGAGGAGACCATGTCCTTACCCATTATCAACCAAAGCAGTATTTGAAACTATGGATAAGGCAAGTCTTACCTGTTGACAGGTACTCTTTGATAACTCGGAGCGATTGCACTGACAAGGACACATAAGCGTATATTCGTAACAGCTCATACAGTCTTCCTTACTACATGAATTTACAGGAGGACAGTGTCTACAGTAGTATGAGTTAGCATTACTTCATTACTGCATATGTTATTTTCTCTGAAACCAATAGGTCTCTCCAGCCTGTTGGTTTGATTTGAAAACGGTGATTTTGAAAGTTTGATTTTGAAAGAGTAAAAGCATTGGCTTATGTAACACAAACAGTGACTAAAGGGAGACTTTTTTTTTTCTCCTAGAAGATACTGGTTCTCTCAGTGATTCCCTCAAGCATCTTTAACAATGCAAGGAGAAGTTACTACATTGGCAGGCATTTTTACTGTTTGTTCATTGCTGTGATCCTGGTTTCTTAGTCACTTAGAGTAAGAAAAAATAATCGGATTCACAGGGATTCATTACGGATGGTTGCAGAAGGAATTACCCCATCTTCTCCTACCAACTACCAAGGAAGCACTATTGAGCCAACGTGTCAGACTCACAGCATTTTAATACAGAGCATAGTGTCACCTGGATGACAGCAGTGAAGGTCACATGATAATGTGAAGAAAAACTGCTTCTGTTTTTGCTGAGGACAGGATTATAAAGTATTGACATATCAAATTAATTTTGTAAATTCTACCTGGGACTTCCCTGAGAGGTGCCTACAATTAACAATTGTCAAAGAGCTTCAGAAACAGAACATATGGGAGCATATTTTCACAAGGGCATGTAGTGATAGGACAAGGGTAATGGCTTTAAACTGAAAAAGGATAGATTTAGATTAGATGAAAGGAAAAAGTTTTTCCACTATGAGGGTGGTGAGCCACTGGCACAGGTTGCCCAGAGAAGTAGTGGATGCCCCATCCCCGGCAGTGTTCAAGGCCAGGTTGGATGGGGCTTGGTGCAACCTGGTCTGGTGGAAGGTGTCCCTGCCCATGGCAGGGGGGTTGGAACTACATGATCTTTAAGGCCCCTTCCAACCCAAACCATTCTACAGTTCTATGATGATTCTATGATATGGGACTGAACAATATAGGAACTATTGATGCATAGCGTGGACTTTAAAAAGAAAGGAGAAACTGGTAGAAAGAATAGATAATAACAAGAGCCAAAGGATTGCTTCAAATACAGGAGAGGCAAAGCTGAAAACAAGAAGACAATGTGCTGTTGTGGGGTGGGATCTCTAGAGTACTCCCTCCTCAACTCTCCACAAATCCAGTGCTTAGAGTCACCCTCAGGCCAGCAGACCTAAAGAAACTAAGTTTATCATTGAAGATGCCACAATGACTTTCTTTTAAGCCAACAGGCATCAGGACTAATGAATAAGTATCTTACATATCACATGTTTTTTTCTGACACTTCAGGATTCCCTTAGTTAAAATAATTAAAGCTTATTCACTACAAAAATCCTTTATTCCTACAGACTGCTGTAGAATCAGGTCTTTGAGAGAAACCAGGTGAGAGAAGAAGACTTCAGTGTTTTGCACAGAAATCATTACGGTTTTAGCGTACACATGAAACAACTTACATGCAACAAATGTCAGCTCAGTGTTACGTATGTTTAATATGAGTTACAGCATAATATAGCCATTAAAATAAAGTGACAGCATGCATTTATATTTGTTGGAGATAAACTTTTATCCTGATAAAATTCCCATATATATACAGATATATCTTTATTTGTTTCTAAGGTTTTTTCAAAGCATGAGATGCGAGATGATCCATTAGGATGGAGAAAAAAAATCAAGAATGTTAATCAGATGCTAACTCACAAAAGAATAGTTTTTAAGAGATAGTCATAATAACAACAGACAATTAGCAAAATAAACGGCTATGCTGTTAGCCCAATGAATACCAGAACCATAGTTAAAGAATCCCCTTCCACTGAGCATCCAGAGCAATTTCTCACAGATGTTTACTTTACTCTGTAATTATACGTACTATTTTCAGAAAAGTCTCAAGAGGTACTTTAAACTTCTGGCCTTATGCCACAAAAAACTGTCCATTAACCCAAAGTAACAGAAATACGAGAGACTTACTTCTGCTCCAAACCAAAGCTGTCCTGCAAGGTTGTCATGGCGTATTTCCTCTGGAAACTTCACACAAAAGTCTCGGTTGGCCCGTTCATGTGGAATGCATTCATCCATGATTTGATTTATGATGTTTAAAACATTATCCTGAAGCAAAATATAGGATAGGATATATACTATTCCCACAGAAATCCCACAAAATTTTTTCTAACTTTTAACAGAATTTATTAGTGAGGCACCAACTAATTAAATAAGATAGAAAATGCAGTATTTAACTCTTACAGTCATCCCACACACAGAAAACAGAGGAGAATATTGCATAGTCAGAAGAGTGGCAAACTTCACTTCTAGTTTTCCAAGAGACTGTTTCTCAGATCCACTGCGCTTAACTTTGGCTACCTTAGTGGGACTTCTCATGAGGAGGCATGACTTAAAGAGCTCGTTACCTCCCGCTACCTGTAAAATATCAGTAAATAAACTAGAAGTACAAGTAAATTGGATTTCTCTCATTTCCTCTTACCAGCCCCAATGATATGCTCTTCGTTCTTCCTAAAAAGAATGCCTGACACGAGTACCCTGGAGAAATTAGAACTTGAGTTATATAGGGACCATTGGGGTTGAATAGATTTAAACTCATCCTGGGAATCTAAAGCAAGTAGTTTCCCTACTTCAGTGTCCAGTGGGCAACGGCTGGCACACCCGCCTGCCATCTCACCCCTCGGCCATCCAGGAGGGTAAGGGGACACTGCACAAGTTAGAGAATCTTAACTGCTCTGATCTACATCTGCACCAGGACAAAGATCAAAGACCTATAACCAGCTTCTTGATACACAGTAAATAATCTGTATTCATTAATTGGAAAAGATAATTTCTACATACGCCTGCTGGGAACTGCATGGAATTTGATTAACACAATAAAGGTAGATTCGGAGCATGAAAAAGGCTAAGTGCTTTCACTAAAGATGTTTTGCCTGTCTCATGCTTTTTCTACTACTCAAAGAATTCATGTTCTTTTTAAAATATTTTTCAAACAAATAAAACCAAATCTGTCTGTATAGAACTATTTAACAGACAGAACTGCTTTAAGTCTACACTTCTTAATTTTAATTTCCTCTGCATTTAAAAAATAATAGGAAAGAGGAATTTTGAAGAAACCTGCCCCTTTAGTATGTTCCCCACTGAGAAAGACAAAACCTACTTCAGGTACAAAAAAATTACACATTTTCTGTCATTTCAGCGCAGACTGCTGTAACTGCTGTTGCCACAAAATAGTCTTAACATTAATGCCATAATCACAGTTGGTTTTATCCAAAATAAATAAACCATTGGCAATATTTATTACACATTGGTATAAGGTACTTTATGTGTTAACAATTAAAACATTTTTACATAAATGTATTTTTTGCAAGTTTGTCATGAAGTAACACATTTCATTTTAATAAATTGTTAAACAAACAACACCCTGTACATTTAAAACACATTGGCACACATAATATTCAACCATCTTCTCTAGAAACAAATCTGAAAACCAAAGGCTCTGTCACTCCTCCATGGCATCACAACACAGACCGTGGCCAGCAGGTATAAGAAGAGCCAAGAAAACAAAGCTAGATTCACCAACATATAAAATACTTAATTTTACAGACACACCCCTCACTCTGCTGGGTATAACATACTGCCAGGATGAGTGGGGCACTTGGATCCCTAGGAATCCAAAGGGATGCCCATCGTAGAAATTGAGGGAAAACCCAACCTCACAATATTCCCTAGCGTAACTGCAAGGGGAACTTAAGTTCAAATCCTGGAAGAAGATAGAACAGAGCAAAGATGCCTGTAGCCCGTTTCAGCACTGCCACTCTGAACCACTGGCTGAAGAACAAGCTAGACTGCCATCACCTCCCCTCTCCAGGATAAAATGGGAGACAGACAAGGAATCATGGGCAAATTAGTATGACACTTTAGAGTGAGAAATAGCAGACTAATAGCAAATTTCCTGTTTTCCTTCCTTCCATTTCTTAATATCTGGTATTGAGTATACTCCTCTCATCATTATTGGGCTAGATCTGACTGGGGAACCAAAATATTTTGAAAGTAGGTCCCACAAGGAAATCAACTTCTAAACCACTTAGTTCCTACCCAAAGTTACAGATCAAAGAATGAAACTGAAGATTAAAGCATTTAAATTGTAGAAGAGCGCAATTCACACATGATGTTTTTTAAATCAGTTATTACTCATCTATTTTGAGACCAGGTGCTTTGCCTGTAGCTCCCACTTTACCACCAAAGCAAGAAAGGTTGGCACATTAGGATGAAAAAGCCAGATTCCCATTTTCAGGGAATTAATAAAAGTTTCCAAAGATCTTTTAGCACTGGAGAGATAGAGCACTAAGAAGTAATCCTACCAGTTAAATATAACAAAAGCTGCAGGAAATACAAAGAGATATTAAGGCAGGGAACTCTGAGAAGAATTATATTTGAATCTGACTGTATCAGATCTTAAATAATCCAATTCCATTTTATTTTAGGACATGACATTACAATTTATTTTACTTGCCACCAAACTTGAATATGGGAAAATGCAATTTTCAGTCTCTTCCTTTTTTTTTTTTAGTAAAAAGCTACACAGAATAGGATGAAACACATATTTAAGAGCCTTCCTCCCTAATTATTTTTTTACTTTAAAACATTATTTTTCAAATGCAATCTTATTTTACAGCATCTACAAAACAGATCGAATTCCCTTTTTATAATCACCTACATACATACTCAAAATTCCCAATATATTCAAGAAAGTTTTATGCAAATAGAGTAAAGCGATAGGACTCATACCTGGCCAAGCAACTGATCTGTATTTTTGTTCTGTTTTTCTAATCATCATACTTGTAAAAAAGTACTAAGATTCTGTCTAAATCATCTCAGGAGATAACTATTATAAGTATCATGAAATTTTGTACCTTAATGCACCTAAATCAAATATTGCAACCGAAGGCAACAGGACATAAAGATAAACTTTTTACAAAGCAAATACAGTAGTAATTTTTCAGTATATCATTTGTTTACCACCTAAATGACATTTAATATTCTTCCTCATTTCTTCAATATTCCTATAATCTCTAGATGCTTCTACTCCCGAGCACCCAAGATCTACCAACACATCTCCATGTATGCTGAACTTCCTGAGGCAGTTAAAAAAAAGTTTTTTGTTACTTATGGTTTAACTTACTAGTACTGCACAAGTAATTAGAATTTTAATATAAACTTCTCAGAGATAAATCACAATAGCTCAATCTCTGGACTAGTTTGTGAAGAGCTACCTGGCTTCACATAGGAAGCTGGTCATTCTGTCAAAAAGCTAAGTGAAAAAAAGCAATTAAAAAATGAGCATCTTTTCCTGCATACTCTAGTAGTGATACTGCAAAAATAAGGAAAGAATAGTTGATGGAACTTTGCCATTTAGTGTACAAATACTGAGAGATTTCTACAGGGTAAATTGTTTATGCTGTTTCAAGATGTGCAATTTCCCAAATTCTCTGATTTTCTACAGGGTTTATTTTATCCTACTACAGAAAAAATTCCAATTCTCCACCACTTTCCTTCCCTTTTCCATTCCTTCTTCTTATGACACCCTGAGCAGAGTAACCTAAATAGGAAATCTGGAATACTTGCTCCAATAATGATTTCAAATCTCAGCTGCTTTGAAGCTGGAAGGATGCCAGCCAATTTAGACAGACTATCCAATGCATTGTAAGCAAATTAGTCTTTTCTTTAAAAGAGCTTCAAGAAACATTCAATTTAGTTAATTACAGTATTCTGCTTTGTAAGCTAAGAACGAATGGGTTCAGATACATGGTAGCATTGAGGTTTTGCTCCAATTTAAGCAACAAAAATCAATTAGTTGGAATTGAAGTAGTAAATCTTTCACTTGATCCATCTTTCTCCATAAAAGCCTCTGGACTTTAATGTATCCTTTGGTGGCTTTATCTCTTATCTTTTGGTTCATTTGCATACCAGGATGAGCACAGTTTTGTTTCAGCTGCTCTTTTTAGGCTCTCCAGCAGCACAACCGGCAGCCACTGCAGAGATGCTGCTTTGGGATTTACTCCAAGTTCCTCATTTCCTGGAAAACAGAGCTCAGTGTTTCACGTAACAAAGAGCACTTATATTTTATTTTGATAGGAAAGATAATCAGTGGTAGTGAGACAATGTATGTAGTTAGCCACAGTAGAGGACAAACAGTTGGGTTTTTTTTGGCCCAGCAGTAATTGGCCATATACTCAATAAACAGAGCATAAAGCTAACAGCAACTGCTGCATTAGCTTTCAGATTAGGTACAAAAAGAAAAGCCAATAACTTCATCTTATTTATGCTCTAAAACATATATTTAGATCAACAAAAGGCAGACTCATCTACCCTTTCGTACATGTCCTTGATAAAATCTATGCTGCTCTTCCAAGCTATTAAATTTAACATGACCTTCCTGAGGTCTTTTGCAAGATTTCTTCAGAGAAAGTAACATCGCATATTGTTCAGTACCTCTTTAATACCCATTTTTTGAATTATCAGTAACATCTAGTCAAAGTAACAGTCTGTGATAATACTACCATGAGCTTAATAGACAGTATTTCAGCCTCTCTGTTTAAATATATCCTTCACATTTTTCATTTCTTTTTCTGGTTTGATGTTAAGTTGCAGACCACCTTCGCATCACATTTATGACAAACAGAAGCAACTGATGAACACAAATTAAGGCCCCACATAAAGGAAGATTTTGTTTTAATTAAAGCAATTAGCTAGTATTCAGGGTTTTATGGGTTACTTTCATTAACAGAAGAAACAAATAATAAGATGACATAATCTTTGAGGTAACAGGATTTCAAAGGACACCCAAACGTCCTGGCTTCAGAACCCAGCCAGATCTCTACAGATGGCTGTTTCACCCATCAGAGATCCAAAGTCTCTCCCTAAACAGCAACAAGTTCCACTGCTTTCACTCCAGCCTACCTTGCACAGATCCCAAAGGCTGTGCTTTTCAATGTCTCTTCTTCACCTGATAAGCTATTTGACTACTTCCCACTGCCAACTTCTAGATGCTCCACTTTCTAAAAGCAACTTACGATTTTTCTATGTTTGAACTTTGGGCAGTAGCTTCTAGTTTAACCTATCCCACTGTAAAGCAGTACCAAAATTCATCATGAATTAAAGGCAACTTGGACCTCTAGCAATTTAAATGCTCTATTGCCCCAGCCCAGCCCAGCCACGATTGTTGCAGTTTGTGTTGAACTGCAATGTCAAAGCTTCTCTTCCTGAATTATCTTGCTAGTGTACCCCCACAAAGGCACTAAACATTCCAAACATCACAGGTTTATTAATAGAAATTTTGATCTTACCTCCTACATATATTCAAAATTTATTATGTATACACTAAATAACTACATCTCCCCGAATGGAGCAATTATTACATACGAAGTGATGAATACTGGCACACCAATTTTCAAACAAAAGAGGTCACAGATACTTGAACACAGCTTCCAATAAAAATGGTTCTTTAACAAAGATGTAGTATTTATTTATTGGCTAAAATGAATTTTTCACTAAGCCAGTGTGTACTCTTTTGACAAATTACATTTAAATTTAACTTACATCTGTTCTGAGCATCTCTAACACAAAGACCTAATCAAGGAATTCATTTCCCTCTTCTTACTACCCAGCCAAATATAGCTCTCAGTAAATAAAAGAGAATCCCCATTTACAGAAGGGCTGTTTATAACTAAGACCAACTTGAGAGACTACATTAAGTACAGCATCATTACAGGGCATCATCCTCTCTGCAGAAAAGAACATTTTCAGCTATCAAAAAATCTAAGTACTCCTGATGCTACGATAAGAAAACAAAACAAAATATATGGTTTACTCCTCCACACCAAAAAGCCAGTAACTAATACTGGACATGACTGTCTCTACTGAAATGAAGTATACCCAGACTTGCACTGACAGACTGTTCTCAGTACAGAGCTTTTCAGCCAAGCCTCCCTTTATCAGTGTCATGGTTTAACCCCAGCCAACAACTAAGCACCACGCAGCTGCTCACTCACACCCCCCATCCAGTGGGGTGGGGGAGAAAATCGGGAAAAAGAAGTAAAACTCCTGGGTTGAGATAAGAGTGGTTTAATAGAACAGAAAAGAAATTAATAATGATAATACTAATAAAATGACAACAGTAGTAATAAAAGGATTGGAATGTACAAATGATGTGCAGGGCAATTGCTCACCACCCGCCAACCGACACCCCGCCAGTCCCCGAGCGGCGATTCCCTGCCCCCCCTTCCCAGTTCCTAAACTAGATGGGACGTCCCATGGTATGGAATACACCGTTGGCCAGTTTGGGTCAGGTGCCCTGGTTGTGTCCTGTGCCAACTTCTTGTGCCCTGGCTGGGCATAAGAAGCTGAAAAATCCTTGACTATAGTCTAAGCGCTACTGAGCAACAACTGAAAACATCAGTGTTATCAACATTCTTCACATGCTGAACTCAAAACATAGCACTGTACCAGCTACTAGGAAGACAGTTAACTCTACCCCAGGTGAAACCAGGACAACCAGTAAGAGATAGCTTATGAACTTTGACCACAGCGAATCAAAATATACTAGATAAATATCATGGATACAGACATGCTCTTATAGCTCTGTATACATACTTAAGCCTTTTCTATAAAGACTCTAAAGATGTTTGTCTTGTGTTAAAAGACATTTGAAAATAATCCAGTAAGTAACCTGATATACTAACATCCCCTTTTACAGAGTTTCATAGCAACAGAAGAATAAGAGACATTCACTTTGAACACGGGTATCTGCTGCAATAAACATAAAATGGGCTTTCTCTTCCACCAGTACCAGGCAACTGCCTTTCTACCATGGTACAGTGATCCCAAAACTGCCCTAAAATCTAATTCAGGATTTCCCAAGCACAAAGAATTTTAGCCTGGCACAGAGCTGGCACCACCTTCTTCGTATCACTCCAAAGCTGCTCCACAGCTGAGGCCATGAGCAGAACGGAGGCAATGTAACCAAGACTTACTGCCACCTTTGCTTTGCTTTCCCGTACTGCAGAGTGAAAGCATCCTGCATCCCCAACACATTCAGTGCTGAGCTGGCATGAAGCCAGTTTTCCTCCCAATGGTTCTTCGCTGCAAATTAATTCCCTGACCTGCAGTGCACAGCATTTTCAATCCACTCTGCCCACAGTCTTAGATAACAGGCAGTTTCTCCAAATGACCTATTTGATCCATATAAGCAAGTGGAAACACAAGAAAAAGCTTGTTAACACGGGAAACTACAATTTAAAACTACAGTAGTATGCACTATTACAATCCTTTTCTCAAAGAAAAAAATCTTACAGTATTAATCACTCCCTACATGCGATCAAATATGAATCCAAAACGCAGAAATGAAATAGAATTATTGTTAGTTGATAGAGTTGTACTGATGGTCCAACTTATGGTCAAGCATTTTATATTTTCTAGCCATCATTCTAATAATTCTATAGTGAAAAATAATACAAGTGACCAAAAGTTTCCCAACAATGACGAACAAAAGCTGTTAAACAGACAAGATTTTAAAACACACAATTATTTTATTTACTAATTAGAACATTTATTGCTGCACATTTGTTTTCTACCTAGCTTTATCATTCACTGATTGTGTAACATTTCTTTAAAATCTGCATTCGTAGCCTGAGTCCAGCAGAAGAAAATTCAACTCTTCTGATACTTAGAGGCTATTTAACATATTTAGCACAATTGTACTCAAGTCTATGTTCTACATGCACAGTGCTTTGAAGTACAGTAAAAACATATGAAAGGGTTGGCAAGCCCACACACTTTCAGAAGAAATGTTAAAAGCTTTCATTCAGTTGCATACCCAAAGAGCAAACAGGTACCTGACAGTAACTGTTTGAAGTCAGGCAGCACAGAGAAGATGACATCTGTTGGAGCAATGCAACTCACACAAGTAATCATTGCTAGGAGTAACGAAATTACAAATGTTGTATATCAATTATAAAACAACTGAACTGGAGATGAGACTGTATAGGAAAAAAATTACAAGCTCTATTATCACAGATAAATAATACTGCAGAAATGTGCATTGTCTGGAATTTAATCTTGACATCATCACTTAAAAATGCTTTTCAGTTTCACTTTCTTTTCTAAATTGGCACTGTCCCCACTTAAATTAAATTGGAAAAGACAGTATAAAAGAGACAATTTTCTCTGAACAAGGCTTGGCTCGATCTCCCATCAGCCAACTCCTCAGTCCTTCTGGCACAAATTCCTGGCTTTCCTACATCTTCATCCAGACTCTTAAATATACACCTTATGAGAATTTCTCTAGAGCCCACCAGCTCTGCTATTTTTTAGAAAAAGCCTCACAAACAGGTATAATTCAGAAAACTAGCATGATTCACTCCTCCCTACAGATCAATGAGTAATGCCCAAGCGTTCCGATATAACTGAATGGGCTGGAGAGGATCTGCTTTTGGTTCCTACTTCTTTCCTCCACTGTTAAAAAATATTTTTGTCTACTACAGTATCTAAACTTCAGGAACATGAAGGCTTCTTTCAGTCAATTTCTTCCCTCAACCTCAGTAATTAGCCTGCTGTCTCCTTCATTGACCATCACTAACATAACTAATATAATTTCTCGAGGGTTGCAAATTAAGCAGGGTAGAGAGACTTGGCCATTACTTCAGCTAAAAGTACTCCTGGCTCAGTCCCCACTGTTTAACCTTTATATCAATTAACAAAATGACATCAGGAATAGATTCTTGCAAACTTCTAACCAATCATTAGGTTTCAGAATCCAGCCGGGAGTTTCTTACAGCTTTAGCCTAACTTGTCTCCTTTAATGAGATCTATTTCTGCCTAATTCTACATGAAAATGTTCTTCGATGGACAGATGCAATCAAACATGAAAACGCTGCACCTCTGAACTGCCTCATTGTTCACAGTGATTATGGTACATACTCCCAGTTTGCTCTTGTCAAGAACGTTAATGAATACAATTAGTATTTCTTAGATAACTCACTGCCAATCCACTATGACACCAGCATTGTCCTATGCGTTATTTAACAGCTCTTTACAGATACCTTTTTCGTCAAGGGATGCTCATTAATGCTGACTTTCTTTTTAAAAATTGCTTTCACATCAGCATGGATACAATTCAGATAAAGCACAGAACAAAAGCGTGCATTTTTTTTTCCTAGAGATTCCTTATTCTCATACCACTTAAACTTAGGTAATAGGAGACACCTTCAGATAAGTTTCTTTTCCACCTGAAATAGAAAGCCACTTTTCATCAAAGACAGGCAAACATTGTAAGGCCATTTTGCAGTGTAAGTGTTAGGCAGCAATGCCAACTTGAGAAGTCAGCCCCTCATCTCACCTACTTTGCAGCTTTTGTTCCCATCTCCAGGCTGTCTCACCAGCACTCTCTGCTTATTTTTACAGAGGGCATATGTGGATAGTTTCAGTACACTGATCCACAGTAAGCCAGGTCATTTTGCTGTTAAAAGTTCACAGAATGACTCTGCAAATATGTGCATTGGTACAGCTGAAGATGTGGTTTCCTAGAGGTCTAAAGCTGACCACAGCTTATTTCAACTGGCTATGGATAAGGATCTACATGCCCACTGCTCTTTCTCTGCTTCTGTCTGCAGACACTCCTCCAGTTGCATGTCAACACTTAAGTGCCATTGTGCATCCATACGCAGAGTGAATCAACATGACTATTTGGCTGAGAGTGTGACCCCACCAAAGCCTCCTCTAGAACCAGGGTTCCAGGTGATCCCACCCCCTCCATGGCTGTTCACTCACTGCTGGAACATGAGACAGGTTCCTGGAGCATACTGACTGGTGCAGGAAGGAAGGAAGGACAGAGAAGACTACCTCTTTTGATGGCAGCACAGTCTCTAATCAGTTTAAGCTAATGGGAAGATGTGCTTTGAGGTGGTGCCGTGCTGAAGTGCAGGGATAGGAACAAAAAAAGTGTAAATTTGAAATAGAAAACCTTTAAATTGGCACTGTCAATGAACCATGGAATTATGCCTAAGGAAATGTGTGATAGCACAGAAATACATATTTGTGCAGATTTTTTTATAAAATCAAGGTTTATTTATCTTGTTTGCCCATACTCAACCACATATCCAAGCAATAAAGCTAAGATATTTACTGAAACTAAAATGTTTATAACATTTCTACCAAGTGCCCAAGGGCTTGCTTGAATCAAAGACTGGACACACCATAGCACAGCTACTAAAGTTATCATAGGACTCTGACCATAACCACTCAAATTTACATTAATATTTCTTTCTGAAATCACTCTATGTATTTCCATTAATACAGTTATAAAACGTAGCAGTGTTAAGCCATGGCACTGGTAGATTTAAAAGCCTTTACCTGCTAGGAGAGAAAGAACACACACTTTGCATTAAAAAACAATGGAAAATCTGATTTCACAGAATACAGAGTTATCAAGAGAGTTACATTAAAGTTCTGCAGCTGTAGACAAAAGACAAAGAAAGGCCAATGTGGTAGTATACAATAAAAAGTTATATCCAACAATAGTTCAACTCAAAACTGCAGAGCCCAAATCTCTGGAGACCTCTATTCTAACACAGAGAGTTTAGGCCTAGGATCCTTTCTACTACCTGTATATTTTAAATGAGTGATTTAAGGATGTCCTAAAAATTTGCATAAAGATAATACTGCTTACTTTGTTGAGGAATGCTCTCAAAATTTTATTTTCTCAATTATAAAATGAGGTACTTTTAGACTGTTATTTGCATTGCAGAATAAGCCAGACAACCACAAATATGTTAATTAGACATACAGAGTGAACTTTTCGCATTCCAGCTACAGCGTTAAATTATTTTTTCCAGTCAAAGTTGCAAAATCCCTATGGAGGACAATAGTACAAACAATAAACAGGACTGACACTGAGGCCAGAGGTTTGTAGGAATGTGTGAAAATGGAAAATATTTTTTAATCCCAGTCAGCACACAAGTCAAAAGTAGACATGACTCTGCAAGTCTGCTAGAATTCACCCTTGTTTGAGACTACATCAGACCTAACCAAAAAAAGGCAAAAAAAAGAAAAAAAATTTAACCCCCCCCACCTTCTTACAGTATCAGAACAATTCTAAAGCAAAAATTAGGTCAATAAGACAGTTTATATCTCAGTGCCTCAGTTGCTCAGATCAATTCAACGAGCTTTGCAGCCTAAAGATGATCACTTGTGCTTCTACAGGAACTATTATGCTGTTTTATTATGAGTAGTATAAGTGGAACAACAACAACTTTAGCAGTAGTTGCAGCTACCCTGGGGCAACTGAGAAAGCAAAGAATACAAATATCTGTTGCTTGGTATGTGCTTAAGTAATCTTCATGCACAGAAACCTCGAGAACTGAAAATGTATTTTCAGGGCAAAACCAAGAATTTATATTGTGTACATCATATGGTAGTATCAAGAGGACTACATTTTTTAAATTAAATTCTGGGCTTTTTTCTGAACTATGGAACAAGGAGCAGTATCAGCATATAAAAGAAGTTAGCTTTATTTGCTCTGCAGTGGGAAGAACCATGTACTTGCAGTAATACTGCTGCTGTTCATCTCAACACTACTTTCAAGAGTGTTGAAAAAATAGCACTACTCTGTAAAAACTGGAAATCCAGCAGGAAAGAGTAGATGGTATAAGCAAAAAGGTAAACAATCTTAAACAACACAGCATACTTTTTCATAATTCATTTCACACAAGTATTTATTTCCCAAAGCTTTTAAAATGAAAATTTTTATGTGTGCAAGGAGTGCAAAGGCATGTAGTAGCAAAGCCTACCATACAATCAATGCCTGCTCTCCGACATCAAACTCTTCCTTACCACAAGCTGGTTTCCTATCAACCATTTCAAACTTCTTTGAAGCAATACTAACTTGCTAATACACGTAACTCTTTCAAAAATTAGTAACTTTTAAAATTTGTCTAAAAGTCTGTATTTTTTAATAAGTTGGAGTTATGAGTGAACTATATAAGCTGCTCCTTCTCTCTGCCTAATTATAACGTTACAATGACTAAACAAGCTACCCTAATGGGTAACAGTTTATTTTCTTCCCATCACCTTGAACTCCAGCCATTCAATTAGTAGTTTATTGTTAAATTACACAGTAACAATAGGGCAGTCTGAAATTCATCTATTCTCCCAAACTCCAAAATATTTTGTAATCCCTCCTTTGAATCTGTAGAAGTCTTTGTTGCACCCAATTCTTAATATACATAGATGTAGATATATATCTAGATAAACATCTAAAGGCTTCCTTTTGTTTAACGAAAACAAACTTACGACAACCTCACACATGAAAAAACAAGGTTGCACAATATTCCACAAAATATTCTTCATAATAATCCATTATTCCTATTTGAAATATATATATATATATACAGTGTTACAGTATTGGTGTTATATATCTTGAAAATAGATGAAATGGTTAACAATTTATGAATTATTTCATATTGAAAAAACCAGCCTTTATTTTAACTTATAAGTACGTTAAGGTCACAATAGAAATTAAATTCCACTGCTAAGAACTGTCTTTAAAGAAACAATGTGCCTTCTTGTCTGTCTTATCATACTTCCCCAGCATTAAAGGAAAATTAAATGAAAGAAAAAGGTTTTTTCTTATATGATTAAGCAAAAAAGCTTCTAACAGAGGAAACCAGACTTAATCCCCAAGTACAGAAATATCACCAAATAAATAATTTGCATGTATTGTTAATCTTGCTAACATGGTGCTACCACATGCATATGGAGGAAAGAAGGCAAACTGCAGCATATTTAAGTCATGAGACTCCATAAACAATTGAGTGGCTGATACTAGAATTTATTCTTCTTTGCAACAGTAAAAAAAACTAAAAAGGACAAATATAGCAGAGCTGACAGCAATCCTCTGATGGCACTGATGAAGAATGTGGAAGTAGTATAAAGCCCCTGATAGTCAGGCATGTCACATTACATTAATTCCTACAGAACTGGATCTGGTATAGTCTCATACCTCGCAAATGCTGAGAAAAGTCAGTTTTAAAATGACCTGGCTCCACTGTCCTCATTTAGCCTTCAAATGCTCTGGGAATTACACCAGCATGTCTCAGGTCCACTATGTCAATAGTCAATCAACATGCCAACATGTCAATTTTTCTTAATATAAAAAGTATGACCTAGGGCAGATAATTATGCACTAAGAAATGAGACATCATCTTATCTTTTTAAATAGAATGTCAGAAAACTTCGTAAACTCAGAAATGAAGAGCCTTCTATTCTATAGGCAGGTTCTCTTTCACAAAGAAGGAAATACCACATTTTTTAATTTCAACAAAACTTGTGACATCTGGACCAAAAAAAAATACTATTCTACTTGAAATACAGATAAAATATTAATATTCCTCTCCTGTTATCGCCTCATGTTTTAAACAGATGACTACCTCATCTTCCACCAAAGAGTGTTTTTCCATAGGAGTTTGCATGCAATGAATGTGGTCATTGTGAGCAGATGGTGCAGTATAACCTCACATCACAGTCCATTCAATAACAACCTATGGCTTCCCCAGCACGCACCATTTAATATAATATAATCACATCCCTTTTTTCACTGATAAAAAATTAATTTTATTTTGTATACAAAGATAAGTTCGCTTTTCATTATTTAGCAACTTGTCAATCTAGCTTCAATTTCACCCTTGTGCATTACTGATTGCCACCTGTGTTGTCATTCCATGCTACTCCAACTTTTATTTTTTTTTTTATATATATATATACACAGACACATATATATATTTAAAAAATAAAAAGTCACACTTCAAAGATCCTTTCCATTTCCCACTACAGAGAAATCCATGCATGCTCTATGACAGAGTTCACTGCAGCTCAGTCATGATTCTCCTCCACTTGGGAAATTTTACTAGGCATTTTGCAAACCCTGCAACAACTTCAGCATTGTGTGTAGTGTTGGTGTTGGTGTGGTTTGGGGTTTTTGTTTGTTTGGTTTTTAATTAAAGAAAAAAGCAAGGTAGAAATCTGCCCATGTATATGGTGCAAGCTGAGATAAAAGGCAACTGGACTGGTTTCCATGTATCAGGCTGAAATTGGTAACCACCTCCTGAAGTGACCCATTATCAAATACCATTACTTCTTCAGCAAGACACTGAAGAGTATCAGATTAAGAGCTTCCCCTACTTTTAGACTTGTCTTATCCATTCATCTCCACCTTCAGAAAGCAAATAATGTTTTCAAGCTTTTAAAATATGCAAAAAGCATGTTTCAAAGATGAAGATTATTTTTTTCTTTTTTAATTAAAATTTTGATTTTGATTCAACAAGGCCGTGCAAGGTCTTGCACATGGGTCAGGGAAATCCCCAATATCAGTACAGGCTGGGTGATGAATGGATTGAGAACAGCCCTGGGGAGGACTTGGGGGTATTGGTGGATGAAAAACTGAATATGAGTTGGCAATGTGCACTCACAGCCCAGAAAGCCAATCACATCCTGGGCTGCATCAAAAGAAACATGGCCAGCAGGTCAAGGGAGGTAATTCTTCCCTTCTACTCCATTCTCATGAGACCCCACCTGAGTACTGCATTCAGCTCTGGAGCCCCCAAAATAAGAAAGACCTGGAGCTGCTCAAGCGGATCCAGGAGGGCCATGAAGATGATCAGGGGGCTGGAGCACCTCCCCTATGAGGAAAGGCTGAGAGAGTTAGGGTTGTTCAGCCTGGAGAAGAGAAGGCTCCAGGGAGACTTTCCAGTACCTAAAGGGGGTCTACAGGAAAGATGGGGAAGGACTCTTTAACAGGGAGTGTAGTGGTAAGACAAGGGGTAATGGCTTTAAACTGAAAGAGGGTAGATTTAGATTAGATATTAGGAAGAAATTATTTACTGGGAAGGTGGTGAGACACTGGCACAGGTTGCCCAGAGAAGTAGTGGATGCCTCCTCCCTGGCAGTGTTCAAGGCCAGTCTAGATGGGGATTTGAGCAACCTGGTCTAGTGGAAGGTGTCCCTGCCCATGGCAGGGGGGTTGGAACTACATGATCTTTAAGGTCCCTTCCAACCCAAACCATTCTAGGATTCTATGATTTTAGCATGCCACTCTGTGACAAAGGAGATTCCCCAGATGGGCTCCCAGCAGCATTTTACCCTTTACTCGTCGTTTCCCACAGCCCATTTCTACCCTCTTTCCACACTCTACAGTAAGCTCTTTCAGCCTGTAGGTTCAAACCACTCTAACATGTATGCCTTTACCATAAGGGCAAAGCTTTGTTTTCATTGACACTTCAATCTCAACGCATTTCATAGTGATGCTTTCAGCTGTTAAATTGAGCTAGAAGAAACATGGAGATAAATCTGGTTGAAACACAGCATTTTTTTATAACATTCAGCACATATTTCATATTGCTAGCGAAACCGAAAGAGACAAGTGATAACACCACAACATGGAAATATACTTCAGCTTGGTCTAAGTGCTCCGATTCCTCAGCAACATTAACTTATACTGTCATAGATAATGAGGTTCAGATTCTCACCCACTATACAGAGGAGTGACCTATGCATGAAGGAGCCCACTAAAGGCTACATTTTAAAGCCTAACATTACAGCAAACTGAAACTGCTGATAGCCGTCTTGAAAAAGCTCAACTGCCAATTGCAGTAATTTAAGTGGTGCTTCCCAAGCAGGCAAGTAGCAGGAAAAGAGTGAAGAGTCAGTATAACGTGCTACCAGTCAACACAGCATCAATTGCTCCTACCAGTGAGCCAGAAATAGTCGTGTTTCACAAATATTATAAATTACCCATTTTACTATTCTGTAGTACAGTGCAAGGGGTAACACAGCTGGACAAGTCTACAGTTTGCTTCAGGTCAGTGCCCTGACCGGGTGAATTCTTCCTGGTGTACTTTAGCAGATCAAATTACACATTGCTGAGACACAATCTGCAGTTCAAGGAATAATTCTGATAAAACCATGCTGAGGAACTGACTCATACACTATTCTGAGACCTCGCTACTGTACATAGAGAAATAATTCTCAGCATACTGAAACAGCAAGCAAGTACTATGATCCTGAAAACATTTTCACAATGTAAAGTAATTTTACATAGGCTCAGCTTCTACCTATCAAGTACTAACAAGATCTCTGGGTTAGAAACAAAGGGTTGGGGTTTTTTTTACCTTCTACTCTTACACAAAACCATTTAAGTTCTGTAATAGGTAACAATAAACCTTATTCCATTTAAATAGGTGAGAAATTGTTTTAAACCAGCTTATCAGCTCAAGTAACAACATACTAATCAATGTGAAAATAGCAAAGATCAAGGCAAATTAATTAAAGAATGATTGCAAATGCACAAGTGATTAACTGAGAAGTGTACACAAAGTACCATTACTTCTTATGAAATTCAATACCATGTGATGTTGGGAGCAGCATAGAAAAGGACACCTTACTATATACCACTAATAGAAAAATACTTAAATGAATTATTTGTGTTGCAGGGGGAAAAAAAACCTCAGATGAACCAGCACTGCATATTACTCAAGATTCACTGATGCAAATACGTTTTTCTTAAGGAAAAAAAAAAAGTACTTTCCTTCTATTACTGTCAATCAATTTCAACAAACCAAAGAATGACAACCTACCTACCCCATTTAAGAAAAACCTACATAGCATTTCATCATGCATCTCTGCATGCTTACCCTATTGTTAATTTTAACAGAAACCAGTAGTGAAGTGTTTTATTCTGTTGGATAGGTATTACCCACACAATAAATGTAAGGTACTGTATGAATAGATATGTTATGTTCTCATAATATCCTACCACTGACATGGAAACACCAAGCAAAACGAGGGATGTCATTTTTATAATAGGCTACCATAACAGGAAAAAACTGTTATATCGCATTAATGTGAAAATGAAAAGTGAAGCTTTGAAAACCATTACCTTGATTTTTACTCATAGATATATGCTACTCAGCATTATGCTATACAGTTAACTCACAGCATTTGAAATTCAAGTTGCAAGATCTTCAGAAGTTTTGAAAAGTTAATTTATTGTAAAAAGTGTGATTTTTTTTTTTTTTATCATCAAATACTACTAAGGCAAAACAGCATAAGACAACATTCAGAGTTGCAGTTCTTTACTAAGGAAGCGTCAACAGTCTTGAAGACTGAAGTTCTCTGCACATCCATGTGAACACCAAAATGCACCATACCCTCAACTTGCCTTGACTAAAACTGCCAGTGTTGTTAAGATAGAAAAATTTAAGTATGTCCACTATAAAGCATTACATCCTTTAGTTAGAGCCCTTAGGTTTTGTCTGAATCTGTTCACACACTATAGTAAACTTGGAGCTCTTTAACAATAGTACCAGAAGTTGAAAACATAGACAAAAATATAAAACTTAACTCTTCAGATATGGTTAAGATCCAACAGAATATAACCTCTCTCTAAAAAGAATCACAGTTTATAAGACTTTTTGGTCTTTCAGAAGAATCACACTAATTATTTCTCTAGTCAATAAAACAAAATAAAATCTCAAAACTTCATCTGTTAATCAAGCAGACACTGACAGTAAATCATCTGAAAATAAACAGCCCAGGAACAATGAATTAATTTCAAAACCAGATAAAAAAGCAGAAGGACAAGGGATTTTAGAAATCTTTGTCCCTACAAAACACTAAAACCCAGTAGAAAGACTATGCCTCTGTAAAGTTCATGGAGATAAAAAATGGGAATAATCTGGAAAAAAGTAATACATGGAAAAACAAAGACAAAAAAAGGGAAAAAAGTCATGCAAAGACTGTGACTGGTAAACTGCGTTCTGTGGTCACAAGTCCCTTTTCAAAACCACTGCTTGAAGAGTCAGAATGAGCACATATCTGAAAGAAAGGTCTCAGAATTGTGTGATTGTTGTTGCAGATATCACAGAGATATTGCACAATGTAGCTGCTATCCTACTTTCACATGCACAACCTTCCATTACAACCATTTTGACTCCAGGGCTGACTGTTGGATCTTCACCTTCCTCAAACTCCACCATACCTTAGGCTAAAACCTATTTTTCTGCTTACCATGCAATATTTGATTAGCAAATACCTACATTCTGAATCCCTACTAAAACACTGCTCCTTCTCTCGTTTGGCATTTACACAACAAATTCTTAGAAGGAAAAAACAAACCCATTGCTTTTATACAAAGTACTACAAAATAATATAAGTCCTAATTAGCAAAGCTATTTTTGACATGACATTTGATGATTATCTGACCTATTCTGCAGAACTTTGAAAATTAGAAATTACAAAAATAGGTACATGAAAAAATAAAACCATCTCCATCTTTTCTTTCAGCTCTAGCAACAGATTGTTTCACTAACAGCAATCTGTGTGACAAATGAAAAGAAGAAATTACCAGGCATCAGAAGGTGTTAAGAGTCACAAGGTGGTGAGTCACTATATAACAAGCCAAGCTAACTGACCAAGGAGCTATCGGAGTCTGCATTTCTTGCATTCCTACAGGTGAAACATTCAGAGAAGCCAGTTTTTTAACAGAACAGCTCCTTGGGTCTATCTGTACTACAAGAAACAAATTGGAAAGCCTGTGCACCTGCAGAGAAACAGGGAATAAATTGTCATCTCCAGGGATAAAACAACAAACAAGGAGATTATCTTGCACCATGATATAGTTCATCCACCCTTATTATCAGAAAACCTTGCCTAAAACAAAAAGTCTGGAATGAATTGCCTAGAAAAGTTTGTGGAATGTCCATTACGGGAGGTTTATAAGAACAAGTCAGACAAATATTTGTGAGGAGTGATTTAGGTACATCTAGGATCCATCACACAGAAGACTAAAGTCAGTGACCTTTCAAGATAACTCTCACCCCTATTTGTTTCCCCCTCCAAGTGACTGAATTTTTGACTGTTACTAAACTTAGTTTCCAGTTTGGTAAACCCTTAAACTCCACATTTTTCTTTAGGGACAGTACAGTACGAAACTGAAGATACTCAAAGTAGACATAAGCATTAACATTGTTTCTGACATAATACATTTACTTTTTCTCTGTAAGCACTCTTGAAAAAAACTGCACTGTTAAAATTTCATTTTCTTGCAAGCAAGCACATAGTACCTGCTTTTCTTTTCAAGAGACTCAGCTAACTTACTGTGAACATTTGCTACAATTATCAGGGCACTGCTCTTCAAACTCATCTTAACTTGATTAGTGATGAAATCTTTCCACATAACGAAGTTCGGCAGATTTTATTAGTAGTAACAGTAAGAAATTCTAGCAAGGGATGAATCAAAACACATCCTTTCCACTTAACTGCCATTTCTTACTTGGTGGAGATGTAAATGAATCTTTATTACTATGGTCTTTCCACTTCCAATTCTCCTGAGTTGACAGCAAGAGCTTACTTTTCATACAGAAATCCTCCTACCACCTCTGGCATGGCGTATTCTGGACTTGAACCTACTTTTCTTGGGTGTGACTGGGAGAAGAAAGATCAAAGCATTCATGCAAGTACAAAGTGCACAATAGAAGTAGTTTCTACTTCTAAAAATTTGAATTTTCTTACTGAAAAACTTGGTGTAGAATGGCATACAGCATGACAGGGAAAGTTTAATTTTTTCAATTGTTTTTCAATATCTGAACTGTTTTTCTTCATAAATCAAATCACAAAACCATCTAAGTTAGAGACCTAAACTTAGCTGAATTGTTCTTTGCAGTCTCTGGTTCTTTTCCCTTCAAGTCTCACTCAAAGTACAGCCACAGTTTCAGCAAATACTCTCAGGAATCTTTTTTTAGGTGAACTATATTATACAATAGGAACTTAAAGACAGATACATACTTTTGAAATAATTTACAGATAAAAACCCCCTCTTCTGCTTGATTCCTCAGTAGTTCCTCTCATCTTCAAGATGAAGCAGATAATATTCTTTCCAAAAAATCAGCACAGCTACCAGCTGTCTTCACATAGTTCACTTGCTAATGAAAAGCTATCAGATTCATGAGGTATGTAAGCTGAGCAGCTACAAAAGACAGGGCTACTTTATACTGCCTGAAATTTTGAAATATTTCTCATGTTCTAGTAAGCTCTGTATGCTTATTTTATACAAAGGAAAAAGTTTTTAATGTATGTTCTTATTTAAGGAAAAGCATCAACACTCTTAAATGAGATGTAGTAGATTTAATTTTCGGATAGTGTTTTTAAAAATATACCCTTTAAACTAAAGAAAGGCATATATCTACCAAGGATTCAGTATGAAGGGATTTGACAATAAAAACTAATACAATAAATAATAATGTAATACATTTAATGTACACAAAAATGTCAATGAAATCAGGAAGGTGATATTTTCATTACCTGACAAGAGCGAAACTGGTTGACTAGCAGCGTACATCTCTGTGGGTCTTTTCTTCCATCCAAACTGTCCAATTCAGCTGCTACTTGATTTAGTTCCTCATCAGCATAATAAAACTGAGCAAGGAGCTGTGGGTCTGTTCTCTGTATTGAAGACAGAGACATACACAATATTACATTATTTTTGCAAATAAAAACTCACTTCAGCTAATTGTATTTAATGCCTTTTTTTTTTTACATATAAGCCAGATAAGTAGCATGGCAGCATGGAAAAGAATGATCTTGAGATATTTAAGCACATTTACAATTCTTTTTCTACCTGGAAGAAAACAATCTCTCACTTAAAAAACTTGGGGCATTACTCAACTACTGTCATCTCCAAAACCATCCTGGCATTCTCACTACTTGTGGCATAATTAACTGGTGGAGCAAACAACTGAATCACAAGTTTTGTTTATTAAACAAAAGTACACTTCGGTTCTAGTCAAAACAGGACAAAGTTGCTTTCCAAGTTAAAACACACCCCCCCCCCCCCCCCCCCCCCCAATTTATCAAGCAATGTGATAATACACCAAGCACCATGGTAACCCCTGCAACATGATGCACAGTGCTATCTGGTCAGAATCCTCACTTTGAGGATCACAAGAATCAAGTCACTTAAGGGAAAGGTACTGCATCTACCAGGTACACTACCAGGGCCAAATGGATGTAAAGACTTCAAAAGCAAATAATATGACTAAACGAGGCATTACAGGGAGAAAACTACGCCACAAGTCTTCCAAGCAGCAAAGAACAGAATTATCACAATGGATTTTTGGCCACATTAAAACAAAACAGCAATTATAATGGAAAGAATATAAGAATAAAGGAATGCATCATCAAAAATATTGAAAAATATTAATAATAAAAGTTTACCCCATAAAAGGGATTTTTTAAAAAAATATTAACAACTGAAAATTCTGATTCCTATGAAAGGTTTCATCAAAATATTGGAAAAATAACAGAGATCAGTGTGTGTGGAGGGAGAAGATAAGAATTTTGACTCTTAAAAGACAGTGGAGATACAAGTGGGAGGAGGGAATAGCTTTTTGTAGGTGCCAGCAACTTGGTGAAAGATTCGTAGGCTCAGATAAGCACAACCTCATATTATTCTAAAGTAGTCATCAGTAAAACATACACAAGATTTGCGGGAGATGTATAGAAAACCTAAAATAGCTCTTAAGCCCAGTGTAAGAAACATTAAAACTATACTAACTGTAGACTGGGAATTAGAATTGTCACTAGATGAAAGAAAAAACGCCTCATACTACAGAAAACAAAAAGCTGCAAAGTATCCGAAATTGATTCTTAATGCACTGAAGAATGAAACAACAAAAATACTTTTAGAAGGACCAGGTTACGTATAGAACCAGTAAAAATAAAGACCAAGTTGCATGGAAGCAATTCACAGACTTAAACATGGGAAAAAAAAAATTAACATAGGGAAGAACTTCCAGGTAAAGAAAACCATTCGCTAAAAAGAAAACATTGCTTTTTATAACCTAAAAAAATAGCAAAAGCATAGAAATTATCAAGAAGCAACACATTTTAAATGACAACTAATGAAGATGTACAAGTACGTATGTCAGAGCAAAACATGTACCAACAGAAAAGAAAGTGTAATACAGTGAAGAAATTAGTCAACAGCAAAACAGAAGATAACATCACTTCAAAAGACAATATCACCAAATGCAACAAATGGCAAAGGACAAAAACACTGGGGGTATAATGAGGAAGTATATGTTGTGAACCATAACATTTTCTATCTGAAACACAAAACATTTCCACTATTGTAGACAAATAAAATACCAAAGTTCTTAAGGGATGGGCATATGGATGCAGTAGAATCAGAAATGCTGTCAATTAGCAAACCACAGGTTTAAGGCACTAATTGAGGTGATAAAGGTGTATTGAAGAGCTCAGGCTCGTCCTTCACATACACCCAGTCCTGCAGCACCAGTCCAGAAGACACTAACTGTCTGCAATCACAGAGAAAGATCAGTAGCAAACCTCGGCCAACAACAACACAGTTTCAGAAGTGGTAAGAGCACAATAAATGCTGTCAGAAATACGGGGGGGGGGGGGGGGGGGGGGGGGGGGGGGCGGGGGGGCGTGCACCAACAAAAAAAACAGTTATTTTTGCTTTATACTTAAAAAAAATTTCAACAGAAGGTACCACAACATATTGTTAAATTCCCTATTTTAGTCTTCACAAGATACGTATCCTGCAGAAGAATCATTTCAGGCCTTCATAGTAAAACAGCATTAAAACCTGCACAGCTGTTTAGTCCCTGAAAAGGAACAACAGAGTATTAACACCTTTTGAAGAGAACAGTATACATCCTCCACACTTGACAGGATCAAGGAGTTAACAACTGCAAGTATTTTATTGCCGTAAGACTTAAGGAAAAAGATTTAGTCTTATAAGTGATGCCAAATATGCCCTCAGTGTTACATGCTGAATTGGTTCTCAGTCAGCAATTTAATGAGAACAACAACCCTCCCTGAAAACAGTGGCACTAACTCCTGTTCCTACATGCCTTATTTGTGCATGAATATAGTGACTTTAAGGCTACCTTTAACATTGCTGTGAGCTGTCACACTGCCCAGCAGCTTCCTACATCACTACTTCACACCCACCACCCCAATTCTGAGGCAAGTCAGAAATGAAACATCTTTTCAGGAAGTTGAAATGTAGTAATCAAAGCATTGGTAGTTTTTTCTTTAAGCAGCCACTTTCTACAAAAGAAAGGGCCTTTCCAATCAGAAGTTTCCTCCTCTTAATCTTTCAAATGTTGTCTTTTATTAAGCAGTTTCAGTACCCTAAGTGTAAGCCGTCAAAAATTTACAGTCTTGAGTAATGTCTTCACTATAGCCTTGATATAAAGGTGCCCAGGGAGAAGAATAAAGCTTGCAATATATGGTCAGGGAAACAAACAAAATTCAAAATGAATGATAATATGAGGGAGGCCCTATAATTGAACTACTAAATTTAATTTTGTTTAGTTCTAAATTCCTGTATTTATAAAGTAAAGCTTAGTAAAGCACTTCTTTCAGCATTTCCCCTACCCAATTATTTTTATTATTTCCAATTTTTACATTTTCCTTCAGCATTTATCTACATCCATTAAAACCTTCTAGACAAAGCTGTGAAACAAAGATGCGGGAGTTTAGGTGTGTAATTGTATCAAAGCATGATTGCTGATTTATAAGCATTTAAATTGCACTGCAGAGGGAAAACAAGGCAATTTATTAAGACTGGTCTCAAGCAAAACAAGCAAGGCTGAGATACTTAGCTCCCACATGGCTGATCTTTTAAATTGGAGGGACAAAAGTTTTAATTGAGTTCTCTCTACTGTGTTATGTTTCGTGTGGATTAGTAGCATGATCTTTGATTAATAGTGTCAATCATATGTGGTCCCTGGCATGCCAAAGCTGCATGAAACTTTAAATCTCTTAGCAGGGGGCCATTTAAAGGAAATAACCACGACTTTCTAAATTCAATTTGTTCCAACTGGTAGCAAAAAATCAGAGATCGCGCCATGCTCAATGCCAATTTTTACTTTGAGTTTATGCAAAATATGTTTCAAATAATTCCATCCAAATTACTTATTATTCTTCAGCAGAATTAGTAATTCCCACCCTCAGGTGCTCAAATTAATAGAAAGACTTTATTTGAAAGCACCTGACAGGGAACCTACCCCTTAAAGTGGTAGTTTGTTTCAGGAATTAATCTCATTTACCATCAGATGAATGCATCTCATCTCTTGTTTTGATTTGCTAGACTTCAACTTCTAGATACTGCTTATTTTGCCTTTTTCCACTACAGCATCAAGTACTTACGTTACTTGTATTTGCCTACTTCTGTATCCACAGACTGCAGTAGCCCCTTTAATCATATCACAACTGTAGACTGCACACACGGTTTGGGGATTTTGGGGGGAATTTTTGTTTGGTTGAGTTTTTTGGGTGGGTGTGGGAGTGTGTGGAAGTTTTCTGTGTGTGGTGTTATTGTTGTTATTTTAAATCTGTTATCCCAACACCCTCCTGAGTGTAAGCTATGCAGGTAGGAGTCTCATTCTATAAGCACACCCTGCATTCCTTCTGTCTAACATTTCTTTATATTCCACATCTAACATTCAAAAGGATTCAGCCCACCAAACAGTCCAGCTATATTGACAGCACATAATTTACCATACCACTGGAGTACCATCTCCACAGATTTGAAATCATCACTTCATATGTGGGTCATAACTTATTATCCCAATTTGTATGATATACTCCAGTCAGTAGACAGGAGTCAGCACACCATCAGTTCCTTTTTTTTTTTTTTTCCAACATTTAGCCATGTCATATAATACTGCATTATTAACCTTATTTTAGGAAAGATCACTCACTGAACACTGAATATTTATTTTAGTGATTTTTACTCTTTATTAGGTACCACTCTCATTAGGTCAGAGGTCAAAACCAAAAGAAGACTGCCTGCCATCTGCAAGGATGGCAGTGTAAAACAGTGCATATCAAAAAGCTGTATTAACTATTGAACTGGTTACACTTGGGTTTTTGCCCATGAAGTCCTACCAATGAACAGTGACTAGGATTAGCTCTAGTTCAGTTTGTTGCATAATGAATTCTGATTTGATTTTTCAAACAGGATTTATATGGACTATAACAGAAAGTTAAAAGGAAAACATCTTAAATTAAAGACACCTGTTCGCTACAGGTTATTAGCTAAGTAACAGGTCTATAAGATTACCGATTACATGTTATCAGATGAAAAGAGGCTATTCTCACATCTTGTAAACAAGCTGGTCTATCAAAACCAGAAGCTGTCACTAAAAAAAGCGTCAACTAACTGGGAAAGGAAAACAGGCTTCTCAACACAGGACAGAAGTAAACAGCTAGACTGAAAACTGATACTACAAATGAGAAGCCATGGTGCTGACAGATCAATCTCAAACCATACAGTAATTCTGGAATTTAAGAATTGTCTTAAAAATCAAATTGCCAGAAATAAGCGTTTTTCTTGGGGACGATTTCCTCCTTTTGAAACAAAATTGCAAGTATCTTTTGCATGATTTTTAACAACAGCTTTCAAGTATCAATACTGCTTCTTTTTTGAATAACACAAAATACACAACATCTTATAAAGAAACTGACAGCAGCCCATAATTTGAACACTAAAGGTAATGTTTCCCCCAGGTTTCCATGATCCTTTGTAGGGAAGTAAAGATATTGTTCAGGCCTTTTCTTCTACTGACATTACAACAGGAACAGAGCCCTCCTCACCACTGCAAAGAGACAGAAGATGTCATCATCCCAAATGAGCCAAAGAATAGACTGAAGCACGGGAACCATGCAGATGAGCAAGATCCCAGCCAGTGATACAAGTATATTCTGATGCCTGCTAGTCATCCTTTGGAAAATAATAATTTTTTAATTGCTGATCTAAAGGCTATAGAACACCAGCTAAACCCCAACCCTGCTTAAAATAAAATTCATGGACCTGAGATAGAAAGCTCCAGGTCTCCCTTGTCTAGTAGCACTTTTCCAGCACTAAGCATTTATGTCTCTTCCACACACTCAGAAACCCTGACTTGATCCTTATGGGAAGAAACTATACAGAAAAGCATTAATTATATGCATTTTGCTGATGGTAAATCCAGATTGCTTTTTGACAAGGGAACAAAGTAAACCTACATCCATCAGGGTAACTTTTCAAGTAGTATTTGGTAATGGTAAAAAGTGCATTTTACACAAGTACTTGTATTTTATTACACATTGCAGCAACTGCATTCACAATCATGGGACGATACGGGGTGATAGTCCATGTGCAATATTTTCCGCTGCTGTAGGTGCCACAGGACACTACCCTTCCTTAGCCAGCATCAACTGCCTGCTCAACAATTTCTATTCTGCTCCAACTCCAACAGCAGAAGTGAAAAGTTTTCAAGAAAGGCCATGGCAATCACATCGGTGGAACTGTCTTTCATCTATGTAGCTTCCTTATTCCCCCTTTGATAAGGGAAAGGGTAGTATTAATGTCTCTATTACTGAGGGCCCAGTCGTTTTCAGTCTCAATCTGTTGTCTACTATATTTTCAAGAAAAGGAAAGCAGCACATTGTCACATGCCCAGATAAAGAGGATCAACCTCAAACTTTCCATTCCCTGAAATAAATGCTGGCATTATCAGACAATGTCAAATACGAACAATTACTGCACAGCATAGAAGTCAGAAAAGGGACTTCACAAGTGAAAGCACATTTCCTTTGAGATGGGAATTTGGAAAGGCTATAGGTTAAGAACTTGATCCTACTCTGCAGTGTAGAGAAAACGCCGTCTAACATTTTGGAAAACAACTCATTGTATGAGTTGACAACATGTTCTGTGCACAAGGCAGAATTGGGTCCTAAGCATTTTAAATATAGCCAGTAATGAAGCAACGCAGTATTTTTAAAACTTATAACTGATGTTGCATATAACTAGTTTTAAGCTAATTAAACTTAACTAAAACTTGAGTAACATTATCAGAAGGAAAAAGTGTTTTGTTCAGTAGTAATAGGATTTAGGCACAAAGTCCCAAGTTTATTCATTGCCAGTGTGAAAAATAACGGACTTAGTGACAGAAACTTATCCAATTGAAAAATGATTACACCAGTCACATTTGCACTAGTAGGCTTAACTGGCAGATGAAAAATTCCAAAGGTTTAAAGGATTTCTTCAGAAAAGGATACCAGCAGGATGACTTGTTACATCACCTCACATATAAGCAAATGTACTCACATCCTTCCTTTAGAGAGGTCCTCTGAATTTTTGGTTGATTTTCAAATGCTAATAAAAGACAATAAGAAGCAATAATTTGATTACAGGCAGGTGAGCCAAAATTTCTGATAAATTCAAATGTCAATTTTTAGTGGCAAAAATATTTCTTCGTATTAAATGAAAGAGGAACTCTGCTACTCCCATGTACACAGTTTTGGGAGCTTTTCTGTTTGGTTTTGTTTTTTTTGTTTAGGGTTTGTTGGGGTTTTTCCTTTTAATCTACTGAGTACCTGAAGTGCTATCCATTAATGAAAAATTCCCTCAACATTCATATTTTGTAGAATGTAATGAAGTCTTAAACTGGTGTTGCACATGCATAAGGACTCCAAGATGAATACGACAACTAGCAATTGGTTATGAAGATATGTAAAAAAACAAGCACTGTGAGAAAAGCTACAGCCTGGTTAAAGCTTTGCCAGCTGCTCTGTGTTTATCTACAGAATATCATTACACAAGTGAGAAAGACAGGTGAACAGCTTGTTAACACAATAATATGCTAGCAGCACCTTAAACAAACAATCAAAAAATCAGTGAGATTACTTATTGGACAACAAAAATCTGGCAGATGAGTTTTTGCAATACTAGTACACTCTCCCCAAACACATTTAAATGTTTCGTTTTCCCTACAGAATGGTATAATACCAGCCCCCCAAAAAGGAAAATCTGACAGTGGTTACAGTGAACTAGAGTAGCAAATATTTGAGACTGCCATGCAGTTGGTTTTCACTCATGATGGATTAAGTCACCATACAGAGTTTCTATTTTTGAGTGTTCATAATACTAATCTAGAAAAGCATGTGCTCAAATCCATATTTTCTGGGGGAATTACATAAGCATATGCTGAACACATATTACTTAATCTTTCGGACATGTACTCTACTGAATTGGAGTGCCCTGCAGCTGAACCACAGCTTCGATTTCTAGGAAAGACAGACAGATTTCAGGAAGAGAAAGGGGTTTTGCTGTGGGGAAGTCAACATGCTAAGCAGGTATGAGAAGTGATGGAGCTGCCACTTCTTCCATGTGAAGAGTGGGTAACCTGCAATGCTACCTCCACGCCCAGCCTATAGCAGGCTATTTTTAATTAGCAAGAAATTAGTCTTCCCCAAATTAAGTCTGCTTTGCCCATGATGGTAATTGCTGAGTGATCTCCCTATCTTTATCTTCAGCCCTGGACTTGTTCATCCTTTTTTCTCCCCCTGGCCTGTTGAGAAGGGGAGTGAGAGAGCAGCTGGGTGGGCACCTGGCAGCCAGCCAAGGTCAACCCACCCCACTGAACTTATAAAACACTTACAGAAAGCCTCCTCCTGCAGCTAGTATCTCCAAGTTTGACCTTAAGATAATCGCATTTCATTCTCAGCTGCTGCAAGAACATCAGGTTTAAAGAACAAATATTTACTCAGAAACAGCAAATTCAGCTTCTCAGGATATATATCAAAATGGGCAAATCACTCATTAAATGTTTTTATGCAGTTTACCTCAAGTTTGTCTAGATTTCTGTATTTAAACTCAAACATTACACTAAGTATCTATTCAAACAAAACAGATTCTGCAGTTTTTAGTGACTGTTACCTATCAAGAGGAAAATAGCCAATTTAGCTACCTGGACTTGTTGATCAATTACATTCAATTACACATCTATAGCCCCCACCTTACACAGAGAAATAGTGTGGCATTTGGAAGTGGCACCCAACTATTTTTCCTCCAATAATGCAAGCCCTCCATCTTGCTACAACACATCATCACAACTTCCTGCCTCAGAGAACTTTTTAACCCACTATAGTTATAACATGTTTTATGGATGCGTCTAAATATTTATAACAATTCCTAAACATTGAGGCAAACAATGACCTCTTCTTGGACATGTCCTCAATGTTAATGTCTTCCCACCCTTTTTTCCTTTCAGAATCAAGACTTCTATTCTAAAAAAAAAAACAAAAAAAACCACAACCAAAACAAAAACCAAAACCAAACAAAAAACAAACCAACACCCAAAACAAAGCAACAACACAACAAAAAACAAAGAACAACCTCATAAAAAAAATTTTGTGCAGCTGAAGGATTGCTTTGCAGTCTCTTTTCAGCTCCATCTTGTTTTAGCACGCACATATCCTAATAGGAATTTTTTTTTCCTCCCAGGTCTGTAGTTTCAGTATTTTGCTCATGCTTAGTAGACCTGGTAGAATGCCAATTTTGCCTTGCTGTTCAGTACCGACCTGTTTTGAACAATCTGCCACATACAGCATTTTACTTCTGGATCATGAAATAAATGTCTTCATTAATCAGGGCATAGACAAAACTTTAACAAGAGGGAAACCTGACCCAGCAACGAGTTTGAGCCTGCTGACTGTAAAAGAGTTACTCCATAGTCTTTCTCAGGTAGTAACAGGCATAGCACATTCCTTCAGTTTCTTCATATTGAAAGTGCATCTTTATTTTTCTTTGCCTCAGCAAACTTGCTTATAATGAGATGAAGGTGTTCCATATCATATTTTAATAAAAGCACAGTCATCTGTGTGAAGTTGCTCACACATAACCTCATTTGCCTTGTAGGAAGCTTTCTATAAGCTCAGGTGGAACACCTTGCCAGATGTTCAGGATTTAACTACCTTGGCATCATATCACTAGCACGATCAATCATTGCAACAAAAAGATTTCATCAGAACTCTGTTCCGAAACACATCTGTTCAAGCCCAGTGATGAAAGGAACTGCTCCTACGGCCCTCAGCACAGGAACTTTTCCCAGATTCTGCCTTCTGACAATAACTTCAAATGAACGTCTGTGTAAGTAAATCTTTTGATCTTATTTCCACTATTTCAGCTAACTCATATAAACAAGTAGCTTTCCGAGTGCCATTATCAGTCAAACTGGGTTTCTTATTCTATCTTCCAGATATTAGCAAGCTTCAGTTGATGTTTGTCCTGTGCTCACTAAGCACTTACCTGTAGAGATTCATGTCTAATAACAAATGTGCTCAAGACACAGTCCTTCAGTCAGAGCATTTAGCATCATCTCTGTTTGCAGAGAGTCCCCACCTCCTTTTAGGTAGGGACCTACCTAAAGTTTTAGGGAACTTTTAGGAACTTCATTGCTTTTAAGGACTTGATACCAAGAGTACTATCCTTTTTCCAAGCATGCTTGAACATGAATAGTGGCTTTCAAAATTACCAGAAGATGGGCAAGAACAGAGAGAGGAGAAAGGCACCAGACAAACCATCTGAAGGACCACAGAAGACCTTAAACCGTACTAAAAACTTTTGAAACAGTCCATCAACAAAACCAAAATATTTTCAAATACACAAGAAGCATATATTTGCTGGAAGACAGTAAACTAACTGGGTGACAGTGCATGGGAGAAGGCTCCCCTGCATCCCTGCTCGCACCCCCTGCTGAATTGAATCTTTTTGCTCAATTAGGCATTCCTGGGTCTCTTCAGACAATATCCTCAAGCTCTGCCCTTGGTCTCCTGGTCATGCAGAAAATCTCTCCTGGGAAACAAATGGGTTTGTATGGCTATTCCTGTTTTCTGTGCTAGCTCAGCACACAGTTTTAGTTTGACCATTTCTCCTCAGCAGCACATATGCTGGATAAGCTGTATCAGTCTTCAACTATTCTGGCCCCCACCCCCACCCCAAACCAGTTCATTTTAAATCAAGACACAGAATGCACAAAAACTAAGCAGAAATTAAACACAAACATGAATGCTCTACTGTTATATATTCTCCTAAGATGGACAGTTCTATATTCATTGAGAGGCAGGGAAAAAAAAACCCAGACCAACAAAGAAAAGAACCAAACCCTCTAATCACTACATATTAGTGATTCATAGAAGGATTTATAAATCACATATCATCTCCTCTGGCAAGATCAAGTTTCTCAGAACTGTTTGCTGCCTGTTTAGGTAAATATAAAAAACCAACACAATTATGGTACTACCTATTTCATGAAGAGACACTTTTCCCACATCCCAAAACCAGCTTTCAGAAAATCCTACTGCCTATTACTCTATTGATCAGCAACATCACTTTCACATTATAAGTATACATGTTCACATTCTCCCCAAATGGATTCTGCAAACTTCTGGTTGCCAAGTATTTTCTCTAGTATGCTAAATGACAAAACAGGCAAAGGCATTAATTGCAGAACTGCTGTTAAAAGCAAGGAAATGCATTACCAGTAATGCTTACTGTAATACTTAAAATGGTTTGGCAAGAACACAATTCAACCTAGTCTTCCTTTGTTGTATTTGATAATAGCATCAAAAACCAACATTGGAGACACCAAAAAAAAGATAGGGACATCTGATCCTTGAAAAATGTAGCATGCTTAAGTAGTGCAAAAATGTTAACTCATACATGTACATTTCACTTCAATTTGAACAGAGACACTTACTGCAGGTTTTTATCAGCAAAAAATAGTAACCTTTATCTTCCACCACAGCTGAACTTCACTCTCTACCACCACTGCTCTACACCCCAGTCGGACTCCAGAAAAGAACACTAACTAGGGACCACACCGAAATCAGAGGCAGACTCATGACTTCTCTCACATGTTATGGGGCAAAGAATACCAGTGCTTCCAAAGCCTTACAGAAGAACACCTGCTGGAGTACCTGTAGCTTACATTTCAGTGGCATAACAGGTTAAGAAGTTCAATTGGTTTTACTATGAATAATGCATCTGACAGAAGGTTCAGCATACGTGCAGTCTTGGATCAAAGCTATTCATTGCTTTGCCATTGAGAAACATTGAATATTTTTTCTCTGAAGAAAATAATCAACATAAAATCAAAGTGTCAAAAAAGTTCCCTGACGTTTGTGAAATCAAAGTTCTTTATTCCCAGCAATTTCAAGACTAGTCTGAAAATCGATGGTAATAGCTGCATCCAGCCTGATTTACACAGCTGTCCAACCTACAGTCACACAATCACATTACTTGCCTAAAACGTGGGCATTTGCTCCAAAACAGGCAAAAATAACAGTTGTCATCTCCCATCCCTGCTTCTTCCTGCTCAAGCCTTTCTGGTTAGTTTAACAAATTCAAAGTGGAGGTCAGAACTTGGAAGTACTTCCTCAATGCAGTCTTTGCTTGAACCAGACAAGTCTCCCTTCAGCCCAATCAATACTTTGTTGACCCATTCAAAGGTTCAAAGATGAGAACTGAAGACCCCTCTAAATTTGCGACAAGCATGGCAGTATAATTTCTTTCTGCAGGTAAGACACATCTGTTCAAACCTAATGAACTAAAAATCTCTTTTTTTGCCCTTACTTGCTCCCTTAGAGACAAGCTGCCTTGCATCCAAGTTTAGCTCCAGTACTTGTAGCCTTTTCAATTTTGCTCCCTCCAGCAGGGATTACTGTTGCACCAAACCTGAATCACAGCTCTGCTTTAATTTTCAAAATCCAGTACATGTGACATGGGCAAGGCTGCAGACTGCAAATACCTGCAGAACTTCAGGGACTACCAATGATCATCTAAAAAGTCTCAAGGCATTATTAAACATAAAAACCCCACTTTTAATATATACGACACCAGCAACTGCAGAGAAATACTTAAAGGAGACCTGTATTTTGCACTTTTGTGGCAATCTGGAAACACACTCAAAGCAATTAATTGAAAAATCTTACAGCAAAATGCTTTAGGTTATTCCTCCAAGCAGTTGGTTTATTTAGTCAGGTAACAGTTTCCTCATGTACTGAATATTTTACGACTTCTAAAGCTACATTGTTTTTATCAAAGTATAGGTGAAATACAGCATTCCCTTTGTGTATTGACATACATGTCAATATAACATAACTCAGATTTTTTTGTACCTTCTATTTGTTTTCCTTTATATAATTTTCATATTATTTGTAATTATCAATGATATACATAGAAAAATCATTACAAGTTTGGTTAAAACAGAATATATCCAATTAAAGGCTCTGTTCAGGACGACACAATAACTTCAGAAGATGATGTTATTGCATCCTAAAATTGTGCTGTGAACACAAACACTATTCAAAATCATGACTAACATCTATACTTACAGTGTGTGTTGAGAAACAATTCTTATTCGTTTACTTTTTGGTTTATTTATTTGAGAGAAAAAGGAAGTTCAGAATTTATCAACTGGAGATGACAGGCTGAAGAATATAGCCTGGAACTGATTAAGTTTGAGGATATGCATATATTTTGGAGGAGTATCAAAGATTATTTATATTCAGCAAAACACATTTATGAAATGGACAGAAAACATAGCAACGTAAATGAAGCTGGCATTTTACTTCTGCTCTCCAAGCAGCTACTGCTTGATTGTTCACGTTACTACAGACAACACTCTAAGGACTAGTCAGGTCCCAACACAACCTAAGACAGAGGAAAGGGCATTAACTATAGGGTAAGGGTGTGTAATTACAATAAGACAGTAAAAGTGCCAACTGATTACAACATGACGAATCATTTTGGGGATATGCATTTATATATTTATTCCATATATAGCAAAATAATCTGTCAAAAACTATGGCAAAATTAATTTTCAGGAGGTACATGAATGCAGATCATTTCACAAAAACCAGTTTGAGACAGGCAGTTTCTGCATTTAAATTACACAAACTCCACATGTGAAATATAGTAATCATTGTTTAACACATCACCGAATGCTTAAGCACTGCAACAAGGAAGGCAATAAAAATATGAAGTACAGGGTACAAAAAAGCACAAACAAAAGCACCCAAGCTAAGACAGAAGCTAAACCCAGTACTACTGCTGAGAACAGGACACATATAGAAAAGAAAGATAAAATTGAAAAGATACATTTAAGCCCAACGCAAACCTCACCTCTTTGAAAAGCATCTTCAAACTCCATTGTAAACCCAGCCCTTCTCCTCACTGGTAACTTCTGAGCATCAAGTCCCAAAGCTAACTTCTAAAGCTATGACAAATGCAGGCCCCCTAACAGGATAAGTTCTAGAGTAAATGAGGCAACTTGAATTATGAAAATTACATTAACAGCTCTTGTGTGTGTATATATATATAATTGTCTTTGTAAAAGACAATTTCAAGAAAGCTATGCAAGTTACTTTAGTCCATAAAAATCCCCTACATTACCTGTGAAATGAAACTTGCTAAATTACCAGAAGAGCCATTACAAACATCTTCATTTCCCATGAAATAATTTCATTAGACAAAACATGAAAAACCAGGAGACTGCTAGACTTCCTAATGATTACGTATGTTTTTCACTACAAAGCTGTTAACACTTGTGAAGAGCAGATGTGTACATAAAAGAGTCTGTCCTATATACCCCAAATTTCTACAATGGAGCCTAATGAGACTGTGGTCTCCCACCCCTCCATTATCAGGGTAGCATTCATTCTTCTCATATAGTACATGTGTGGCCTCATGTTACTGCCCCAGCTGCACTCAGCTCAGTTTGCCAAGTGGCCCAACAAAGCCTTGTTACTCCCAACAAAGAGGAAATGGGAGAACTTTCTCCCATATGGTTAATTTCTCTTGGGACATATTGTTACATAAAAACTTTTGTACAGTGCTTAGAGCAAGATACACTGCATGAAAAAATTTCAAAAATAAAAATCAGAATTTAAAAAGAAAAATTCCTTTTTTCTTCATTCTGCCCAAGCCAACACTGATTCAACGTTCTTCCCCACGTATCATCCTCTGCAACAGATGGGAAAATTCTCTAGCAGAGCACCATTACACACTTCAGCAATGAATTGTAGAAGACAACATGGCTCTCATACATTTCATTTCACATGCTGAGGAATTTATTCTGACTTGCAATGGATGATGCTACAATAAACCCTTGCCTTAGCGCACCTCACCACAAGCATCACTCAATACAGGAGACTGTAATTTGGAAAAGGACATTGCCCTTACCAAACACACTCAATCATGCCTGCTTCCAAAAAACCATTGGAGCCAGAATATTGTTACCATAAAAACTTACTGCTTAACAGTAACACTATAGCAAAACAGTTGAAACAATACAAAACAAGCTGGAACTCCCCAAAGTCTCTCTCAGGCTGCTAAAAGCCAGATGCAACTGGACTACATGCAGCTGCAGCAGATATGAATTTGTTTTGGCAGACTGGTCTTCCTCACGCACTGAACCATCTCTCTCCGGGTGCATGAAGTGCACCTGCCTGCACTATACCAAGTCTTTCACTCTTCAGTTTTCCAACCTTCTTCGCCCTTCCAAAACAAAGCATATTGCTCCTCACCAAAGAACCAAGGCATTCATGCTGTAAAGGACCTGACAAAGTAAAATATGGAGGAATGTTCCAGTAAGTATATTTAGCTGGAGGGAAGTTACTTAAAATCACTTCCTGAAAAATAGTACTTATGTGGAAAGCAACAGTTCATGAAAAGCAACATGCCAGTTGAGGATGGGACCCAGAACATCAGATTTCTTTCAGAGGGAGTAAGATAACCCAGACACATATGGCACTTTACACCAGAACTAATTTTAAACATTTATTTTCTCTGGGTCTATTTTTAAAATCAGGCCAAAACCCAGAACTATACTCAAGGCTAATGTTCTGTATTCACAGTATTCTAGCCAAGTTTAGGATTGTATTGGGTTTGTGTGGCAGGTTTTGGTAGCAGGGGAGGGGCTGCAGGGGTGGCTCCTGTGAAAAGCTGCTGGAAACTTCCCAGGATCCAAGTTGGACCCACCGCTGGCCGAGGCTGAACCCATCAGCAATGGTAGTAGCACCTCTGGGATAACATGCTCAAGAAGGGAACATGCAGCAGAGAGAGGAGTAGAATGTGAAAGAAACCCCTATGCAGACAGCAAGGTCAGTGAAGACCTGGGGAGGAGATGCTCCAGGTGCCGGAGCAGAGATTCCTCTGCAGCCCATGGGGAAGACCCACGGTGAGGCAGGCTGTCCCCCTGCAGTCCAGGGAGGTCCACGGGGGAGCAGATCTCCACCTGCAGCCTGGGGAGGACCCCACGCCGGAGCAGGTAGGTGCCCAAAGGAGGCTGTGACTCTATGGGAAAGCCTGCTGTGCTGGTTCTGGCTGGCCTAAGAGTTCATTTTCTTCACAGTAGCTAGTATGGGGCTATGTTTTGGATTTGTGCTGAAAACAGTGTTGAACTGATAACAGGGATGTTTTCGTTACTGCTGAGCAGCGCTTACACAGAGTCAAGGCCTTTTCTGCTTCTCACCCCACCCTGCCAACGAGTAGGCTGGGAGGGGGCACAAGAAGTTGGGAAGGGACACAGCTGGGACAGCTGACCCCAGCTGACCCCAGGGATATTCCAGAACACAGCACATCAAGCTCAGCATAGAAAGCTGGGGGAAGAAGGAGGAAAGGGGGACATTTGGAGTGATGACGTGTGTTTTCCCAAGTCACTGTTACGCGTGATGGAGCCCTGCTTTCCTGGGGATGGCTGAACACCTGCCTGCCATGGTAAGTGGTGAATGAATGCCTTGTTTTGCTTTGATTGTGTGCACGGCTTTTGCTTTACCTATTAAACTGTCTTTATCTCAGCCCATGAGTTTTCTCACTTTTACCCTTCTGATTCTCTCCCCCGTCCCACTGTGAGGGGGGTGAATGAGCAGCTGCATGAGGCTTAGCTGCTGGCTGGGGTTAAACCACGACACCCAAGCCGGAGCACCCTGAAGGACTGCATCCAGTGGAAGGGACCCACGCTGGAGCAGTTTGTGAAGAGCAGCAGCCCATGGGAAGGACCCACATTGGAGAAGTTAATGGAGAACTGTCTCCTGCAGGCGGGACCCCACGCTGGAGCAGTGGAAGAGTGAGGAGTCCTGCCCCTGAGGAGGAAGGAGCGGCAGAGACAACGTGTGATGAACTGACCATAAACCCCATTCCCCATCCCCCTGCACCACTGGAGGGGAGGAGGTAGAGAGAAGCGGGAGTGGAGTTGAGCCGGGAAGGAGGCAGGGGTGAGAGGAAGGTGGTTTAAGATTTGGTTTTATTTCTCATTATCCCGTTTTGATTTGATTCATAGTAAATGAAATTGATTTTCTTTCTTCCCCAAGTTGAGTCTGGTTTTTGTGCATAAGGTATTTATATATTAAGGATAAACCCCTCCTTGCCAGACCACGGCTGGGAGCTGGGAATCCTACAGCAAACACACACACAAAGTTCAAATCTCTTATCATAATAGGATCCCCTTCAGTAAAGACATACAAGTCTGGTATCATGGTAAGACCTCAGCTGCAAGAGGTTGTCTAGGGCCCTAGCAGCATTTTAACTGGATGCAACACAGTAATTTGCTATTTTAAAAACCCCAAAGCAAACAAATATCAGTAAAGTATAGTTCTCCTCATTTTCCATCACATGTCACTACATACAATTTTATCAAGCTTTGTACTATTCTCTGCAGTTACCTCAAAATTACTAGAAAGGCTCAAAACAAACAAGTGGAAGAGATATCAATTGATTCTCAAGGGAGAGACAACCCTAACCAGAGACAGCAACTTGCACAATGCCACAAAATATAATATAATCAAAAAGTTACATACTCAAAAAGTGGACTTCCACTAAATACATGTCTTTCCACTAAATACATGTCTTGTACAGAAACTGATAAATAAGGTGTTTGCTGGGAGACACACATCCTAAGTGAGCATCACTGACATACACAGAATAGTGAGCAGTGTACTGTTAAAATTTTAGTATCTACACTTTGGTTGTTTAAAGAACATGATGTGCCCCTTTCCCTTAAGCCAAAAGAAAGTCTGGATTCAGTGCTCTATAAAGCTCTCAGTTCTCAATCACAGATTATCACAAATTTACCATCCCAGTCTCTAATATTCTTTTACATACTTTGAAGAGATATGAATATACATGCTTGGTAGTGAGAAATTAAATCTGTCTGCGTCTCCTGATTAAGCTGGTAGTTCATTACTTCACATTCCTACCTGACTTACGGAGTCCATGCAAAGGTTTCTAGACCGTTATCCAGCCTAGCCAGAAATGCCACCTAGACTGGGACAACACGCTCTGAGGATTTCCTCCCCATTCATAAAATCAGCACAGTTCCTAGCCGGGAAGAGTGTCAAAAGCAGCAGTTTTTTCAGACTATTTCTTAGGTCTGTCTGTCAGCTTGTGCCAAGAAAAATCTCACTTAGGCATAAACAGCCACAGCACCCCAGGAAGAGAGAGGGAAAAGTGTAACACCAAGCAGTCTAAAGGAAAAACAAAGTTGAGTACAGTTAAACCACACCACATTCCCCTGAAAACTGAGATTAAGGATCTGGTCCAGTTTTGAAGTGTCATATCCAAAGATACTACACCTCTGCAAGAAGAATGCTACCCAGCCCCACGCAAGACCATGAATGCAAAGTAAAAAGACAAATTCTTGAAGGGCAAAGTACAGCCAGGAACAAACATATGCAGTCATTGCCTTCAAAACTTTTCAGTTCCATGCAGCAGATGGCTTAGCTATGCCAAAATACATCTGAAGTACAAGATGCGGTCACTCATGGAAGCTCTTGCTACTTGATTCCCCCAATTTGTCCTCTAGGACCAGGCTGCTGAGGCAGCCCTCTGCCGACATGTCATTTCTCCTCAGAAAAAAATTATCAGACGGAAGTGAAAAAGTTGACATCATACCTGATGGCTCCAAACTACACATGGATTAGCAGCCTTGGCTTATACCCCAAAAAGCTTACACAGGAAAACAGGTAAGATGTAAAGAACCAAGGTTAATTTCAAGAAAAATTAGTAGTCACTTCCTAGGGAGATAGATGTGCTGCTTTTCTTGGTCAATGCCATAAAACTTGCCCCAATAGCTTTGCACCAAATAAGATACTTATGAATTGCTATCAAACGAATCAAGATTAAAACACTGGCAGGACAGTGATACAGAGAGAAAATGGCATAACAAGAGAGAGAGAATGATCTCCTGGAAACTGCATCTACTACTAGGGTAAGGTAAGAATTATCTTTTAAATTTTTTTTCCTATGGCTGATGGAAAAACCTTGGATTAAAAATCCATTCTGCCTGTAATACAGCTCCACTGAACATACTAAAGGCATTCCAAAAAACCTAATCCTTACTTGTATGTTGGCAATACCTCATTCAAGACAATACCAATGTTCTTGAATCAAGCAAAAAAAAAACCCAAAACCAAGAGGTCATGATTATTACTATGGATTCATCAGGAAACTAGAAATTACAATATATGTTGCTTTGATTATCAGAAAGTCAGAGGAGAAAAGTGAAAAGGACACTTTCCATCCAGGAGAGAAGAATAATCTACACAGTGGACTTTAATTACTTGCACTAAGGGCAGGCAGCTTTAGTGGTAACACACCACAGGATGCATTCATTTGAGTGAATGCACCGATGGATTTATTTTTCCTAATGCCTTGAGATCACCGAGTCTCCTGGACGTGATGGCAAAAGTTATGGTGCAGCAAAGTTGGATGACTGAGAAGAAAGGACAAATGCATGAGCTCTGTTTAACAGGGAAGAAAGTTTTCACACATGCTCAGGTTTATTCTTCTGGTGGTCCAAAATTTTTTTCCTTAAAACCAAAATCCTAGTACATTCTCATCAGAATGTACATGGCCATAAAAAGCAAAAATATTTTAACATATGTCTAATATGATAGCTGCAAAATAATTTTAGAGAACCAGATGAACCTTTAATCCTACACTGTTCACGTCTGCACTAGCACAAGTTCAAATACTAGTGTTAGGGCATCTAGACATTTCCAGGAATCTTGACATCTGGTTTCTATACCCACAAAGAGCTGTTATGGTTATTTTGGTTGAGTTTAAAAACAAGCTATGGAACCACTGCAGCACTCTGGAAAAAAAAAAATATTTAAAGTTGGTTTATGTGTAAAAACATATTATAATGTAGAATTATACATAAGGTTCCCCAGTGACTGTTTGCTTTACACAGGAAAGGTTAAACTGCTTAGAGAAAGATGCTAGAAAACGAAGCCCATCCTGTTTTTTATTGTCAGCCATTGCCATTCAAACATCATACTACCCTACTAAGGTAAAAATGAACTTGCTTGCATATACCCAGGTGAAATTCTACACTGTGTAATAATAAACTACAAAGAAATTTCAAAAAAATGCTAATTGGATTCCACATCCAGCATTCCAGAGCACAGTAAAATACTTCTGTCCAAGAAATAGCTACATTCCTGTTCTTTCTGTGTTCTGCAGCATATGGATGAACAGCCAGGCTGAAGGCAGACTTAGACAGATTTAGAGATTTGTATACAAGGAGGAAAGAAAAAAAAATTCTTTGCTGGTTGCCACTGAAAAAGTTCACATAAAGCACCAAACTGACAGATTGAACTGGTTGCCGATAATGAACTGATAAAACAGAACGCCTCTTCTTAAGAAGCTGGAAGAAAACTTTTTAACTCTTTGCTTATCCTATTTATCTCACAAACACAAAACAATTGTTTTGCAACATCTACTTTTTCAGTGGCATCTTGAGAGTGACAAAGAGTCACTGGCAATAAAACCAGTTCTCTCAACACATTTATTAATGTGGACATGCCAACAAATTCTTAATAGCAAAAAAGTAGGCATTCATGGGTGTTACACCAGTCCCCATACTTCCCATCTTCCATCTTCTGATTATTAGCAAAAAACCTAATTTCATTCTAGCTTAGCAATGACCTAAGTAATTACAGTTTTCAAAAAACTGCTGTGTCCCTTACTACAGTTTAATAACCACCCTTAATATTTATATTACCATAGTTCTAAACAGGCTTCATCATCATCTGGTTATGCTGCAATGCTCCCAAATCATCCTGAGAAACCATCTCTAGCCTCAAGACTTCAACTTCACAGCAAGCTTTAAAGAAAAAAACAGAAGGAAGAACCCCAATAAACAGAAGGCACGAAACAGACTGGCTTGGTAGACCTGTATGAGGTATTAGCTCTGCACTGCTTTCCCTCCCTTGCCATTCTGTAATACTGGTTGAAGTCCTTGTCTACTTGCTCAGATGTTCAGCTTTGCTCTTACAGAAAAAAATGTATTTCTGAAAAGGAGGTATGACATAAATACAAGGTGTAAGAGCATATTTTGAGACCTAATAAGAGGATTTGTTTTCAGAAGCTGGCTTCTACTTGTATGTGTAGTCTTCACAACGATTTGTTGCAGAGCAACAATTACTTGGATTTGACTCGTGTCAAGGAGCTACAGACATGTTATTCTTTCAACATTCAACAGCAAACAGAACAAGCCAAAAAAGACAACCTAGAGTTAATCACCTCTATTTTTATTCAAACATCTCCAGAAAACAAACCAACCATGCAAAAAAAAAAAACCCCATAGCCCCATAACACTGTATTCCTGTTGCATTTAGCACATAACTTGATGTCAGGTTCATAGGTTCAATGACAATAAGCAAGTTACAGAATACAAGACAGCATTAAGTTGCTCCCCATTTTCTTTTAATCAGAAAATGTCTAGCATTTTGCAAATTTAAAAAGTAGTGCTATCACTATAGCACTACCACAGCAAACCTGAAGGTTATTCTTTAAATCCAAAGAAATTGATATTTAGATATAACTGTGCCAGGAAACCATCCATACTTTTTCAGCGGCACTCTAACACAGCATCCAAGCACACCCATTAACCACGTAATTCAGCTCGCAAAGCAAGGGGAGAAAACATTCACTGCTAACAGGCTCTGTCTACACTATTGCTATCTACCCATGATGTGTAGCTTCAATTTCAACTAACAGCTGAGAATTATTACAGTAAGAACTCTGCAAACAAATGCAGCATCTTCTTACAGGTTCACTCAAACCTGTAAGTCGACAGATTTTTTTAAAGCATTGTAAATGAGAACTCAAGTGTATTCCCATTCCAAATGCAATGGACAAGCCTTAATCCCATAACGAACAGTGACACAAGGACAGAACAGGTATCTATCTAGCCCAGGGTCCCATTTTCAGCTGTGGATCACAGATATCCAAAGACTACATGGATAGCTGGAATCTGGCAAGAATTACCTGTAGCTCAGCAATCTTCTGAACTAGAGTGATGTCCAGGACTTCACTTATTCCATTCATCTAGTTGCTTCCTGAAAATACTGTAAACACTGGGCATCTGCAGCATCCTAGGGCAAGGTGCTCCACACGTCAGTCATGCGCTGAGGAAAACCAGTGAATCTTTTGTTTGTTCTGACCCTGCTTCATACAACGCCCCTTAGTTTTTGTACTATGAGAAGAAACGTGAATCTCTTCCCTGCTCACCACAGTATTCTCACATAAGCATCTATCACGTCACTGGTTTCTGTGTTTTGTCTCAAATCTAGAACTAGTAATGAGCTAAACAGATTAGCCTCATCAAGGTGTTTGCATCGAGTTTGCCTGTTAACATACAGAAGGGACACGTCAAACTGAAGCAGAGACAACAAACACCAGAGAGAATGGAAGGAAGGTGTAGGAAGCAATGCTTGCTGAGGAAGACACATCTTCCAGTGACTAATGATAGCCAAGAAGGCTCTCTGGCATGCTCAGAATATTAATGAGCATCCTTGAGCCTCAAGGTTTCCTCCAGAAGTTTGTCCAAGTATCCTGTAAACATGTACATACTGAAATACTTGGTGGGGCGCGAGGGGGAGACATGGCAGTGGCTGGCTCTCTCCAGCAAATAATGAAGAAAATTAAGAAAAGTGAGAGTGTCTGTTTTAGCAACTAATCTTTACCCATGTCCTCTACTAAGACAACACTGAAAGGATGCTGTTGCATTTTGTTCAGACGCAGATGTAAATAGAAATATCTTTAAATACACGCCGACACTTAGACAGGTTTTTACTTGCAGACTAAAAACTGGAAAAAAACAAGAAATCAAGACAACGGACTGTAGCGTACAAAGCTTAGAACCCATTAAGGTTTTTTTAGCTACATATAAGAAAAATTTCATGACCCAAAGGACCACCACATACATCAACTCTGAGTTAAGTCAAAGGCACACAGTGCACAAACCTTGTTTAAGCAGGGACAAGTCTAATGAGTGCCTCAGCAGAGAAATGATGCCCATTCAGCCTAACTTCACTGGAGCCTTCAGAGTAGTCACAGCTGGACTGTTACCCCAGAGAAAGACCTGGGGCAAGGCCTGCATGAACCAGCAGAAAGCACCACTGTGAAACTAACACCCTGGTTATTTTACCCCTGGAGCTGAGTAGCACTTACACACTTTATTACCAATCATACTGAATGTTTTGCAGTAGCATTTGTTATATGCTTCAAAGCACAAAATAAAAACCATGACTCAGGAAAATGAGGTAAGAAGTGGACTTTCACAGTTAATGTGCGGTAATTTAATGCACAATAATCTTGGTTCATGATCACATATTTGAATTGAAATGAACCTTCAAGACAACTAATATTCTAAGAAATTTGCATTTTTAGTACAGAAACCGATGGAACTGAGAATTGCCACCAAGCTGCAGAATTGACAAATCCCATTTTCCTCACTGTAGGTGAAAACAGAAAAAAAATTGGACTTGTTCTGAGGAATGTGACTATAAAAAAGAAATCAAGGAAAAAGAAAATACTTTGAGCAAAAAGGGTAAGAAAAGTCTGCATACACACTTAGAAAATAAGGTTTCAAGGCAGAAGATGAGCCCTAGACCTGGAAAATGAAGTTATAATCCAAACTGGGTTTTGCTAATTTTTTTTATTACATGGTTTTTTTGTCATGTTATTTTCAGATTTATCTAGAGGTGTCACTATCCAGCCAAAGTGGAAGCATGGAACCAAATACACAATTCATCTTTACAACATGCTACATACAAGTTTCCTCAATTATTTACTTATAAAAGTAAAAAAAAAAGGTATGCCAACTATATAGGTAATCTGGATAAATTCAAGTTTCAGAAGTAACTTTCCACTTTGTAAAGCAAAACCAATCCAGGCTACCTATGACCACACAGAACCTCCATCAGACTTCAGAGAAAGATTTTTGATGTTTGGCATGTCTTTCTCCTTTCTTTAATTCTTCACTAGAGTCAACTTTACAGATCTTCACAGATATAGAATTGTTGATGCAGCGTGAAGACTAGAGAAAACACCACTAACACAACAAATAAGACATCCAAACAAGAAAACTTCATATTCATATTGGTTTTCCCTATTTGTATAGAAGTGTTCAGGTGCATCTAATGAAAAGCAAAACCTTTCAATCAATAATATTTTATAAGCTTTCTTATTCTTTACCTCTTATAAATTGCTTATAAGGTTGCTTATGCATTACTGCATTTCACAGTTTTCAGCTTTACTACATGACCTCCCCTTTGCTGAAACTATGTCACCAAGAAACTTACTCTAATGATTTATTTAAATAAAACTGGTTTTCCACCAAGGCTTGCCCAGTTGGGGGCGGGGAGCAGAAATCATTAAAACTAGTAAATGTTTCCGTATCAAGTTCTCTGCTTTTTACAAATCCATTATTAAATGGCCATGTTGGAGAGGTATGAGCAAAACCAAGTAACTCCAGCTACAGTTTTCAGCTGCTGATGTGATACAGACTGTAACCTGAAGCATTGCTAGGCTGGTGACATTTTGGTAAGGAACCATGATCTGAAGAAGCACTAAGCTGAAAACTGTATTGATTAAAGAAGACAAGGGAAAATAAAAAAAAGAAAATAGAAATAGAAACGAGGAGGCCCCCAAGGTAACAGCAGAACTTGCATCCTCTTAACTCTTGCAGCTGACATTAGTAGCCTCATTCAATTAGTGTGTTTTCTCTTACTGTGTTTCTTTCAGTTTTCTAATTTCTATTCTATTCTTGAATAGAAACACTTTAGCTCTTAAAAAGCCATTTTACAAACCTTTCATTACTCAGAAACTGAGCAAAATAGTATTAAAAAAATCAAATAAGATTAAAAAAGCAGAATGAGACAACAAATGGATTAAATAAGGAATGGACCTCCCTGATCTTAATTCTATTTTAACTTTCATGTGTTGTGAATTGTGAGAAAACTACCAGCTTTGGGCCTGGCAATGCTGCTGAGTGCTGTATGAGTATGTTACCAACATTAGAACTGAATCCCTCTGTGACCATGGAATAGTTCTAAACCTTTAACAATATGGTTATGGCCTTCAATTTCAGCCTGCAACTGTATGATTAAGTTTAATAAAACTGTGGTCTACCCTGTGACTCACATGAGAAGTCATCATGAACATTTGTTGCACTAGACCCATAACATGCCCATCTTGCATGTGGAAAATTAAGGTAACATTTCACTCTCACAGCACTCACTTAATGCAAACCATTCCAATACGGAAAAACATTGTGAGAATGAAGCCATAAGTGTTTATAAAGCACTTACGAGATTCTTGGATAAAAGATATTATAATTAAAAATTAAATTATTCTAAACTAGTGGGAGGCATTTTACATCCTTCCCTACCAGAGCTCATACCCCCACGCACAGCACCACTGCTACAACACTCCCCACTTTCATGGAGCCTGCAGGGACAGAATCCAACTTAATTCCAAAGTTCAACCCTACCTGAAGCTGCAAATCTGAAACTACTGCAGCTGAGGAAATTCAGCTTTTTTATTTAACTAAGGCCAAGGCACACTAAATATGAAACTTTCAGCCTCACTTAGGCTAGGAATCAATACAGTAACCCTTCAGTGAGCTTAAAAAGTATTGCTACCATAGCTTTTTACAATTTAAAAAAAAATCAATACTTGCGGAAAAAAAATATCATGACTAAGCAGTAAGAAAGGTTACTGAGACATTAAAATAAAAAAAATTGTGAACACTTGTTCACAAGATTTTTATTACAATCTTGCTTTATTACTTGTGAGCCAAGTTAAAAAAGCCCAACAAGCTTTGCTGAAACAATTTTTCATGTATACAGCAATTATTTCATATAACAGAAGAGCTATATTTCACATTTTAAAGCCCACTACACCTGAAATTCTACAAGCACACTGTAATGGTCTCCATAATGAAAGAAAAATGGCTATAAGAAAGCACTGACATCAAGAATTTATTGTGCATCTGTCTATAGGTATATTAACTTTTGTCTTGAAAAGACTACAACTCTGTTTAAAATGAGACTCTTGGTATTATTGAATATGGGGAGGACAGTGATAACCATAAAAATAACAGTTACATACATCAGCTATTGCATAATTTGGTAGCATCAAAAGTTATCCCTAACTTGCCGTTATCATCAAAAGAGGTGTCTGAAAAATAGCAGCTTCAGCAATCAGTTTGGTGAAGATATACAGGCAACTGTGGAAATGAATGGGAAAGTTAAGTTGATCTTCCACACTTTAACTAGAAGCTTGAAGCCAGTGCAACAAGATGGCAAAATTATGATACCTAGGAAGCGATGGCCACATATGCCACACCACATTTAGTTAACTGCCTTGGGTACCTGGTTATGAAGCATTCCTTGAACAGTGGCTGGATGGTTCAAGCAGTAAGTGTTCATAAAAAAGCGTTTGACACAGGCAAGCTAGATGCTAAATATCAGAAAATCCACCCAAGACAGAAGATACTAATTTACATCAGTCCGCTGGTAAGACTTGACCACATAAAACTGTGGCAACTCTAACCAGCCTTACACTGTAACTTCCCCCGCAGCTCCAACTGAACATTCAAGACTTGCAGAACAACTCCAGCTTTTACACAAGTTCTGGGAAGTCGGTCTCCCTCCTTACTTTTTTGGTTACCCAAAAGAAGAGAACTGCCTGTCTTTATAATCTCTATTGACAAGAGAAACCTATTCTGACAAAAGCTAAAGCATCCCTTCCCAACAGCCTTCTGAATATTGCATACAACAGGGAAAATAAGTTGGCATGCTGAATACAGAACTACCAAAAAAAAACCCCAAAAACCCAAACAAACCAAAACAATACATAAGACTATTACAATTACATAACATTACATTCAGAGTCTAAAAAAAGAAAAACCACTTCAGGTAAAAACCTGGTAGATCTTACAAATAATGTCTTCCTCCTTTTGCCATCTAAATAGGAAAGGCAAGTAGCAAAGGTTTAGCAATTGTTTTAAAATAGGTAAAAGCTCAAACATATTAACATTTCACAGAATCACGTAACGGGTTGGGATAGAAGGGACCTTTTAAGGACATCTTGTCCACCTCCCAGTCCGTGGGCAGGGGCATCTTTCACTAGATCAGGTTGCTCAATAGATTTCCCTATTTAAAGTATTAAATTCTGTCCTAGCCTTGATACAGCCTCTCATGTTTTTACAGAGCATGTTATTGCTGCCAGTGGTTGCATAAGAGAATTACTGAGATTTTCAGAAACACCACCAGAAGTAAAAAACATAACCCTAGGAACAAAATGGAAATTCAATTATCTGCAACTTTTCCCAGAAACATTGTTTTTCACAAGCAATAACCTGGAATTATGTTTAATTTTAAGATGCTCTCTCTAAAGCAAAAAAATTGATTTTAAAAAATTATTATGAAATTGTACAATTTCAATTATCTGCAAACATACAACTCACTCTCTACAATGTCTGCAGATAAACAGACAAGTCATTTAAGGAGCCTGGTGCAACTGGAAAGTTTCTTCCCTCTTCAGCTAAAAAAAAAAAAAAAAATATCAGTTAGGCTCCAAATACAGGTTCTGCTGTGAGTCTAATGCAGGCCCTCTAGCAGCAAGATTATGTGATTATTTCTGGATGCCGCAGTCATGTGGTTGCACAGCAAAGCTTTTGTCGGAAACATGACACAATCCCATTGCACTCAAACTGCCGGCAGCAACTTGCAGTTTTGCATTTTCCTAAAGCACACCCACAGTGACAGTAAAGAAATACCAGCTTTTCAGTGCTATGGTCTCAACTAGTCAACTATATTCCTTGTTGCAGTAAATCTAAGGGCTCATTTCTGTTGTTTTTTACTGTGCGTCACTTCAGGTGCACATTCGCTGGGTCCCACTAAATCACAGAGCATTAATATCCACCTCCCCCAAAGCACCCCTGCTTAAGGAAGCCTGACTAAAGACTGCAGAATAAGGAATTTTTAAAGTTTTGGTTAGTATTTACTCTTACAATATCTTTCCCTCAGGTACAAACAGAATTTACAATAGCCAAACTACATAATACTATAGCAAAGTATGCACAGTACAAGATTATCTACCCCATAAGACATCTATTTGGATATTGTATATATTCAGTGTTACCCCTTCAGTCAGATAGGTTTTTTCAAACATTATCATATAAGCTCTCACTGTACTTTTCAGAAAAACACGAGGTTTGCTAAAATATTTCACTGTATTACATCTTAATAATCAAGTCCTTGTTTAGCTTTACCTACTTCTGCCTCTCAAACTGCCTTAAACTCAGAATATTTAAACATTCAAGCACTACATGTACTTAGAAACAAGGAACTAGTTAAAGCATGTACAGAATACTAACCACTAGGTATACAATTGACAGCTTCTATAAAAACTGAGTACAAAACTAAGCATCTTGGATGTTAAAAAACAAAAAGATATTTATAATAAAACAGGCTATGGAAATACACATACTTGGTTCCTAGCACGTGACTCATCACTTGTTTTCTGTTACCTATAAATACTACATATTCACTGCCACACACATGGAGTACTAAAAAATACTTGATCTAATTACCTGATTTCAGGATAATTGGCATTTGGCCATAAAAATCAAATCTTGTAATTCAGTACTCTCATGGTGTATTTTTGCAGCACTTACTTTTCTTTCTGAAAGCTTGTAGAAAAAATGCACAGAAAATAAACCCAATTCCCATCTAACAAAGTTTAGCAAAAAGCTATTAAATACAAAACCTCATATTGCAAGTCACGGAAACCTACAGCCACCATAGTACTCCAGAATACCTAGGAAAGGATTCTGTAATGAAGAAACTCCTATTCCCAGATCCAAATCAACTCATTTAACAACCTCAGGAGTGGGCTTTCCTGTGTCTATGAACACACCTTGCTCATTTGCTGGGAGACTTAAAGCAATCAGTGCATAGTTCAAACACTAGTCACTGCAGCCCTCCTAGAAGAAAGCTCCTAAATCATAGCTGTAAGCAACACCTGCCAACAGGGCTATTGGCTGGAAGCAGAGTCAGAAGTGATTTACAAACAGTAATTTTAACAGAGTATATACTCCAACCTTTGCTAATTCCTGTAATAAAAGTGCGAGTTATACTGGCAAGACATGTTTCTTTGCCCTGTTTCTGTTAGCCCGACTGAAGGCTGTCTACTGTAGCAGCACAACTATTCCCCTGAAATCCTCCCCAAACTCTTGAGTAATTTTTTATTTTTTTTATTTTTTTTTTTTAACAGCAAGGTGTGTGATTTCATCCCATCACAGCCAACATCCCCAGGACATCAAGGCTTTGCTGGTATACCTGGCTGAACTCTGCATATGTCTGCATGCAGAAGCTCAGAATAGCATACAGGGGGTGAGGCAGAGTTTAATGTACACTCAGCTACAGCTGAATGCATGAGCAGCAATTTGCTTTTTTTCCTTGGGAACACACTAAATGAGCCAAGCTGTAATGAGCTCTGTTGTAATTGGTTAATGACTTTAAAGTTCTAAAAAAACAACTCGTAAACTAAGAGCATCTGCATAATGAAAGCTTGAAAAATAATATTTTGCACTTCTGCTATCTACAGGTCTCAGTTGAAAGAAAAAGTGGAGCTATCAAATTCAGACAAATAACAGCACGCAATCATTAAGCATCCTGCTCATGGTCAAACAGCACAATTACTAGCTACAACAGGGAATGCTGAGAGCTCACAAGTTATCTGAAGCTTCTGGGAGTTCTGTTAAACATGGGTGGTTATGAGATAAAATGCAGCTCCAACTCTCAAACTGGACAGCCAAGACCAGTGCTTTCTTGCTATCTGCTTGTAGCTTCATACAGCATCTATAAAACCGTTCTATAATTAGAAACCATTACACAATTAGAAATTCAGCCATATGGCACAAACATCACCTTTTAAAACCTTTAAAGTTACAAATATGCCACAAAAAGCATCTTATTAATTTGACCTGTTTACAGTAAACCACAAAAACTAATAAAAATATTTTAAAGACAAAGGCATTAAGTTTAGAGAAATACTGTTTTCCCAATAAGTTGAAGCAATAGTTCTGAGAGGAGAAGAAACAGGTAGGAGAGAAAGCAAAGACTGCTGCACTTCAAGAAAAGTGACCATGCGTACCGATGCATCATTAAATGTAAAGGTTCCCTTACCATTTTTAGGATGGTTTAGAATGGTTTTCTTAAGCCTAAAAAGTTTCAGATGCTTTGCAATTGATTCCCACATTATCTTAATTCTTACATCTTCTAAGATTTTTCTCCCACTATAATTATATGAGCAAACTAAAGCCTCTTTGTATCAGTTCCTGACTGTTGGTGTTAGTACCTTCCTAAGGTGTCAAACAGAGTTTAGGTATTTACTGTGCATTTCAAAGGCTTTCAACCTGTAAAACATCCAAAACCCAGTGACATGACATTTCTCAAAACTAGTTCTGAACTGAAATATAAATCTGAAGATACAGTTTCTCAAGCAGGTCACTCACCATGCAGTCTCAAGCAGAACTCTTCAAGAGAGGGAGAACTAATGCTGACTGATGGCATAAACACCATTTTGAAAGAGAAGGACCAAGAGCAGGTGGGACAAGCTTCCTAATTCACAGTAAGCATTTAAATTGCGTGCTATTAGGATGGGCAGTACAGTCCAAATCTGAGTAAGAGCATCACAAGACTCATTTGGGACTATGCTGAAGTATTACCTGTGACTGCAGCACCTAATAAGAACTTTTTCTTGGCTTCATGAGTTAATTGTCACTAAAAATTCCAGTTCATCGTTCATGTCCATATAACAAAGTATTTTGAACATTGAATCTGATAGCGGCTATCTTGTCAGGGCTGGCTATTAACATCCTAACCAGCATCCTAAGATGCTCTCATTACACACACCTTTAAAAAAAAATTACAGTACTAATAAACCTGCCAGACATTACAGATTGCAAAGTGACTTTTTTCATCAATATATAAAAGTTATTGACAGTAAGTAGCAGAAACACAAGAAACATGTTTATGGTATTGTTCAGCTATTATGGACTCATTTGATGAGCAAATTTGTTCACTGTAATTCTCAGCCCTTCCTGTGGCTAATCAGAGCCCTTGAAAAGTGCCTTGTTTGCCAACCAGTAACAGAGTGTATAGAACTGAAGCAATAAAGAAAACGTACTTCAGATTTCCTTTTCTCACTTTCAATCATTTCTCTTGACTCTTCTGCCAGATTGAGCTATTTAATTCATGGACTTCATGACTATAGAACAGCATTTACATCTTGTAAATAGGCAATTCTAACTTCACACGTGTACATCTCTAATTATGCTGATATGTAGCAATATGTTTCCAGAACTCCCTCAAGTAAAAACTGATGAAGCCGCATTTGGTTCATTTTAAAGGGAACTTGAACAGAGCACTAAAATGCATCAAGTATCCTATTTATCTCAGGAGGTGTTAAGATACTGAGTGGTGAAGATGATCTGCATTCTGCAGTAAACATTTACCTGATGGTCTGGTAATTTTATTTGATGTTGAACCTGCTCACTAACTTTAACTTTTAATTTTTCCTGTGTTAAAGTGGAAGTCCTGCTACATCTCTGTTTATAGTTTAATGCATCTGCTTACCCATGCAGAAAAACAGTTCCACAGTCAGACTGTATCAATTTGCTCACAAGAGATAGTCTGTAATTAATAATATCCTCCACTGACAAATTAATACAGAATTCTTCCATTCTGTAACTCTCACTTTGTAAATACAGGTTATACAGACACAATATTCCAAAGACACAACTTTCCAAATCCTTAAAGAGTCTCCCCAATAGTTTATCCACTCAGCTGAGCACAAGAACAGTCTGACAGTCAGAGTGGCATTAGCTTGTTAACACAAGCCCTTTCTAAAAAGCAACAGCAGAAACCACTAGCATCAGCAGCCCATTTTCACAGTTGCTCTAAAAAACGCACACTGCTTCACTTTGTTTTTTTCCAGAGAGGTCCTGAACTTAGTTTAAAAGTCTGTCTTGCACCTTCAACACCACCAGCCTGATCAGGACTAGGGCTGGAGAGCATAGAACAAGCTATCACACATACTGGTTTATCATGTGCCTCCTAACCAGCTACACCAATCCCTTAAAGATGCTTAAGCATCCTTTACCTTGCAACTCTCTTGGTAAGTCCCTCCCTTTGAGCAGCAGACTAGGTCCTCCTACTTCATAAAACAGGTCTAGCCTCACATTCAGCCTCCATCTGCAATGGCTTTTTGAGCCTATCCAGTATCAGCTGTCTAGTGAAAGAGTTACTGGTGGGTTGACCCCAGCCAGCAGCCAAACACCCAGCCAAACACCCCAGGGAATGGGGTGAAAAACAAAAGGAAGGCAAAAAGATTCATGGACTGAGATAATGACAGTTTAATAAGAAAAGCAAAAAGGAATTCATTCACTGCTCCCCATGAGCAGGCAGATGTCCAGCTGCTTCCTGGGCCTCAGCATGGGTAACACTTGCTTGTGAAGACAGATGCCATAACCACAAACACCACACACACACTCCCATCCCACCCCCCCAAGTTCCTCCTTTCCCTGAGCTTTCACTGCTGACCACAGTGTCATAGGGCATGGAATATCCCTTTGGTCAGCTGAGGTAAGTTGTCCCAGCTGTGTCCACTCCCAACATCTTGCCAACCCCCAGCCTACTCACCTTTTTCTGCTGTGTTACCAGCCCTGTTTTAGCCACCAATGCAAAGCACACCACCATATGGGCTGCTATGCAGAAAGTTAACTTCATAACTCCATCCCAGACAGACCCAGTACAGAGTTACTACAAGATGTCTCTGAGGTTCCAAGTATCAGTCTAAGACTTGTTTCTTCAGTCCCAGGATCCTGACTACAAAATTACTTTCCATCACCATCCTGAAAAATAGGCAGGCGGGATGAGGACCTTTAGAATGATCTCCCCATCATTAAACAAGCATTTTCAGAAATTTTAACACGTTAATTGTACATAACTTCCTTAGCTAAAAGTCAGTGACAATTTCTTGAAATCACTTCACATCCTGCCTACCACAGACTAGAGGATCACGAATGGCAGAGACAGGCTTGAGAGAAAAAGCAGGCTCACAGGAGTGATGTTACTTGTAATGTGTGCATTTTGTTTTGTTGGAGTTGTTGTTCCATTAGTTAAAAAAACCCAAAAGCCCCAAAAAAACTATAAAGCAAATGCATCACAAGATACTTGGGCATGACTAGGCAGAAAGCAAAAGAGGAATGCAGGACACTCCTTAGTAAAGTTGTCAATATTCATTCCTTCCAGTCCTACCACTTTTGTGTCAGTCAGTTCAGACAACTTTAGAGTTATATTTTTGGTTTTATACTATTGTCCCCTTGCTTTCTAAAGTTGTGAAGCTGGAGATACTTCTTTTTTTCTTTTTTTTTTTCTTTTTTTTTTTTTAACATTAATGCCCCCTCTGGGATACCCCAGGTGTGTATTAATCTGATTGCCAATTTAGGTGCTCATTGGTGCTGCACTCAAAATGCTGAAAAAAGTTCACAGGGCCATTTCTTGGCTGGAGGAGCAATATATTTGAGAGAGCCTGATGTACACATTCAGTCTTATTTGGTTAAGCACAGGTTGTTCTCAAAACATTTTGTTACTCAGATTCAATTACCCCGCACGCACTTACTGTCTCGAAGGACTTGTTCAGTGGAAGATATTTTAAACTTGTATTCAATACTAAAGCTTATTAATGCTTGCTTCACAATAGGACGAACACAGAGACTCAACCATCTGTAACATTCAGAGTTCTGCAATATACTTTTAGAGTCACCTTATTGTGACTATTTTCATAAGTTAATACAAAATATTAAATGCAAAACTTGGAAGACTTTATGTACCATCTGAGATCAAAATTAATGAACATTTTACTATGAATCTGGGACAGATTCAAATTTAAAGTGAACCACACTTTATTGCCAACATTCAAGTGAAATCACAACAATTACACTAACAATTTTGCAATCAGTTGGGACATAGTTAATTCCCAGGGTTTTTAATTGAAGTAGATTTGGAAGGGATTCTTTAATCAAAACTATGAATTATCTGCTAAACAAACTAACCAATTTTAGGCAGGTTTCATTATAATAGACATTAAAGATTAAGTACAAGAGGGGGCTTTTACTTTTTTTTTAAATGCATCTCTATCTTTTGTTTTCTTCCACCGAACTGTGAAACCCTAAGGATGACAAACTATAAGATGACAGGACATCTTTCTAAATAAAATTTGTCAGGATGCTTTTTCATTGTTAAATTCTGCTTAGCTAATGACAACCTATTCTCCACAATTTCTTCCCTGAGCCATTACCATAGTAAAACTTGGTGACATTTAGAACCAAGGAAACCCATCTAACACATGGACAGCTAGTATCTTTGACAGCCTAATTTTCGTCAAGGACAGGAGAAATGATGTCTTGCTAACACCATATATATCACAAATGAGATCAGCCTGTGCTTTTCATTATTCTACATGGATTACATTTGGAAAGGAAAACGTACTGCTGCATTAATACATCTCATTGTGCATCAACATCATTTGTAATTGTAAAAGTTTGAAGGCAGAAAGAAGTACATAAGGGAAAGGGATTTCTTAGGGGAAATCAGAAAATGAGTGGAAGATGACTCAAACTGATGAACTCAGATTTGTAACTTTTTTCTTATGTATAAATTAAAAGAGACCATTCAAATTTAATTCATGTGTTTCAAAATTTGGAGGAGATGAAGACACACATTTTAGTCCAAAACAACAGGTCCCCATCCTAGCACTGTCTACTTATAAATTCCAAACTTATAAACTCTACTTATAAACTATCTATAAAGGTTATAGGTTGTATAGAAGAGACAAATCTTTGCATAACCAAGAGCATAGCCCCAGACCTGAGTTTGTATACTGAAAGCTTGTATATTGAAAAGCTCTGTAAATTCCACAAAGTACTATGGAAAAAACAAAGAAACATATTAAGAAGTGAAACAAGGTAGACTTATTGAATGTTCTGTAATACCACCGTAAGAGGCTGAGTTCGCCCATCCTGTTTCACCCAGCTCTGGGGTAGGAGCAGTGCCAAACTCCCCTTCACACACCCTGAGTATCCTGTGACTCACAAAAGCACATCACATGCATTTAAAACCAACCAAACAAAAAGATTATAAATTTCATGTGTCCCTCCTCAGCTCCATGTATAGATCCATGTGCATATCTACAAGGACACAGGCGTATCTACAAGGAACATGTTAACTGAATTAATTTATTCTACGTTATCATAGAAATTAGAAAATAATAGTTAGGAGATAGGAAACAGGATTTTCTTCCACCTCATACAACAGCAATGTACCAGATTTCAATTACAAAAGTATCTGCATCTCACTTCTAAGCCATCAAGTATTCAGTATTTGAGAATACTGACCTAAGTCTTAGATATAATGAAACAAACACAAATTAAATAAACCAGGGTCATGTAGAAAGATGCTAATTCACTGCAAATGTGTGATTAACATCTTGTTTGCAGGCTACTATATGTTGTAGCCTCTGTGTAAGTTGTTGCTGAACTTCTGGATCATCCCTTAGTAAACACACTAAGCTTAACCTTGCAATTCAATGTGCTTTGCCAGAACTTGCTACAAGGCAAGCAAAAATATTGTGCTGCTTTATAAATCAGTTCTTCATGGGCAACAGTAGCAATAAAAGCCCACTAACAAAACCGCTGTGAGAATAAATGCATTTTAAAAAGCTCAAACACCTTTAAATCCCACTCTAACAGACCACAGACAACACAAATTCATACTACTCAGTTTAATTCAACTTGAGGATCATCCTTCATGCCTATTCACACACAAAGAGCTAAATAAAGGATGGTTGGGATCAATTCTATCTTTTCCTGCGGCCTGCAGTGGACACTGAAGAACACACAGCACATTTATACAAAATCCCTATACCTCCTATCATGGAAAAAAAAGAAAACATACGAGGAAGGGAGAACTATAGAAAATAAGATGTATTCAGGTAGCATACTAAGAGAAGAAAAACAAAAACAAGCTGTAACTTCTAGTGAAATTATTTTCTGTTCTCTTGGAGCCTCTGCACTTACATTAGCTTAAATGGTCTGGTCCTTTCAATCCACACCTTGACAAGAGCCTTGCTTTAGTGGCTGACATGCAGCTACAAACCACCCCCAGAATAAAACAAACACATCAGGATGGTAAATGCCATTAAAGTAAAGTAGAATGATGAGAGAGATGGAACAGGAAAAATATTTCTAAATACTTAGTACCAAAATTGCCTCACTGAAATTTTCCACTCTTTAAGCCACTGTTTTGAATTTCTCCTATACATCTTATCCCTTCTCTCACACAGCAGTTTCTCTAGATGAGCAGAATACAAAAGGTTAAGAAAAAATTGAAAGTCAAGCACACCTCTGTTCAACTAAATGTCTTGAGAAGGTTCTTCATATAAAATAAAAAACCCCAACCCAAACATTTGGTCCTATTTGGAATTCCTTTTAGCCCAGTAATAACCAGAGTTCTTACTACTTGTTTGAAATTATCCTTATGCCAGTATGGTATAGAACAGCAGACTTGAGCCATTTTTAAACAAATATACTCTAGGCTTGCATTTCCAAAGCTATAATTACATGAAACACTGACAGCTTTTATGACTGACATGGCAGTCAGACTTAATTTATATTCCAAATTTCTCCTAGTAGTTATGGACTGCAAATCATTTTACTTTTTCAATTATAAACATGAATCTGGAATTATGTGAACTAGGCATAGTGAATCTGTGACAATCACTTGCACGTTCAAAATGTGAATATTCAGAGTCATATCTTAAAGATATATTGCAAAGTAGAGCAACATGCTCTTCTCAGAGTTATATATTCTCCTGTTTCATAATCTTACATAATTACCAGAGTTTATTAGAATTTGTATTTTTTTCTAAGTATATTTTTAAACTAGCAAAGGCTGACACTGATTTTGTGTGTGTGTGTGTGTTCTCACTGAATAGCATGTCAAATATACCATTTCAGATTTTAAATTTTTAGCCTTACAGTTTAAATTATTAGCCTTCAAAACCCTGCATGTGGATTTATAAGTACTGTCTGAAGAATTCACTTGAGCAGCTTTAAAATACTCAGGAGACGGCACAACATCTGTCCATGACAAGCTGCTGAAAACCAGGCAGTAAGCCAAGCACTCCCCAAAGTTCCAGCCCAGCAAAATCAGACAATCTTGAACAGCTGTAAACAGTAAAGTAAGAACTGCTTTTAACATTAAATCAAATAAATATAAAAGCTTGCAATAAACATTTAGCAGTTGCTCCTTGAAGTTTACCGAAGAAATGAGAGGCACAACTTTAGTCCATATCAGCATATTATAGCTTATTACTATTTTACCGATGAAGATATTTGTGTCTTTAAAAATTACATTAGATTTAAAATATGGGGAGGGCTTCATTGCTCTGCAAAACTAAATTGATCCTCCTCTGACAAGTTCACGATGCAAATTCACAGGAGAATAACTAGGCAGAGCAAACCTGTAGAAGAAAAAATGACAATACAAGTTAGACTTTAGGATGCTTTTGTCCATTAGGTTCATATCCTGAGCCTTCCCAGAGATTTCAACTGTCTTTTGGAGGTTTCTTTCACTCTTAGAAAGAGTAAATATTATATTACAACAATGAAAACTACAGAATAGAGTGAAAACTACAGAACAGATAGAGTGAAAAAGGCTTATAAGGTCAGAGATAATCAGAGGTGCAGGGACATGAAAAAAAAGAGAGGTATAGGAAATTCTGAAAGTGGAATTCTAAAAGGAAAACTCTAGAAGATGTTTAACTCCTGGTGAAAGCAGAAGGAAAAAAAAAAAATGAACAAACAACAAAAATAGCCTGTTTTTATTACTTAAAAGAAAACCAGAGTGTTTCAAGAACAGAATGAAAGTATAACCTCTTTGAATATCAAGAAGAAAACTCAAAAGGCTTTTTCTAGCAATTACAAGTAAAATGTTTTTGAACATGTTGCATTGAAAATTAAAATCTCAAAACATGAATTCTTGAGCTACAAAATAAACCTTGAGCAAAATTTTACCCAAACATGTACAGTCCCATGTTTTCAGTACCTCAAAACAGTGTTCATCTATTTAACTTTTCTTGTATATGTAATAGATTTAACTACATTTTTCTTTTTCTGCCTTCTGCCAGGACACTGCCAAATCATACAAGACCTAAGTCGGAGGGGAAATCACACAATGTTCAATTGCATTCTCTTTTAATATGTGATATCATATGTTAGGCTGCATGACAGTCAAGGGATCACACATGGGAAAGATTCAGAGTAAGCCTTTGGGCTACTTGGAGGGGTGCCACAGTACAATTGACTCTTCCCTGCACTGTAGCCCTGCGCATTGGATGCATTGGTGGCATCACAGAATATTTGAGAGGAACAGATATCACAGCCCAGCCAATGGCAGTGCAACACAGAAGCCATCTGTGTGAATCTGATATTCAAAGCAAGTGATACAAAGTCTGCAAAGTATACAAAGCTGACTCTGTGGAAGAAGCTCAGTTTCATGAGATCTGGGAACAGCTGATGATGGCACTGAAGGAAACCCCTGCAAGGCTGGGCTGTTGACAAGTGCAGCTGAACAGGTCTGGCAACATTAATTACAAGAACCATGTAATAAGGTACTTCTCACATACACATCCTGACTTCCTATTTATTTCCTGGTGCTTTCAAAGCACTGACAGAGCCCTGTACCATTCCTGCAGGAGGCTGCTACTGGCTTTGCACCATGCTGCAGTAACAGGGTGAAGTGAGGTGTTCAAACTGGAGCTTTCCAAAATACAAATGCCTAGTGACAGGCAACATGCTCAGGAGAAACCTGCACACAGTAATTACCTTCTCTGTCAGTCTAAAACAAGTCAAGCATAATCTTTCAAAAATTGTACAAACCCACCAACTTTATTTGTTCTTTTTTTGTTATTGTTACTTTTTATTTTTTAAGATTGGGTGGTATTTAAGAGGCTGCTCCACTGTTGTTCTGAATATCCTTCCTTGGTTTTATTTTGGTCATGAAAGGGACAGTTCGTTATTGAAAAATTCATGCATACTCTTGTCTTGGTATTTGACTAAATGGTATAAATAAAATTTAACTACTTTTCATTTAAAATATAAAAGGAAGGGCTTATCTGAGCTGAGTGACAGTTTGGAGGAAAGCAGAACTGCTAGTTAATCAGATGGAAACAGGAGTGGTGGGAGGGAAGTAAAATGGTGATTTCACATTAAAAATAAGGATCATCTAATTTAACTTGTGGCTGCCATGCATTGAAGTACTGGAGAATACTCTTCTGAATGTCATTCACCTTCAAAACAAGTTATTTTAGTTAGAGTGCCATGGGAAACAATACAGCCTTGAAGTGCCACAGTAAAAATAAAACCAGCATCCATAGCTTCCCCCCCCAATATAACGGATATTGACAAACTAATTTTTTTCCATTAATCTTCACGGGTTTGCACTGAATCTATTTTGTATCATCTATTGAGCTAAGAAGCAGGCCTACACCAATGCTGAGAAACATCATTTAAGTCACAACAGGCAGTGTTCAATCCTGTTCAGAGACAACACAAGTCATCATCATTTTAAAGACTTAATGAAAAGAAACCAGAATTCATACCACAAGCTTCTTTGGCAAAATAAGATTTAAACGGCACGTTTTCCCCTAATGGCAGCTACATGCAATGTGATACTTCAATTCTATCTATAGGTACGTTAGGATTTTTTCTTTTACATCTAACTAAAATTACATTAAATATATTTTTATAACTTGCCTTAGAGGGTTAAAATTATTTAAATACCATCTCAAAGCAACATGAAATAACTGAAATATTAAACTCCGCAAAACCAGTAATTATCACAAACAATTCATCCAAGATTAGAAAAGGGGACTCATTTCCTAACAAACCATCGTGCTGCTGGTTTTAGAAATTATTCATTAGTTTACAGGGACTGCTGTCAGGAGTGGCTAAGGGAGCAAACAAAAACCAGCAAAAAATATTTGGAAGACAAATTTCTGAAAAACATACAGGCATGCCACACAATAATTAGGGATAAGGATACCTTTCTATGTTTAGACATTATGAGCAAAATGCTGATGGGAACTTATGACTTGTGTATTTATCCATTACAAGACCTAAATTCTTGTCTTTACATAAAACATGATGAACAACTATCACCATCTCCCAGCCTCCAAAACTTAGTACAGATAAATATATATTGGTAATACTGCAAAGCAGCTTGGTTTGGTTTTTTTTTTAAATGGCATTAAACAAAATTACTTGGACAATGTGTGTGGCTTCTATGAACTACCATAACAGTAATATCTTAACACCAGTATTACTAGTACAATACAAGATCCTACAGAATCTTACTGTTTAAAAGAAAAAAAAAAAGACACAAAACTTCCTAAATATTTGTAGCTAGACTAGGGGAGTGAGAAGGGCTAAGATGAAGTTCCTACTCAGTCAGACACCCGACTTTCACAAGGGGTTTGTGTTTATTTGTTTAAGGAAAAGGAAATACACAAAACACACAGTGTCTCATCTTTTACTCAAAAGATCAGCCAGCAACTGCAGCATCCCCTTTGCCCTGGACATTGCTCAGGTGATGCTTCATAAGTCAGGTTATGAAAACATGGAATAAATTCCCTCTCGCAGCTAACAGTACGTGTTCTCACGTACTGTTCTCACAACAGTGCTTGTGCTCACCTCTCACCTCTCCAGCATGTCCTTTTCTCTCCCAACCTACCATCCACCTCAGGGCTGTTGCACATTTCTCTGAAATTCCTGATTATTTGGAGAGAGAAAGAGCTTTAGGATTTTCACTCATAAATAGGGGAACAAGATATGCCTAACATGCTAATTAATCCCTCAAGCAGGTTAGCTACAGCCAACTTTCAAGTTTTTTATGATTACATAGAAGGAGAAAAAAAAATAACCAGGAGTTCCCATCAGGGAGCAGCAGGGAAGAAAGCAAACAACACAAGCTGGGTATTACTGTCCAACTGCAGAGAGCTGACCTTTCAATATTAAACAAAACCTCCTACATACACTGGAGTTAGGTGGGGTATGTGGCTCAGGCAGGAAAACAAAGAAAATGAAGGAAATAGCTTATGTGTCTGTTACAATAGGGAAGAGGGAGGCAGTGGAAAACAGTGCCAAATAAGTATACATGGTCACAGTAACCAATTAGGGTATTACTTTCAGTGACCATATGAATCTAAATGCAAAGGGAAAAAAATTATTTGGTACAGTCAATGAAAGTACTGAATTAAGAGAAAAATATGACAGCAGTCTGCTCAAACTGTTTTATATCCGTGGACGTACAGGAAGGCTGTATGCTACTGATGCTATGCCAAAAGAATTTGCAAAAAAAAAAAAAAAGAGACACAGATTAGAGGCGAAGTCTACTCAGAGTCTGAAATGGCACAGCAGAGAGAATCGAGGGAAAAATAAGGATGGTGGGACTACCCAAAGAAAGATCAAGAAACATGACAAGCAAAAGCTAATGCAGAAAAACACTGCAAGGTACTGGACATGTGCTGAACTTGAACCAAAATGCTCAATAAACTTTTTTCAATACACTGAGTTTGTTCAATCATGCTTTTCCCAGGACAGAAAAATCTACAAGCAACAGACAACTAGAGTAAGGATATCTTCTTCCTTTCTAGGTCACCTCCAGCATTCACATTCAGCATGGTATCACCTTGTTGCAGCTACACAACACTTCTAGACTTAACTCCTAAATCCGAGCTGTAGATCTTTCTGAAAGTGGCACAGCTGCCTATGTCACTTCTTCATTAATGTTGCTCACATCTGCAGAATAACTACCAGCAGACAGCAGGGGTGGATCCTGCATCAGCCTCCCTGGGCCAGCCCAAGCCCCAGATGGGAAAGGGCCAGCTGCCTCCCCTGCCACCTCTCCCAGCAGCTCAGAGCTTGGGGCAGGCATGTCAGCACCATGTTCTCCTGCAGAACAGGCTCTCCCCAGCAATTCATCTACAATCAAGTATCAAGCAATTTAACTGCATCTTTTCAGTGAACTGAGCTGTTAAACAAATAAGATTAAAAAGAAAAAAAAGCTGTAAGACAAGAGGTTGGGGTTTTTTTAATACAGTGAAATTTTCTTCTTATATCTGGGTGTAGTGTGCCAAGTTTATTTTTAAAATGCCTTCAGGGCTAAACCTCAGAAAATAGAGCTTTGCAGATGAGAATACCACTAGTTCCTTCAAAGGTGCATACAAGAAGCTGTATAGTACTGGGAGCCACAAACGGAGAATCGCAGAAGATAAAACTATTTTATATTGGTAGAGAAATGGGACTGTTCAAAAAGACTAACACTACCTTACACTACAGAGTACCCTACCACACCATCTGCTAGCATTAAGGGAATTTCAGGAATTTTTCCATTATAATACTGATGTTTTCAATTTATCACAACTCCCCAGAGCAAGCTTGCAAATCAGTATTTTTCAGACAGCATCTCTCATGGTAAGCAATCTTCCCCACCCCCCAAAAAATAAAAGGTTTAAACAGAAGGCGTTCAGTTATGTTAAAGCAAGTGTGGAAGAAAAAAAAATAACCTTTTCTAACAAAGAAAAATAATTCTTGAAATGTAAAACAATTCTAAGCAGTTCTAGCAGTAATAATTCTGAACCCAGAGATGAAGTCTGGCACATTAATACCCACCTGTGGTGTGCTGGTTTTGGCTGGGATAGTTAATTTTCTTCACAGTAGCTAGTATGGGCTACATTTTGGATTTGTGCTGAAAACAGTGTTGATAATACAGGGATGTTTTCGTTACTGCTGAGCAGTGCTTACACACAGTCAAGGCCTTTTCTGCTTCTCACACCAGCCAGGACAGCTGACCCCAACTGACCAAAGGGATATTCCAGACCATATGACATCATGCTCAGCATATAAAGCTGGGGGAAGAAGGAAGGGGGGACCTTTGGAGTGATGGTGTTTGTCTGCCCAAGTCACCATTAGGCGTGATGGAAGCCCTGCTTTTCTGGAGATGGCTGAACACCATCTGATGTGTGACAGGCTGAACACCTGCCGATGGGAAGTCATGAATGAATTCCTTGTTTTGCTTTGCTTACATGCATGGCTTTTCCTCGACCTATTAAGCTGTCTTTATCTCAACTCATGAGTTTTCTCACTTTTACCTTTCCGATTCTCTTCCCCATCCCACTGGGGAGGAGTGAGCGAGTGGCTGCATGGGGCTTAGTTGCCTGCTTGGGTTAAACCATGACATCCGGGAAAGCCAAGAGATGAGCAAATTGTTCCACAAACTTCTCTAGCTTATTGCCAGCTATGATGATTTTGCAACAACTGATTGTAACTATATGCTTTTAAAAAGCACAGAACAGAAGTTACTGTGAAGCTGAGCTTTGTGTTACAGTAGTATTTACAGTACTTTGCAACTTGCATAGTCACATTGCACCTGCAAGGGAAAACCTGCCTGGCATTTGGACTTCACTGAAACCAGCACATTTCAAGGTTCACTTTTAGGGTAGTGTTTCTGTTAAACATTCCAGTTTCCTTACAGATATATTTCTATGAAATTCAAACCCTTTAAACAGTATTTTGTCACAATACAAAAATCAACATATATCAGAACGAGAATGAACTCCTGAATACTCTAGAGAACTACCTTTAATTGATAAACGAATAAAGTGGAAGCCTCACCACATTGAGTGAAGGTTTTCAGAAGAGGTGACTTGGGAAACCTCTTTTTGGATGGCCAGCTTTTGACATCTTTAAAAGGACTTTCTTTCAAATCAAGATGAACACTTACACTAGAGAATAAGGTCTTTAAGAGGAAGTCAGACATGTAATATATTAATATACCTGAATTTTCACAATCCTTTGTAATCTCCTTGCATATTCACTGGACCAAGTGTTTCCTTTCCAGACCCTCTCACAGCTACTTTTAAACAAAAGCAAACAAAAGCAAACATTCAGAAATCTTCTCATTTCCTGCTAAAAGTGACCATTGCCAGTTTTCAGAAAGACAAGGAGAAGGGAGAGAAAAGACTTTCAAGCCATTCAGTATTATTTTCTTAGGATGATTCTAAATACTATTTTATTAAATACCTGCAATGGGACCATAATTCTATCTTTATTCCAAAGGTCATAGTAATGTCGGGGACTTTAAAAAGTACTTTGAGTCTGCCAACTTTTACCAGCCTGCTTCCTAAAATAAGGGTCAATTTTTTGTACTTGCCTCTTATTCAATATGCAAAATACTGCACACATTAAAAAGTAACCATAAAAACAGTCTCAGATGTAACGAAAAAGATCATATGGTGCAACATTATTGTAAAGAGATTGCCATAACTAATTTCAATGTGCATGTTCCATAAAATTCTTAATGTTGTTCATAAAATTCATCATGAGATATGAACAAGAAATTCCAAGGCAAAGAGCTTTTCTTATTGAAGAGCTTTTTCTTATCAACACACAGGATTTTAGCCAGGGAAAGTTCTCCCATCAGTCAACCCACAGAGGAGGAGGTTAGATTGCTAGTCAATTTAGAGGAGTAACTACTGAGTAAGACTGGGTTAAGAGAAGCAGGTTACAGTCTCAGCTCAGCTTTTAGCAAGTCCTTTATCCTCCATTTCAATTTTCCACTAGAGATTAGGTTTATCTTCAACTGTAGATACGAAAGCTCTTGAGAGGAGACATACTGCATAGGTTTTAATCAATAAGATGCAATTTAAAACTTAATTCCTCCGAAGTACATTAAGAAAGCACAAGAAAAGGGATTCAGTTCTTCAAATCTAATTGCACACATTTGTACTCTAAACTCAAGTCTCAATACACAGAATAGAATTTTATAAAAAGATTGCTGACTTCTACCTAATAAACAGAGCCTGCTAAATCAGACCACTAACTAAGGGAAGAGAATAAAAAGAACTAATTCATCCTTACTTGAGGCATGCACAAAAACAATTAAGCCAGCAAGCTAGCATCAATCCTGGAAAAGACCATTCAACTTCAGATATTTTGTATACCTGCTGATTTCTACTGTAGACTCATCTTTAAAAATGAGGGAGTTTACATATTCATTTTTCTTGAAAAAGACAAATTTTCCTTTAAAAAAAAATTAAGATTATGAGCAGTTTATATCAATAACAACAATTTTTTAATCCTCTGAATCCTTAACACAATTGCAGTACACTGCTTCAGTGGTCACATGGAAGCCCAAACCAGAAGACACAGAGGAAGGCATAACTTGCACTGAACCACACCTGACTTTCCCCGAGACCTAAAATGCAAAGAAAATTGCAAGATAATACCTTGCACGATGTTCTCCTAAGCATTAGAGTTTAAATGCTCCTAAGAATAATGGTGGAACATCAGAAAAATACTCAAACAAGCCACGGGAAATACAAAGTATGTGATTTCTGATCAATCAGATCAAAGTTTAAATACCACTACAGCTATAAATGCAATCTATTTCTATTTCAGAAGTTGTTCCTGGGAGTTCTTATTAACAATTACATTAACTGCAGATGAATGAAAGACAGGAAAAATACAGGTATAAAAGTTACACTGCAGCATCTGGATTCCCTTTCAGGCCATGCAACTCCTGCACTACCCTCCTACATCTGCTTGAGACTAGACGAGAGTTTCTTTATGAACTTCCTGAATGCATCCAACAGACAGCTTCAGGATTCTGAAAATGTCATTTTTATTCTATCTGCAGTGTTGTACTTTTTTTGCAGCATTGAAGTATTAGCCGACTTCTCTTTTTTTTTTTTTTCCAAGGGTGGTTTGTTGCGGTTTGTTGTTGTTGTTTTGTTGGGTTGTTTGGGGGGGGCATGTTTGGGGGTGATTGCTTTTTTTTTTGGTCACAGCTATGTTGTTTCTTAATATTAGAAAAACAAAGTATATGAAGAGCTAAAGTAAGAATGAGAGAAAAAAATCGTTCTGATGATGCAGTATACTGCTGATAGCGAAATGTGCAGTATACTAGGGGCTATGTCAGAGTTTCAGTGGAGGCAACTCCACAATTAAAACATTTGTCTTGTGTCTCAGTCTTACAGGGCATGTTTTTCCCCAAACAGCTCCAGCTGATGAAGTTTTATGCTTTTTATGCTATACAAAAAACTAAGGAAAAGGTGGTCACTGTAACAGTCATGATAAATCCAGTACAGAATCTGACATAACAAATAAACTCATAGACCATCATTTTGTACTTAAACCGTTCCAAAATTATAATAATCATGAAAGTACAAATTGCTTACAATAGTCAAAGCTGGAATAAATACACGAGAACCTCATTCCTCTTGCTGCAAAGCTGCTTACTGAAGTTACTTGTTATGTGCATCATTCAGACTTCCAACCTGGTGCTTCTTCCAAGCATTACATTCACTGTTTCTAAATGTAGTCTGCTTGTCTGAAATTTTTAACCAAGATACAAAAATCAATGTTATATAAAGTACTCTTTCCTGATACTGATGATGCATAATATGAGTCACCACTTCAAAGCCTCCAACACACCACACAAGCCACATTCTTTTAAGTCACGAATAAACCCTAAAGTGGTTTCTCCTGTCTTACTTCTAACAAACCATCCTCAGTTCCCAACAGCAAATTGTAACTTTGTCACTCAGGAGAAAATAAGCTCTACAAGCAGAAAAGAAAGCTTCTACACAATACATACATCTCCTTTAACTCAAAATGCAAGTATTTCCCAGACCTGTTATTTTTTAAGCTTTTTTAAAAAAGGCTAGAAAAAAACAATCCACCAGTGAAATGTTAATATTGTATCTTTGTTAATTTCTTTTTCAGGATTTTTACAGTTAATTTGTGGTGTGCTTCCACAATCTGTAACAGAAGGGAAGTGGGGGGAAGAGAGGGTCAGAGCTTCTGAAAGTTTAGGCACACAAACAAGCTACTGCCTGTCGTCTGGCTTCTGGTGACTGCTGTGCATGCTTTTCACCAGCGGCAAATACCAGGCAATCAGAAGTAAGGATTCACTTAATACAAGACAGTTAAGCTAACTAAAATAACTTCACTGTCACCAGAATTACTAGGCATCTAATGATCTGCAACAACCTGTTGGTATTACTTGGCCCTGAGAAATCTGAAAAGGGAAACCCTCTTGAGCAGAAAAAAAAGGTTATTCTTTCTCAGGAAAGAAAAAACGTTATTCTTTCTCAGGAAAGAATCATTCTTTCTTGGCTGGTGACAACTTCATCAATGGGAAATTCTTTCCCATTGAGTTTCAAGCACACACCCTATCCACTTGAGCTGTACACATACCCGCACATGACCGTTATTAGTGTCTAGCAAGACATCTCTTGTAGCACTTGTTGTGTGGGCTGAAGATGTGGGCCATGAAGAGCCCAGCACTAAGAGGCCACTGTTGCAATAATCCAGTTAGGTGCCCACCCAGATTCAAAGGATTTCTTGACTTGTAAACAATGACAAGAACTCCTCCCTTTAAATAAAAAATGGTTTCCTGGAAGTTATACTGCCCACCTTTCAAAAAAATCACCACTGAACAGTTAATATACTGAGGCTTTTAATTTTCTCATTAACTTACCTGTTTAAGCTTCCCCAAAAATACAGACTCTGAAAACATACACTGGGAAGAGTACAAGTACTGTAGCATGATGATGTCTGATGGTAGTGTAACTGCTCTAGTTCAGAAGAAATCAAAAGATCAACTACATTACATGTACAGCTGTAAAATAAATAGTTTATTAGCTAACAGTAAGTAAGGCTTGGAAAATCTCCCAAGTAGATAGCCCACCTCAAGAATAGTCACAATTTCAAAGTACTACTTTGTTATTACAAAACTGTAACAATGTAGTCAATATATGGGTATAGATAAACCTGCACACCTACATAGACATACATGTAAGTATATAAACAAGTACACCCAAGGAAGTCACAAGCTAAAGGCAACATTTGGGATGGTATTTTGAAACAACCAGAAAGTGAAAGGATTCCCAGACCAACTGAAACAGCTCTGCCAGTGGAAAAGCAGACAGATGCCATGGATCTTCCCAAACCCACAGAACTGAGTGGTACAGCACAAACGAGAGATGATGCTTCAATGGAATTTCCTTTCCTAGGGAACTGTTTCTGTCATCTTTTGCCAGGAGAGGGACCAGCGTGCAGAAAGCACATCTATCTCTACATGTAAGGACCAAAACCAAAGAAGCAGCACTAGTGAGGTGCTTACAACTGTCTGAATTTATCCTCCTCCAGGGATCATTTTAGAAGAAAAATTATATAGTAACAGTACAAACATTAAATCAAAAATATGTTCTAACATTTTCATCTTTTTCCTTAAGAGGAATACTTCAATTAGAGCAAGGTCACTACTCCTCTTTTGATGTCCAGTGTCACAATCTATGAAAGTGTTGCCTTTTATCACTGAAGCAAAAGCTAAAAATGTTATCTATGTATATTAGATCATCTCTGATAAATACTGACAGTGCTATATGCTGTAGAAGTAGCTCTTTCTTGTTTCTACTTAGTCTATTTTGAAAATTTAGCAATTCTACTTCTCAGCTATGTTCACATGATTTCTGGTAAGGCCATCCTGAAAGCCATATGAAATTCTAGGCTATAAAAAAACCTGTCTCTTCAAGGAAGTACTGGTTGTAATGAAATACAGTGTTGTTAACTAGTGTTAATAATTTAATTTGTAATTTACAAGTATAAAATTCAACAGTAGCTTTTTGGTCAAATACTATAATTTTTCACATCCAAGCTTCTATTGCAATTGAGCCAATAACAGTGAAAAAAACCAGCAAGAGCTGGTATGTGTCAGAACTGAGCTCTGACAACAAATATTGGCACCTTGTGAATAAAGCATGCCATCAGTTATGCAAAAGTAACCCCACCAAAAATAACAAGTTATAAATATACATAAAATTGCTGTGAATGGTAGTAATGGAACTACTCAAGTACTTATCTTCAGCATGTTGACTGCACCAAATTTTACGAGGAGATCCCCACATTTCTAGCCATAAAAAGGGGCTTTTTTGTTGTTGTTTAGTTTTGGGGGGTTTATTGCGAGGTTTTTGGTTTGTATAGTTGTTTGTTTAACTAAGACTTAAGCAGACATTACAATCTTTTATTGTAACCAGAGCACAGGTGGAAAGCTAGCCGAAATGACTAACATGCCTCTTTGCATTGTAAAGTGAATTTATAATTTCAAAATTAGTAACAGGTTAAGGAACATTCCTGCTCACTATTTTCTTACTTGGTTTCTTCCTCAACCCCCACCCCCTTGTTTTTGCTCTGCAGCTTCAGTTCCAGCATAGTTTAACTGCAACACCACTAGAGAGACACGAGGTGCAGGGAATATAAAAATACAAGGAGGTTAAATAGTCGTGATTAACATAAGACCCTGATTCTGCCTTTGGAACAGAAATTCTGAATATGTCTGAAGATATACTAATACCTGAACAAATAAAATAAAATTTAAAAAAAAAAAAAAACACACCAAAACCCCAGAGTTTGTTTACTCTCCAACACTTTTCCACATAGCAGAAGGACCAACTCATTCCTCCATCGTGAACAACCACGTGAGCATTAGCCAATATAACATCCTAAACTTGAACTTGCTGATACAGGAGTTCAGCTTCCTTCCACTAGGAAGCAGTGTTAAACCAACGAACAAATGGTTGGGATGAAGTGACCTAGCTCTAGATTACATTCAGTGAAATGGGCAGTACTCATTTCAGTACAGCAATCCAGCAAAAGTAATGTCACTTGCCATCTAAAAAGATGAGTGTCATACAAAGCACTGAACTCAAGTTCCTTGGTATACAAGAAGAAATCTGAGAGCTTGCTAACAGACCTGTATTAATATTCGCTAAAGAACGGGATGCAAGCTCTAGAAGGGGCAGACCTCACTCTATAGTCCATCAGCATGTAGAATTCGGTACTTGAGATGAAACTGAGAAAGTCATATGTAGATTTAAACAAACTACATACAGCTAGCATATTATGGATTCAAAATTCCAAATTACAGAATTTACCATTATCACACTTTTTAAAAAGTTACATCATATCAGAAAACCTACTCCAGGTTTACTTTAGGTAAAACAAAAAGGACAACACAATCATCTCCTATGAAAATTACCTACTGGTTTTATTATCTTAGCTCCTGGATGGATTACTTTCTAGAATAAGTGACTAGCTTAGCATCAGCACTAACTTAATCCTAAATTATTACTGCTCCTAAAACTAGAATAAACTATGACAAAAACTGACCATGCAGAACAATTCAGTACCACCTTGGTAAAATAAGCAAAAAGTTCAGTACATGTTAAAATGATACTGCATTAGCCTCAAGGAATATCTGCAAGTAGAATTAAAATTTACATACGCAATACAACTAACCTTCTTCACGTTCAGTTCTTTCTCTCTCTCAAAAAAAGATGATTTCCCCACACAACTATTTTCCCTTGTCTTACCTACTAATCCCATATTTACTCACAGTGATAAGATGGCAATGAGAAAATAATCAACATTGCAGCATACCACTCAATAGCTGTCTCAATCCTGCTTTGTCTTTAAATATTAAGTGGTCTAGTTTGCCTTTTGATAAAGTATGAAGAACAGGGGGGTTTATTAACACGTTAATAAATAACAACTTCTCTGAAAGCTATCATGTTTTTTAAATCAACAGACTATAATACTGCATGTGTCACATTATAACCTAGGACTAAAAGACAGTAGTAACACAGGAGTACAATGGCACACCACACATACCACATTTTTCCACTCTCCACTATTGGTACCAGGAGCTGACAGGATCACATTCTCTAAAGTTGCTGTTTCAAACTTGTATCCATGGAGGGAAGAGACCACAAAGTTCAGCAGCTCTCAACTTCTCAAACCATGCAGATCAACACTGTTTTGGTATGACTTGGCTAAACATCCTCTCCAGCAGAGAGAGCAGCATGAGGAGCATGGCTGTGACTGTGACTTTACTAATGGACTGCCTTCCTGGCTGCAGCTGTAAGTGCACAATGTGGTGCTCAAGGTTCATTACAAACTATTGCTTACTTTTTTTTTCCCCCCATAGTTTGCACGTATTTCTGTTTACAAGTTTCCCTTTTTCTTTTAAAAATTTGAGAAAACAATGCAATAAGAGCAAAGTGTTTTCAGATTAAACAGTTTATAAACACAGATATTCTGCCATTTCTAATCCTGTTTAACACAAGAAATCTGGTAAGCTGGACTCAGGGCTTGAAGTCAAGGTATCCACATGCTTTTCCTAGTGCTGTTACCCACTGAACAAGCTTCAGCAATTACCTTCACAGCTCTGATTGAAATTGTCTTTCCCTTCCTCCCCCCCCAGCGATGATTAACATGTTGTCAACAGCTAAACTTAAAAGATGGACAATATTTGGCTAAGCACATCAGCAAATTCTTCCATAAAACATATCCCATCCAAGCTTTCTTGGTCTAGAATGGATCTCTGGTGAGAGTTAGAGACAAAGCATGCTACAGAGTCAGAGCACACCAGCAATCAGAGGTTTCAACTAGCTGGTAAGACACGATACCTCCTCCAATAATAGAGCAGACCGAAGTCACATCTCAAGCACCCTTGTCAGTACACACAGAGAGTTTCTCAAAGGCAGCATCCCTCCCTGGAAAGCATGGCCTTCACAAGCAGGAACCCTGCAGAGGAACCCACAGCCCAGTTGCAACCAAGGAAAAAGGCTCAGGGGAGAAGTCACACACCTTGGGCTCATGGGGCTTTGCAGAACATAGCTAGCACTTGGAACCACACAGTCACAGCCACAAAGAGCTTCTCATATCAAGTGACAGCCATGGCTGTAGGTTGCTGGTTTGGGGAAAAGATTTTCCACTGCATGACTTCTTGGCATGAAGAACAACTTGTACAAATGTAAGAAGAAAAAAAGATCAGAAATCACATTTTAGTATAAATGACCAACATAAGAAAGTATTGCATCTTTCTGCACACTCCCTTCACGTTGAACAAAGCTAGAAGTGAGTAGAACAGTGTAGAAACCCTAAGCATAAATGGAAAAAAGGTACAAAATGTTTGTCTCAAAAATAGCACAAACTGCAATATAAGAAATATCTGATAACCAAGCAGTCATTTTCCTGAGTTTGGCCTTGAGAGGACATGTCTAATGGATCACCTAAACAGGGAGAGTCAAGAGAAGGAAGACAAGTTAGCCAAAGGCATTACATCAGTACACAAATTAAAGCACATCAAACTCTTGCAAGGACATTCCCTCCAGGAAGATCAACCTGAAAAATCAAATGAAGGCCATCTTCTCTGCAAATGGGCACAAGGCAGTTTAACTTAAAGGCATTAATTTCTCATCTTTAGTTAATTATATCAACTCTCCTGAATGCAACTGGATAGGCAATCCCTACTGATTGCCATAGTGAATGGCATAAAAGAGAATAGCGAGCACTAACATCTCAAAAAAACCCACCCCTAATAATTGGCAAAACTGTAGAAGACGTAAAAATACAAGATTTGAGAGAATAGAAGCTTTAGCACTTTTTTCTTCCAGGAAGAACAGCATTAAAAACCTCTGTAAGATACAACATGGCATCCTCCTCAAACACCTGTAAGCAACACACTGCCTGCTGGCTCTTTCTCCACATTATTCAAGTGCCAGAACTTTCCTTCCTCCGAGAAGCCCCCACTCCACACCCTTTGCAGCAGTGCAAAAATGCACATGAACAACTGATACAAGACAAGTCTTCAGTGCACACCATAAGGTGCATATTTCTAACAAAAACAGATTTAAAATCAGCTTAACCACAGCATCTTGGAGTATTCACAGATTTAAGTTTCATAAAAAACTTACCTGGACTCATCTATTTCTCTTTGGGCAGCAGAATTATGATGATATATTTTTCTTTAACCAGTACAGAAGGCTTACCATCTTCTAGACTACTTGATTCAGTATTAACACATCAAAACTACAGCTCGCCTAAGGATAACATTGTTTCTCCTTGGCGCTCTCACCTTAATAAGCCAACTTGCATTGGTTTCAAAATCAGTTTGTCCCTGACAGTTCTACACCATCTTGAAGTAAGATGATTTCAGTGAGATGTCATGCCCTTCCCTTCATACATTTGAAACATACCACACATTTTTAAGAAGTTAAATTCTAATACAGCGGACCAAAAACAATCAAATGAAGGCCGCACTGAGGTGCCTATTATCCTAATGTTTGAAGTACAGTGCTGAATAAACTAAAATGCTGAGATGGGTTGACCCTGGGTGAACACCAGGTGCCCACCAAAGCCGTTCTATCACTCCCCCATCCTCAGCTGGACAGGGGAGAGAAAAATATAACAAAAAGCTTGCGGCTCGAGATAAGGACAGGAGAGATCATTCACTAATTACCGTCACGGGCAAAACAGACTCAATTTGGGAAAATTAACTCAATTTATTACAAATCAACCAGAGCAAGGTAATGAGAAATAAAACAAAATCTCAGAACACCTTCCCACCACCCCTCCCTTCTTCCCGGGCACAACTACCCTCCCGGATTTCACCACCAAGCCCCCCCAGCGGCACAGAGGGACAGGGATGGGGTTTATGGTCCTCACACATTATTTTCTGCCGCTTCACCTCCTCAGGGTGAGGGCTCATCACACTCTTCCCCTGCTCCAGCGTGGGGTCCCACCCACGGGAGACAGTCCTCCACGAACTCCTCCAACGTGGGCCATTCCCACGGGCTGCAGTTCTTCACGAACTGCTCCAGTGTGGGTCCATTCCACAGTGTGCAGTCCTTCAGGAGCACACTGCTCCAGCGTGAGTCCCCCACGGGGTCACAACTCCTGCCAGAAAACCAATGGTGCCTAAGCACCATTAAAAAAAGAGCAAGATAATATTAAAATTATTTACACAAAAGTAACTGTATTAGTTATAATGACAATTTTCCTATTTAGTCCATTTTAAAAGCTTCATCTAAAACAGAATTTACAAAAACACACCTTTGAGCCACAAATCAAGCACTGACAGCAGTCAGGTTTATATTTGAACATTGTTTTTTGTTTGTTTTGTTGTTTTTTAAAAAAATAACCAAGACAACTATTTCTCTCAGTCACTTTAAATCTTATGCTTTCCAGTTTTGAAACACTGCCCAGTTTCTGTTCTTCCAAAACCAGCCTAAAAGGCATATTTAAGATGTAAAGAAAAAACCAGACCCAGTTACAGATCAGTATCCCCTTATATCACATAAGGCTTATCACACAGAAAAGCGCAAGACAGGCAAGAAAAGGTAAGTTAGAATTTTCATACTGAACTCCTATCTACAGCTTCAGACACTGTATTAAACTGTTATTTCAAATAGTAGGATTCAAACTTAACTTTCATGTCAGTGAATTATCACACTTAACATTTACAAAAAATTTCATCCCTCCTGAAAAACTAAATATGGTTATCCAAAGTCAAATTATACACTGTAGATAACCAAAACCATTTGCCTATTTCTAGACAGAAAGACATGCTAATACACTGAAACAGTTGTCATGCAAGACATTACAAATTCTTTAGTGAAGTTATGTTAGAGTCCATGTTTAGTGTAATATTTGAAATTATTCATAGAAGTTTAAGATCCAAAATAGCCCATAGCTTATTTTGTAAAGCACTTTGTGCTCTGGTCCCTTTTATCTTTTTACCATTTAGTCAATGATTTAACCACAGTAGCCTAATCACAGAGTTACCAACTAGAACACTAAAAAATAAATTGCATCAAACAATCTCTGGCATTTTCCTTTAATTAAAAAAATTGTCAATGTTCTAAATAATATAATAGGAGACATAACTAGTCAAAATAATCTTCAAACCAGCCATATTAACCATAGGTTTCTTAGCAGCCAAACTACCACAATAAATCCCTCATGAAGCTCTATTTTGTTCATGTATTCCTCAGATTACCAAATGCAAAAAAAACCCAAAACCAACCAAAACCAAAAAACACCTTCAGGATTTAAGAAGGAAATAGTTCAGAACGCTGGAAAAAAACAGTCAGTACCTCATAGCCACTTGTTTCCACCTCCCAGATAGCCATGGTAAATTGCTTTATTTCCCTCCTCCCTCTCTCCTCCCCACATTTTGATTGGGATAATCCCTCCTTTGAAAGCATACAATACCTCAGTAAATATACATAAATTTGAACTTTCACATTTCTCATTCTTTTCCCAGTGTCATTTCTAAATCTATCATTTTCTCATCAACTTTACTATGTAAAGTAAAAATCAAATTTCCAGATTAAAATCAAAGTTAAGGAAGAAAATGCACATTTTAAGTAAAATAGTAACTTGGACATTTCCCAAATAAAGATCTGTTAAGTCTTAAAAACATCTGAAACTATTCTAGAGGTTGGTCAATCACACATGAAGCAGTTCTGCTAAGCACAGGCTCAAACAGGAGCTCCATCAGGTGCTTGGAAATACAAATTCCCACAAGCTGTTTCATGTGGCACACACAGCTCCTGTATACTGTGCCAAATATATAGCCCATTACTAAATTGCAACTAATTATCACCTTTTCAATATGCTCTACAAAGCACGGAAAGATAATCTGACCTTAAATCCAGAGGAGAACGGAACAATGAGTGAGAATATTGTAATAATTTTCTTTGCTATTGGAAGTAAAAAAAGACATGCCTTTAAATAAATTGCATGTGGGTTTGACCCCCCCCCCCCCAAATGCCTACATTAAAATTGAATCAATTCAAAGAATGGCTTTGATAATGCTGTGAAAGTTTTCAGTCATTCAAATTTCATAATATTAAGGGGGGGGTGTATGTGCAACACCAACCATCAACAGGTAGAAGCTTTAATTACTAATTAAGCAAGGACAGAGAATACAAAAAAGAACAAAGTGACCAAGCATAAAAAAAACATAGCTCAACAGAACTGGGGTTTTTTTCCCCCTACTGAAACCTATTCTTTAAAAGATTTTCCTATAAAATTTACTCAAAGGTAGGATTCCCCCCCCCCCATTCACTAGTATATATTTTGGAAAGGCAGATCTTACTTATGTTATGTTACTCAACAGAGACTTTTAGAACATGATAAGCAGAAAAGTCTGGACAACTCATCTGGTTTGAGGTTTTAGTAAACTATCTTCCCAAAGATGCTTGCTCATCATCCCTAAACCCAAGTTAGTGATTTTGTATGACTCGCCTGCAAGTAGTGAAATCTGTTATAAGACCCAACACCAGTGTTCAAGAATGCCTGGTTTCTAGGCCCATGTGCAAATTCAGTAACATTTTAAAACCTGCCACAGCACTAGCTTTAGCTCTTTGCTAAAGAAAACAAAAGAGCATAAGAGATGTTGAAGAATGCACTCTACCTTTAAAAAGAAGCTACAAATTCTTTGAATTCCTAAATCCATTCCTTCAAACTATGTGGCAACTCAGTTACATGTTACACAGAAAAGCTCTTGATGTCAATCTTTCTTATAACATTTCCAGCTAGGTTTCAGAACAATTGCCCACCTGTAGGTGCCAAAACCAACAAAAACCCATTCAGACATTAGCACAAAACAATCCCTATTTCAACAGTAGCTACTAACCATATAAACAACACAAGTTGTTCTTCCACCAAAGAAAAAAGTCACTGGCAGTCAGTGGACAAGATGAAGTATTAGCAGCTTTTGCTTACTACCTGTACTTCACTTGATACACCTCACTGTGACCAAGTCACTTTCTATGTGGCAAGATTGATGCATCCATCATCTAGCATCACATTTGCTACAGGTTAGAGTGTCCATGTGCTTGAAAATTCCAGGCATACTGTGGTCCCTCAAACATCAGAATACAAGGTGTAATTTTAGTCATTTCTGATCTTGCACATCTATCTGTAGTGGTAGCAGTTTTGGGGGTTTGGGGCCCCAGTCAGGCCTATAACGAAGCTTTGTAGAGCTTGGTTGGAAGACTGAGGAGCTATCAACAAAATTCAACAGCAAGGGAGAAACAATATTGCAATTGGGGGGGGGGATGTTGACATTTTGGTTTCTTTAATTTCACTTCAAAAAACATCTTGGAGGATGAGAAAAAATGCATTCTATGTAGACTGACCTTGTCAACAGCTGGCCTTTAACACTGCACACTTTGATCCTACCCAGTGATAAAAATACATGCTGTTTATTTAAACAGACAGAAAAAAACCAAGAAAAGACACAATTTATCTTTACAAGTACTCTTTATCTCCATCTGCTGCTCAGCTAAACATTTCAGAGAAAGAATTCCAGGAGGGATTAGTAGAAATCAGTTTCATCATAAGTTTAAACATTTATGAATCTTAGTTTACCTAATTCTTTTGTGAACTGTTTAAGCAACACAGTATGCAGATTATCATTTGCTAGGTTATGCTGCTTATTCAATTATCACTCAGACACCTCTATACCTGGGAATGAATAGTATTAAAACAAATAACAAGAGATATGCCAAACCTGGTAAAGCCTGAAAGGCAAAAGAAAAAAAACAAAACTGTATCTACTTCCCTGCAGTCTTTGCTACCTGTACTAATAACCACACAAAAACAACCTCATGCAGAGATTCACTAATCAAAAGTTGCTGGAAACATTTCAAATAAAAAAAAAATAATAAAAAAACAACACATGACAAAACCAACGAAAAAACAACCCCCCCAAACACATTTGACTGATTTTCAGTGAGGTTACTGTTTTAGAACTCTTCGTTGTTTATAGTGCCTAGTAAGAAGACTTCTGCTAAGCCACTAAGCAACACTCAAGTTTCTACCTGCTGTATTGCATTTGTATTAAAACACATTCCTAAAGCCTGCTAAAATCTGCACTTAAGATGCTAAATCTTAAGATCAGAAAAAGTGTTTTAAGATAACATTTTCAGCTGTTTCCAAAAGTTACCTGGTTCCTTTGCACTAAAGGGTTATATAATTTTGGATGTATATTGTTCCTTTCACTAATTCTGATAAGCAAAAATTCACATTAAAATTGACATGTTGCAACTAGAAAACATTTTTGCTATTTATATGTTAAGAAACAGAACATGTAAGTTATTTAATTAAACTGTTCTTAGACATTCAAATGTTCTAGTTTTACAAGTTAAGGAATCTTCTTTGTAGAGAAATTTGTTCAGACAACTGGTGATGAGCAACAGTGCTTTTCAGCTAGCAACTACATACTACAGGTAATGAGGAAACAATTAGAATATTTGATTAAAAGTGTTGTTACTTGCTGAACTATTTCAGAAGTATTTACTGTCCAGTTGTCAACAGAGAGAGTAACCTCTACTTACGATGTGCAATCAGTTTATGTACTAAGTGATTTCACAAATTAATTACTATACTGGAAGCTAATTACCTAAGGAGATTTACATGGTCAATTATTAGAAAACACCTTTGAGAATAACTGAAGGTGTTCAATCTCACTGCCACAGTTTGAAGAATTTGTTTCTGCCCATTGCAGCAACACTAGCTGATGCTATGAAATTGCTAAATTGCAAAATAATTCAATTGGCTACACCAAATCCCCTATGAGCTGTGTGAGGGAAGTCACATAAGGGACAGAAAGGCTACTGAAAGCTCAGTCACAGGGCAGGTAGGTCACACAAATTTAGTTTTTATTATTTTTCTTTTTTTAAATGAAGGAAGAAAACACTAGTTAGACATGCTTATGCCCAAATATAGGAGAAGATAAGTTATTACCACTTATGACTACATTTCCAAACATTGTTACTCATCTTTTCCTAGTCACATAGGAAAAGGTTTAGGCATGACGACGCCCCCCCCCCCCCCCCCCCGAAAAAACTAAAAAAAAAAATCTATGTTGAAAGTCTTAGTCTAGGTAATACCTTCCAAAAGCTGGGTATGAAGTTTTACCTCCAGTGAAGTGAATGACACAATTCCTGTTGGCTTGGAAGAGGACCAGGATATCGCTCTGAAAAAATACATATTTTTCAACTGTTTAGCACAATTTAGTGCTCATCTAAACTAGGGCAAATCTAGTCTTGTTGGAATACAAGAATAGGTTATGATTCCTAAAGAAATTGAATTTATTAAGAAGGGCTGGTCTGACCGTTTTAAAGCAGTTCAGGGGAAAATTAACTCATGAACAACATAGATAAAAGACATCCCTAAAGCAAAAAAACAGAACTACATTTTACTCTAAATTTCCTGAAGGGAAAAGCAGAAGTGAAGAAACACCTATAGGTATTCAAATTTGGGATTAGTACTCTATAATCAGATTAATTCAGATCTAAGAAGCAAACTTCTGCATTTTTTCATATGACAAATTGAGGGCTCTGTCTTACCATACTGTTAATTCAAGCTGTAACCCAAGCTTTGTGACACATTCTTGTAAGATTTTTTGCTTGAGTTCACCAATTCTTTAGAAAAAGCTGCTAGAAATATCAGTTAAAACTCAAACCTTGCTGATGTTCAGAAGAGCAAGACAGTGGGGATACAACAGGGGCTAATACAGCCACTTTGCATAATTTCAGTGATTCCCCAGGGTGGTTACTTTACTTCAAGATATACAAGTTAAATACATGAATGCAAATTGCTGTAAAATACTGAAATCAAGACAACTTCAGGTCACTTTGTTTTTAGGAAAAGGCCTAAATTGTGCAGTCTTGAGCTGGCCATGTCTAAATGTGCCTTTTATGGGACATTCATCTACACAGACAATGGTCAAAAGAGTATATGTAACATATTGGTAGACCCTTGCTAGCTTTAGCCAAATCAACACAGGCAATGGAAATTAAGATACCGAGGGTTACAAACACCAGAAGCCGCCCAGCAAAATCCTGGTAACTACTTTAACCCACATCTCAACATTCACGCTATAACGTAAACCATACTAAAATAATCCCTTTCTTCTGCTGAGAGCTGTGAGAAACAACTAAGAGCACACTGAATGGGGCCTGACCAACCCTAACTATCTTTCTCAAAGTTGATTTTGGCTAGTTCCTGGTATTAAGAAGAATTTGTCACAAACCTTTTTAATTTAGTGATGGAGCAGCTAGTCCTGGAAACCATTTCCAGGCACATGAACACCAAGGAGTAGTCAGCATGGATTCACCAAGGGGAAGTCATGCTTGACCAACCTGTTAAAACCCCTACAATAAAGTGACTGGCCTGATCGACAAGGGGAAAGTAATGGATATTGTCTACCTGGACTTCAGTAAGGCCTTTGACACTATCTCCCATAAGATCCTCATAAACAAGCTGTTTATGTACAGCCTGGATGAGCAGACAGTGAGGGGGACTAAAAACTGGCTAAGTGGCCAGGCCCAGAGGATGATGATCAGTGGCACAGTCTAGTTGGAGGCCAGTAACTAGTGGTGTACCTCAGGGGTCAATACTGAGACCAGTCCTGTTTAACATCTTCATTAATGATCTGGAGGATGGGACAGAGTGTACCCTCAGCAAGTTTGCTGATGACACAAAACTGAGGAGTGGCTGATATGCCAGAAGGTCATGCTGCCATCCAGCAGGATCTCAATGGGCTGGAGGTGGGCTGAAAGGAACCTCATGAAGTTCAATAAGAAGTGCAAAGTCCTGCACCAGGGGAAGGAACAATCCCATGCATGAATATATGCTGGGGCCACACAGCTAGAAAGCAGCTTGGCAGAAAGGACCTAGGGGTCCTAGTGGACAAGTTCAACATAAGCCAGCCATGCGTCCTGTGGCAAAGAAGGCTAATGGTAGCCTGGGCTGCATTATACAAAACATTGCCAGCAGGTCTGCACTGGCGAGGATGGAGCCTGGATTGCTGCATCCAGTTCTGGGCTCCTCAGTACAAGAGAGAAGTGGACAGACTGGAGAATGTTCAGCAAATGGCCATGAAGATGAAGGGACTGGAGCATCTCTCCTATGAGGAAAGGCTGAGAGAGCTGAGACTATTCAGTCTGGAGAAGACAAGGCTCGGGGTAGGGGGGGATCTTATCAATGTTTACAAATACCTGATGAGAGGGTGCAAAGATGACAGAAACAGGCTCTTCCCAGTGGTGCCCAGTGACAGGCCCAGAGGCAGTGGGCAGAGATTGATACCCAGGAGGTTCCCTCTGAACATCAGGAAACACTTTTTTACTATGATGGTAACTGGCACAGGTTGCCAAGAGAGGTTGTGGAGTCTCCATACTTGGAGATATTCAAACGCCATCTGGACACAGTCCTGGGCAACTGGCTCTGGATGGCTCTGTTTGAGCAGGGGGGTTGGACCAGATGACCTCCAGAGGTTCCTTTCAACATCAGCCATTCTGTGATTTTGTAGTTCAGGTGAGAAACAGTGTATAGAGACAGAAAACAAAGATAATGATCCTTTCTCCAACCCTCTCAGCAGACATGATAAAATTACCAACAAAATTATACCTACTAAGACCTGCAAAATTAAATGCCAAAATATATTGTGTTATGTTTAAAATACAGTATTCCAATCCTGGAAAATTATTTTCTTCCAACCATCCAACTAAACCAACAAGTTACCTTAAAATAGATGCAGTATCTTCCAGTCCTCAAACAAAAAAGCCGCCATAAAAAGTGTGAACTTTGAGACAGTAACTGGATTTCGCCTCGAGGCAGTTGCTACCACTAGCAGCATTCTGGCACCAACAAAAATTCCATTTACAAAAACTATATGAAAGCACTCAAACATAAACCAAGTTGTGGCAAATCTTACTAAAAAAGCTCTTCTAACAAGTCTTTTCACTCTTGGAAGGCATAATACCTTTAAAACAAAGATTCAGGGTAGCTGATGCTGTTATGAGATAAAATGACCAAGTCAGAAGAGAAAAACAGACTACAGATAACATGATGAGTGCTGTGAATGTGCTCTAGTGTCTTTCAGGCTTATTTAATTTTTTTCTTAAAGAACATGACTTTAGACAAGGACAGAAACTGAAGGATCCTATATAACATATACAAACTCTTAACTGATTGCTATGATTCATTTCTATTCTCCAACATCTCTAAAATTTTAAGTGAAATCATTATTTTATGTGCAAACCCCAAAAGTACTTCTCATGGAGAAGATAATACTACTTCAAATGCTAAGAGCAGATTCCTTAGTTCACTTCAGGAATTCCAAGAGGAGTATTCACAGAAGCTAGACTTGCAGGAACATGACTTGCCCTGCTTAGGACTCAGCAGACAAAACAGGAGAGAAGAGCTCTTCTAAGTAGCAAGTCACACTAAAAACTAACTACAGATGCTACAGACTCTCTCCTGCATTAGTGTTTTTCACTTCCTTGATGTGGGAAGCAGACTAGCTTCACTAGGCTAAAGTTTGCCTTTGAACAGCTTTGCAATCCCTCTTCCCTTAGGAAAAGGGGGCAATATTCCTTCCTTCCTCCCTACCTGAGCTCTTGTAAAGCCTACATAATTGCAAATACTCTCAGACTGTTTTCAAATGGAAAAGACAGAAAAAAGTCAATATAGTTTTGTTCTAAACCTTTATAGTTTTAGAAAATAAGACTGTTCAAGGTGTGCTCTATGGCAGCAGCTCACAGACATTAAACACGAGGCATGGGTACCTCCTGAAAACCTCTACTGCAATAACTCATATGAATAAATAGCTCCACTCTGGACTTCAGCTAGTTTCATTACAGAAAGCAAGCCATAACTGTCTTTTCAGGGAGAACTTCCTCTTTAGAAACTTTTCTAAAAAATAGCCTAAAGTCTATGAAAAAGCCCTTCAGGATGCTGCAAATAGATATTTTAGAAGCCAAAGCAAACCGCAAACTAAATCAGCAATGCAGCCATATTCAAAGCATCCACAGTCAAAGCTTCTGAGTAAAAAAGTTATTTTCCCAGAAGAATTTTTCCCACCAAAACTGACAATTCCTCATGTTCATCATAAAAAAAAAAAACAAAAAAAACCAAACAAAAAAGACACCCCTCCCCCCCAACCAAAAAACAAAACCACACATACACCTGGCAAGAAGACTTAGAATGAAACAAAATCAAGACTTTTGCAAGTTGTATGGTCCGATAATCAAGTATCACTCACTGAATAGGAAAAATTATCTGTCAAAACCTGTCCTTCTTCAACAAAGGATGTGAAAAAGACAATTGGCCTTCTTGTTTTCTGACATTTTTGAAAAGAAAAAGAAAAACATTTTTACTGCCTCATTCAATAGCTTTGGTTACTTCAGGTGTATTTCTGGTACCTCTCAGGTCTTCATTTGTCTTCTGCAATATCATTCACTATGGAAGAAGGCAAAGGTTTTAATTGTGGTTTTTAAGAAGTTCATAAATCCATAGGCTTGGAGTTCATTTCTCTGATATTACAATGGAAGAGTACTAAGAAGTTACCTCTAAGGAGAAACTTAAAGTCCTGGAAAAGGTGTGTTTCTGGTACTGAAATAAACACATACCTATCTAATAAAATGTTAAAAACTAGATATTACTCATATCAGTAGTATCCAATAAAATTTCCCTTAGAATACCTAAAAAATGAGCCAAAGACCACCTCATGGAAGAGTAGAAAACACAAGGAGGACCAAGAACAGAAGTCAAAAAAACCCTGTTTTACTGAGAAGACAGAGCAAGAAAGAGTCAGAGAAGCTTAGAAAGATACAGGGGGAGGCACACATAAAGCATAAATTTCTAAGCTTGGAAAGAACAGTAAGTCAATAAACGACTGATATTATTTTCTTCCAGTAAGGACAGAAGTCAGTTCAACTCCCTTCTACAAGACTGTTCTAGTGAAGACAGAAGAATGTTTTCACCTCACTAAACTCTTCACACTGACCCATGTGACATTCTTATTAACAAACTAAAGGAACACAGTCTAGATAAAGTTGCCCTGAGATAAAAACTGTTTAACTTCTTGTGTAACTTTAAAGTATACGCTATTTGCTGTTAAGATCTGAGCACGTTTCAAGTGCTGCCACGGGCCAGTTCTATACAACTTTAAAAAAAGAAAAATGAAGTGTGGATATAGTCCACTTATACGTGAATTGCACTAAGGCATGAAAAATGCTTTGGAAAGCAGGAAAAGAATTTACATTTGAATAAACTGACTCAATTTCACTGATTAACTTTAATGACTTGCTGTTGCCAAAAGAGTCATCCCATTTCTCTGAATCTTCCTCCCCCATTTCTGCATACCTGGCTGGCTACTATTCAGTTCTTGCAGAAGGCTACAGCTCATCTAGCCTTTCATTCTCAAACTGATTCAATCAGCAAATCTGGAGGGGAAAAAAAAAAACCACAACAAAAACCCAAAAAGCTTTCCAAGGGGCAGGATGAAGTATAGAAAAGAGGTCAGTTCAGGTCTCCTTACACATCCCCGAACTGTTTTCTTCTAGTTTGAGTCACCTCAGGAAGGGCTCCAACAAGTGCCAAAGCCGGGGAAGCAGTGGGACCAAGGCAGAGGGTAAGAAATGGTCACAGCACGCTGTAAAATTGGGTCAACTGCATCACCACATCAAGTTCACGGTCTTAGCAGACACAATCCAAAAAACAATAGGATGATATTCTACAAAATAGCACAGTGGGAATTACTCATGAAGATGTGGTAGGTTGACTCTGGCTGGGTGCCACTCTATCACGCCCCCTCCTCAGCTGGACAGGGAAGAGAAAATATAAGAAAAGGCTCGTGGGTCAAGACAAGGACAGTTTCAATGAAGTGAAAGCAAAGGTTGCGCACCAAAGCAAAGGAAAACAATGTTATTCTCTACTTCCCATCACCAGGCAATGTCTGTCCACTTCCTGGGAAGCAGGGCTTCAGTACATGCAGTGGTTGCTCCAGAAGATAAAAATGCATCCCCTTCCATCTCCCTTCACTTAGCTCTTATAGCTGAGCTAACATCATATGGTATGGAATAGCTGTTTTGTTAGTTTAGGTCAGCTGCCCTGGCTATGTCCCCTCCCAAGATCTTGCCCAGCCCCAGCCTGCTGTTGAGCGGGGTGAAAATATTGGAGAGACAGCCTTGATGTTGTGCCAGCACTGCTCAGCAGCAGCCAAAACACTGGTGTGTTATCAACACCTTTCCAGCCACCAATGCAGAGCACACAGCACTAGGAGGGCTGCTATGGGGAGAATTAACTCCATCTCAGCCAGACCCAATATAGAAGACCAGGTTCTAATTAATGAGGAATGCAAAGAAGGATCAGCTAATTACAACGTATCAACTGAATGTGAGTCAATGTCCTAACACCAATAAAAACAAGATCATGTGTAAGCTACCACAGATGTGCATTCTAGTCCACACCACGCTCTTGCTGTCTTAGTTGAAGCCCTGCCTATCAAGCTTTATAGAAGATCTACATCTCAAACTAGAGAAGAAGCAGAAAATAAACAAGAATAGGAGGTTTCAAAAAATGTAGCCTATAAAAGTATATAAAAAAACCCAGGCAAAACCCAAAACTCATTTAGGACAGCGAGGTGGAAAAAAAAACACCAAAGCACACAAAACAAAAAGACACAAACACCACCATTCCAGTACGGAAGAAGTTAGGAAATAGATTTCTTTTTCATATCTCTTTGGGCTTAAGAGGGGAAGAAACTAGATTAATTTGCAGGAAAAATGTAGTTGGCATTGAGAGCTAGAAGGGAACTAATTATGAAGGAAGAGCAATAGATTGTCCAGAAATGGTGAAAACCATTTTTGCCAAATTTGAAGAACAGACCAGCAAAAAATCCTTATACCAAAGAATGCCAACAGCATCCTGGACTGCATTAGATAAAGAATTGCCAGTGGGTCGAGGAAGGTGATCCTTCCTTTCTAGTCAGCACTGGCGAGACCTCTAGATTTCACCAGAGACCTCTGGGTCCAGTTCCGGACTTCCCAGTACAACACAGGCATGAACATACTGGAGAGTCTGGCAAAGGGTCACAAAGATTCATGCCTTGGAACATTTGTCATACTAGGACAGAGCTGTGACCATTCAGCCTGGAGAAGAAAAGCCTCAGAGTGCAACTTACCAACCTGTATAAATAACTCATGGGAGGGTGGAAAGAAGACTGAGACAGACTTATCTTGGTGATATCCAGCAAGAGCAAAAGGTAGCAGATACAGACTGAAATACAGGAAATTCCACCTCAACATCAGGAAACACTTTTTCACTGTAAGGGTGATTGAGCACTGGCCCAGGTTGCCCAGCAAGGTTGTGGGGTCTCCATCCTTGGATGCATTCAAAGAAACCCAACTAGACACGGTCCTGAGAAAGTGGGATGGACTAGACAGTCTCCATAGGTCCCTTCCAAAGTCATCCTTTCTACAATTCTATGATTTTTTGCACAGCTCCGAATTCATCTATGAAAGCTACAATAGCATCACCCAAAGCCAGGCAATTCTACACAGACACAGCAGAGAAAATTCCTATATGCTTCATTAGTTGTCATTAGTTATTACAATATTCTGAATGAATCATTTAAAGACATTGAAGAAGCACAAAGAAGGCTTGACATGATCCTGGTATATATATATACACACAGTGTCATTGATTTAATAAGTCATTATAGAAAAAAATGTAAATTACTGTTTTATATTAAGAACAGCACTCACCTATGAAAACAAATCACAAGACATTCATGGCTCAGTTGTACAGTCTGGAATGCCTTACAACACATTATTCTGCATCCTAGTATGGTTCATAAATTAAGGAAGGTCAGGCTGTTCAAGAGCAGATTAGGAGAAACACAGATGTCTGCAAAAAGCCCACAGCATTGTAAATACACTTGGCCACATGCTTCCCCAACCTGACCCCAACCAATGTCCCAGCATGACACCAGCGATTAGTCTGTTGCTGCATGTGGAGCTCTCAAATGACTCATAGGTTAGAAAATCTTGGAAACTTGTGATCTCATGATCACTGGCAGTTCAAAAGGGGTGTACTTCTTGAGCTTTTCTCCTTACTTTAATAAATAGCATTATAATTTGCCTATCATACAGAACTAATTCTCACGCAATTCCCATTGGACATGCTATTCCTTTACTTTTCAGCCTGAACTGCAGTGAAGCTACAGCAACTGTTAAGAGTTTTCTTTCCAGGAGAGGTACACTAAGATAATAGACACAGAAGGTCTACAATGTGCTAATTAATTATTATCTCTAAGGTCCTACCATTGTACTTTGATGGCCCTGTAAAGCAGTATAAAGCACCTAGATACTTCGTATTCTTTTTTGGATATTCATACCCACTAATCTATCACCAGAAATGTACAAAGCTCATTTAAATATTACTATGAGGCTGCAGAGGGTGCTCCAACACTGCTTATAGACAGTGTCTGCTCAATACCCACATTCCTCAGCAAATCACTCATTCATTTTTCAGAAGTAACCAGAATTTGGAAAAAAATCTCAAGGCAAGTTAAGATTAGACTTCCCTTAACACCTTGTTTTATCCAGAGAGAAAGGTGACATGAATAAAACAAAAAAATTCTATTTCCCCAACCAGCAGAAGGTGTTCTGAGTAAGACTAACATCTAGGAATGCAGCACTTACGCACGATGTTGCCTTTTTCCTACACCTAAGATATGAAATATCTAATTGCTCCACATGGATCTAATGGGCTATAGAGTGGGGAAGCAGGCACATAGATATAGAAACACATACTGTAATATCATCAACCATATTGCTCCTAAGTTGCTTAAGCAAATAACCCCCCTAGAAGTAACTTCTGCTGCTTTAAGAGTAGCTCCTCAAAAACAGCAAAGCTTTTATAGCTCTTTTTGTGACCACTCAACACCACTATAAAGCACACTCAGTGCAAAATGCAGTGGCTTGTGCAGATAGTGCTCTACTCTTGGGGCGGGGGGGGGGGGGGGGGAAGCAGGAATCCACAAAATAAAAAACACCTCTACTTGTGTATCCCAGATCTTACTTTTGTATTTAGCACCACAGAAGTTTTGTTTGCTAGCTTTCAAGTAAGCAAAGTGCAGATAAAAAAAACTTCTTTTGGCTAAAATTAAATTTAACAAGAATTTGTACTTCTGCCCTTTCTTTGGTTTTTTTAGTCTCATTCCAGTAAGAACACAGTGAAAAATGTTACATTACCTGACAATACTGCCATTAAAATATATTAATTCTGAGCCAGCTGATGAAAATTAAATAGAGGAAAGGCTTTTAAAGGCTTTGAAATTAATTTTCTTTAAAATGTTGAAATAGTGTACTTAGCTGATCCTTCACTTTACTGGCTCCAAGCCCCAAATTAGCAAGTTCTAGGTTTGACAATTCATATATTGAACTTGAAAGAGAACAGATATGCCAAACACACAATAGAGCATTAACCAAATACTTTGGTACCTTCACAATTCTTTTTTGAAAGAACAGCTAGCTCAAAGCATCAAGTAGTTCAAGAATGTGAAAACCCTGCCCTTTCGTAGCTCACTGCCTTGCCTCACTACTTCTGAAATGTTCTGCTTCCAGCAACTGCTATCTGTGCCTTTGTCACTGCAAGATTACTTGCATTAAGGTGCAGACCTTGTGTAAAATGTTTATGACACCTAAAAATAACTTTGGGTGCGCCTGTTTTACAGTAAAGAACTTGATCACAAGTCCAACTCTTAGTCCCATGTGACTTCACCTGGGTTTCAGACTGCTCTCTGCACTACAAGAATTAACATCTTTCATACAAAAGAAAGAGCAACAGAATAGGTGTAATTTCGATTAGGGTTTCATTTTACCAGTATTTATATTATGAATACAATATAAGACACAAGCACTAAAGACACTGAAGATGCCACCCCATAGTTGGTAAAAGGTAGTATTAAGACCATGCTGCTAACAAAAGAAGAATTTGTGCTGCCCCTCTCCCTGATTAAGCTGACAACTGAGACTGCAAAATTATATAAACAAAGCAAGTAAGTTTCCACCTGTATTAGAAAGCTGATCCAGTGCAAAACACAGTCACACAATTTCCAATACTAACAGCAAGGAGTTAAGACAGGAGTACATGGCCATAAGCTGAAGCACCAGCAGTGCACTAGCAGCATTTCTGCACCTTCTGCACTGTCTTGGTTGACTTAAAATTCACCAAGGGAGTGCACAAAGATTCTTGATAGGAGGCATATATTGTGAACATGGGAGAAAAGTGAATACATCTCCCTTTGCTCTGAAGGGATCACTACTACACTAATACATTTGACCATACCTTACAGAACTTTACAGAAAATGTAGGTCATTGTAATAGAGAAGTTGTATAATAAGCAGTAAAAGGAGGGAGTCATAAACAGTATATGGTAACAGAGTTAAATAACCAGAGCTGTGATATGGAGTAACTATCAAACAGAAAGTTTGCAGCGAACAGGTTCAAAGGTTAAGTTTAGACATTACTGATAAATCTTTTATCCAACACTGTAAAACCTATATACATCACAGATGCCGGCACTTGAGACACTTCTAATTCCTATTTTATCATGTGGCATTTATCACCTCATCAACTTTGTTTTACACAAACCAAACAAAATGTAACATCTGTAAGCAAAATACCTCACCACAACGAAATGGATTTTCTATACTTTGCACTTAAGACTCATGGACAGCTACTGACTTGGAAGACATACCCCACCATCCAAATTACAGAAGCATTTCAGAAGGAAAGTTTTCCCCTCAGCAGCTTTGCATGTCAACATACACCAGTGATTTTACCACAAGGGGGAGATGAGACAGACAGAACTAACTGGAGGCACAGTTAGTGAGGCATTGGTTTAAACATGACTAACAGTTGAAAATCATCATTACCAACCTCCCATACATTCTCATTTGTAAGCAAGAGTGGGACAGTGAATCTTAACATATGGCAACAGTAAGTTGCACTGCAATCTTTGAATAGCAAAGTACATACAATCTGGTCCGCTGCTTCAGCTGTAAAATGTTATTGCAGGGTAACCTAAAAGGAAAAAATAATCTCATATAAAGTAGTGGACAGGGAGAAGTGGCAAATGAGGAATAAAATGGTTAAGAAACCCCCAAATTAAGCTTTTCTGGCTAGTTTGGCTATCGGCTTACATTTAAGGGCACTGAATAACCTCATCTCACCTTCATGCCTCAGTCCCCCATTTGAAAGCTAGGAAGAACGACTAGTTTTTGAAAGATGCACAGATGATACACAAGTTTTGGACCACGCACAACACACAGGCACACATAGAGAGATATATACATAGACAGAGAGAGAAAGAAATAACTATAAAGAGAGCTGGAACCAACCTCACAGCATTTCATTGCTTGACCTGACTGATAACAAATGACTCTGGGCTTAAGCAACAATTGTGCTTAGCTTTCTTCCATTACAACTAATGTTACCAGGAAAAAGGTTGTCACCTATTAACTCTTCAGCAGCACTCATGAAGTATTATTTATGACAGTCTTACACAGTTTATCTTTTTTCAAAAAGCATGAATTACTATCTAATACACATTTTTTATAAACTAATCAAAAAGCTTATTAAGCACCAATCAAGTCAGCTGAATTTAAACAATGCACTACCCCTTTGTTTCATGCAGGAAACAAAAGCAGCTAGGCACCTTCAATTCATCTACTTTTTTTGTTAACATCAGAACAGTAGACTGTATCTATGTGTGTATATATATGTACATATAGATTGATATATGCATATTACATCAAGAAATTAACAGACCATTTCTAATGTAGAGTAAAAAACTATTTTAATTTTTTTATACTGAAAAGCATGTCATGGCTTTTAAAAGATGCAATCATTTTTTAAAAAGTTGCATTCTAGTCCCATATCTAAAAACACTTTAAAATTCAGAGGTGTGAGTTATTTTAACATTAAGATACTGTTTTCTTTTTATCCACTCTACACAGTGCTGTCTACTATGAAAATGCCAAATAGTAACTCTCAAAGTTCAATAGGAAAAAAAGAAATCAACTGAAAATAGATAAAACCTAAGGCTAAAGGCTTTCTTAAAGAAACTAATTGTCAAAGGAAATACTCTGTCTGATTAATTGAGAAAATATACCTTTAAAAATAACTGGACAGAAAAATTGAAGTGTCAAGGGAATACATGCTCTGAAATAAAGATAAAAGCCCAATAACAAGCCTTGCTTCCCTGCCTCTTCTAGTGAGAGAAGTGCAGAACAAAAGCCTACTGCCTTTCTACTTCAGTACCTGCCTTCCTCCTGTCACCACTATTATCAGGTATAGCATTTGTCAAGTATCCTGACTGAAATCAAGAGGGCAAAGAAATTTGCAGCAAGTCTGCAATTATGTACAAAACTACCCCAAAAAATTCTAGGGGGAAGACTTTAAGGAAACAGAAGCCATCGCAAACAGCAAACAAAACTTTCAGACACAGAGAGGTATGATATTGCCTAAGCAAAAAAATTTTAAAAACCCCAACAACAACAAGAAAACAATCAAAAAAACCCAGCCCCCAAATTAAAAAAAAGTCATACTAAAAACTAAGGACATTTCCTCTGGATATAATTTATTTTCCTCAAACACACTCAATGAATTGCTTAGATGAAACAATTTACAAAAAAATTGTCAAAATACAGTAAAACTACAAACAACGTCCTTCCATAAAACACCTCCAAAACACCCCCATGATATCTGAAACCAGATTCTTCAACATGAACACAACAGTTCTGAAGAAAATACTCAATAATCACTTCCATATAAAGAAAATATTAGCCAAACTAACAATTATACCAGTGAACACCTGTCAGTAAACCATATGCACTTTTTAACATAAGGCACATCAAATAACCTGTCCTCTTCTAATTGTTTCCTGCTGATCATGACCTAATAGTCTTATTCTAAATTTGATACAAAAATTGTAAGATAGCTATGAGGTACACAGGAAGATAATTTCTTGAAAGAACCCACTGCTACCTATAGTCTTCAAAACAGACCTCCAGATCTGGCTGAGCTCCCTACCAGAAGCATACGTTATCAAATAGAAACAGACTTACAGAAAAATCAATGCAAAACTTTCTAATACCTCTTTACAACCACCCAATGGAGCCTGTGTGTACACTTGCAAGAACGCAATACATTTCACCCACGGCACCACGTCCTTACAGGATCTACACTCACGTAACCATGCAACCACCGTGTTCAAGGATGAACATGCACCAGACATCACCAAGGGACACAGAAAAACCTAGTTGCCATTTCAACTTCATCTCTTACATCTTAGTGAGGACCTGCAAGTTTTCTTAAAATACAAAGCAAAATAAATCATGGATTCAAGATGAGATTTGTTTGATAGCCCTTTACATGTTTTCCTACTCCTTACATCATATTAACTCTTCCTTACTCTACAAGAGCTTCCATCCATCTTGCACCATGAAATGACATCATTTCTAATTGCATCAAGATATTTTTGTAAGGCTGTCTACTAGATCAGGTATACTGGTTCAGCTTTATAAAAAAATACTTTAAAAAACATTAAATAATATGTTCAGCAGTGCAGGCACTCCATATATGAGAATCTTGAAAATAAAGTAAAAGCAGACAGTGCTTTGAGAGGATTTGGAAGGTTTTATAGGAAGCATGCTGATATGTTCTTATCTGTATGGTAAGAGCACACAAACTCCAGCAGCTGGACTAACACAGCAAACTGAAATTTCAGCCAGGAGACTGGTGCTTACAGGAGAATTAGAGGAAGAGGCACTGATATGAGAGCCTGTACCATTCCTAAAACAAGATTCTTAGATGACAAGCATCCAAAAGCCACTTACAGACAAACATGCAAGACCCTTTTCATGCTAAGCTCCTTTCATGGCAGGAAGCAATAACCTGCATAAACTGGGGTTTTGAACATCTGATGAAGTTGAGAATGTAAGGAAACATCTCCTACATTAAAAGGTTTACAAAGGAAGGTGAGAATTAGAAGAATGCAAAGCAGAAATGCAGAACACCCTGAGCATCCGGTTAGTTTAGCTTCAACCACCTATAATTCTCAGAGATCAAAGTGCCAGTCAATGGCAGGAATTAACACATTCCAGCATAAACATCACCCCAATTTAAATTAACCTGTGTCCCATTTGAAAATAAAGAGCAGGCATTTTGAAAGAGTAGCATAGTAATCCTCCCTTTTTCCTCCCTCAAACTATTTTTCTTACATTTCTATACCAAGCATTTTCTTCCACCCTATCTTCTTCACCTGTCTCCCCTTCAGTGTCCTTTTCCCCATTTGCTTTCCTTTCATTCATTCACCCAGCATGGTATACATGGAACTGACATGATGCTCACCCTTACATTATTCATTCTGAATGGCTATCAAGTACAAATAAAGGCCTGCAAGAGAAAAGAAAAACAAGCTTATGGCCCACAAAGAATAAAGTAGAGGCAGTGCCTACATGACACTCTCAGAGGTCAACTGTCCTTGCTGTAGATTGTTACACACTTCCACAGCCTCACTGCAGAATTCCATTTCCTTTCATAACTCAGTTCGTTGATCAGCTTTTCAGGGCATCTTATTCCTAAACAGGATCAAAAGCGATAATACTACAGGGAGGAGAGAGTGGGGAATGTAGAGGAATCAAAAGATCAAGAAGAATTGCCAGGCTAGAGGCCTGAGGAAGTAATGCGAAAAAGTCTCTAACTGCTGGGGAGACAAGAAGGAAAATCCTACAGCCTGCAGGGTAGAACAGAAATACACAGACAGGAGGTAGTAAGTCTGACCCACATCATCAAAATAAGTAAGAGCCAGACCTTCCAGTTACAGCAGCAAGGTATACTGCAGCAGGAAGGCTGTATCCTAGAATGGTTTGGGTTGGAAGGGACCTTAAATATCATCTAGTCCAACCACCCTGCCATGGGCAGGGACACCTTCCACTACACCAGGTCACTCAAAGCCCCATCCAACCTGGCCTTGAACACTTCCAGGGAGGTGGCATCCACAGCCTCTCTGGGCAACCTGTTCCAGTGCCTCACCACCCTCCCAGTAAAGATTACCTTCCTTATATCTAATCTGAATCCACCCTCTTTCAGTTTAAAGCCATTAGCCCTTGTTCTATCACTACATGCCCTGATAAACTGTCCCCCTCCAGCTTTCCTGTAGGCCTCCTTTAGTTACTGGAAGGCTGCTACAAAGTCTCCCCGGAGCCTTCTCTTCTCCAGGCTGAACAACCCCAACTCTCTCAGCCTGTCTTCACAGGAGAGGTGCTCCAGCCCCCTGATCATCTTCGTTGCCCTCCTCTGGACTCACTCCAACAGGTCCATGTCCTTCAAGTTGTCCAAATGTTCCACCTCACAAAAAACCTGACCCTTTCCTATATCCTAAATCTAGACCTCTATAAAAAGCATTACAACTTTTGTCACTCACCTATTTTCAAACAGCTGGCAGCTGATGTTGCCTCAAAGAAAAACCATATTCTATTACACTGAGCTATCCATCAGACATAGGTTAAGTGCTTTGCTTTAGCTGACTTAGGGATAGCTTGAGTTTATAAGATTCAACAACTTTAGCTAGCATGGAATGCAGCAGATCACTTCCTGAATGCAAGCAGGGGGCATATGGCCATTATACCAACAATACCCAGCTTTTAATTTTAGATATAATAAAGAGTTGGAATATTTTGTATTTCCAAGATAAAAACAAATACTTGGCTGAGAACAGGTAAGACAGATTTCAATTTAGCTGCATCCTCTAGTGAAATGACCAAGCTGGAGAAACTTGCTCTTTCACATGCACTACAAAGGTTGGTCAGTCTTCAATCATGAAGCAAACAAACGTACTCAGCCTTCAATTAATTTATTCTTAACATCATTATTTAAAAATAGTTTTATGGAATTAATTTAAATGAATGTTGCTAGCACAACTGCCAAGAAAGTAGATAATCATAACTATTAAAGCAGTTAAATGAAGCATGTCAAAAGTATTTGTGTTGTTTATTTTTCAGTTAGTTCAGTAAGAAAATATTCTTCTGTGGTCCAATGGAGAGGGTATTTTTGGTGGGGTTTTTTTTGTTCTGTCATTCTCCTAAAATAACCTAGGAAGAATGCACTGTGATCTTTAAAAAGTAACTTTTCCTAAATTCTGCTAAGTACCACCATGTGGGGGTAGGAGAACAACAGAATCTAAATACCCAAATCAAGTTTCCAAGAGAAAGAGCAGAAGATAGTCTGCAGGACAAGGGGCAGCACATTAGGTCACACCAATGGCTGCTTGCAAAACTTTTTAAAGAAAATGCTTACCTCACTACAATAAAACTCAGCTTTAAGCACTGAGAAGCCAGTAGTCATTACTGACCAGAAGTATAAATGAATCGAGAAATGATTAGACATTTCAAGGCAAAACGTACATGAGCTACTGAACTATAAGGGTACAATCTGCATCTCAGCAAACTCCCATGCTGCAGACTACCATAAGTTTAAAAAAAAAGCCCAGGGGAAATATCAGGTTTTATTCATCTCATCTTTTTTCCCTAGGCATCTGTTACAGGAGACAGAGATAACCACCAGACATCACACCAGGCTAGATGGACCTTTCATCTGATACACTATGACTCTGTTCACAGTAATCCACATCAAAAATAATTTCGCAAGGCGTATGTATTTCTCTCGCATCAGTAATTAAGAACAGCCAAGCAATTTTCTTAATAGACAACTGCAATAGTTACCTACTTCCCTTTTGCAGCTACAGGTAAAATAAAGGCTAAGAAACAATATGACTGCAGGTAATTGTCTTCAGTCAGCTGCAGAGCTAGAATAAAACAGCAAAGACTTATTAGTTTCCACACTTCGGTTCAAACCACTAGATGGTGCTTCTAAAATGAAGTAATTCAGTATGCAAAACTCTAAAACCGAATAATGTATGATAATGTATAAGTTGCCTTCCTCAGGGTTGTTATCAATAACACTGATTAATGTGGTTCAATAGCTGCAGCCTCTGATCAGACAGGAGCAATAAGAATAATTAAGCAGATAATTGAGATCAAAGAGCTGATCATGAACACAGTAAAGACTTACAAAAACCCAGTAACTGCTGTTTCCCCAAATAAGAAAAATTCCTCATTCTTCTGTCTTTGAAAGTCATTAGACGTTAATATAAATATTACATTAAATAACAAGTTTTGTTCACAAACTGCTGAGCCCAAAGGCTTTGATTACTATATGGCACCAGTAAAAAGAAGCTTTATGCTACAAATAGCATTTACCTCTTATTTCACTCTTCATTCAAGTAGGTTCCTCTAAGACATTTTTGCCAAGACTGAACTCACTCTATTTCTCTTCTGTGAAGAATAAACACTTGACTTTTAAAATCTGGAAATCGTAGCTAAAATAAGATGCTAACTGCTTTCTACCTATCACGCTGTAAGATAATCCTTTGTTTTTCATTCACTCCCCCCAAATTAGTCTGAACAGTTGTTTGGCTACTCCAGTAGCTTTTTTCTTTTTCACCATTTCCATCCATGAAAACACCACTTAAAATAACTCTCCCTATTCCTGCATCTCATTCTACTGAACCAACTTTAAAAATGCTCTTTGCAGTATGTTAACCACATAGTTGACTATATAATTTATTATCTTCCATTCTTCTAAAGTTCAAGCTTCTCTTAATCTTTAAAGACCCCCTTCTTCTTTTTCTACAAGTAACTTTTTCCTACAAAAATTCCTACAAACATGTTTCTTCTCATCCTTAAAAAAAAAATTCGGTTTTAACTATTTCCTATTTTATTGCCCATCTTTTACTTCATTGAATCAGCTCTGCCACTAAGCAACCCTGACAACACTGCTGAGAAAGATTACCTTATATGCAGCTTTTAATGTTCAACACTCACCTAGGACTTAGTTTTTTTTCTTTTTTTTTTTTTAAAACACTCTTCCTTCTGCAAAGTAATGCAGAAGCTCCTAGGGGTCATTTGAATAATTTTTTTCTGCCATTGGTTCTCACTTTTCTACTTTAAGGGATTGCTCTTGATCCCCTAGGAATGCTTGCACTTCCTCTTACTTGCATGAGATCTTCCAAGATACCCCATTTACTATCTCATGTTTTAGGCCTTTTTTTAAATTAGCATACCTATCCTTTGTTTAAAGTCCTTCAACAACTATTATTAGCAACAATTATGACTAGCTATGGCTTACTTTCGTAAAACGTAGCTTAGTAAGAAGATCCCTAAGAAAGTTAGAGAAAGACACTATGCACACAGAAACAAGCCTTCTGCAAGTACCTGCCATTCCACTTATCCCTAAATGTTACTTTCGATCAGAGAGCACCACTGCAGAAACATGTTAACAGGCAGCAAGAACCTCTTGACTTGAAGATGCATCTGCTAATCCAGCTGCAGAAAGTAATGATCAGATTTTAAAAAGAAACCAATGAAAAGCATTTCAAAACAAATATCCAGGAAGATAGCAACTACAATTCTAAGCATCTCCAAACACTCCAGAGGGAGAAGATGCATGACCATTGAAGCATGTGAAAGAGGTCTGCTGAGTACCTACTTGTCAGTAAGTGCTCACTCCTAGCTACAAGTTGGGGCCATTTCTGTAAATCCATCTTTGCATCTTCACAGGAGTTACACAGCCTTTTATTTAAAACAGACACTAACAGCACAGCTATACCTTGGTCAATCTTAGAGGAGAGGGGTGTTAAAAAAAAAATCATACAAAACCTCCAGGCTTATGCAAGACTTGTGAGCATCATCTAGCTGGGACAAAGCATTCACAAAGCAGTATCTTTACTACCAATGACCATGAATTTTGTGTGGATTATAGGAACATAAGAAATTCTTCAACATCTACCACAAGAAGTTTGCATTCTTTTACTACGTAAAAGAAACTAGGAGCAAAAATTAGGTTAGTGAATGCACAACAAAGAAATATCAAAAAAAAGAAGGTAAGGTCTCATGAAAAAACATATTCCTTGGCTTTTGTTCTCCAGGTAAAAATTTATTCAGATTCATAGATGTAAACACATAATAAGCAATATTTTTAAAAAATAAAAACATGAAAAATAAATATACACTGAAGATATTTCAGTCTGTTATGCCAAACAGATTAAAAAAACATCTTGAAGTTGTGGTTAGAGGCAGACTTTTTTCTCCCCGTCAAACACTAAACAGTTCTTTCAAAATATCAATAAAACTTGAGTTCAATTCAAAAGAGCTACTCCAGTGAGCTAGTTACCCATGCTTTTTTCAAGCTTGTCTCTAGATTTAAGCAGCAGCATTCAGAGAAATTATTCTGAATACTTTGGATATCAAATGCATTTCAAAACTCTATACAATCAGTCCAGTTCCCTATTTCTGCTGGATGTTCAGATCGGCCTGGGAGCAGGTTCTGACCTGACACCTGTGGAATGCTCCAGCAGCAGAAGGTACAAGATAAGAAATTCCCTGAAGTGACAAGAAATATTTCTATTTTATCTGTGCATACAGACAAATATTTTGATTTAGAAGGGATCATACTTTGTCTCAGAAAGTTAGCAGTGCCTGGGAAACCTGCAGTGTCCTGAGGAGGTCAAAGAGTAACTCTTTTTCCACCAGTGTGCTGCAATTCAAGAAGACTATTGCTTCAAATCACTCCTCTCCATTTTCTCCTGGTTCAAAAGCAAACACCAGCCCCCCTTCAAAAACTTAAGGCATTGAGTCTGCGGTCCCCAAAAGGAAAACACATCTTACAGACAACATTTAAAAAAATTAAACAACTGATGTGGCCCTGGCAACCGGAAACAAAATCTCATCTCTTCTCCCTCTCTAATAAACCAGTTAAAAGTCTGCCTCCTACCAGCTACACAGATCATGTCACTGCTATTTATTTCATTCTCTGGTTACCTCTACCATCGGCATTTGATCCGGGTTATTAAAATCTGGTATATCAGCATACCTGAAGAATAGGGCTGGACAGGAAGAGCACTGACTGCACAAGGATCTAGGAAAGTCATGCTGTTCTCGTGACATGCTCACGACATTAGTCAAAACTTTCCACTTCCTACACCCACATTTTCTCTCCCATCCTTGCTATGTTCAGACAGAGATGCAGCAGTTACCAAGTAAGTATCTGTCTAGATGCAGGTCCCTGCATCTTACAGTACTTGCTGATTATCCTGATAGCTTTGTAATTCCATCTTGTTAAGCAGTATCTGTTCTACTCCATTTCCTCTTCTCCCCCATTTACAAAGATTAAGCTGAATTAATTTACATATTTTGGGGTTGGGTTTTTTTAGGAAGAATTATGAAATAGTTCCCCTGGGATTAAGCTAAACGATATATTCAGGTTTCTGAACGGGCTGTACTGTGAATGTGCTGCATTCCTTTGTCACCCCCTCCACCCCGCACTCCTCCCCCCACCTTCAAAGTATCTCTGAGTGGCAATCAAAGCCATAGGCCAAACGCCCAGTACCATCAAAATCTGCTGCTATGCAGAAGTCCTATTACGTAATAGTAGGATCTGGAATACTTCAAAAGAAGTGTGCCCCATCATTGGTAGTAGCAAAATTTAACTGATAAAACATACCTGGCATCCACAGCACCTAAACAGAGGATTATAACTAAGCAACCTAAGTCACTAGTGGTGATGGCCCCCACCAGAATGAATAAAAAAGTCATCTTCAAAATACATTATATTCAAAATAAGACTGTTGAACCCACCAACCTTAAGGGAAGGAATCCTAAAGATTCCTTGACGAAATAGGAAAGCAAGTAGTATAACCAGGAAAGTTACGGTCTCTGAACGTGAGCTCCTCCATCTTACTTTCTACCAAAAGAGTGCTATTCAAACTTCTGCATATTTAATTATATTGTCCGTATTAATCCTTCTGTGTATTTAATTATATTATCCATACTAATTCAATAGGCACATCAGAAAAAATGCTTGTTTCTGAAGGAACACATGCTATTACAATTTGCCAGTAGCCCATTCTGAATACAAGTACAAAAATTATGTAGCAAGTACTGAAACTAACCAAAACTATTCCCAAAGAAAGTATAAATATACAACAAAAAGGACACGGTGCTGGCTTTAAACTAACAGCAAGGGATGTTACTGATTTATGAAGGCACAGTGTCATGCAACAGGCTTGGAAAGCTCCTTTACCACAGAGAAGCCCCACAGAAATATAAGCATACACTGTTTGACACAGACCTTGGATGCTGAACATAATGCATACAACAAAGGAACAGTATATTAATGAGTAAGTTTTATCATAAAAAGATGAAGTCTCCATTAAAAAGAAAACTAACGTGAAGTCTAATTAGTTTTGATTAAAAATAGTGACAAAAGCTATAGTTGCGATGATTTCTTCTTCATTTAAGATTACCAATATTTCTTTTTATTCATTAACTGTTTCTCTTAGTTGTTGCTTGGTATTAAACATAAACAAATAACAAAGTTTATTGAAAGCCACCTGTAATTTGTTAACTGTATTTTCAGTTACTTAATTTCTAAATTATTTTCCTTTCATTTATTAGCAGCAATATCAGACAAGCATGTGTTCTTCAACAGTACTCACCAGGGTTATGACTACATAAAAGAAGCCATAAAGCCAGCACAATCTAAACTTTTATTTTGCAGTATCACCTCAACTTTTTTTTTTAAAACCCAGCATACTGGCTGTAATTTGGGCAAAAGGACTATGTGCGTGGAAGGCTTACAAAAATGAGGCTTAACGCTATTACTTAAATTAAAACACAAGAAAAAGTGGGTGGTAGTGACAGACAGGGACAAAAATTAAATCAAATACTTCATAAAGTGAATAACTATACTGACTGCTATAATGCCTGGACAAAAAAGGATGCTGTAGATGTTCAAAACCAGTAATGCCCTTCATATACGATCTGAACATCACAAGCGAGACAAGATCACTCTCCAGACAGTTGTTATTTAACACGTGCCAGAAGATAATTTCATTACAAAGCAAGCTATGATTCTTGGATTCCTTCCAAGCACTTCAAAGCGAAAAGAGAAGGGCAGAAAATATACACCTACAGAGCACCATTCAACAAATTTTTTAACTTAAAAAGTTCCCAGGTGCACGCGGATAGCATTAATAGCAGAGCAGGACCACCTGAACCGCCCCCCCCACACACACACACCCCCACGCACTCCCCCGCCCCGGGTTCAGGCTACACTCCTGAACAGAGGACAGCGGCCGGGAGTTCAGCCGAGAAGGACTTACCCTGTCAGAGGTTAGGCACAGCCGCCTCCGCGCTGCGCTGCCCACCGCGGGGCGCGCCGGCGGCTCCGCACCAACACCCCCCCCAGGCTCCCCGCCGCCGCCGTCCCCCCGGGATGGGCCACCAGATCTGGGGAGAGCCCCCCTGCACCACCACCACCCCCCCCCCCCCCCGGCCGTGCTCTCGTCAGGTCCACCCAGCACCACGGCACACGCTCTGCTTTGTCATCTCTCCCCCCGCAGCGGGCGAGCCGCTCGGCGCACGCCGCTACGAGCTGTTCGCCCGCTCCGGTGCCTCGCACACCCCAGCCCCTCTCGCCTTCCCCCCCCCCCACCCCGCCCCGCGGAACCGCCACAGACCGTGTCCGGCGGCACCCGTCCGACAGCAAGCGAATCGAGCGAGCCCCGCTCGGCGCCCACCTCACGCCACCTCCGCGGCGGCGGCTCCCGGCTGAGGAAACCAGCGCGAAACGACCCGCGCCCGGCTCCGCGCATCGCCGCCCCCCCCCCCGCCGCGCCTCAACTTCCCGGCCGCGGGGTGAGGGTGACCCCGGGGAGAAAAGCGAGCCGAGGTGCCGCCGGGCGGCCAGCCAGTCCCCCCGAACACCACCACCACCCCCCCCCCCGCCACCCCGTCTCCTCACAACTTACCTTGGGTTTGTAGAGCCACTTTCTGAACCTGTTCATCATCACCGCGGCCGCTGCTACCCCGCCGCCGCCTGCCGCTGCCACAGGGGCTGCCGGCTCCCCGCACCGCGCCGCTCGGGGGACCGGGGCGAGCCCTGCCCCTCGCCGGGAGGCTCCGCCGGGTCGCCGCCGCCGGCGCAGCCTCCTCCTCCACCTCCTCTGCTGCCGCCGCTGGCGCCGCCGCCGCTCCTCCTCCTCCTCCTCCTCAGGGGCAGAGGCCGCCAGCCGCTGCGGAGCGCGGGCGCTCGCTCGCGCGCGCTCCCCTCAGCGCAGACACCGGCCGCCGGCACGGAGGGCTGCGCGCCGCGCTGACAGCCCCCAAAACATTGCGCGGCCGGCAGCAGCGCGCACCGCCGGCGCATGCGCAGGGGCGGGCCCCAACGCTCTCCCTCCCTCGCTGGCTGCCGCCACCAATCGGATGGCGGATGGGGACGGCCCCCCCCGGCGGCCTGACCCCGCCCACTCAGCCGTTCATTTGCGTAACACTCGAAGGGGGGGCGGGGAGACTACGTGTCCCAGCATGCCGCGCCCCGCAGCCGGAGGCGCGGTGCAAAGCGCCGTGGCCCGGTGGATGCCGGGAATTGTAGTCTTCTCCGCGGGCTGCGCTGAGCGTCTCCGTTTCGGGATGGCAAGCCTCTGCTTGTGACAGCCAGCCCTACCTGACTGCGCGAAGATCGGCTGACTGATTGATTTCCAGCTTCCCGCGAGAGCAAAAATCGAGCAGGAGCGGAACGAGTTGCTTGGCAACGGCGGCAAACAATCGCCGCCATCTTTTTTCCCGGCCCGGTAGTTCTTTGCCCCCCATCGGGCCGTTCCGCAGCACGAAGGCGGGCGCGCGGGAGAACTACAGCTCCCAGCAGCCCCTGCGTCCCTCAGCAACGGGGACGGCCCGGGCCGTGTCGAGCCGCCGGCGGCCGCAGCGGGGTCTCTGCGGCTGGAGGGTCCTCGCCGCCGCTCCCGCCGCGCTGAGAGAGGGGCGCCGAGCTCCGGCGGGGACGCAGGCGGCCGCCCGGGCTGGCGGGGGCAGCCAGGTACGCGAGCGGGCAGCTCCGGGCTTGAGGGGCCGCCCGTAGGGGCAGGGGCCGCAGCGCGCTCGCGCATTTACCTCAGGAGGCGGCGGCGACTGCCGGGGCCGCTGTGGGGTCCGGGGTGTCGCACCCCTGCGGCCTCCTCAGGGGCGTCGGTTGGCAGCAAGGTAGCCGTATATGGCACCTCCGAAAATAAAAATGGGTAAAATGCTCGTGGCGTGAAAGCGGCAGGTGCCCTCGGCAGGCTTATAACTACTTCACTCGTTTACTATGTCCTTATAAAAACAAGAGAAAAGATCAACGGGGCCTATTTTATACTGTAGACAGGATTGTTGGGCTTTGCTCCCAGAGTTTTCATTAACTGTTGTGATTTCGGGCAAGTAGCCAGCCTTGGTGTCCTCCAGCTTACCTATCTCATAAATATAATGCAACTTATTTGCAGAAGGCTTTGTACAATACATATTTAATTGGAAAGTTCCACAAGTTATTACATAAAAAAATACTGTGTCGTGTCAAGTAAAATATATGTAGTAGGTAGGCAAAACATTGAAATCTATGCAAATTAAAAATAAACATAAGATCCAGGCTATAGCTGTTCAGGGTGAATGTTTTCCATCTGATGCTTTGCTGCCTTAAGGGAGGAATCTGCTGAAAAGAGGACCTCTGCCCAGAACTGCTCTCTGCTACGCTCAGGTGACAGTCAGCGATGCAGAAAAGTCCAGAGTAAATGCGAATGGCAGGATGTAACCATTGGGATGATTGTACCCTGTATTCAGTGGCTCTTTTTCTAGCACACAGCAGAGAGAAACACCTATTTCATTTTGAGCATTAGATACTTGATCTGACTGAATTTTGCACAGGCTTGGTTCAACCCTCTTTTTAAGGACAGCTTTCATCAGAGGAAAGGCAATCACAGTCCTTCTAGGCTTGGAACGTAGGAGCAAAGGTAAAACCTGAAGGAATGTTTCAGATCATTGAAACCAGTCCCTACAATTGTGGCCAGTCTTATCCTATGTAATTGCTTTCAAAATATCTCCAAGCTCCATTGTAAAATAAGGCTAAGTCAGGTTCTTACCTCCTTTAACTGAAATTCTACATCTGATAATGGAAGAAAATTTCTACCATTTTGTACATAGTATAAATTTATATCATTTTTACGCACAGCAATTAGAATGTTCTCCTAAATGGCTGTGTGGAAATAAGGGTGCATGTCATAACACAAAGCAATTTATTCCTGATGTGTATGTTTTAAAACATCGATCATAATAATAGCAGTTTGTTTAAATACAATTACATGTGAAGTTCTTTCTGTTAAGAACCCCTGTATTTCCAGAGTTCTCAAGGCATTACTATATGTCTTGGTTTTCATATTCCAGTTTTTGGTTTTAATGATTGTCATTTGGAGCAGAAGGGTGAATATCAGCATGTACAGAGCAAGAGAGCTCAAACTTATTTCTGCTGTGCCAGAAGAAAAAAAATATTTGTCACAGGTAGAGGTGTTGGAACCTGAATTATGATTCAGACTGAATGAGTACAGAGGTATTTCTCTCTCTCCTATCCGAAATCTCTTGTGAGTGTCAGAACCTTGGCAGGTGCAGAGAAACAGATCATGATTCTCAGAGGAGTGGAGAAATGGTGATTCCCTCTATGACAGAGACACTGTAGCACCTCTGTTTTTTACTTGCCATCCCTTGTCATGATCCAGCCCTGTTTTGCTGGACTTCTTTTTTTTAATTGGACATTTTGTCTTGATCATACCAGGTAACTAAATGCCTATATTGAACATAATCATAGACAAACTCTTTTTTTCAGCGCTTTGAGATTAGTAATTAAAAGTGCTGGCTAGGCAATTATTATTGAGCATGATAGTGCTGAAAGGCAGAGTACAAAAATGCTGTATCTGGAAATGTTATGATGTCTTTTTAAAACAAAAAATGAATTATCTTTACCACAGTGGGAATGAATCATCTTGATCAAGCATTCTTTTCTAATGTCAAAATACAATGATATATAAAATACAAGAATGATTTTCAAAAATATATTTTTATTTTCACCATGGAAAATTACTTCTGTGCTCATTTTTTCCCATTGCTAAACCAGATTAATGACTTTCAGCCCTGATTATTACTATCATTGGTCTTTGATACGCAGCAACATTTGCATGCATATAAACAAATGCATTACAGTTCTTGTCACATGAACATTAAAATTGAGCTAGCCAGTTCTGCAGACTCTCACACATACAAGTAAGACATCATTTGAGATAGATGTAATCCAGTCATTTCACAAACAAAGCATCAAACATAAGAAGTACCCAACTGCTGTGCCTTCAAAAACCTTGATGTGGCCTAGACTACTGATGTGTTGTGATCACTGCCCAGCTTGCTGACCAACACTGTCTCATTGGTTCCTTATAATTCCCCTCTGTTCCTATTCTTTTATTATTTTGGAAAAATAGGCTGTTAATAGCAACATGTAATAAGATTTAAGACTAAAATTTTGCTTTCAGTTGCATCTCACTGAGAAGAGCAATGTATTAAATAGGACATGTATAGCACACATGCAAAAATTCACATCATGCTTTTCTCTAGTATCAGCTTTAATTATATTTTGTCAAATAACCTGATACCAAAACCATTTTAGGTATCATCCTAAGGATCTTTTGAGACACTTGCAGAATAAGAAATATGTAATTATGTCTTCGATTTTATTGATGTTTGTACTGTATTCTCATTTCTCCCATTAGCTGTTCTGAGTAACTGTGATTTTGAAAGCTTGACCTAAATGTTCTTTTCTACATTACTGCAGTATACCTTCTCTGTGAGACTATCAACATACATTATGCTACAACTGAAGGAGGCATGAAAAATTAATGATTTACTATATTTATAGGATTCTCCATGGTGAAGATGGTCAGCCATGGAAAACATATTGCAATAATAGTCCAACAGCTTAACAAATTTAACCCTGAAAATCAGAGCGTGGAGGATTTCTTGAATGAATCAGCTAAGATGTTGCAGGTATACTAAGTTTCAGTTCATCTTACACAGCTTACTTTGTTTTACTATGGGATTTTAAATATAAAGATATCTGTTTTCTAACATGTTGTTGGAACTTTCACAGATTTTTCTTACAGTGACGTATTTCATTCATGAGTAAAGTCCAAATTTCTTATGGTTACCACCAGGAAACAAGGAAGTAAAGATCAGAGGGGTTGAAAAACTGCTTGGGTAGCAACAAAAAACGGGAAAGCAACAACCTTCTAAAATGGATCTGACAGTGGTAGGGAAAGCTTCTCTTCCACTTCTGACTAAGCTGTTTTGTAGTTTCCTATCTCCTTTCCTCCTTCCAAATAGAAGTTCATGTCAGTTCCACCCATTTGTATATACGAATACAGTTCAGAAGCTGACTCACAGGATCAGGTGTTCTTGCTTTGAGGACATAGGTGACCATCAGAACAGTGGGAGAGAAGGCAAGTGACAGTAAATCAACTACGTGATTTTAATCTAATACTGCAAGTAACCAGACTAAGATTTGCCGATATGTAGCTGTACTGGCTGAAGCAGTTCCCATCCTTTCCTGACCATAGCCTGTCACCTCTTCCCATCTCTTTGTCCTCAGTGCCAGCCTGACTTGTGCTGATGCAGCTACTGCATTGAATCAGCTTTAGAAAATCACTAAGGGAAGACAGTAATATTGTTTAGACTGCTATTGTCTGTGCGTGCCATGTATTATCAAACTACATTGTTGGAGCCCTGATTCCACACTGCCATGTAGCTCCAGTGCTCACTTCCACTTCTGACAATAAGGTCTAAACCAGTGGTATTCTAATTAGATGGTCTTTTACATGGATTTTGCATAAACACAAATGACTACAAGAATATCAAATTTTGGAGGTGTGATATGAAAATCAGAGGCTGAGGCAGAGGATCCATGAACATTTCTTGGGTGCTTGCTTTCTTAAACAGTTTCCACTCAGGCCCCTCGTTTCTGCCACTGCCTTCCTGCCTTGTAGTACCGGCATAACTCTTTGTGCATTCATATGCTGAATTTCATCAGGGAAGTGATCCAGTTTCAAAGTAATCATTTTTCACTGGATAGAGAGCAGGTAAATTCAGCTACCACTGCTGCCAGAATATTCAGATCATTGTTCTTCTCAGACTGGGAAAGGTGATACAAAGACAAAAGAAGCAGTAACTCCATTAGAGAAACATGAATCTTAAGTTTCACAATAAACACTTTCAAAAGGGGAAGAACAGGGAGGATAGCTGATGCCAAAGGTAAGACAGAAATCTTCCTCTGGGATAGTTTCAGCTCACTTACTACATAATACTTTAGCTGTGAATTTATCTAAGAAATTAAAAAGTAAGATCTATGTTTATATAAAATTCAAATTTGTTTCAGTACCAAATGGGTGATTATAATTCATCATGGAATATTCACTTCACTTCTTTCTTTTCTGTTTCATAATAGGCATATGATACTAAAAATATTGTTGCATTTTTGTACACATGATTTCCAGGCTTGGCCACTTACCAATTAATTAGCTGATATTAACTGACCCATGAAGAAACTTCCTCCAGTTTGTACCCTGATTAATGGTATCACTTTAAATCACAGACCAGATTCAAGCCTGTATGTCTCATGCTAGCAGCATGACAACTAGCAAACCTAGTGTTGCGTAATACTGACCAGACAAAAATGAGGGTCAGATTCCAGGACCACACATCTAAATAGTTGCAAGAGACAGGTCTCTTTACATTTATTTACTTATTTAGATATGAAGTATATCAGATTTGACTTTTCTACAAGTTACTATCTTCTATGCTATTAGACTTTTCAAATTGGTTAATTAGTTTTCCATCCCCTAAAAGTACAATCAGATTCCAGTCATTTTCAACACTGTATGTTTAATTCATATTATGTATCTTTATTATATTTGGATGTTTTATAGTCTTTATGTCCTTCTAATATGATATCTGAGGTATCTTGGTTAGTTCTTTGATAACCTGTTGATGACCTACATAAAATATGCTTGTTAGCCTATTGTCCAGCTGTTTGTGGTTGTTCCTGGTGAAACCAACAATTTGGGGCTAGACTGTTTCTCTCAAAATAAAAAGACAGCACACACAGGTCATTCCAGAATATGTTCAAGGGAGTTCAGCACCCCAGTAGTGTCTCTGCCAGGCTGCAGGAGACACTACGGATGCCAGTATTGTCAAGTGCCAGATACTGGAGATAAGTACCTCTGGCAACCACACATTCTCACCTGAACTGCAAGGAGCAGATAGCAACAGGCATTTTGCAGAGCAAAACCTTTGTCAGAATGAAGTAGGTTTCAAAGAGTAATATGATTGTTTGTAGTAACTGACTGAAAGTAAATAAAATGACTTGTTTGGAAATCTAATAAATGAAATGAGAAGATGGGCATCCTTGGCTGATCAGAAATGGGGGATGACATCAGTAAAGAATAAGAGATAATAGGTAGAATAGAACTGAGTTATGAACCATCTTGATAGCAAAGACAAGCAGCTTTTGTTTATGTGCTAGAATCAACTGTGAGATGCTAGGTGGAGTAAGTGGGTGAAAACAATGGACTAGCAGAATGGTCTTAACGATAGCATTCCAGATAGTTGATTTGCTAGAGAAAGATTGGATTAGTTAAACCCAGAAAAGAGATGTTCATTACAATTAAATAGAAAATTTTGAGACATTACCTTAGATTTTTAGCTGTGAAGTAATAGGAAAATACTGCTTGAAACCTACTGTCCAAAAAGAGTGAAGAAGATGTGCACATAAACTGGTTATGATATCCTGGAGAGTAGTCTACATGAAAAATGTTCTCTGAAGTTATGGGTTTCACTGACAGGCAGGGTGGCAATAGTACTTGTAATTGAGGAAAGAAACAGCGTAAGAACACTGAAGTTTTGTTTTAGCATTGTTGAAATTAAGCTGACAGCAACAACAAGGAAATGTCACAGAGAGAGGCCAGCATTTTAGACTGTAGTTTACAGTTCTTATTTGTGTACATGATAAATGTGGATATGTTATGAAAGGAAGTTAGATTTAGCCCTAAGAGAGTGAGTCTGGAAGGCACAATCTGTCTTGATCCAAATATCCCTGTCAACCGCCTACCAGGGGCATAAGACCATTCTTGTGGGAATCCTTGCAAATTAAAGCAGTAAAAATGGCTGGCGAAGTGAGGCACAGGAAAAGAAGTAAAAGTGCGCAAGCAAATATATGTTACAATGAAGGACTTTACAATATAAATATATAAAAAAGAAAGAGGCATAAAATCCAGGGGGTCGAAGCTGTAGGATGAAAATATACTTGCTTTGCAAATGATAGCAAGAATTAGCTGGTAGTTTTCCATATTGGATCTTTTACTAAGTATAGAATCAGTCTTTGTTGAATATTCTGCTGGAAATCCAACACAACATTTCCATTGGTTTCCCTGTGCTGCTGCAAAGGTGACACAATCCAGAGGTTTGTGTAGTAACTCTTCAGCAAGATTTTCTTCTTAATTTCTAGGTGCTCTAATTTTACTTACATGTAAATTTAGATAAATAATTAAAACCCCAAATACATCATTGTGTGAAATAATAATAGTATATTTTGCTCTTTCATAAAGACTGTGTAGAAATTTTTTATGTTTTTTTGGCAGTTCAGAATGGTTTGGAAATGGCTGTACTGTAGAGGTTTGGAACAATCTGCTAGCTAAATATTGGGTAGATGGAAGAGAAAGATAAACTGGGTTCATTTCTAAGCTCCATCACCTTTCTGTCCCTGTCCTTTCTCTTATTTACCCTCAAACTTACTTGCCCAGGTCTCTTCATTTAACCTGTCCCAGTTCCATCTCTTCAAGTTGTTGATTCCAATGTGCTATTGTCACTGTCCAGCAAGTCCTGTTCACCTCTTTGGTTTTGTTCTGCTCACCTCAAAGTTCTTGCACTTTCAGTTCCAATGTCTATTGTACCTAAATTGAATCAGAAATATCTGTCTCTTCAGACTGAAGCCCACAAGAGGCAGATGTCAGAGAAGATAGGCGAGACAGGCTCTCTTCTATCAGTTTGAGCTCCCAGACTGACCCAGTATGACTTGTCCCAGTTTCATCTTGTATTGTATTGAAAGCTCTGCTTGCCCTGGGCTGGGCGTGGTAAGGGCACACAGAATCTTGAGGGGAGCTTACTGTTACGATATAAATTTGCACAAAACATATGCAAATTGATATTTTTCACTTGGCAAAATGCATATGGATTTTCATAAGAAAACCAAAAGGCCAAATTTGAAAGGCACTGCTTGGCGCCTGTGTGCCACTTTGAAAATACATCCCTAGCTATTTCCCTGCATTTGATTTGCAATTACTTACTATTTCCAAATAGCTAATTAAAAAACTGAACATTTGACAACTTTCTATCAAATACCAGTTCCTTGTATCAGACCGTGTGAGCTGCTCTCATCTTGTTCCTCTTGAATAGCATAGGAGGATATCCATTAACTTCAACAGAAGCAGAAGCAACCTCTTGATTATTATTATTTTTATTTCTGAATGCATCTTTATGATTTTATTTAAATATCAGTGTTCCCATCTGAACATATTCTTTCATTGTAGGAAATCTTGTCTCAAGCTTTGAGATAGAAATCTGTTTGGAAAACATTTGGGTGTACAGCCTGCTTCCAAGTATATTCCAGAGTGACTGCCCAAAGTCAGAAGCATTACTCTGTACATATATTGGTATAAATGAGATAAGTAGTTGGCCATCTTTATTTACAGAGAAATGGTGGCATTAGATACTGCTATCAAGAGTTATGTTTTTCTAGCTGTGTGTGGGATTTAGCTTTACACACTCCATTTACAGTAACAGCAGCCACACATCTAATCCCTGCGTACTGCTTTGAAAAAGCACCCATCTTTCCCTGCATTTTTGTAAGTGAGGTAGATCAAGCAGATAACATATCCAATAACCATTGGGATACTTTTTTTTTTTCACTTACTGCACTTTGCAACCACTCAATATTTCAAAATAGAAATAGGGAATCAGAAAATTAGTAGTAAAGGAATAGAAAGTGAATTTAAAAGACCAGAGGTAAGCCATTACTTTGACAGTAGTGCAGGTCTGTCTGAACCACTCTATGTATAAAGATAGAATCATCTTTTGGTGTGATGGAAATGTATAAATAAATTGCTGGAGTGCCAGGTATTTAATAGTGTTTAAAACCAAGGTGTCAAGAGAGAACATAATCTCTACAAGGCCGCTCAGGAAGCAAGAGAGAAAGACACGTTCCAGTCTCAGTTCCCATCTTCCAACTCCTAGTTCACTCTCCTACATAAAAGTGGAGTTAGGGAAACTCACTGATTCAGCCTCCTGTTTTTAGAGAAATGCAAATGATATATGGTATGGATTTTAAACTTTTGAGTAGTGTGAGATCAATAACATGGTTTCCTCTAATTAGAATGTTATAATCAAAATTAGTCTAGAGGTGATTCTGTGTTAAACTCCATACATTTTATTTCTGCAACATGTAAATTTTACATCATAAAAAGAATTTCTATTTGTTCTTCTCAGTGAATGATCAGACTTGATATTCTTCCAGGAAGAAAACTCCGCTTTGACTTGTAATTCAGTTATTTACAATCTTCATGTTTATAGTATTGTAAGTTATGATGTTTATAACATAATATCGGACTTTTTTTTCACTGCAAATGTTTTCAGTAAGAACATAGGTTCATTAGTAATATGATGGGTGATTCCTAGTTGCAACAAACAAGCCTTCACCTTCAATTCATAAAGAATCATATTATGTCCCTCAAAGCTCCTAAAACCAAATAATAAGTGCAAATAAATGCTTTTGCTTTGACGTTGTGACCTTGTTACCATTAAAACAGAAGTCAATTTGAATTATCCCGAATAACACTTTAACTTAAAATAATTCTTTAAGTCTATCTTGGTTCTTTAAATTATTAGTATTCACATTCAAATTTACATCTCTATTTCTATTGTTCTTCATTTGAATGCCCAGACTACTTCTTGTTTATCTTCCTAAATGCTTTTTAATACTCCTTTCATCAGACTGATGCCCTCCAGATGATATCATCGTTCTCGTGTACTAAACCCCTTTCTTTTTATTAAGTGTTCTTCAATTACATCTATCAAAAATGATCCATATCCAGAGTGATCCTTCAACCAGTGTATATTGTACATAAGGGTATCATTTCATCAGGCCATTTACAGAAATGGACGGCATCTGTTCATTTTGAAAAAAGATTAAGTTTTGTACCTAACCAAAGCATCCCAGGCATTTTTTTCTTTCTTGTGACTGTTAGAATCAAGCTTTTACTATGATAACAAGAGACAGATTTTAACACAGAAGTTACCGTGCAATGTTTGTGCCTTTCTCTATGCAAATAACTCACTTTATTTTTAGTGGAATATTTTCAGACCCATCATACTGACCTTTATACATCCCATCTACTGAAAAGCTTACTTCTGTAAAATCAGAACTGCCACCCCAAATTTTCTGTTTTACTCCTTTATCCCTCCTATGTTGATAGCAAGATGAACTTGTTTATGAGCTTTCCATTTCACAAGAACATGGTGTAATTTGGCATAACTCTTCATAATTCTCATTTGTGTTGGTTCAGCTGTGTGTCTCACACGTGCCCACTCAACTGCGACTAAAATCCCTAAATGTCAAAAGTCATAGATTTAGTTTTAAATATGAAAATAATGTAATGCAAGATTATTTTGATACATGTGGTGAAAAAACTCCTACTATATTATACAAGTCTAATTTGTATTATTAGTTACCGACATAAATGCAGATTAGGATCTTTTTAAGAAAGGATGGAATCTGATTTTTCTGCAATGTTCTGCTCTTGTGATTTAGTATTAAGTACAAGGGAAAACAATGTTAACTGTATCTCTTCAAGATGGTCAGCATTATCACATGAAGATGAAAATACTAGCTTGTGACTGCAGCATAGACTGTAAATAGTAGAGGCAGGACGTTCTTCTACTTACATCCTCAGATCTCAGGTTTTTGCCCTGCATTGAAATTACTGGCAGCATTTTCAGTGACTTCAGAGGGAAAAGAGGACTGGGTTCTGGTGACTGATTCAAAACCCAGTGAAGTCAATATTTTCTTTCATTTCCACAGCAATTTGATCAGACCTTTGGAGAGGACTGGCACTGATATCTGAAGCACTATAAATTAATCAGGCTGCATCTGCAAAAGCTGCATATTCTGCCTAGAAGTAGACAAGTTCAGTACATACTATTACTCAGTTCTCTCAGGAGGTGAAAGCTATTTTATCTTTTCATCAAATATTATCTTCCTTCTAAAATGTTTGTTTCACCTTAAACTAAATCTTTATCCTGAGAAGTCTCAAGCAGAGCATGGCTCATGTTCTTTTCCTTCCTTTCCAGAAGCAAGAGCTTTTCTTTCTCTCCTTACCCATCCTTTTCTGATCTCTCTGGACCTTAAACAGGTTCCATTGTAACCATCCTTATTACCGTACACCCACAGTGGCAAAGCTTGCTCTTTGCAGATAGTTCTCCATTTAATTCATGCCATTTCTTCTACTAACACATGTTGAAAGTTGTTTGTGTACAAAGTCCTATGCTTAAGCTTTCTTACACAGTCTCTAATCTCCTTGAAGAAACTTGACTTGTTCCCAGCTACAGCTAAGTGTCAGGGAGCAAGGAAAATACGTCCATGGAAGCAGGCTAAGGGCATTGGGGATTTCTCAAAAGGGGGAGATAACGCCAATCAGCAGATATTCAGACAAGAGTCACGTTTTTTCACAGGATCATTCAGGATAATTTCAGACAGGATCATTCTTTTACAGCTTAAACACTTGGGAATCAGAAAAAGCCAAAATTCAATGCCATAGAGAGAACACTTTCAGACACTTGTATGGGAATGACCTTGTGAACACATATAACTATTTTACATATATCCAGTGCATCAACTGGTCAACACAGTAATAAATAGGCTTTCAAATATTAGGAATATAGGACCATCCAGTATTCATCTACCATAAACTTACTATGCTTTACACAGCAAAACAACAAAGAATAAGCTGTAACATTAGAGATAGGGAGGTTGTTTCCTGAGCATAGAATAGTCATATTGTTCAAGACCTGTTTTTCTTCTGATAAATTTCAATATTTGGTGCAGCAGAAGATGATAACTACATGTGTTTCACCTGTAAATTATCTGGTCTTCCTCATGCTGAAGGACACACACAATAGACTTGCAAACATAGCTAACTGCTAGTTGTTTCAGAGAAATACATGAGGTAAAGTATACTTGAAAAGGTAAGAAGATGGCCTGTTGGACAGAACAAAGGCTCACAAATTAGCATTTATTAATTCTTGTTGCCACCAATGATACCAGTGACACCAGTGTGTCACATGGGGCAAATCTCCTAGCTGCTCCATACCATAGTTCCTGCATTTGCAAAATAATACTAGCCAAAAGGAATTTCATTAAACGCAATTAATGTTAATGAAGTGTTTGAGAACCTCATACAAAAGGTGCTATAAATGTACAATCTGTCATCATATTTTACTGTTTCAGGATCATTTGACCCAATTCTGAAATACATCCCACTGACACAAAATGCAACGTAATTAGTGCTAGAAATTACGCATACCCAACATATTACTTTCCCAAAGTGATTATGATTTCAGATATACAGATAAATTGTAAATATCCTTGATGAAATTTGTTGAGGACAAAATTCACTTTCTGTGCAGAGAGTATGCTAACTGTTTTAAAGCATTGGCTCAGTTTTTGATTCACTAGATTATCAGCAGGGCTCAACCAACAACTGCCTCACCTTTGAGATTTCTTATCCAAGTATTCATCTTGCCCAGTCTTGTTTAGTTTATTATGAGTTCTGATGAGATCACTTCCTTAGATGACACAGCTGCAGGCTGCTTAACTATTCTCAATTTTTATATGTAGCAATGGAACATTTAGTACCATTTGTAGTTGAAAGCAGATTCAACTGATAATATGTCATGACAAGACTTTTTGGCCTGTGGTCCACTGAATTACCAATCGGTACTGATGTTCTGGGGCACAGTTGTCCTCAGGCTGCACCTGCTGTCACCTTGTTGCTACTCGAGGCCATGTAGTGGTTATGTACCTTCTTGCTCAGGGAGTATGCAAGAGTAAGTGCTTCTTTCTGTGTTTGTCCTAACAACTAACTTCTGACTGACTTGTTAACTCAGAACAGTAAAACAGAGTAAATGTAAATACGCAATTGCATTTTTGTGCTGTAGTCTCTACTGCATAGGAGATACGATTTCGGCACTGGTGTCATCTTGTTGTTATCTGTCTACTTTTGGTCATGTCTCTAAAGTACATTTGAAAAGCACTGGTTTGTTGTAGCACTTCATACATGTACGATATATCAAAGTACTCAGAAGGTGAATGCAAAGATTCTAATCAAATAAAGAACTTGGAAACAATTTATATTCTAGCTTTCTAGCAGAGACAATTGTGAGAGTTTTTGTTGGGCTTCTTTCCAATCTGCTTGTCCAGTTTTACTATAGACTTTCTGTTTATTGTCAGAGTTACTGTTGTCTGCAGATAGATCTGCTCATGAAGAACAGCATTTGTTCAAGGGAACCAATTGTTTTAGATTCAAAATTCACAATCCTACTTCTACTGGAACTACGTCATCCTGTCTCACTTTGCCATTCAGGTATTTAGGTTTGCATTTGCCTTCTGTGGTGAATTCTCAGATATCTCATATCAAATATGGGATATATATTTGAGAATTTAGTGGGGAGTTAGATTTCTGGATTTTCTGTCTCAGTTTTATGAAAGAACTTCATAAATCTTCATCCAAAAAAGGTATGTTTGGAATGGACTGTGTGCCTCAAAAGAATTCTCAGTGCTTAGCAAGATGGAGTCCATGCTTCCAATGAAATTAATTTTTTTGCATATTTTTGGATGTGTTCAGTCTCTTTCCTCTGCCCTTCCATTTGTGTCCATCCTCCATCTATGCCCTTCTGTATCTCCTGTTTTCCCCTACCTTACTTTTCACTCCTTTCCTTCTTTGCCACCTCACTCTAGTTGGCTCCACTTTCCCAAATGCATCCCCCTTTATCTTTCTCCCATCTCAACTGCAACCTGTTAGTTCTTCTTTCTCTAGAGCCCTGATTAAGAATGTAAGTGATCCCCTGCTTATTCGCACTCAGTCTGTAGTGCTGCCCAGCAGACTTTGTGAAGCTTCCATGTCTCCATGTAATGATTAGTTTGGTTACACTCTGTTTTCTCTTACCTAACATATCTGGATCACAGAATATATTGAGAGTCATATCTGATTAGATATAGAAATAAAGCTTTTCTATCATTTTAACTATTATTAGCCTTTAATTAGTAATATTGTCTATTACAGTTCTGCTAGGGAGGTAGTCAGATGTATTAGTGTAATCCCAATGGCAGTAAAGAAATTACAAGGACATATGTAGGTGTAATTTTGCCTGCACATGTGTATGTGTATATGCATACATAAATATATATGGATATGGAGACAATTATATGGAGGCATTATTTTTTCCTAGTGATGATGCACAGATTGGAAGGAATGAAACCTGTCTTTTGAGCAGGAGTAGTGAAAAAGTATTATGCTTACTCTGAATGACAACCTGAGAAAATACACCTGGAATGCTTCTGCATCATTTTTTAAATTTAAAAATTAGAACTGTAATTTTAAAGTTTTATCTTTTATTTGCTCAGTCTCAAAGCCTTATATAACATCATACATCAGAAAACTCACATAGTTCCTTCCAGCAGCCTCTGATAATACCTTTAAACTAGAAATGAATCACATTAGGGAAATAAAGCGATCAAGATGCTAGCAGATAGCCTAGTAGGCAAGGTGAACCTCTCATCTAATATATTATTGCAGTTCAATTGTTCCCACATCTCAGAGCTGTGGGAGAGATCATATATCAAATGTGGACTACATGTTTTCAGAAGGTGCACTTAGCTTCTTTCTTGACTTCTTGGCTAACCTCCTTAAGCCAAAGAATCATTATTGTTTGTCATTTTGTCATATTGTGGCTGTCCTTTTTCAATTCATGTAATAACAAATTGTTCTGGGTCTCAGACTTTCTTGCAATGTTTAAAGGTGGTTCATACTAGAAGTTTATCTCATGTAGTAACAGATATTCCATAGGTTATTTATTATGAGTGAAACTCTCTGTAAAGTCAGGAGCATTCAAACTTTTTGAAGGGATTATGAGGTAGGATTCAAATGGCATGCAGTGAGCATCTGACCCTCCTTTTTCTGTTCTCTTGTGGTATTGCATGAACATTACAAGTGACTGAGAGCACAGCTGTATAAGAAACAAACAGTCTGCATGAACAAGAATCCTGGCACTGACAGATTTAGTTTAAATTAGTCATATTCTCCAATATTAGGTTACAGTAGCAGTTAGGAGTCTTCTCCATAATCCCTGTCCAGCTTCTCCCCTCAATTTAGTCTCCCAATATAGCACAGACTTCACCTACAAAGAACAGGTTTCCTACTGGAAAAGCAAACTCTTACTGAAACTTTCTCATACTGTTGACTAAGTTAATCATTGCTCATAGCTCAGAGACTTAAAATTTTCTTTGCATTAACTGTTGACATTAACACATCAAGGCCTTTAACTAAATCCATGTGTCAGCAGATAGACTGAAAGTTTAACACTGGGGAAGGTCACATTTTACTTTGTTAGGACTGCCCATATTTGATAGTATTAGAAGTGTGTCAGCCCTGCCAAAGGCGCTGCTGTTCATTATTCATGTTTTCCAATTACTTCAAAATGATTGTACTTCTTTTTGTACACAACTAACATTTTCTTTCCAGGATACATTAATCATTATTAATTCTGTATCTCTATAGACTCTTAATGTGACAGAAGAAAAATTTGTGTTGGATACACTAGCTGGATGCATAGAATATAAATCCTTATTTGATGTAGTAGTCAATGCCTTTTTTGTTCGGGATGGGAGATACTGCCTGATTTCTGAGCGTAATCTCTATATAGGTAAGTTTTCTTTAAAACACCAAATGTGTTTACCACAAAACTTGAAAGAAATATTATTTTACTAGTGTAGGTCTTAATATTATATTACATTTGAAGCATTGTCATTGTGCCCAGTGCAGTACGAAGTACAGGACCTTTTCCAATGCCCTTTTGATGTAAAGCCTAAATCCTGAAATTGTTATTTAGTCTGCACTCTCACAGGTGTTAACTAGAATTTTACCTAAGAAAATTATGCAGAATATGCCTGCAGATTAGGTAACATGCAGATGGAATACAGATGGATCGATCGGTGGCTGGAAGAAGTATCTTGGAAGCTTAATGATCACTTAAATATTCTTCATTGATTTCCCTTTATTCTCTTCTATGCAACCTAGTATCTCTGCCATTCAGATATGAAATTGTATAACAAAGCTCTGTTTGCTGAGGAACACAGCATGTCTCACAGTATGAAGATACAACTGTCTCCATCCACACATGGGTTTCTTTGTTACTGACCATCACAATGACATAAATAGACTTCTGTCTGTCTCTATGAGTGAGGTCTATTATTTCCCTTTTATTAGTTACTTGGTTAGAATCAGTTACAATACAACTATATCTGATAGTATGAGCTAGTTAATCAGAGTAGTTACTACTCCAAAAGCTATTTCAGGCATCGAGAAGTACATTAACAAGTAACTTAAAAATTTAATATGCATATACTGAGATTGATTTATTAAGTCCCTAAATAAATTGGAATCACAAATTGCACTGGCATTGGTTCTCTAAGTCAGATATGCTCTGAAGCTTTGTGGGTACTTTAAAAAGTCTGCGCCATTTGATTCAAAGTGGTTGAAAAAAAAATGTATCTAATATAAGTATATCTACATTTTATGTTTTAAAAGCTACTAAATTTCTATGGCAATTTTGGTTGCTTCTGTCATAATCTGGAAAGGTATAGCAATCTAAATCAAATAACAAATGAAAGGGAACCTAAATTGTCAAGGATGAAATTAATAGTATATTGAGTTTATTCTAAATGGTAATGTTTCATTGTCTCCATTTCTCCAAAGCCATGTTTGTCAGTGTCTGGGGCACATAAATTATACCTTTAAGCTGAGTGTTGCTATAATTGGATTGTCAGGACTGGTCCACTCAAAAGCCTCCATTAATCATAGGCAGAGGGCAGGCTCCAGAAAATTTTCCTGTATCAACAGGTTGAGAGTCTAAGGTCATTGGCTTACATTTTTTTAAGCTGCTTGTGATTCCCTTTGCCAAGCTGCATTGACACTTAAATGATCAAAGCTGCTTATAAAGGCTGTTGCTATGTGTGAGCAGATTTGAATTTAATAAAGCTTGTAGGAGATAAATGTATATTCTCTAAGACTGCTTAAATATGTTGCTATGCTAAAGCACAATTTTTAAGCCTAACAATACACTGAGTTGGCTGCAGCATGTTGGTCAGAATTTACTGATTTTATCATTACTGTTTGGTGGCAGCTAAAATACTGCAGTGCAAGTGAAGCTTGATTGATCAAAGTGAATATGGTCAATGAAAGCTGATACAGGAGCTCATGAACTTTACAGGTCTGCAAAAATCTTACAGCACTGAGTATGCCTCTTCCTGTATCAAACTGCATACTTGCCAGAGGGGAGTGCAAGAATCAGGGTTGGATTTCCCAGAGAATTTCACAATTTAAAAACTTGGTTTTATTCTAATTCAGAATAAAAACAAATATTACAACACTTTCTGCAAAATAGTCACTTGCCAAAAAAAAAAAAGGAAATAAATACTGGAATTATGGTATTTTATGTTTAAAATTTTTGTTATGTATAATAAACTATGATTTTGGAACAGAAGAATAAGAGATATCCTCTCTGAAAACATTAGAAACAGGATATGTTGAAAAATTCACTATCAAAACTTCCTTTTATGTCTTCCTGTTCACATTAAATTTTCTCAGAATAAGCTTGCTTACACTAAAAGTGAGCTGTTTCCAACAACATAATGCTGTCAGAAACTTTTCAGTCATGTCTCTCAGGAGCCACATGACTCCTATTCTCCCTGTGTTATTGCCAGACTAACACACAATTTCACAGATGGAATATGCAGATATTTGTTGTATAAGCTGGTACTACTACCCAAAGAAATAAGCCGGCCTTTTTCTCATTACCGGCCATGTATTCTCACCCCTATGTCATATCTTCTCTTGAGTTAGAACTTGTGTTTAGCTGCCATCCAGTGAACTGATCAAGAAAGCGCTTCAGGTTAAAATTCACAGTCTGTTTTAACTTGGCTGTGTGGGTGACTGTATTTGCCCAAGAGAAGAAACACCATGAAGTAAAAGGAGGGGATGAGAACAAGCAGTTAGGGGTTGACAGAGCTGCTTATTTTAGTGGTGATGTTGGCATAATGAAATGACTGTGAAATCATGGCAAGATCTTACCTTTGGCCTTATAGGATTCCAAATGCTGCTGTGGTAGATCTCCCAGTTCTGCAAACAGATTTTGCAGGCATCAAAAGGACCTCTATGAATGACTTCAGATAACTACAATTGTTTTACATTTTTTGTGTAAGTAGATCCTCAGCTGGTAGAATTCCATAAAATTGTGCAGATTTGCACTAGCTTGGATCTGACTCATGAAAGAGATAACTAATTTATATGAACCATAGCATAGAGTCATGATGCTAATAATGAACACAGGGTTAACATTGTATTATAACTTCATATTACAAGCATTATATTGTCTAATTGGATAAACAATATTGAAGACTATTTAAAATTAAGTAACAGTCTAAATCCCAAAGTATGCTGAGTATAGGGTATAGGTTTATTAGAATTTCCCTCCTGCATTTTAACTGTATGTATCTTTTGATAGTTATTTGTTATCTGGCTACTTTTCAACTAGAAGAGCTTGGTCTTCAGCACTTCAGCAGAATTGTGAAATCTCTGGACACTGCAAAAATGCGAAAGGTAACGAAGGTACAGAACATTTTAAAAAATAATTAATGATCTCTTCATGGTGTTTGATTAATCAGATGACTTTTCTCAACTTTCAAGATAATTTAAATTGAGAAATTAGCATTATTTTCTGTTTAAATACAGAACCTTCAGTTTCTATACTTACATGCGACTGTTTCATATTCAGTCTAAGATCAATTTAAAATGCATATTATATAATCTGAGAAGGTAGAATAATCACATGATTTACAGTTTTCCCTCTAACTTGCATACTCACTCTTGGGTCTGCTTGCATCCTGTCTTTGACTTTAGGCAGGAGAAGAAGTTTTTCCTATATGCAATGAATCTATGGAAGCTTGCAGTTCCTGCTGATTAGTGTTCTTTTTTCCCTGAACAAGCCACTACCACTTTGATTATCAAGCCTATTGTCCCTCCATCACTTTTTCTTCTTCCCAAAAACCAATTCCTCATTTGGAGCTATGCATGTGCCAAGTACACCATGACAACATATGTGCAATTGACCAAACGAATGCTGCCAAATAGAAAGCATGACAACAAAGTTCTCCCTGCCTTTTTGCTGTCTGGAGTCACAAATTTGGTGTTTGCTCCTCTACTTGTTTGCTAATTTTGATGAAATTTGTGGAAATATATATATACCTTCTGCTTCTCTTTCAAAATGGTTCAAAGTGCTGATTATCTTAAAAGCTATGTTGTATAGAGGGGCACAGGGATAAACTGGCAATGCTGTCTCATAAGCCCTGTTTTCTTAAGAAAAATGGCTAAAAATGAAATTACTGGTGACACAGCATATGTAAACTTCGATCATCCAGATGTTTCAAAGCATAGTCCAAGCACAGTGTTTGAATAACAAATATGGAATTCAAGAGACAGGCAAATTTTAGTAATCAATACTCAAAGGGCTAAGGTTTATCCTTATACTGATTACTTTGAATGTTCATGTGGATGCCAGTGTCTCTTTAATGGGTAGAGTTGCTTTATAATATGTAGGAGGAGAGTAGGTTAGGTGGTCTGCATAATGTTTTTAGAAACACTCTATTCACTTTGTTTTGATGGATTTACTATGGAATGGTTTTTATTAATTCCATTCAGAGACAAAAATTATACATTTCATTAACTATCAGAAAGAACAGAGAAGTGGCTGGAAGAATTATCATAATCTGGTAGACAGACAAATCACTCTGTCTAAAATGCTCTCCCAGCCCCTTCTTTGGTAAACATCTTAGACACAAGCCACTGGATTGGATGCATCTTGAGCTCATGCAGCTAGCAACACAATTTTCCTACTTCCTGCCAGTTATCTCTTGTTGATTCCATTCACCTAGCTTTAGATGGCTTAAGCATCAGTGCCCTGATGTTCTAGTTCAGATAATTTCTCCTTTCGTATCTGGAAGAACTCTCTTCTGATAGAGAAGTGCTGCATTATTCAATGGTATGCAGCTGCTGCTTTTTTTCATGTAGATGTAACTTTGCTTAAGAACCTTATCAGATCCTCATCATCATGGTACCTAGCTTTTCTTCGCTTGCATTAGAAGAGGTTCTTTGTCTCCAAAGTGATGCTAGATTATATTAATGCACCTGCAGCAAAGGATTTAGAAGCAGCATTTTGTCCCCCCAGCAACAGAGACAAAAACAGCAGAAGGCAGATCTGCAGCCTTAGCAACACAAGTTGTCAGAAATTTGGGATTCTTCTTCAGGATGCTGACCTGTAGATTTTGCCCTGATGACTATTGTGTCTGAGTTGAGTTGACATGCAGAAAAATTTTTCACATATATTTACTTAGACTAGATTAATTAAAAAATAAACTTTTCTGCACAACACAGGCTGAATGGAATTTTCTTAATCATGCAGATAAACCTTACTCAAATGAGTAGTCTTCAGTTGAATGAGATCAACTCGTGTGAGTAGACCTTTCTCTTAAAGGACTGCATGACAGAATCCATTCAAATCAAAGTCACAGTGTTTCCGTATGATTGATGCAGGTTCAAATATTTTCATTTAGGCAGAATATCCAGGCAGAATAATAATGCTACCTTACTAACACATGTTCATCTGCTTGAACAGAAAATCATAAGCTCTCATTCTATAATGTTAAGAACACATGCAAAAGTTCTTTATGGTTGTATAATTACAGAACCATAGGATAAAACCCAATTTTGTAACTTTAGTGTGATTGTTCTTCTAAGAACATGCATTGCTAGCTCAAGCCTATTTTTTTTTCTATTATTCATATATGTTATTCTTTTATATTTGTTGTAAAATTTAAGGGTTTGTATGTTAGAGAAAATACACTGTTGAAATAAAAAGTTGAAGTAAACAGCTTTATAATTGCCTTGTAAAAAATTCAAAATAACTAGTGTTTTCTTTCTAGTATTCAAGAACCTGTTTTGTTCTGTTTCATGTTCTGATTGCTTCTAACAGCAGTAAAGTCCTTTATAAAGAATTTCTGAGATCTGCAAAGGAAAATCACTACATAAGAACTGGGTATTGTAATTTCTGTTACGATGAGGTAGGAACAGTAGAACAAGATCAGTAAGAAGTAGGATAAAATCAGCTTCATGGTGGACATTGGGGTACAAAAAATCCAAGCTGGGTCATACAATGACAGAAGGACCTGAGACCAAGCGAGGACACTTTTCTCTACACCTTTACCTCAGGATCCTGAAAATAGAGTTGCCCATTACAATTTCTTCATAGGAAAGCCTTCTTAGCTTCTTGCCTTCCTCTTCATTTCTCTGTTGCAGTTGAAAGGCACAGTCCTACAGGTGGTTCAGCTGGCATAGCTGGAGAACTAAACTACAATAAGAGGGAAAGAATCAGCAGGTGAAGAGAGGAGTGGACAGGAACCTCCTTGATTGCTTTTGCTACTACAGCAAATAGCTGTGGGTGTGTAATAGCTAAAATAATAGCATTCTCAGGTAGTGGCTGATCTGTATGGAGAAACAGAACCTGCTGTTTCTTGCAGTTACTTCCTTAGCTCAAGAGTCAAGAGCTTATGCTGTGAATATAAGGATTTCAGCTCTGCAAATGACTGCATGGATGTAAAGATAAAACCAGATGAGGAAACTTCCCAGTTTTTATTTGTTATTTAGAAATCTATGAAATCCCACTGTGTAAAAATACATTAAGAATATTAGCAGGGCGTGTTCAAATTCTCAAAAGCAAGGTATTCAGCCCACTTGTAAAACTGCATTACAAAACAGTCTTTAATTACACACACTTGTCTTACTACAGCCAGAGTACATTAAAATAGTAAAAATGGGTACAATTCATTTCTGGTGTAATTCCACCACTTCTAGAAGGGAAATTAATCTTGGTTATCATGCTCTGTGAGTAGTGGAATTCTTGAAACATACAGGACAGAGATGTAAGCAGAATAATTCTGTTACCAAAATGACTGTCCAGTGACTTCTCTAAGGAGAAAGATGCTGGTAGCATCCAAACAGAAATCTGTGAAAACATCAAACCGCATCTTGCTGCTGTAAAAGCAAAGACTGCTGATATTGAGGTTGTCACCTGTGTCACATGTGGCCAAAGACAAAACAGAAATATAAGGAATTTTTCCTAGCAATCCAGTTCAAAAAACACAAAAGTGTCTATTGTTAAGAAATGAAATGTGCTATGGCTTCATGGGTCTTATTCTGCCAACATTTGCCATCCATGATATGGATTATCAAAACCAAGACTGTTGACTTTGGCTCTGGCAGACTCTGGTCAGAAATGATGTTTGGTAATGCTGCATTGCCATTTTCAATCCCTGCATTGCCTGGATAACCGTTCCAGGGCTGCATTCAAAGCCTTCTCTAGTATGATGCATATTGAGGCATATCCTTATCGTAGCATTTCTCTGGGGACTGTGACTAAAACAGTACTAAAATATATATCACAGTATTGATATCTGTTTACACAGTTAACCGTTCTCTGTACCTTATAGGAGGACATCATAGCATTTATCAATCATAATTACCCATTTGTCTTAATACAGTGTGAAATGTTAATAACCAGTACATAACTGGTGTTGCAGCAGGAGGCCTCAACAGGTAATAGCTAGCTGTTAAATACAACAGCTAGAAATCAGTGTGTGCCTTTATTATAGTTTCATCTGCCTTGAAGAGGTAGTTGAATGCAAGTGCTTTGTAAAAGATAGTTACAGCAAATATTTAGAACACCTAGATGGAGATCAGTCAGGGAAAGCTGAAACAGCAGTTCAGAGGCTTAGTTTCACATGGCAATGCAGTAGAAAACTGACTGAAGCCTCTGAAGATGGACTAGGCTATAAAAGAGGAATACTGAGGACACAGAGAGGGTGGAGTTGAGATTAATGAAAGCTAGTGAAAGAAAACTGGAGGATTTACAAATCACCACCTGCAGTATTTCTACATCTGCTTTTTCTGTGAGCTCTCTGAATACCTAGAAATTTGAAACTATCTTCACCCCTCTGTGTCTGCCTCATTTTAAGTATATCAGCTCATGTTCAATCCACCCCTGTATGCATACTTGCTTACATGGGTTTAAAACCACATTTTTTATAAACTTTGTGTATAGTCAGGACCTTCTGTAAAGTAAGAGTACTTTGGCAGGGGACACGTTCACTGGGTCTATAATCATATATACAGTTAGGATACCTGGATGTAAAATTTTGTTAAAATAACTGGTAGAAGTAGTGTATATATAATGCATCAATTCTGTTGGAGAGTATGAACTCTGTCTAGACTTCTAGCATTTTATTTATATATTGCTTAAGTACAAATTACTATGTTAGGTGAAAAATGTAATCCAACATGCATGGAGTACAGGAAAAGATCCTCCATAAGGAGAACAAATGAGTTTCTAGACTAATGGAATGAAATGCATCCCTTACCATATACTTAGCAAACTCCACTGAATCTGGAAGCACCAAAATACCAACTTCTTCACAATTCAACACTTAGTTTATAGTCATGTTTTTAGGGATGAAATATCTTCTTTTGGATGGTGTGTTGATATGCCAGCATCTGCAATTTTGGGGAAGAGCAGTAGTTTCTAGTCACGAATGGGAATCCAAGGGAGTAATATTAATTTAGTCTGTCAATTGTTGCTCAGTCTTTTGACTCTACCAAAAGCACAATAGATGAAAATAAGACTAAATTTCAGGTTAATTCTATGGAAATGGTCACATCAAGACTACAGAATTCAAGTAGCAGGTTTTCTACATCTGTTGAACATCTGCAGCAAACACCTTGAGTCAAATCTGAATTGTTTATAGCTGAATTATTCACAAAGCTCTGAGCCACCTTGGACCTGGCACCACATGTGAATTAAGCTCCTTGGTAGTCCTCCAGAACTAAAAACGCAATACAAAGACTTATATGGCTCTGTGGAAACCAACGCAAGATAAGGCTGATGCCAAGTCTGAACTAATAAGCTCTGCAGTCCCCATTGGAAGCTTCTCAAGTAACTGCACTCTGCTTTCCAGTGTGTCTCATGATGTCAGTATTATTTACTGTGCTTTTTTCTATTACTGGGATTATTTCAGCATGATACTTGCTTGTACTTTCATTTCCAAGAATTTTAATGAAAAAGTTCAGGTTCAAGTTTGGAATTTATATTGCTGTAAATTATACAGGCTGAATCTGAGTGCCATTTTTGAACAGTCTGTTTCAAAAGGCCATTTGAACAGTTCAAGTTTTAAAGAAAGGCTCTTGACCTTCTGGTGAACTCCAGTGGGAAACCAAAGTTCTAATGTTAGTTGCTATTGGTTCAGCACATAAAGCCCTACAATGTGTAAGTGTGCCAAATTTCAGTCTTCTAGTTTGATGGGAATATGCCAATTAATTATATTTCAATAAAAGAAGAAGCCATATTGTATAGCAGTTACTATAGTTCTCAGCAGTTCTCTGTGCCCAGTTCCTAGGAAGCTGAAAGGAACTTAAGTAATTCAGGTGCAGTGCCAGACCTGACAAGTTTCTAGGCACCATGGATCATCTAGCTATAGATAATCAGGAGTTGATTGTGGGTATATTAGACTCTGTAACTCTATTGTAGAATTATACTAAAATCAGTGTATTGCAGTAGTAATTACTTTTGAATAAAACCTTTTGTTTCACAGTGTCTGAGGAAAATAAAAATGCATCAAGACATCGCCATGTTGGAGCCCCTAGATTTTTTTTTATGCCACTAAAAAAATTTTATTATCTATTAGTGTTTCACCAAATAGGGCTGAAAGACATGGGGTTGTCCTAACAGAATGAAGAAGAACCTACAAATACCTAGTACCCAGGATTATAATTACAGGGTAAAATACAAGCAAGTTCTTCAGCAGTGTTTGTAGTAAAAGCAACTATCTTTTTGTAGTCGTATATACACTATGCTTTCAGTATTCATATTTAAAAGAAACCACTTATTATTAGTTTCTTAGATTCTTCTTCAATGCCTTGTATTTGAACACATGGATAAAAGATGAATGGAGTCAGTTCTACGATTCACTGTATGTAAAAGAGAACTGGATTGATCCACTGCTAAGGTAAGCAAGTACTTAAGTAGCCTGCGGCCACCTCAAAGTTTAAAAGCTGGAGAAAGCTTCCCCTGAAAGTTCAATTTGCTGTTAAAGTGTTTCTGCTATTGAAGTCACTGGGAAACCTTCTTGTCTTCGTGAGACTATAGTAATCCCTTTTACTTACCCAGAGGCAAGGTTCTCTCATAGAAAAGTCCTTTCACAGCTGTTGTACATTTGCTTCTCAGTGCCCCTGAATAAATCAAACATCATACTCTGAAAAAAAAAATATCCAAGTTTCAAATTATCTTACAGAGTAAGACTCATGCTTCATAAGTCACTTCAACATCTGTATGACATTAAGCATTTGAAAATAGATGTTTGACTTCCCTGAGTTTGGCTTGATGCACGAACTTGTTTATGCCGATGGTCATAAAATCCCTTCTGAGCAAATCAGATAAGCATGTAAACAAGTCTTTTTAAATTATTATTTATTTACGCAATTGCAACACCATTTAACAGTTTAAATGCTCTGAGGTGCCAGGTGTGTCCACACATTGGTTAGGTGGTGATACAGTAGCATGAGTACTTTTGCCAAACTGGAACATTTTCATGTGGAGAACAGTAGCTCTGCAGCCTATTGTGTCACTTCTTCACTCTCATTTTTACCCAGGACAGATAAATTAGAGCTAGCATTGGTACACCAATGTGGCTGCAATCACACATCCTCCTCACTGCAGTATAGATTAAACTAGATGATGGCAAACACTGTTAAGACAACAATGTGCTACAAACAATGTCAGCTGGAAAAGAGTTTGCATCTAGTTCTAACTGTCATGTCAAAGTCAATAGAATTAATCCTTTCATACTATGTAGATTATGCCAAATTAGCAAATGTATAGTATAGATTTGGCTTGCAATACTCCAAATTGCACTGAGTTCTACAGGAACTGCAGGGTTATATTTGAAGTCAGAATTTGACTCAATATATTCCATTGTAGTGATTCTAATTATAACGTATACGTACAAGAGTATAAAGGTACCAACAGAGATGTATAGAGATATACGCACATATCCACATAGTTTTTATATGTATATACGCATGCAGGCAGATGCTTAATCTATTGCTTGTTTCATTAACACTAAGCTTATTGGAGCTGTCCTTCACAGTCAGTTACATTCCATGTAACAAACCCATGTTTTGTCTAGAAGTTGTAAAAAGAAGTTGTACAAAAATATTAAAGACCATATTTTGGTTACTGGGTTTGAAAATTCCTTCAGGGGGCTGAGAATGCATTGATCAATTTAATCAGTTCAGTAGTTTAAATTCTTTCAAATATGTCTTCGTATTCCTCTTTCTAATGTCAATGAGGTTAATATAAAGAGTCCTATTTATTTTAATGGAGCTGCATTACTTGCAGAAGTTACTTGCAAGCCTCATCCCATAATGACAGTACTAGCTAAGGTCACAGTCACATAAACAAGTTACTGTAAATTTGCATTGTCAGCTGCTCTTTAATTTCTGGGAAAGCTCCATTGCATGTGTAATAGTTATGGATAGAGCACATATAGAGGAGGAATAACTGACATGAAGCTGTCACCATAATTAGCTCTGTGATAACCTGTTCGTGTCTTACCTTGAATTCTGCGCCTTCCTGTCATTCCTTGGAAAAAGTCTGAACCTTCATGCAAGCCAAAATCCAAACACAGAGAAATCAAAATCATCTTGACTGCCCTACAGGGTTCACTGAGGGTTCATTTGCTAATTCACCAAACTCCTTACATCTTCCTATTTTTTTATTAGAACTGCCTGTACTTTGAGATTGATTTATGTATGCTCTGTCAGTTGGTAAATGCGGCAATACTCAGACCACTGTTTGTTCACAGTCTCTTCATCTAAGTGTATTAAGTGTGTACTTAGCTTATGACAGCTACTTTTCTGATTCACAGTCTGGTCCTGCTGCAAAACAAACTGGCGAGATAGTTGCTTATTCAGTAAAAACTGTGGCTATTTCACCACTGGTAGTCTGAATGGACTAGCATCTATCTATCAAGAGGTGAAGTAACACCATCCAACTAAATCATGAGTACAAATTCATAGGTCAATTTTATTGAAATTGAATGGCTGAAAGCATTACAGAATTTGCACCAATGCCAACCTCATATACTGCATGTAAGTTTGTATGAAAGAAAAAAAATGAAATAAAATTGCAAAATCTGTTTTTATTTGAAGATGGCAGCCAAAAGTACAGCAACTGATTGAACAGCTCACAGATAAATTAAGTAATCGTACTGCCACTGTCAAGACTTCGACGGTCACTCAGCCAAAGGAATTTAATTTGACTGTACCCAGACCACGTGCCATTCCTATACCTCTGCCAATACCTGTACTGGAAAAAAGGCCACCTGTGAGTTTTTTTATGCTTTGAGAGATACTAAGTTTTATGTATGCTTGTGTACAAAATCATAGTAGGGGAGTTAATAGTCTCTTTAAAAATAATTATAGGAAAACTACAACCTTTGACAGATCAACAAGGATTTTTATTGAAGGTGAGATTTCTAAAAAACACCCAAAGTAATTCTTTTCATTTCAGTGAATGTTGTGTAAGCAAATTGTAAGCCAAACAAAGGAAAGGGAAAAGGTTGGTTCCTGTAGTTGTTTTGTGACTTTTGGTGCTAGAAATATACAATGGGTACAAATTGATGACAGCATTGATACAAGTGTTTCTGGTAGTCCTTGGATTTGTAAGATGTTTACTTTGGATAATGCACTGCAGGATGTAAGAAAAGAACATTCAAATGAAAATTTTTTATGAACTTAGATTTTTGTAGATAAACTCTTATTAAAATAGATGGCAAAGCAATTTCACTGGAGATGAGATGGACTCTAGGTTTGCAGCTCCTCCTTGAGAGTGGAATTTTATTCCTTTCTAATGTTGAATGTCTAAAATTAAGGTTTTTCAGTTTAAATTTATTGCTCACCTATAAATGAGACTAGATTTATCCCTGAAATGCTAAGCTTTTATTTTACTCGTTGTCTAATATTGTGATTCAGTTACACTGGTACAAATCAGAGATACACGACTGGTTTTAAGTTAGCTCACTGGATTTGGGATCAAGCTGCTATGACCAACTTAATAAAGACTCCAAAATCATGTATATTTAAATTCAGTGGGAAGTGAGCTTGGAAGTCATAGTTTTGGGCATTATCTGCCACCTTGTATTAGCACTTCAGGTTTTAAATAATACATGTGTTGAATGCTCTTAGAAACCATTTACATCTCAGGATGGCAGAGCAATTTAATGGTAGTGTGTTATACAGTTAATGGGATTTTACATTGAAACAGCTTAATACCAGGCTCTGAAAAACTGCGTTTAATAACTACTTAATCAGTATAGGAATGAGTCATATTGCTGTCATTTTAGTACCTTTATGCTGTGCAGCCCCTTTTAGAATAGATTTGCTTTAATGTAGATGCATTTACTGAAGTTCATTTGTGTTGTTAGGATTATACTAAATTTGGTTTACATTCTGGCCAAGTCTGCAAATTTAAAAGCTTGTGTGAATCTAAAACCATTAGCATAGTAGTGACATATGTTGTGCTCATTTCTGTACCTATCTCAGCAAATAAAGCTTCACTTTAATTTGCCATATTGTTGCCAGTATCACCATTTTAGATCCTGAAATGAACAGAGACTGAAAAGACAGCCCAGATGGCAAGAAAGAGTTTGTAAAGTGAGAGCAGGCCATAGTTTTGGCTACTGTATGGTGGACGGTTGTATGTGAGAGGAACGCACGGAAATAAAGCTCTTCCAGATTACATCCCATAATCTGATGCAGAAATTTTCTCACAAAGTTGTTTGTTTTATAAGATATCAATTTTTTCTCATGGTTCTCATGCATCTGACAAAGAACTTGTCATGTGGTATATTAGCAGGGACTATTGTAGTCACAATAACTATAGGTGTAGTTAGTGCTCGACTTTGAAACTGCTGTATGAATTCATATGGAGGTGTCTGGATTTCGAGCAATGACTATTGATAAGTTTGCATCCCTATGGGGAAATTAGTTCATTCTGATTAACAGGATTATTATTTTAGGTATTTCTGCTAGGTTGCATTATTTTTCTAGTAGAGATAAATTGCAAAGTAAGATGAGATACATCACATACATTGAGTTCAGGAGCTGGGATAGTACTGCTGTCCTGTACACTGAACACATGCTTCTTTCACAGGAGAGGACTGGAGATGGGGGTTATTGCAGAAGGCAGGGTAGTTAGTTGTCTTAGTGTTCTGTATTGAGAGGGGACTCTCCACGGACCTTGGAAAGTTCCACTGGAGTAACATAGGCCTAGAAAGTTAGGATAATCATTCATCATCATAAACATTCATCAGAAATGCGGGACAGTAAGTGAAAAACACTTTGATTCTGAAATTTAATAATGAAACATTTCACTCTAAAGATTTGGCCTAAAGATTATAAATTCTTCTCTCCACTGTCCTTTATACACAAGCACATGGATGCACACACAAGCATGCACATATGCATATATACATTCATAAATACAATTCTACAAAGAAAAATGAGTGCTTTAGCTTAAAGTTTGCAAAGGAAACAAATGGAGACAGGTGCTTAAACCTGATTAACATGCAAAATGATTTGGACACATTTAACTTCCTTGGATATCCTGGCCTTGAGTTACAAATAAAATCCATTCTTTTAATATCACCACTGTACTAGAATAATAAAGCAATTATTTTATTTTTAGATTTTCTGTAAACCAATAATGTAGTTAAAAAAAAAAAAAAAGGCTGCACTGAGATGTTATTGTAACACCATTCAGCCAGATTTAGTGAATATTTTAGATATTTTCCTTATTATTTCAGCTGTGCTTCATGAGTGGAGTTGCTGATTGTTTAAAATAATTAAATGGGTGAATTCATTTGGCCAATATGGAGGAATTTGTTTGCAAATATATAGACCCAACAGTATATTTATCTTTATGATCTTGTTATGTATAAAAATAGAAGCTCTTAATACAATAGCATTGCATTAGCTTGCCCTTGTCCATCTCACAACAGTAACTTTAAAAAAATAGAATAGTGATGACTACTGAAGTTCAAAGTGATTATTCATTTTGTTCTTTCTTAAACTTCTTGTGGTACCTACTCCCTAAATAAACTTCTGGTAAAAGGATATCCAGAAAGCATAGGTGAGCCTGACCACTGGATGGAGAGGAAAAGCAAGGTTGGTGTCTCTTACTCCCAGCCCCCTTTTTTTCATATTAGGATTAAGTAGGTACAGTTTGGTCTTCTGATCTCTGGAGTTTACAATTTATTTAAAGTGACTTGTTCATCCTATTCCAGCAACTGGGTAATTGCTGTATTGTCTATCTGTCTCTCTGATTGGTACTCAACACCATGATATCTGGGGGCTAAATTACAAGGCTAAGATCATTTTTGAAACAGAGCTGATTGAAAAGTCTCCTCCTTAAATTACATGGAATAAGCATAGCAGTTTCTGAGGAGAGATTTTCAGCTTACACTGGCAGATGAGTACAGTTTTGCAGGTAAAGCACATGACTAGGAAGAAGAGTGAAATAAACTGATACTCACTGCCTGTGCAACCCTTTGCAAATCCTCTGGGCTTTAATTTCTCCATCCCTAAAAGCATAATAAAAATTCTTAGATACTGCTGGGAAATAGTTTCAGTTCTGCTTCACTTAAAAAGCTCACAAAAATACTTGAGCAGTCTCACCAGTGCATTTAATTGCTGGCTTCTTCTGTTTGTGCATTTGTTTTGCCTGTAGATAATGATGTCAAATAGCAAAGGCAGTGGAAAGTACATCAGATCCATGAGTTTTTCAAAGCATAGCTCTTTATATAGTCCAATAAAGCTAGATGGGATCCCCATGTTCCCCAACCTGACCTCCAGTACAATACAGATTATAGATTCTTCCCATTAATTCTTGAATTAATTCTGTAACTTCTAATTGAACTAGAACATTTTTAGCAAGATAAATATTTAAGCAGATGTCCAGTAAACTGGCAGACTATCTCACCCACACAGGAAGGAGACATCGAGTCTTTTTTCAGAGTTTGCTTCTGGGCAGGATTTATTGCTCAAGCAAATATTGAAATCCACCAGAGGTTTCAGCCTAACTCAAAACCATACCGTCCCTAGTCTCCTGTTGATCCATAATGACAGCCAGACGATAAGTCTTTCCTGGTCATTTTATCTGTAGCACTTTCTGACATGTTAATGCTTTCCCAAATCTTTGACTAATGCTAGGAGGGCCATCTCAGTCCTCTGCTTCCAAACATTTAAACTATACCTCCAGTGGTATTGCCTTACAAGGACATTAGGGCAGCCATAGTAAACCAGAGCAAAGGCCCATTTTGCTCAGTGTATCTTCTCCAGCAGTGGCCAAACACAGAGGTCTAGGAAGACTACAGGGACGGGACAAGCATAGCTGCTGCTTTCTCCAACTGCCTTCTCAGCCTCCCACCATTTCAGCTCAAAGAGTTCCTCAGCTACAATGAAGTTCCTGGGTATTTAATACACTTCAAAGGGTTTCTCCTTCCTAAACTTCTTTGGAGTCTCTGTAACTTGTTGCTTCTACCACACACTGTGCCAGAGAGATCCACGGCTTAACTTTATTCAGCTGTCCTATCTGGCTGTCAGTGCTGTGAAGCTGAAGTTTATGAGATGCCAAACAGAACTTTTCCCCTTCTGGCAACATTTTTTTCCCCTTGATAGGGCCTATAGTATTTATTATTTCTTTAGCCTTTCTTGTACTAGTTTCAGATTTTTCTTTCTTTCTGGTCTTTTGACTAGGGATTATAGTACATTGGACAGGACTGAAAAGTCTGGGTAGTCCCAGCTAATTGGAATCTGTCCATGTCTTCTACACTGGCACTAATAGAAAAGAATATTTAAAAAATAACTGCAGCTGTTCTACAGTAAAAGTAAATATGTTTTTTTCCTGCAAGAATGTGTCACTTGGAATGTTTTATACCAGATTTTGTAGAGACTATTGCCTTTTAATATAGGTTCCCCCAAGCACCTACAAACCTCCAAAGGAAAAAAGGCAACTAGAGGAAATCAAAACAAAAAATCGCCGAAAAGCAGAAGTAAGTGTATTATGTTCTTGTTCTAGTCTTTCCTTTCTTCTAAACTGTTTCTTCTGTAATGTTCCATTTTCACAAGTCTTAGAACTTTATCTGAAACATATTTGCTTTTGCACCTAATAGTTCCTGGCTCTTTCTCTAGAGTCATGAAGTTTGTATCCTCTGTTCTGTTCTATCACCCTTTTTCCATCTGCCTTATTTTATTATTAATTGTCTGAGACAAGGTCCACCTTTTATTCACTATATAAGTACTATGTGCAAAATTATGCAAGTAGCCATGTAAGGTAGCAAGAACATGATTACTTTCTTCTCTTCACAAGCTAGAAATAATTTGATGGCTCTTTTACTCCCACAGGACATGGATATTTAAGGTATTCACTTAATAATTAAGGCTTCAAAATATGTTCAGTATTTTAGGTTTTTTTCTATAGTAACTGATAAATAACCACATGTCATCACCCACTGTTTTAAAATATCAGCAGATTCTGACTTCTTTTTTGTGCTGGCTCCATACTCTTTTCCTTCAGCAGGCTGAGAGAGTGGGAAGTCATGATTTGTAAAGAAGCAGAGTACATGGTCTGTGTGTTAAGAGAGCAGGGGAAGGGAGGGCCTGGAAAAACAAAGAAACAGATCTAGTTATTTGATCCAAACTTTGATATGAATCCTGTCCAATGAGTTAGCTCCTATCATAGTTAAAGCAGATTGTTGTCATCTTCTCCTTGGAAGGGAATTAATTAAATGTCAGTTTCTACTTTCTTCCTCTCCACACTGCAATCACCATATCCAATCGAGTAACAGTATAAGCTTGATAAAAGGCATGCTATTTGACTCCTTTTTATCTGCACTCTCACACCCCCATTCTGAGAATGCCTTACTCTAGCTTTCACTAGCCAGTACAAATCCATTTATCACTGTTCTGGGGTCTCCTCATGTCCTTGTGAAAGGGGCATTGGATTCTGTTCCTAAATTATAGTAAATGCTTTAATGTGTGGTACCTTCTAGGGGGATAAACTTTGCATTCCTTTTGCTGGCCCATCACCTTACCTATGCTTGATATTTCATTATAAAACAGTACAACATTATTTTTTATCCTTTTATTATTCCCATATTGTGGAGAAAGCACATGCCTATTTGTATGTGTGCTTATTTGTACGTACAAACTTCCTAGAAAAAAATGGGGAGGAAAAGCAAGATATCACAGTGCCTGTATTGTCAAAAATCTATGACAACTATAAAATCACTTAAAAACCAGCCACATTCTTCACTGGAGAAAATGCATGAATACAAGGAACAAAGGAAAACCACCACAGAAATTATAGCTGCAATAATGGCAGTTTTTGTCGCTTCTGGAATGTTATAAAAGGCATCCAAAGCATTCACAAAGGTCAGTTCCCTAGACTGTTTGCTAAACAAGCTGAAATGTTGGGTCCTAAAGAAATATGCATTAAAATGCCACTTGTTTCATAGCATTTTTGCAGAAGCTGTAACTGTCATTGGACGTACCAAGTCTGAGCATCTGTAAGAAGGAGTGAGAAGCCATACTCTAGACAGTTATGAAGTGCTGATGTTATGGACAGCTGCTGAACAGAAAGCCATTAAAAAATCTAGTCTGTTTCACAGCTTTGATTAGAGATTTGGTTTACAACCAAAAGAAATATCCGAAAACTAGAAATGTGGCTGCCTGTACTTCCCCCTTTAAAATGACAGGTGGAATTACTGTTGGGTGTGTGCCTGTTGGAGCAACCCTTGGGGCTCAGATCCCCTAACAGTAATCTTCTAATTTAACTCAAAAACAACACCATTGGTTGTTAGCTATGTAGAAACAGTTACTACCTATGGTACTGATGTGCCATAGATAATTATGAGGTTTTTAAGTTGAATTCTGGATGAGCAACATGTTTCATATGGGCAGACCTATGAAAGGCCTGTTGCCCTATGCAAATGATATAACCAGGCAGAACTATGTAGAAAATCAAGACTTGCCTACTTCAGGTCTTTAACCAGGAATGAAAATTCATATAAATACTAAGTCAAGATTTCATTCATTGGAAAAAAAATAATACAGTGGTCAGGACTGCAAGGCTTTTCAAGACAGAAAGCTCTTATTTAAAGAATTTAAATGTACCATACTTTTTAACCTAATTGGTTGAATTTTAGGATCTGCTCCTGAAAGCAAATGCTAACCAGTTCAGGTGTGCACTGATGAAGTCTGAAAAGGAAGAGGTATGCTAAAAAATACTTTATTACGTAAAAATCCCCCAGTATGAAGATGAAAAATGACTGGAGTATTTAAAGATATCTCAAAGTATTGGAAATTTTTTCTTTATTTGCGTTTAGGAATTACGTGCTATCATTTATAGCTGTACTGTCATTTCACATCCATATACTAACATTTGCCTCTTTGGATGCATAATGCACAACCCCCTTTTCCTATACTTCTGGTGCTGCTTTATTATTCTCTTGGTTTTGAGGCAAGCAGCTTTCCTGTGATACTACTTCAACAAGTCTCCAAACTAGCAATATTTCTCTAAACCCCCATATTTTTTTTCCATTAACTTTTATGCCACAGAGCAACCAAGCTGAGGGAATAATGGTCTCATTCATACAGAATTCTTGCTTTGGTTGATTCCCAGTTCACAACTATGTCACCTAACTATGTATGTAATATATTCATTTCAGCATCACATCTGCATATTCTATTCACTGTGTTCATTCCCATGGTACCAGACACTTTCACATCAGTATTTATAGCTAACACCATAAAATTAAATTATTAATGATCAGTAGAATTCTACCAGTATTTAATAATTTCACAAAGTGTGCTTTGACACCCTATTTTGTCTTCCCAATATCTATTTCAGTTAAGAGCTGAATACATTCATGTATATAGGTAATATTTCATAGTCAAACAAAACTTCACTGTTTACTTTTTTAGCATGATTTAATCAATATTTGGACTAACCTTTGTATGGTCATTTGGTATGGTTGGGCATACATAGCATGTTTTTGTGGATATAACAGTTCCAAAATACGTCCCCTGTGATCATACTTGTTACTCTAGATGAATATTCAAGAGTGATTTTTGGTAAACATCTAGTATTTTTTGCTGAGTACTTGAAAATCTGTCTCTGAAATGAAATAATGTATTTTTTTGTTTGAACTGCAGAACACACATGACAGTATGAAGAGTAAACCAGCATTCCAGGCTCAAAAGATCCAAAGCAAGGTGAGTAATCTTTAAGGTACTGTTGTCAGATGTACTTGAAAACTTTGGAATGAAAAACACACATGCAAATTCTGGGGTGATGCAAACTTTACTGGAATCCATGTTTTTACACTAAGTTCTGTGGCCAGGAGCATGGGATGGATTGGGTCTATGGCTCATAAATTTTGGCCTATGCACCATTAACAATCCACAAAGAAATGGTCAGGGAGCAAGAATGTGGCTACTCCAGGAGGGAAGAGAAACAAGGAGCCAAAGGTAATGAAAGCACAGTCAGTGTCCTCACCAACCAGGCCACAGTATCTGAACATGGCAAAGCTGGTGGTAGTGACAGATTCTCCTGACAGCAACTCATCTTTAGGCAAAGCAAGGTAAAAAGTCAGGTCTGGGGTCAACCCAGGGAGTCCAGTCAGGAGACAAGGCTCCAGCAGCAACCCAGGTCCATGACAGCAGGAGACGGAACTGGATGGACAACCAGGAGCAGAATTACCTCTAGCATAATGGGAAAGGACTGAAGCCCATATCTGAGCTTAAGTGGGGCTCCCCGACCAATAAGCAGTATGAGTGGAGGTCCTAGGTGAGGCTGATCAGGGCAATTAAGACCTGTGTGTTCCCTGAGGGCCCTGACAGGTAAGTTGTGTGTAGTTGCACAATGTAACCACATTGCCTTAATGGTGTTTTCAATTACAAAGGGAGAAGTTTTGATGTAAAATGGTAAGGACTGAGAATAGTCCACAGGAAAAAAAGAATTGTAAACCCCTGGTTTAAGAACTCAGCATAGGGAAATCACTGTTTCAAAATGATATCCTGAAGAATGCTGAGCAATCATTCCAGCTGACGGTCTGGTACACAATATACAATCAGTCTGGACGTTTGTCTTGTTTTCTTTAGACACACTGAGGTCATAAAATCCACTATACTGCTTGCTTCTTTGCTAGGATTTCCGAGGTTCAGAGAATTGTAAACATGGAAAACAGGCTGTTCAGCCTTAATGGTATAACATGAAAACTCACATTGCTACTTCTGTAATAACTGTACTACAGATAATCTTCAGTCTTACATAGTTCAATCTGTCACCTTTCATTTGTTTCACGTTCATATGCAGAATAATTTAATGTGGAAGCTGTGCTTGTATTGTGACCTCAAGTATCTTGTGAGTGGGTCTGCCTACTCTTTAAAACTATGTTTAGGTACAGCTCATATACACTTTGGAAAGACTGTTTCCCTGCTAGGGAAACTGGGCATCTGGCAACTATTTCTAAAGCATATCTGGCATTTATCACATACTGAAGTTATCTTTCATAACAGTATCACCTACTCAGTCTGCTTGCTTACAATCCAGCAGCATTTAAATTACAGGAAAGTAGTAAGATCCGAGTTCCTTCTGCACTCAAAATCAGGGGAAAAAAAACCAAAACAGGAAGTATTTACATGGTTAACCCAAACAAGCATGACCTGTAATTATGTGGGCTTAGTTCAAGACTATGTATATTCCACTTCCTTTTCTGATCATGTAAAATATTGAAACCTTAGTGTGGACTAATAAGAGTCAAACCATCTGCCTAACTGCATAAAAAAAAAATGGATCTGGCACCTTATGGCATCCATCAAGGCCACTTCTAACACCTGCTATTACCTCCTCTAGGAGCACAATCAGTTTTATCTTGTCTAAACACATTTGCCTTAGAGGTTGGTTAGGTGATATTCAAGATGCTGCTATAACTTTCAAGCTGAGATAGCCATATTGTTATTGAATTTTAAAATACTTTCTACTCCTGTTGCCTTCCTGCCTGTGCAACTCTGTGAGTAGACAAATCCTAAAAGGAAAGTTTATCCAAGATCTATAAATAAGATTATAATCCATCCTCAAATTAATGAAATTATATAATGTTTTAGCCAACTAGTATTCTCCTTTCCTCTTTTTAGAATACCCACACTACATTAAATAATTTTTTTTCATTTCAAACACATTCATTATGTGCAGCAGCAATTATTTCTCATTGCTGTTACAAAATATCTATTAATCCTTTTCACTGGAAGAATGAGACAGTACAAATGCATCATCACTGTGTCAGTCTGCCTCTTGCTCATATCAGGCCTTGCTCTTTACATATGTATTGGTTTTGGTGAGCTACTGTGTGTTCATTAGGTGGCAATAGTGAATACAATTTTTTTCCACAAGAACTACAGTGTTCTGCAATTTTCCCAATTACTTCCATTTTGTCATCTTGAAAAAAGGGAAGATATCTCATAACAGGAAAAGAATGAGTACAAGTCAAAATTTCCTTGATACTACATGATATAGAGGAATCTATTCAGTTATTTTACTTATACCTGTCTGCATATATCTTGGGACTCCTAGTTATTTTGACTATACGGGCTGTTATATTTCTGTTTCATTGTCATAGAGTCATATTTCTGTTTAATAAACTGGGAAACTGAAATTGAAGGCATCTCCATTATCATTCTTAGTTCAGTTCTCTAGCAAAATTATAGTTACTGTCCTGGTTTTGGCTGGAATAAAGTTAATTTTCTTTTCTTAGTAGCTGGTATAGTGCTGTGTTTTGGATTTAGGATGAGAACAATGTTGATAACACACTGATGTCTTAGTTGTTGCTAAGCAGTTGTTAGTGTACTAAGCCAAAGGCTTTTCAGCTTTTCATACTGCCCTGCCAGCAGAGGCTGGGAGTGCACAAGAAACTAGGAGGGGATACAGCCAGCACAGCTGACCCAAACAAGCCAAAGGGGTATTCCATACCATATTACATCATGCCCAGTATATAAACTGGGGGGAGTTGGCCAGGGGGCACCACGGCTCAGGGATTGGCTGGGCATCAGTCAGCAGGTGGTAAGCAGCTGTATTGTGCATTACTTGTTTTGTGTATTCTCTTATTAGTAGTAGTGGTAGTATTTTCCCTTCTTTTTCTGTTCTATTAAACTGTCTTTATCTCAACCCATGAGTTTCACTTTTTTTTCCCCGATTCTGTCCCCTATCCCACTGCTGGGGAGGGGGAGTGAGCGAGTAGCTGCACGGTGGTTAGCTGCCAGCTGGGGTTAAACCACGACACTTAGTAGATACAGAATATGAAATCTGTATACACAGGTAATTGCCAAAAATATGGAAATTTCTACATGTGTCAGAGAAAATGCCTACTCTAAGCAGACGTTTTGTACACAGTATAGTGTAAAAAATACAGGCTGTGGAGGGAATGTTCATATAATACAGAAGACTGTGAGAAGAGTTGTGAAGTAGACCAAAAAGAAGGAAGAACATCATTAGGCATTAAGAAGAGTAAGTACAGTGAGTCAAACAAAAGAAATAAAATACATAGTTTGGGGTTTTTTTTCCTAAATTCGTCAAATTATCATCATTTTGTCAAGAAGCAGACAGGTAATTAATTTTTGTCCATTAAAATGTGCCATCTGTGTCGAAAACAGAGTAATTCTACTTAGTGAATTTCTAGGTGATAGCATGTGTTTGTTATCCTCAACCTACCTAATTAATATCAATTATAAAACAACCTTTTTCCAGTTAGCTTATGTATTTCAGGAGACTGCAGTACCTGTTTGTGCATACAATATTTGCAGTATATAGCTTGAGTGATTCTGTGCATCTGTTTCTTGGCCACTCATTAAGCTGTTAATTTGGAATTTAAATACTTTTGGATTCTGAACACAGAACTTGTCTGGATTTACATCAAATGTGTCATGACTAAGCTTTGTTTTCTGCAGGAATGATCCCAGTTCTTATCCCACCAGCACTGTTTTGCCTTGGTTCAGATCAGGTCTCTTACATGTGTCTGCAAAGGTGATACATTTTTTCTGAATAGCCTACTTGTGCAGGGAACTTTTTTAGCTGGCAGAGAGGTTGTTCCTTTCCTCCCTCAGTATTTAGAGGTTGTCTGGGAGTTAGTCCTAAGTCAAAACTGTGAAGAACTGCAAAGCAGCCACAGGATCTACTCCAAGTCACACCATGAGGCCTGAAAGTCACTGAGAACTGTACTTCACTTCTACTGTCTAGAAAATGGATATGGCAATTGGTGATGCTAGTTGTCTAAGAAATATTTTGAAGTTATAATGGTGATTATTTGTAAAACAATTCTAAGACCTTTCTATGAAAGGTGGTGCTTATGTTTGACTTTAATGGTTTTAGCTACCTTACTGTCTTTCAGAGAACCAGTTTTATTTTCTTTGTCCAAAGCAGATGGAATCCCTGCACACTATCTATATGAGCACTAAAAAAAATGAAAGAAAGTGAACACATTCTGTGGGATTTGACATGGTCCAAGAGTGATTACAAATTTATAATCCACTTGGGGGACTTTGCTGATTTCTTAAGCAGCTTGAGTGGTTTATGAACAGCATGCAATTTCATTGTGAATGTCAGATTAGTGCTAGATGAATGCTTTAAGCAAAATTTATGCTGTCTTAGGTCGATTTATTTAACCCATTGAAATGTTTTTATATTCTGTTTTATGGTTTACATTACTAACTATAGTATATACATTCCCTTTCCTGACAGATTGACAATATACCTATTAAATTAAATGCTGCAGCTATTTTAAGAGAGGGTGCCCTCTATCAGCGGAAAATGGAACAGGAGCTCAAGAGGTATAATCACGCTTCTTTCTCAGATTACTTTTCACATCCCTGGATATAGAATAATTAACCGCATTAAAAATAATTAAGTAAATTACAGGTAAACTAAAATGATGGATCTGTTGTAAGGCATTAGGAAGCTATTCTATAAACATGGCTGACAAAGAGAAAAGCAGACTGAAATGAAAAGTCTCCATTAAAGTCATTGGTTTACAGTAGATGCTATACAGTGTGACTGTGTTCTGATTTAGCACTCTGGCTAGCATCCACTTGCAAAGTCCAATAAGGATCACTTGCTATATTTATTCCGATTCTCCAGAAAAAATAATGAACAAAATACACATCTAATTCTGTGTCCATTATAAAAGATGCATATATATTAAGCCAAATAATTTCATATATCCCCATTTTCTTCAATGGTTTTCATAAGGAATTCAGCAGCATAGGTTTTCATCAGACATTAACTAGGGAGAGGGTGACTCCGGAATGGTCACTGCAGCTTGTATTCTATAACTAGAATTACAGAACATTTTCACTAATAATTTTAACAAAGATAAAGCCTATATCATGTCATCTTGATTTAGTATTATTTCTAATCCACCTGACTTAGCAGGCAAAGCACTAAATAGTGTTAGCATTTTAAGTCCCGGAATGACTGCCTAAGGTTGTATTTGGTCTTTGGACCTCGGAAATTTTCGTATATGGATCAAGATTTTAGCAGTAAGATATTATGCATCACTCAGGTTCTGTTATCAGCTATGTATGTATATTGAGGGTTTTTTGTATTACTTATGATACGGTTCACTCTGGCAAAATTTTGTTCTACTCAGCAAAGGAATAGATTTTCCCTGTAACTTAACACTATTTTATATTAATGAGTTTTAATCTTCAGCTGCATTTAACACACCACAGATACATATATGTATGCATTGGGGAGACTCAATTCACTGCATTTGTGTGTCTCTGCCCTAGTTCTTGGCTCATTCACTCCTCTGCTGCAGGACTTTGATAGGCCTGCCCCAGGGCTTTGCTATGCTTTTCTCTCTCAGTGAGCACAAAAAATAAGAATGTGGCTTTGCTTAACAGCTGAATACTTCTTTGCCTCATTACAGCAATATTATTTAATTGACAAAATACAAAACAGAAATAGAATTGAGCAGAAAAGTTTTTAGTTCTCTGCGTTAAAGTGGCCAAGATTGCCAAAGAGAAAAGTTGTTTGTTCTTCCTACCTCTAAGCAAAGTAATCCTTTGGGAAAATGTACATACCTTCAGCCTGATTCTCCCTGCTCCTTATGAGAATCCATATGTAGCTAAAGTTTGCCCTCTCTTGGGGCTTTGTTTTACTGAAAACTTTCAAGTCCATGCCCTCATGCACTTTCTTCTAGCTTGGCTTTCCGAGGCTTTCCACATAGTAGGAACACCTCTTAGATTGGAAGTAAAATATATCTGTCAAACAACTTTGTGATGACCACCTTTTTTCTCTGCAGAGATCAAACACCTTATATCACAACAGACTACTAGAAACATTTTATGAACCAAGGCAAGGCTGCAGAGCCAGATCCCTAGCATAGTATACTCTTTCTTCTCTCCTGCAGAATTGAACATTTGCTACAAGGGGCTGGAGACCCATCTGAATTCTTGGAATGGCAAAAGCAGATGCGTGGAAAAGATCTGGAAGAACAGCTGGCTGAAATAGAGTGTAGGAGGCTTCAAGGGAAACTGAGTCATGAAGAGGCAGTTCTAGCCCATCAGAATGTAATTCAAGAAAATAAGAAGAAAGCTGATCTAATGAGAGAAGAGGTAATACATACAGTGTTGCTCAAATTTTGCTTACATTCAATCAGTGCAAAACATACCACAGATGATACCTACTATAAGAAGGTGTAAAAGTTCTATACAGTGTTTTTACTCACTGGACTCTGCAAACAATGGAAAAATAGTGCTATAACTTCCAGATACAGCAATGTTTATACATTAAAGTACTTTTTACAAGTGTTTGATTTGATTGATAACACTTATGAAGTAAACTGAATAAAACAGAAGGTTAAAGCATTCTCCCCTATATTCACATCATTGTGCATATCCTTTTTGAACAAATACTGAGATACTAAGCACCATTTGCAATGAAATCACCAATATATGACTAATTTCATTATCTTGTTAAAATGAGAGCCACAAATATGAAAGAATTTTTTTTCTTAAACTGATATAATTCAATTTCCTTCATATTACCTGACATGCCTAGATCTCTCTTAGGGGAAATTCAGGCAGAGAACCCTCTTTGGATCTATATATATATGGAAAACTGAACATTTATGCCAAGAAGTATTTTCACACAGTTTCCGACCTGGCAAATCGCAGTTTCCCAAAAACTTTGCTAGATCTTTTTGGTTTTTTCCCAAGCTCACATTACATTTTTTCCAGTGCTTTTCCTATAAAGTAAACAAGTGATCAAGAAATAACTAATACTATAGATTTTAAATTTTTCACAGTCACTGTCACAGGCTTTTCTTTTCTATTAGCCCAGTTTGCTGCTATGCCCTGTAGGCCAGCCAGTACTTTTCTCTTGGGCATCTCTCACAGATGCCTCTGCAGTGTCTCAGCAACTTAAGATAGGACCACAAATGTACAAGATTTTCATAAAGGCCACCCTGCATAAGGGAAACTTGCTTTAAGAGTTCCTTTTTTGTCCTATAAAATCTTTCAATCATTTTTGGCATTGAATCTTCATGTCTGTTTAGACAGGCTGTAGCAAGAATTTAAAAGTGAACCCTACTATATGTACAAGTGAGCATAGCGTGATCACTCACACTCATTCCAAAATTATTGTAATTATTATATTCACCTCAATTTCAGAGCATATGTGTTTTATTTGTTAACAGAAATGTCACAAAATGTATAGATTCAGGGATGTGCAAATCAGACTTGCACTAACCTGACCAATTCCAGGCAGCTCCCTTCACTTGCCAACAGATGCCAGCAGGGCACTTCATCCATACGGACATCTCCAGAAGTACTAAGCACCAATTCCCTATTCACCAACAGCTCTCCTGCTGACCCTCGTTGTTCTTTTTAGTCTTCCATCTAAAACAGAAACTACAGTAAGGAATCTAGTCTGGGAAAATCCAATTTCCTGCTTCCTGTTCATTTCCTCTGACAAAGAAAGGAACATGATAGCCAAAAGTGGACTTTCGTATGTCACAGAGATATGACTTAGGCCGAAGAAGATCCTGCAGGCACACAACCAGCTGTGTATTAGATTAGCACTCTTCTTGTTATCTCACAACTGGATCCAGAGATGGCTTTTTTTGTCTGCTTTTAGAAATATGTGGGAGGGAATCCTGGAAAATAGTAATGCAAATGTTATGGAGGGCTGTTGTGGGTAAATAAAACATAGAGAAGGGAGCTTAAATCTGGGTGTCTCTGTTATCCCCAGCCAATGTCCTTTGCTACTTTTATGGATGATGTAATACTCTGAATCCAATTGTCCTTGCCCTATTTCAATGATTTGAGACACTCAGATCACCAGTTATCAGAGGTTTTATTCACCTGTTTCTTTGGGATTTAGAAAGCAGAGCTGATGAACCAGTATGCAGAGAAACGTCTACAGGAACAGAAAGAAATGAGAGAGATGGTGGAGCAGGTTGTGGAAGGACACAAGAATGCAAAGCAAGCAAAAATAAAGCTCCGGAAATACAAACAGCAGATAGGTATTTATATATTGCAAGAAAAATGAGAGATTATGCCAAGTGTCACCAAATTATTTCCTCTTTCTTTTAGTGGGCCAATTACAATTTTTACAGAAAGGAAAGGGAAGTTGAGAGAAAGATCCAGGCTGTGCATTCCCATGAATGCATGAAAATGAATTCCAGGAATAAGTTGGTAATGGGTAGATCAGAAATTCTAAGCTACTGGTCATGGGAATTACTCTTTTTTTAAAAGGGAGAAATACAGCACCAATGTTCTGCAACTGGTTTCTCTTCCATCTAGAAGTAGCATATGTGAATGACTCTGCTTTTTGTCAAATCAAGTTATGAAGCTCAGATTCTTGTGATTCATATCATTAAGAGAGGATTTGCCTAGCAACCACTGTGAAAGAATCACTGCTCAAGATTATTGTCTTCTCCAGAAGACAGTCCAGAGAAGAAGACTGTAGCTAAGGAAAGACAAGCCATTCCCAGGACAGACCAGTCATTAGGATGAAGGGAAATAATGTTACTAATCCACCATTATTCTTAAAGAAAATTCTTCAGTTAATGCATTAGCTAATGAAGGCCAGACAGAAGGCTGTTCTGACTGGCATGGCTGTACATATTCCAATGCAACACCATGTTAACACCTACTGTATGAACAGGCTGCGTCTAGCTGTGCATATTTTGGTGAGCAGACTTTTCTCTGCTTGTGTATCTCCATACTTGTATCAATAAGGGTTGAGGTGGGCAGAGGGTGTTATCCACTCTGAAATGGGCTAGCAAAGCCTACCAGCCTTTGCAATTCAGTGATTTCTAGGACATATATAGCTTGAAAAACTATGAATATTTGCTATTGTATAATAACCTTTTATTAAATAATGAAACAATATGCACTAAGAACAGAAATTACAAAGCGGTAATTCAAAGTGTCTGTGTATGTATACAGTATGTTTAGGAGCAGAATAGAATGATAGAAAGTGGAGGTGGGAAGTACTCACTTGTTTCTCTAATCATTCCTCCCACCAATGCCAGACTGTTCCCTCAAGTACCTTTAGATCAGTATTATTATCATTATTCACAAATGCATATGAATTTTCCTCCAGATGGACTGCTTGTTAAAATATGCAACCAGCTAACAGAGATTAGTTCTTATCTTTCAGTTCAGGAAGTTTGTGAAGAAAATCGAGAACTTCTTCGGCAAGCTTTAGAAGAAGAGGAGGAGAAGCTTAGGAAAAGATATGAACTAATTCAACAAATACGAGCTATTGAGTCTTTACCAAACATCAGACACAAGTTTGTGGATTTAACAGAGGTAAGCTCAAAAGGAAAAACTACTGTTTTTACATAAATATATACTGTATATGTTTCACACATTCAGAGGAATTGTGTACTGCATGCAGAGGTATCGCAGTCTGGATGCACAGCATTAAGTACAAAGTGACACATGACACAAAGCTGAGATCTGAACTGGAACTTTCACAAAGTTTATTAAATGAAAATTTTAGCAGGAAGAATATTCTGATGGTAAGTGAAATCTTAGTCCCCTTGAACTTCCTTTGAATTTTGCCAATAGGATCTGGTTTTCCTGACATCTTTCAAAAAGAAACTGGCAAGTGATTACAACATGTTCTATCCATCTTCACAAATTCACAGATTCGTCAGTCCTGGGTAAGGACTGAATGAACACAAAGTTTGGACTGAAGTACAGTTGTTCATATAGCAGTGGTGATTGCCATGGTAATTAACAAAATTAATTTTCTTTGCTTTCAAAATTGTCAACATTCAGGTATATGAAAAAGATTGTCAAGAGAACCCAAAACCTGGTGAGCTGTTATGCAAGTACTGTGCAAATGACTTGTGTGGATGTGTGGTTAAGTCTACAGTAAATGTATCCCAAACTTCTTGGACTTACTGTTGATGCACAACAACTGATATGCCTGAAATTAGGCTTCGCAATGCCCTCTTTTGCAGAATTTCCAGACTTAGGCAGCATCCAGAAATCTGTTGTCTTACCACTAAATCAGAAGCAGATTACCTGAAAATACTCTTCCATTTTTCTTATCCAAACTGAAAGAAGAGTAACACAGAATAATATAAAATGACACTAGCAATTTTAAATAGAATCCTTTTGGTTTTTTCTTTCCTTTATTTCATGAGTATTCAAAAGAAGATCACAAATTAAAAAACATCCATGGCTAGTCTGCAGCAAGGATACAGAAGGAACAGGTCTTCCTTCCATGGGGCTGTTGGAACAGCCAATATGATGCTTTGGTTTTATCTCCTGCTCCTCTGAATAGAACTGAGCCATTCTTTGATTCCAAAGCTACCTACTATCTTTGCAGCCACCAGATAAATCCCCCATCTTGTTTATCAGATTTTAGAACACATTTAATGTTAAAGTGTGAAATAAGTGAACAAGAATAAAATCAGCTCCCCAGATGTCCCACCCTCCTTCACTCTCTTTGTTTGCCTTTATGCTGCTGCCATCACTTCTCCACTTCTTTTCCAGCCAAAGAAGGCAATTCTCTTTTTTCAAACCCCAACTCACTCCACCCATTTGTGGAGAAATATTACTGAACCACAATGGAAAAAGCAGGGGAAAAAGTGAAGAGTACAAAGAATTATTGTACACCACAGATACTGTAAACTGCCTGCATGGAAATGCCAAAAGGTACTCCAATCTATAGGTCTTTTACTGCTGCAGATAGAGTTGCACATTGTGTCACCCCTAAACAGAGCCCTTAGCATGGTCTCACTGCACATTTGTTACCCAGATGATTCAGTCACAAGATGTAGGCTGCAAAGACACAACAGTATGAAGTAGTTGGACGTGGAAGTGTCATTACTTTTGCAATCACAACAACTGTAAAGTGGTGCAGGCTCTCATTCAGGAAAATGAAGGTGACTGGAATGTCAGTACTTTCTTATTTTTGCCCCTAGTTCATTTCATTGCCACTTACAGTGGCTGTCACCTCCTCACATAGAGCTTCCATTGAAATACTGTTTGTTTCTAAGTACAGAATATGGATTTAAATACATTTTCCCATCTAGCTCATCTCAAAAAAGAAGAAAGAAAAAAAAAACAGAAAAAACCAGCAGGTTTCAAGTCATATATGAAAAATTCATTGAAAATTCAAGTTTGTCCTGTGTGTAAGGTTACTAAAGCGTAAGGTTGCTGAAAATGGAGTGGTCATACAGGTCATACTGCAAGTATAAAAGAATGGACCTGAATGATATGAATGGACTGTTAGATGGATAAGGAATTGGCTGGATGGCTGCATCCGGAGTTTACAGTCAATGGCTCATTGTCCAAGTGGAAACCAGTAATGAGTGGTGTCCCTGAAGGGTCCGTACTGGGACCAATACTATATAATATCTTCCCTAAAGACACAGATAGTGGCGTTAAGCGCACCCGCAACAAGTTTGCGGATGACACCAAGTTGGGTGGTGCAGTTGATACACTTGAGGAAAGGGACCTTGACAGGCTTGATGAGTGTGCCCACATGAACCTCATAATGTTCAGCAAGGCCAAGTGCAAGGTCCTGCACCTGGGTTGGGGCAATCCCCAGTATCAATACAGAATGGGGGATGAATTGATTTGAGAGTAGGCCTGCGGAGAAGGACTTGGGGACATTGGTAGATAAAAAATTTGGTATGAGTTGGCAATGCGCACTTGCAGCCCTGAAAGCCAATCATATCTTGGGCTGCATAAAAAGAAGCATGACCAGCAGATCGAGGGAGGTGATACTCCACCTTTATGTTGCTCTTGTGAGACACCACCTGCAGTACTGCATTCAGCTCTGGGGCCCCCAGCACAAGAAAGTCATGGACCTGTTGGAGCAGGTCCACAGGAGGGCCACAAAAATGATCAGAGGGCTGGAGCACCTCTCCTATGAGGAAAGGCTGAGAGAGTTGGGGTTGTTCAGCCTGGAGAAGAGAAGGCTCTGGGGAGATGTTATTGTGGCCTTTCAATATATAAAGAGGGATCATAAGAAAGACAGAGAGAGACCTTTTATACCAGGCCTGTAGTGACAGGACAAGGGGCAATGCTTTGAAACTGAAAGAGGGTAGATTTAGATTGGACATGAGGAAGACATTTTTTACGAGGGTGACGAGCCACTGGAGCAGGTTGCCCAGAGAGGTTGTGGATGCCCCCTCCCTGGAAGTGTTCAAGGTCAGGTTGAATGGGGCTTTGAGCGACCTGGTGTAGTGGAAGGTGTCCCTGCCCATGGCAGGAACTAGATGACCTTTAAAGGTTCCTTCCAACCCAAACCATTCTATGATTCTATATCTCAACTTCACAGTTCCCTTATACTCAGTGTAACAATAGCACTCTGAGTGAATTAGCACACTTTGGGTGATAGCTTGCCCTGTTTCTTCCTTTAGGCAAAAGGCTTTTTCAGGCTTAGTGAAATTAAGTATGTGTCCATAAAATTCTCATAATTTTAAAGTACCAGTTCTTTCCTTGACGGCACTTAAGGTGCTTGAACACCAGCATTATCTACTGCATGAGTACAGCACTTTTCATATTTTAGGAACCACTTCACCGTCTTCACTGAGTATTTTTGAAATGCAGACACTCAAAATACTCAGCCTCTACCATTCTATGCTTCTAGGAAATTCTCTTTCCTAGACCTTTTTGGTGTCTGCTTGCCATGCTCATACACTACTGCTGGTATATATGCCCTGTTGCAAAACATTTTCCTTTCACTTCCTGTGAATACATCTTGATGGCCATTGATTAGTTTAAATTAGAGGCAAGGTATTATAGCACTTGCTATTTGCAAATTCACTCTAAATTGAAATCTGAGAAGGAGATAAATGATCATTTACTGTTTCAGTAACCATGGTAGTACACATTTTTCAGAGATGCAAAAACAAAGACTGCTTAATATTGATCTGATTGCTGATGCTACGTCTGCTGATGCTACTTCTACTGATGCTATGGTGACCATTGTTTAGGTCATGTTTGGTACACATGAGGAGCATGGAAGCAGAAACCACTGAGCCAAAACTGAAGAGACAGACTTTAGGTGAAAAAACGGTGATGATCTCTTCTTACTGGCTCAACTTCTGGAGCTTTAGAAAGAGAAGCTATAGGGACCAAAACTGCAGGAGAGACTCTTGGAAATCTTGGAGGATTCCCCAGGGATGGCAACCCAAGACACGTTCTCCTTCACTGACAAGCTTGTATCATTGGATTTTTCAGACTAACTAGTAATAATCCCTCTTAAGCACCAATGGTGTGGCAGCAGAGAGACAAGCCTGGTTATTTGTCGTACTGTCCTTTGTGGTTTTATTGCCCCTGCCCCCCCCCCCCCCCGCCCCGCCCTATGGTTTTCTTCATCTCTCATGGCTTCCCTGTTTCATGGACACACTGCTCTGAACAGCCAGAGAATGATCACTGGAGCATGAGTACCATGCTAGATTGCTTAGATGGCATTCCAGACCAGAGAAGAGGGACTGGAATTGACTTGGTCAATTCATGCAGCCAAACTGACAATCTAAGCATCTATCTATGACAGAGCATCCTTCTCTTTTCCTTGTTTTTTTCCCCCCTTCATGTTCTGTTTTGTGAAAAGCTGAAAAGCAGAAAGGTGACTACTGTTCTGTCAACAACCTGCACAGTATTCAATACAAGGGCTTTTTTTCCTGTTAAAAAGGATTGCTTGAAAAAATGAAGGCTTTTTAACTGAATAATTTCTCTCCATTAAAAGGATTATAATGAGTTTTACTTCCATATGTTTATCTTTACCACTTAATTTCAGTCTGAGAAATACAATTTGGAGGAGTAGTTGTTGTTGTGGATTCCACACACACCCTTCATCCTTTCCAAACTTTGTCATTAATTTTCTGTCACTAGTTCTATGCAACTAAGTAGACCAAGGTCTTTGTGATTAATCCTAACCAGTGTTTCACTCTTAATGTAATATAACTGTATAGTAAGAGTCAGGTTAGCATCTTGGCTTCCTGCACCCATATATTCTGTTATAACATGCCATGGTACAAGATAGGCACCAAAGATGAGTACCAAAACTGTTAAAATAGACAAAAGAATATTAGTTGGGCTGAAATGGATTAAATTTTGCAAAGAAGGCTACACAGAAGCTTGGTATTTGTGGGGGTTTATGCAAGTTTTCAATATATGCAGATATAAATATGTGTAGACACAGAGAAAGTGAGAGTATATGTAAGACCAAGGGCCAAAAACTTCAAGTGTTGACAAATCTGTATAGAAATTATCTGTCTTCGTATGCAAACTAAGGTGCAGAAGTCTCTCATTACATCTCAGAATCAGGCTCATTATCACTCCCATTGCAAAGTGGATATTAAAAAGCCTTCATTAAACATTCAGGGTTTAATATTTGAACTTTGGGCATTAAGATCTGAATTTCCTACATACAAAGCATTGTTTAGCCCTAGTCTTTTCAGATAAAAATAGTAGATACCATCATAGATCAAATCCATACCTTGGAAATAGATAAATACAAAAAATGTGTATTTTTTAGTGTAAAGTCTGTTCTGGTGTTACAAACAAAAAAAAATGCAGTTTTACACATTTTAAAACTTCAAAAGTCTAATTAAAACTGGAAGATAGGTCAACAAGAATTTTTTTGACAGCAAATGTATTTATGATTCATCTACTGTATATCTCAATGCTTTTTCATGAATTGTTTTATGAGCCTTGTGTTTTTACACATACAAAAGATAAGCTCTACACCTTAAAAACAGCTTGTAAATAACAGGCTAGGGTATCCCTGTATTTCTTGAAGTCAAATTATATTCACCATGATTTGGAACACAATCACAACATTCTGGTTTTACTCATTTTCTGTCCTCTTGGTATTTACAGTGTTATGTAAACCTGTATTTCATGTTCTCTAGACTGGTGGCCATGGTTTAATTTGTGAAATGTCAATAGTGGAACTACGTGAACGCCTCGCTCTACTCAGAGAGGCACAGAAGGCAGCAGAGGAAGAGAAGAGAGACCAGATAATTCATGAAAAACAAGCTAAGGAACAACTTCTTCTAGACAAACTGGACCAGATTTCCCTGTTCAGAGCAGAACTTGGACGAGCAGCTGCTTTAAAGTCAGTATAAAACAGCATGTGACATTTAAGACATTGCAACTTTGTTAATATTTTGCTAGCCCCTTGAGGAGAAAAACAAGCTGAGAGCAAAATACTGCCCTTTTATAAATCAGTATGACTTTTGTCGATGATTATGCTGGGGCCAGGATTTCTTTTATTCTTGAAAATAATTTGCATCAGATTTAACAAATCTTTTTCATCATTTATGGTTGAAGACACTCCATAGGCTAGTGTTGACAGTATTGCCCTAGGATTCAGAGCCATTATTATATACTGAGAAAGAAGTTCTGCCTTTCTTCTGTTCCTTTTCAGCTAATCAGAACTAATTTGATGTTATTAGAATCATTCTAGCTTGCCACTTAAAGTGATTTCTCATTTTCATCTAAACCAATACATTAGGGCTATAGTTTACTTCCTTGAACATTTGTTATGTGAAAAGGCAGGCCTTATTCTAGAGGTTAATATTTTAGGAAGGAGATTTTCTGATAACAATAGTAAGTTATAAATTAAATATACTATAGCAGTAGATTAAAGAGAAAATTCTTTGCTTAAAGGCTCTCTGATCAAATTCTGTATTCATTATTCATATTTATTATTAATTATCATATTTATTATTCATTGTCATAAAGGATCCATAACGATCATAGATGCTTCACATATGCAGAAGGCAGGTTCTTTCCACAGTTTAAAATCTAAGTTAAAGCTATTTACAAATGAAACTGAGCAGGAAGAAAGCCTGTGTAAAAGTGTAAAATATGGCATACCTCTTGATCTTACACCATTTTGACTGCATCTTGACTATTTGCCATTGTTTTCTTGCAAGTTGTCTTTCACCTCTTCCCTGTTGTGGGTTTGAGAGTTTAGTCCTTGTCTTGCCATATTTATTTTACAAATAGATGTTCAGGCTGACATTCTGAAGACATATTCTATCAGGCTAAAAACAGGTCTTTAGACATGTCTTAGATTCATGTTTATTGCTGAGATACCAAAGGTGGCTTCTTAGAGTTCAATTCATGTTACTGATTTATCATCCAGCTCTAAATCTCAGTTACAGAGGGCAGCAGTTTTCACTAGTCCCAGCTCTAATTTGCTTTTGTTGCTGATAGTTAATCTTCACAGACTGAGGTTTTACTATGTTTAGTACTTAAGAAGATAGTTTAATTAATTTAATGAATCAGTAACTGCAGCTGCAGTGGATTGACTGCATAGATCGGTGACCCTCTCTTCTATGGCATATATTGAGAAAAGATTTTAAGACTAAAGAACCTGAAATGGCATTGTAACTGGAAAGATATTCTCATCACTAAACGGTCAGTGTTGTGAAAGCCTGTGGGAGCAACTCAAGCCACCACTTTCCACTAGAGATGCAAACTAGGCATTAAGAATTTGTGTACTACATAAAACCTGTTTCACTAGTAACTGCTTAAAGAATCATTTGTTATGCTAGATGTGCAGTCTGTGAATTTCGTATACTGATGGGTTCCTTGAAAATAGACTCTTTGGCTTAATTCAGTTCTAAAACTGTTCTGATCCTGAAATAAGCTACGCTTGAATGAGAAGATAACTTTGATTCACTTTTTGTCCTGACATTTGAAATGTTTTTTAGAACAGACCAGCATGCCAAAGACAGTAGAGTCCAAATTAAATGAAACACTTAATTTGCAAGCTTCTAGTCAGACTCATGATAAGCAATACAGTAATTTTAATGGAACCCTGTTTGCTCTCCAAATAAAGAAAATATAGTTTCATTATAGATGTGATAAGACATTCTTTTCATGGCTCCCAGGCAATCTATGTATGTAACTTGGAAGCACCTACTATAAAAGGGCATCATCAAAGTATACCAGAAATGTTGAGTATATTGCATGCATTTTCATCTAGAATCCAAATCTATGGTATTATTTCTGTTAATACAGGAATACAGCATGCTGGCCTATTTACAAATGCTAGACACTTTGCTACTGCAAACTATAGGCTTTGTGTGTTAAACCTGATTTACAGATCTTGAATCCTGAAATATCTATCAAGCCAGTGTGAGTGATTAATTGCTTGGGTTGTATTATTGATATGCTGCACAGGAGATGCAAAAGGCAAATTTTTATGTATACAGAATTATAATATGTTTACAGAATTATAATTATAGGGATAGAATAGCAAATCTTACCAATAGTCCTCATAAGATAGCCTTATGCACCAATATCAAATTACATATCTTAAATTGCATTATGTTGAAGGCTGCTGCTAATCAGCTAAAGTATAGAGGCTAAGCTTTGCTGAACAAATGTGCTTTAGTTAGTGTCAGCTGGCGTTTAATTGGGTCCCTACCAAGCAGGTTCCTTTCAATATCATTTACAAACAGACATACATCAACACAAAATAAGCACATTGAGCAAGCATATAATGAGCTATATTAAACAAAATAGGAAACGGAACATGAAAAATTACAGAGACATCAGCCTTTAATAGACTGCATGCCGTGACATCCATCACTGCAGTGGCTTTGTGAGTGCTTGCAGAACACTTAAGAATCAATTCAGTATATATGCAGGATGTACCTTTAATTGCTAGAATTTCACACAGTTTGAAAATCAGCACTGGCGTATGAAGTGGACAAACATTTGAGCTGTTGGCTTTCAAACATGAGCACCAAGAGATTTATGAGTGTTTGAATACACGCTAATGTACTAAAGTTATGTGCCTGTATACCTCAGGTACAATTCCCTTTCATTCCAGTGAGGCTACATCTATTACTGCAAGTAATTTTAATGCAGTAAGAACCAAGCAACAGATCAAACCAGTTGGTGCTGAGGCTCCCTCCATCCACATTATCTGTGGTTTGCGGGGGTTTTACTTTGAGTTGGATTTAGTGTGGTCTTGGGACTGCACGCTCTCAACATTCATGTAATTTAAAGCTGTCCAGAGGCAAGTTCTCACAAAACTTCACACACTCAATTCCTGGCTCCTCTGCAAGCCTGTCTAGTGAACACCACACTATCCTATTGTTTGTCTCACAGAGATGACATAGTACCATAAGGTACATGGAAGCCAGCCTTATTTCTGTTTCTGCTCATGTTCCTGCCTCGTTTGTTTTCTCGCTCATTTTCAAGTGACGTGACAATGCCTGCTGCCCAAGCCTCCTCCCCTCTCCAAGTCAGGGCAAAGTCTGGATGGAGGTAGCAGCTGCAGTTCCAGGGTGACACTCTGAACTGACACTTGCATATTGAAGAAGATGCACAGACTCCCACCACCACAAAAGTTTACCACATCCCCATCTCATGCAATGGTAATTGTGTAGCATGCTGGGGGCTCAGCACTGGATTACAAACGATGGTGTGTTTGCCAAGGTGGCAGAGCGCTCCTTTCTCTCCCTGCCACTGCCAGTGCTCAAACCCCTCCTTGACGAGGGGCACTGACCACACACCAGTGTAACACCTCTCTCTTGGCCTGAACTGGGGAGGGGTGGAAATAGCAAGAGGGCAGCCATGGCAGGAGGACAAGGGGGAAGGCTGGTTATGAGGAGGAAGAGAAGAACAAGCAGAAGGGAGGGTTATGGATGAATGACTGTGACAGTCCTTTCCAAGTAGAACAAGCTCCCTAAAGCAGGTGTTCCCTGGAGTCTCCATGTCTGACTTAAGGGGTCAAAGGCCTCCTGGATGAGGAGGTGAGAATGGAGCCCTATCCTCCAAAACCTGTGAGACACCCTGGCAGCACAACCCTGTGACGTAGCACACAACTGAGGGAAGGGGCGGACAGCACATGGAGGTGGAAAAATACAACAGGGGACTACGTGCCATGCTATCCCTATGTGTGGCTGTTGCTTCAGGTCTCCAAAGACATAGCACAGAATAATGAAAAAAAGGTGAATAATTAGCAATATAAGGGACTTTGGTTTGGTACTTCATAATATTTGTGATTTCATTAATTTCATAAATTTCATAAATACTTAAGAGTTCTGTATGTGTTTGCAATAAGGAAGTAAGATTTAGTTTCTCAGTCCCTACTGCTGGTAATGAGTTCTTCACTAGCACTGAAACAGTAGGAGGAAATACATCAGCAATGATGGATCAGAAATATAAGTATGTGAAGGGAGGCTGTAAAGAAGACAGAACCAGGCTCATCTCTGTGGTGACCAATGAGAGGACAAGAGGTACAAGAGAAAACACGGGAGGTTGCCTCTGAACATCAGGAAATACTTTTTTACTGTGATGGTGACCGAGCACTGGCACAGGTTGCCCAGAAAGGCTGTGGAGTCTCCATCCCTGGAGATACTCAAAAACCATCTGGATACGGTCCTGGGCAATCGGCTCTAGGTGGCTCTGTTTGAGCAGGGGGGTTGGACCAGATGACCTCCAGAGGTTCCTTTCAACCTTAGCCATTCTGTGATTCTGTGAATGAACTTTGATTATACAGCTTCGTAATCTTTATTTTAAATGAAGAAAACACTGTTATGAATAACAAATCACTTTCCCACCTAAAATTAGGTGCTTAGTAAGTTAATTGTTTTGGAAGGGAGTCAGATTTTGAGTGCTAAAATCCCTCACATTAGTACAAAATAGTAATCAATCTAATAGTGCAGTGTTCTTACATGTCAAAACAATGACTCCCTTAACAGTGAACTGTTAACAGTTAAGATACATTGATTTTCTTCACTACAATAATTAAGAATTACATAGTGCAGGACAGAAAAAAGGCAAGGTACTGTGAAATACAGACAGTCCTAGTCACTGAGACTGAGAGTATGAGGAAATAAAAAAAAAAAAAAAAGTTTATTGCACTATAAGGCAATCCTACTTCTGCTTTTAAAAATATATCTGTGTTTATTGCACAAGACTCCATTTTGTAAGGTGAGCTTATAAATACAGTCCTAGCTGCTTAAATTGATATTTTGGTGCATAGAATGGTCAAGTAGCCACTTTTCTCTATGTCCTACAAGTATTGAGTCAGTTAAGAGCTGTCATACATCTATCTCCTTATACTTTTGATGTACAGCTGGAGTTTGAAAATGTAAATGAAGAGCAAAATGTAGTTTTCAAGAGGAATGCTCTGTGCAAATCTTCCAATTCCCCATTTTTTAAACACAGCTGAGAAGACCTAATCCAACTGTTCCAAGTGTTTTAATTTCCTGCAGGAAAACCTTTAAAGCTGAATTGCTGCTTCTTCAGTTACAGGCCGGATGACCTACTGGACCTACAGTCCATTTGGCCAGATGCTTAAATTGCAGGGCAGATAGTTAAATAATTACAAGGGATATGTAAGTAAGAAGACGCTGGACTGCCAAACTCCATGACAAGTTTGTAAAATGTGAAGTAAAAAAACCCAACATATATATTTTAAAAATTCATTATATTTACTAAGGAGATAATTGAGACAACAAATATGGGGTGTCAACTGCAGTTTAAGATGCCTGGAATATTATTTTAAATAGAAAGACACTTGCATTTTACCCATAACTGATAGAATTGTTTTGTACTTCATCATAGTGAGCCAAAATCTTTCTGCTGTTGACTGTACACATAGCTTACATGGCAAGTGAACAGGGAAGAAAATCAGTGGCAGATAAAGAAATTTTCACTGTTTGCTTTTATATCCATATTCTGTTGAATCTGTCATTAATCCCTTATTTTTCCTCCTCTGAGTAGTTTATACATATACCCCACAGTACTACAAACTTCCACAAGCACATTCAGGAATCTCATCTCATTCCTTAACACTAAAAGGTACTTTCTGACAAGGTCACTAAGTAAAAACTAGAGTTTGTTAAACCATTTCAAATACATACAGACTTAAAAAATGTTACAAATTTTTTCAAAGTCTTTGGTAGGGAAATATTTTTTTAATTATGGCAGAATCACAAAGGGACAGAAGACTCTTGTCTGAGAACAAAAGAAAAGAAAATTAACAAATTCTCCTTTGGACCAAAGATTTGACATTACATTTTACGAACTAGTAAAAGATTGGTTTTCATTCAGGGTGCTTATTCAATACCAGTAGCTGGTAAATAAATGTAAAAGTAAAAGCAAAATGGTTTCTGCATATTTTTTTTTTCATAAATCATCACATAATTTTCTATTGAATCTGGAAAGGATTTTTCTAACTATATACTACCCCATTCTGCCTGGCTGTTACTTTACTTCCTTAGGAAATATATGATATGGGGTGACAGAGATCATATGAACTTTTTCTGTCTTGAGTCCTGAAAGTTCTCAACTGATCATCACAGAAAAACAGAATTTTAAAATTTCTTTTTTCATTCCTTACCCTCTTTGAGTTTCTGTTATGATGTGGTATGACATCTGAAAATCTATGGGACTGGCAGCTTTTTGGAATAGTGTAGATGACTGGAACACGACTTCATGTAGAAGAGGACTGAATATTACTCTGAGGAGAGGCAACTACTTTCAATGTTAATTCAGAAGCAGCTGCTGCTGCTTCATGATGTTAAACCTCTTGCTGTATTTCCTGTAGTTGTATTTACAAGAATTGGGATTTGCATGTAAGGAAAGGTTTTGTTGCTTATTCCGACTGACAATATTTAATCATCAAGTATTTACATAAAACCTTATTGTTATATTCTCCTATATCCCTTGGAATGCAATGCCTTGTTACAAGGCAAATAGAAATAATCCATGCTCTCAGTTAGATTCAGTGATAGTACATAATTTTTACATTTACAGAATAGTGTTAAAAATTAATCTCAGTGTAGCAGAGTATATCACAGTATTAAGGAGTATAAGGAAGTGTTATCCTAACCAGACAGGATGACACAAACAGCAGAAAGGTTCGGGAAGTGTCTTAAGAAAGAAACTGGAAATGAGAAGCCAAGCTAAACTTTGCCCCTTATTTAGAGTGCAGAGTCACATTTCAGAATGTTAACATAGGTCAAATCTCCCTTTCATCCAGTTCCTGAGGATTTTGGGAACTCTAGGAATGGCTGCTCTGAAGAATACCTGCTGATATGGAGAGTTTCCTGTTAGCAAAGATGAAGCTAGCAAGGCAGACAAAAGCCATCTCTCCCAAATGAAAGAAGTGTTTGGATCCCTGGAGTCTTGATACAGACACTTTTTAAGGCAAATTGGTGGTTTTAGCATCAGAAGGAACTTCTTCCTTCTTCCCCTTCCTCCAGCTCTTTGAGAAGAGTGTGCCTTATACCGCAAACACTGTGGTATAAGACCCAAGAGATAAGGGAAGAGTTCTGTCATAAAACATTTCCAAAGGGCAACCTGTCTGTGAAATTAGTCCTGCCACTGACAAAATAATAGTTACAGTATTGGCTGAACAATGCCCCAGTGCACTCTGCTCTTGGTCATTTGGAGTCTTAATCTGGTTTCCAATAAAAGCAATTGTAATGTTGTACCACAGCAATACAAAAGGACCTTTCATAAAACTATCTTTGCCAGGTAAAAGAAGGCATCAGATCTAACCTGGTTATGCATTATACAGTTATGTATATTCTTTGGTAGATCTGACGCTTCAGCTTTGAATTTGGCCAGAGAATCACAGCTGCTCAAGACATAATATTAATACTACAGCTTAATCACACTGAGCCAAATTCAAGGGCAATGTTGAATAAAAGAAGAAGTTGGATGTTAAGTGAATCACTATGTAATGTGGTGTAACCTTCCTGAAGAAGTTGTGAGTAAATTGTGCCAGTTGGGTGAAAGTAAGCAAAAACAGATAAAATGTGAACTCCAGAGGACAGAAAAGTAGCTACAATATAAGGAAAAAAAAGGAAGACTATCCAATAACCTCTCTCTTATGCCTTATTTTTATGCTGCACATGGTGCTATCAATTTATGCTCACCTAGACCAACTAACCTTAATTAATACATCACCATCCCATAGATTCTGAATCTGGGCATTGAGATTACACAGACAAGAATATTTTTCATTTGCCAAGGAATACAGCATCAAGATGAATGCTAATGATGATATAAGGAAAACTCCATAGTTCTCACAAGCAAAAAGCTGCAGTATTATCACAAGTTTTGCACATGCTTTTTCTAAAGAATGTCACGTCAGGCTTGAAATACTTCCGATATTGTCATCATGGCATCCTGTGGGAAGAAATTATTCTATACTGTTTAGTAATGCTGTTCTGTAAACAACAACAAGCAAGTTGTGAATACCACATTCAAACGATATGATTTAAACCTGTTTTGAGTCTAGCTGGTTCCCAGAAGCAAAAGCAAATTCATTATTTTCAAGGTAATATATGCTCAGAAGGATTTATTCTGTGGGTTGACATTATTTTGCCTTCTCATTGCTTCTTCTTGATTTTGCAGGCAAGAAGAAAAGAAAAGAAAGTCCCAGTCTGGTGAAAGGCCTATGAAGGATGAACGCATTTTAAGCCTGCAGAAAAAGATTGTAGAAAAAACAATGGAGCGTAAAAAGCAAGCAGGACTCTTAAAGATTACCCCCCAGAAAACCAGCATCACATCAAGGAAGGTCTGGAAGTTACATAAGGAGAAAAGCTCTGCAATAGACCTGCTGTTCACAGACCTTTGTTCAACTGCCAGCACTGGCAAGGGGGGCAGAGGCAGATGGTGACATACATGACTGGCAATAACAACACCCTGCTTCCTGCATAGGCAACGGTTTCTGCAAACCATGGCCTTGACCTCACCTTCTTGTCACACAATCTGCTGCCACAGAGCAGGGCTCATCCGTACGATGCCTAGCTTCCTGCTCATTACCACACGCTCTCAGCCCATCAAAACAGCATCTTACCCTGTCTCTTAACTCTGGTCTTTCTCAGCTTCCTATCGCACACATGCCATTACACCACACTGGGATGCTCACCCCCTCTCTCACCCAAGGCATGTTACACTTTTTCATTCCCATGGTTTTTAGCTTGCCTTTCCTCAGCCTGGTCCCACATCGCATGGAAGCACCAATACGCCTGTAGGCTTTATGCCGGTTCACACTGGTTGTGTTTCCTTGGCAAGTGTCTAAAGACAAGCAGTGAAGAACTGCTGCTCTTGCCGCTTCTCCATTGCCTCATGCATACCTAACATTTAGAAATGGTTCATGTACCAGTAATAGTACATGTACCACAGAATATGGAACACTGCAGTGAACAGTCATGATGGGATCACTTTTTAAAAGCTGTACTAGCCCAATGTAAAATTAGAACTAAATCTCCCTATCCATTAAAATAATGATAATACTTTACCTGTTTTGTGAGAAAGTTAGATGAAGCTGAATTCAATGAAGAGGAAAACTTTCTTTTTCAAGTGTGTATAGTTTAAAAACCAAAATAGTGCAATCTTTCAGAGTATCAATGTTTGCTGCCTTCAGAATCCCCTTTCAGGCAAGCAAAACATATAGGTCCTTATACAGACAACTAGGTCTACCCCTTGTAGCAAAGAAAACATTGAAGACCTATTTGAAGAAAGCATCTAAATTGGGATGCCTTTCTAAACTGAAGTTTTGAACACATGCGTAAACACTTTGCTGAATGGAGTCCAGAGTAAAGTAGAAGTAATAAATGCAGACTTCAAAGGAAAGCAGCCAAATAATTACAAACATGAGACATTTTTAAAATAAACAAAGAGAAATAATAAATTCACACCTGGAACTCTTGACTACCTGATGTGGGTCTGTATGAGTGCTCTGGTGTCACATGAATGAGCAAAAAAGCCAAGGTTTGAAAGTTGTTTTGAAGTTAGATTTTATCTTTTTCTTGAGTTTAGCTTTAAACAGTAAGTTTCTTAAGATGTCACAGTGGTTTTATGTTCTGCCCAAATGTTAAGAAGACATCTGTTAAAAAAAAAAAAGAAAGAAAGAAACAATAGAAAAAAATATAAGGTTACTTTAAATTATTCAGCTGGTTTGGTGTATTTTCCATCAGTGCTGTTCAGCTCTGCGTGACCCTATCCAAATGTTACTACAGGAAAGTGGCTCAATTCTGGTCAGATATGTTCAGCAGCAACTTTACTGTAGTTGAACTGCATATTGCTGAAAATGGTATTAGGGTGACTATAGAAAAAAATTCCTCCCTTAGTTATCATGCAACAGTTGTCTGGCATTCAGTTAGTACTGCTACCTTTTAGGTTCCTCAATAAGTAGAAAAAAAGTGACACTAACCCCTTGTCTTAAAGTTCCAGATTGTGGCTGCAGTTACATTTGTGGTGGCCCTTTGGGCCCAATGGGTTTGTGCTTATATAAGTCAAGGTAACATGTATTTATAAATCACTATTACATTCTTGATAAAATGGAATTTATATTGCAATTTAGAAAACTAACCATAAGAAAAACTACCATTAATGAAAAAAATTTCTATCATTTTATGCAAAGAATCAGATGAAAAAGTAGCATTTTTCTGTTTGTTCTGAGCTTTTGGGGGAATGCTCCCTTGTGAACCCAGCTTTTGAATGAGTAAACCACTAGAATCTGATAGCATTTGTGCAACTGTTCATTTATGGCTTCAAGAATAAACTCTTGGCAAAGAAAGAACATAACGTAGCACCACTGGAACAAACCATCCAGATGTAGTTTTATCTTGACTTAACATTTTGAGGAGTTGCAGCCATGTTTAATTCCTCTGAAACTGGGCAACCCACTCGAATTACCTTTCTATTTATCATGCCCAGTTTGATGTTGACAACTTTCCCAATCACGTTAGCAAATAAACTGTGTTGCCAGCCAGCCAGATTATCAACTAGAAGTTCAGTGTATCCTCTAAGAGAACCACTGTATTATCTGCAGTCTGATCATCTGTGTGTCTTTTTCTGCAGGATTCTTTGCAATGGAACCATTGGAAAGAACTGGAAGAGAGTCGGGAAAGACAGTTCAAGATCCTTCAACATGGCTTTATGGCCAGAGAAACAGCTCAGAAAATGGCTGCCTATGAGGCAGCAAGAAGTGGAGCCACAGTCTGCATATTGCGCTCTGAAGTAAAATAAAATACATTTGGAACAAATTCAGGCCTGCTGGAAATCTCCCAGTGTACCTATTTCCTACAAGGTTGAATTTTAATCTTTATTTCACCTTTACACTGTGGTTAGAAACATCTGGGTCATACAGGCACAATAGAATAAAAATGTGTTAATTTTTTTGTCAGAGAATTTTGTTTTTACACTATAATGATACTTTTTTCTTTTGTTAGAATCAAAAGCTTCAAGAAACCCAAACCTTACCATCGAAGTTCCTACAGCAGAATGGCAAATATCTGCATAAGAATGTTGAGATCTGTATGTCTGTTATCGTTGTATACTATGTCATGGTTTTCTATGATCATCTTCCAAGAGAGTAAAAATAAGGGCAAAAACCAAGCAACATTTGTTTACATATGCATCTTTTCAGAAGGCATGGTCAGCCCAAACTCCTAACATGTCTTCTAACATGACAGTAACTGTGTGAAACTTTTGGATCACCAGTTTCAACACCGTTTTTAGAGGATGAGGGAAAAACTGTTTAGAAAGTTTAGGTGATGTGATAGCCTTCAGGAGCCAGAGTCTAGATTCAGTGACCCAGACAGACCATCCGTCTACTCACAGATGTGAATCGCTTCAGTCTTTAAACAGTGGAAGGAGAACAATTTCTATACTGTGTAAAACAGCGTTTAAATCACAAGAGTTATTCTAGGCACAAAGCCAAGGAGGATATAAATCTGAATTAAAATCTGCAGAGCAGTAAGACTTTGTAATGTATTTCTACTTTAACTTGATGCCAGTTACTAAGTGTTTAATTATGGCTATTGCAAATATTTAAATTGAAGGAGACTGTCGCTGACACTAGAGTCAGGCAGCTGCTTTTAATCCTCTCACATTACATTTCTCACTTTTTACTAGGAAAGTCTAATGGAATTCTTTTGTTGCCATCTAGCTGTGAAGATCACTTCCACAATCAACAAGCTGATAAAATGTGCTGTATTTTTCATTCAAAGTAAATGCTACAGTAATCCACAAAATCAACATAGGGCTCATGCTCCATAGAAAGAGTTAAGGAACACAGGAGACTGAAAAGAAGAAATCATAGCAGGAGAACTACAGAGAAGAGGGAACTATGACGCTATATGTAGTAGGGGATTGTAATGGCTTAAAACAACAAACCCTTGGTGGCAGGGAGCTTATAATCTTCCTTTGCAGTCATTCAGCATTCTGTTGCATTGTATTCCAGAACAACAAAACCAAGTGGTGACTCTAACACCTTATCGTTTTCCAGAAGCTAGCAATTAACAGGGCTGACAGTCATGGTCCGTGATATTGCACAGCTGAATAGTTCCTTTTAAACTTTTTGATGTGTCTTGCATTTTGAGAATTAAAAAAAAGAAATAAAATCATCATTAAGCAAATAGATAGGCAGGTGTATTTAGGTAGGTAATATGGTAATTTCAAAAACCCATCATACTGCATGCTTCTTCCCCTGTGATGTTGGGCCCAGTTTTCTAAATTCTTACTGAATTGCAATCAAGCTGATTCATAACTATTTCTTTCTCCATATTTTCCCTGCTCTCAGATGAAAGGACGGAGGAATAGAGGAATCTCAATAGTCCAGCTGTGGAATTTTTTCCTTCAGAAGTCACAAATAGCCCTATTGCTACTTTAGGATCTGATGCATAAAGTCATCTTCAGAATCAATGTTTTGAGGAATGTAGAAGAATGTGAGTCTTTTAGGAAATGTATCAATATATTCCTATATTGATAATTTTATATCACTATAGCCTATTGATTTTTCAGTGATGACAGGTCTTGCAACAGAATACACAGAATAACATTAAAAATACCACATTCCTCCTGACAAACACAGATAAGTTGATGTTGGAGGCAGTAGATCCCACCCAGAACCGCTCTGCCCCTGCCCTCTAGAGTGCCTTGCCTAGTATTCCTTTTCCAGATGTGGCACACAGAAACCTCAGGTGATCCAACACAGAGCCAGCAAAGATCTGGTAGGACTCGTTAGTGTTATATTAGAAAAGCAGCTGTAATGCCGTTGGAGTCAGGTGAGCTCTGAAGCAATACAGCTGTATTCACACTGCTGCCTCAGCTCACGTCTGTGGCACAGACCATCCACAACCTGCTTAATCCACACACAGATCACCGAGAGTCAGCAAAGCCTCTACTACTACACTCATCACCCTTCGCGGAAACACAGGTGGATGAATAATTCATGATTCATTCATTTACACATCTGTTACAGTATTTGCAGCCAAGAAGAGGAGGATAAGTGAAGAAGGGTGACTCTTAAATGATCTAACAAAAGAGACTTACAAATCAGAGGTTTCACCTGTCTGATCTTAGTGACCCTTTCAGTGCCAAAAGCTGCACATTCCAGAGGTCTCTTACTTGTGTAAATGGCCAGACCACAAAAGCCTTCACATGCAACTGCAGTGCAACGAGGCCCAGATCACCTAAGGAAGACCAAGTGGTTTCAGCCCTGCCGTGAGCATCGGGCACAGGGTGCTCACCCCTCCTGTAAGACGGTCGCTGCTGGGTGGCACTCGGCTCCTTCTTCCAAATCAGGTAACGAGGCAAAGCCCATGCTCAGTGACTGCCTGGCCAGGTAATCCCACCTGCCCTAGAGAGCACAGGTATTTTGTTATTCAAGTGAAACCAAAGACACAGTTATGTTGGCATGGCAAGCGCAAAAAAATAGCTAGTACAAATCGTGAGCACCCTTCACCCAGGGGAGGAGAAGGCAAGAGAAGTCACCAGGAAACGCTACGAGTTTATCAGCAACCAGGCAAGCGGCCGGGCACGGGGCAGCAAGATCCAGGAAAGGCCAGACGATCCTTGCATTAAGGCAAAGCAGCTGGGGAAAACCCTTTTTGACGGTGAGGCGAGGGCATTGAAAATCCTCTGCGAGTGTCTGTTACACTGAGGATCTGGGCTACTCATGCCACACAGCCCCCACGCTCACCCCGCCTACCCCCGGCACCGCAACGTTGCTGCTTCGGCCGCTCCTTTCGGGGTGCGCCGGGGCCGAACTAACCCCGGGACCGAGGAAGCGTTTCCAAGGGGCAGCCGCCACCTCTGAGGGACGGGGCACCCCGCCGGGAAGGGCCGGCAGGCCCCGGGCAGACCCGCACAGGCCGCAGGGCCGCTCCGCCCGCAGCCGCCCGCGAAACTACAACTCCCAGCATGCCTCGGGGCCGGATAAGAGGCGGGCCCGCTCGCCTCACCGCTTCCTAATTGACGTGCGGGACGGCCACTCCGCGAGCCGCAGTATCGCGGTCTCCCCAATGGCGGGAGAGCGGAGGCGGGCGTTGCCCTACGCCGCTGCCGGGCCGGGTGTTAAGGGTGAGCGCTGCAGGCCGGGGGCCTCCGTCGTGGGGGTGGGAGCGGCGGCCGGGAGCCGCACCGGCGCCCCCGGGCCCGCCCTGCCGTTCTGAGGCGCCCGGGGCGGCGGGCGACAGGTGAGGGGAGGGAGGGGAAGGGGAGAGGAGAGAAGAGGAGGGGGAGAGGGCGAGGGCAGGAGGGCGGGCAGCCGCGCCCGGCCGCCGTGGGGGAGGGGCGGGCCGGCACTGTGGGGAGACGGGGCTTCTCCCGCCGGTGCGGGGAGCTGGGCCCTGCGCGGCCGGGCCGGCCGCCCCGCCGCTTCTCCAGGGCGGGGACGATGACCTGAGCCCCTTCTCCCGGGCGCGGAGCGGCGGCACGGCCCTGCCCGCAGCTGTGGCGGCCCTGAGGGGCTCCCCCTCAGCCGCCCCCGGCCTGCCCTCGCTCCGCCTGGGGGGGCCGTGTCCCGCTTCCCGCTCCCCCCTTTTTCCCCGGCTGTGTGGTATTTTTATTTTTTTATCACCGCCGCTCCGGGAGGATCCGGGGCCTGCGAGCGCCGCTGCCCGGCCCTGAGGGGACCGGCCGCGGCCCCTCCTGCCCCCCCGCTCCCGGCGGGGGCGGCGGCAGCTGGGAGGTCTGTGGGGGGAGAGCCAGGCCTGCGGCCTTTTTTTTGCCCCCCCCCCGTTCCCTGGGAAGGGAGGCGAGCCCGTCCTCGCAAACAGGCTGCTCGGCCGCTTGTGCTGCTCGCTGGGTCGTGAAGCTGCGTTTGCTGCGAGGGCCGTGGCGAGCGTGTCCTGACGTGGCTGAGGGAGACAAGTGCTGGAGGAGAGGCGATGGCGTTCCTCCTCTCACACGGAGGGGCAGGAGTGGCTCAGTGCATGCTGTGGATGTAGCCCTGCGTGAGGCTGTTAGCCTGTCCTCCCGTTTTGCGTGACAGCAGGAGCAGAGGGAACGCTTCTCCTACCTCAGCGTCCCCCTACACCTCCATTACAGGTCGTGAAGAGACTCAACTTCTTTCTCCTTTCTTCTGTATCTGATTTTGGGACTACTGAAAGTAAGCTGTAGCCTCTCTCAGAGAAACTGCTGCACGTAAGAGCAATGAGGGGCTTTTCGTCCGGCTAGTCTTTATCTTTTTTTGTCCTTTCTGAAATAGGACATCTGACCAATGAAAAGTTTTTGTATGTTTTGTTCTGTGGGCGTTTTGTTAGCTGCTTTGTTTTGTTTTGGATTTGGGTTTTTTGTTGTTGTTTTGGTTAGGGTTTTTTTGTTGTTGTTAGGCGGCTCATAAACATATGTCTTATTTGTCTATATGTGTAGCAGACTGCTTAGAGCAGGCAGGCTGGTATATCTCTACGGTAGGCTGTTTATCTCTCATTTTTACTCTTTTTTTATCTCTCATTTTTACTCTTTTTATAGTGCATCTCACGAAGCTTTTGTAGTATGGAACTGCTTGACCTAATTGGATAAAACATAACGGACTCGGTCTCTGGTTTTTTTTCTAAAGTTGGTGTAGTGCATCTGAAAAAATGAGAACGTCTTTGAAGGTACTGGAAATACACACGATACGAAAGTTTTGGAGGAGTAAAATGGCACATTGCTGCTCCCCGTGATAAAAAAAATTTAAGACTAGCACTTTCTGACTGCTATGTACATCTTCTGACCGCAGAATTTTTTTTTATACAGGCTGCTTCTTTGATACCGTGTTTCCTGTTTTTAGGAGTGCAAAGAGAGGTCTTAAGAGTAGAAATGAGAAGCAAAGTCTTAAAGGCATAGCATATCATGTTTTGACAAATACAGTGTATACTCATTTTGTCACCTGTGCATTGCACACCCCAAACGTTTAGACTGACATTATTGCTTTCTTCAAGTAGTTACTTTAGTGTATTTGTAATGTTTAGCATGATTATGAAGTGTTAGTGAGACATGGTAAAAACGCTTACTTCTTGCTTAAGCTCATTCGTCTCAATTCATGCTAAGCATGTGGGAGACCTAGACTTTGTTTTCAGAGTGGTGTAAGAAAAGTTTTCATTTTGTGTTGCCCAGAGAATTCATTTTTTTGAATTGTAATTCAGACATGTTAAATTAGGTCAACTTGAACTCAGTGAAAGTGTTAACTATAGAGGAAAAAAATTTAACAGGAGACTTAAATGATGAGTATAGGAATCAATATTCTTTTACTCCCACTGTAAACATTCTTAATTTATATGGCTTCTATTTTTCTCAAGTATCCACCTGTACAGAGAAAGGTTGGTGGATATAGTCCTTAAAATGCCAGTGAGTTAGCTAGAACAAACCTTGAACTTTGTTGTTATGAGGACAACACTACTTAAGCCTTTGAGAGCACTACATAACAGGAAAATTGATTGCATGTGCAGAGAGAGCTCTGCGTATGAGAGGAAGAGGGAGTGGCTTTTGCTGCTATCGTCCTGCAGTGGTGCAATAAAAAAGTCTGTAAAAGTTAAAAGTATTTATTGGCTTGCTAAGTTGATCTCCTAAGTTTTCATATTAAAAAAGTTCTTCTTACTGTTTTTTAAGAACTTAATTCTAGAATTTTGAATTTATGTCTGAATGCATCTTTCTACAAGTGTTAATAGATGAGCTGACTAACAGCTTCAGCTGGAGTTATTTGATGCTTATGGGTTGGGAAGTGGGGGTTGATGCAGTAACTCTATTTGTATTATCCAGTCTTGGTGCTGGGCTTTGTAGTGACAGCTGGAGGAGGAGCATATAGACCTTACAATTTAATTTGGGCTATCTAGTCCTGTATAACAAATCATGCTCTTAAATGTAGTGGTCATGAGGTTTTGAAAATCTTTAAGGACTTCTAATTGGTGAGTATGTCTCTAAATGTGCAAAACATGGAACTGTTTTGTTTACCTGTGTTCTTGTGCACTACTAACTTGATCCGTGATGTATTCAAGAAAGTAGACTAGGCTTTATTTTTGCTACCAACTCTTACAGTTCAGGTAATTAATTTTCAGTGAAGTTTCTCAAGTAAGCCAATAACGTGGGAATCTACAGCCCCCCAGAAGAGGTCTGTTCTTAGAAGACAAAAATGTTGCTGGATCATGAGACTCCTTCCATAGCCTTAATAAATTCCAGCAGTCTGATTTTCTTTATAAACATGACTCTCTTGATTTGGGTTCTGTTGATACTGATGAACCTGCCTGTGATGATTTATTTTAAGCTGGTTTTACAGTAATGAGCTTCCCCATGGGTATCCATTCTCAGCTTTCTTCTTCAGAAGAAGCTTCAAACGAGGTTAAGATTTAAGCCATTAGTACCTGGAACTTGTGCCTTATGTGTACTCTCTGCATTAAGTATAACATGTCTACTGCCAATGTTGTAAGATTCTGAAAATTAAACCATCTAAATAGCAATGGTGCGCTCTGTCACTTGGTTTGAGAAGTGGCTCTGTCTTGTGTTGCCTTTGAGGTCTGATATTAGATCCTCTGAGACGTGTCGTGGTAATCCTATAAATAATCTGTTCTTGGTATCTTGGTGAAGAAGTGTGTGAATATTTAATGTGGGTAAGGTTTCTTAGCATGACAGGTGTTCTATTGTGTATTACTTGATTTTCTTTTCACTATAATTTTCAAATGTAAGGTTGGTTGGTTGTTTTTTGTTTGGGGTTTTTTGTTTTTTTTTCTTTTTCTTCTGTGATAGCTCTTCTTTGGCACTTAAGCCACTTGTGGCTGAAGAGCATCTGTGCAACGTTTTATGTTTGGAGTCATCCCAGGTGCTTGCTCCCCCCATATTTTTAACCCTTTCTAAAGACACTTTGTCAACATACTATTGCACTGTGGTGTGTTCATTGTTAAATCCGAAAAAACAGTGGGACTTGTGAAAACTTCTGGCTGTCTTGCATCTGAAACCGTGCTGCCTAGTGCATACATCAGGCTTGGGTTTTGCTGTCTTTCAGCAGTGCAGATTGCTCTAAAATGTTCTATTTAAAAACAACTATCAATTTGTAATTTAAAATAAGCTGATATAAAGTTTATTTCTTATAATCCTCAGATGTCTGTACCAGCTAACATTTCCAGGTTTTTAATGTCCAAGTATTTTTTTCCAGTTCCATATCTGAGGGGAATCAAGGCAAATGTATCTTGGCTTTCTTGATGAAATAAACTTTTAAAGAATCTAGTGGCATAACTTCTTAATATACCTCATATGTTGCTCACATCTTCTTCATCCTTCTGCTGTGTGTGGAAAACTGCTTTGCCTTAGTTATTTTCCATTTCAGTTGTAGCTGTTAGATAAAGATGGTGGCTTGTCTTTGAGCAACTAGGTGGAAAGACCAGATGTGCTAGGTTTAGGGATGATTATCTCCCTTGCCCCCATCCCTCATCCCTTGTGCTGTGTGTCCTCCTTGCTTCACCTTCCTCTTCTCCTTGTTTCCTAAAATCTCCAAACCCATGAATAATAATCATGTGGAACGAGAAACTCCTATAGCACCTAGAAAATGTGCTCACAGAACAGTCTCTCCAGTTTGTTTCGTATGACTGTGAAATTAGGCATGGTCTTGTTCTAAAAGTTCTTGTTCCCTATTCAAAAAAAAACCAGTGGAGTGAGTAAAATAGGATCTTCCCAAGAATGTTGATAGGGTTGGCAGAAGAGCTTGCTTTCTTAACAAGTGAAATGAAATCTAGGCTTTAAGAAACAGTAGAGTGAAGTGTGCAAAGAGAACTCATGTTACCTGGACGCGGAATGTTATGAAAATGGTTGTGTGGGAGAGTCCTGCACTGAGGAAGCAGGAGACAAACTCAGTTCCCAGCTTTCTCTGGTAGGGAGCAAACTCTGAGCCTTAGTCTTCTGTGTTCCAGGTGAGAACATAAGGCAATTTGCTTACATTTGCAAGAAAAACTCTTGAAAAACTATACACATGTAAGCTTAGAAATTAAAAAAAAAAAAAAATCTTAAAATTATCAAAATTTATTAGGTTCATATTGGGAGAGGGAGTTATGCATAAGAGCTCTGAAAATTTGATCTACTGTGACCAGAATCTGCCTGTGCTCACTGATTAAGTAGTCCAAGTCCAAAAAGAAAAAAGAAAAAAGTTGACTTCATTTTAGCTCTTGCAATCCAGTGTCAGTTTTAAAATTAAAAAAAGGGAGAAAATTGAGTGGCGTTTTGCATTGCTTAAAACTGTGCATAAATATATCTTTGGGCTTAGTAAAAGTACTAAATTTAGTGTAAACATTACTCGAGCATGTTTTGTTTTAATAATGTCACAATGCAGTATTAATGGGTCTCTTAAGAAAATAAGTGATTGAAGAAATGCAGAGAAAAATTTTATGAGGAAAAAAATTAAGTCAGGATTCCTTTAACTCAAGGTTATGATTGTCTACTACTGACATTGCATCCCACTGAACGGTCTCCATATTGCTTAATGTGAGAATAGGTTTGTAGTGTGTGTGCTGGTCTTTGCAGCGTAGATCAAGGTCAGTATTGGAAAGACAATTCTGCAGTTCTTGTTCAAGGTAGCTGGTTTTTTCCTGGTACCTCCACTGTGTCCCCCCTCAGCTCCTCACTGTGTTTTGGACACATGATAATTGTACCATGAGCAAACTTTTTCAGTACCATGTCAGGTAGTCATAAGTGGCTTTACGCTTTTCACCTCTTTCAGCTTAACAGTTCCCTGTCTGGTGGGTAGGGGCATATATGCACATACTGTTACCAGAGAGTAGCTACTGTAAACCCATATTCTTTTGCAGATCTGTGAGTGAGAAATTGCTCTGCTCCACTTGCTTTGGATTCCTCCCAAGCTGTTCAGTTCCCACCTGTTGAAATCTGGAGGAGGATTAGAAAACTGCTTATCTAGAATTTTTTGTTCTCTGAAGATGGCTGCTTATGACACAATTCCCTGTGGTTCCTGCCCATGCACAAATACTGCCTTGAGAGTCCATCCGTTGCTTTCAGTTCAGCTGAATTGGGATTCCTTAATATTTTTTGAGTCTGCTAATAAATGAGCTTTTTCTGGTGTTTAGCTTAGGAGATGGGCAAGAATGACTGAGACTTCAGGCCCAGCTGTGGGTGTCCAAGGCTCAATGACCAAACTCTGGGACTTCTCTTCTAGCTTTGGACAGAAACTGGTGACTCAGGAATAGGAATCTTGGAGAGGGGGGGTGTATTGGAGAGAACAAGCATTATGCAGAGGTAATCTTCTCTCTTCTTTTCTTACAGGGTTGGAAGAACATCGTTCTCAGACCCTGAGAAATCTGGACTTTTTTTAGCAGTGTGCTACCTAAAGGAATATAAGGAGGTGAAACCTGCAGCTTCCTTGCAATTAATTTTTTGATATTTGTACTTCTCTCTCTGTGGCTTTAGATCAAGAAACGTCATGAGCACAGTAAGTATTTTACTACTTGATGCAAACCTGATTCTTAAAACCTGTTGTTTATGGTACTTCTGCAAATGTTGTTAAGAGTTTGTGGTAAACATGCTGGAACATAAGCATATAAAAACCTCATGTAACTTCATGTTCTGTGATACTTAAGATTTTTAATCTCTCTAGGTGCTAGCAGTAGTTCAGAAATGCTTACAGTATGAGCAGAAACCTGGTATAACTGTGAACTAGTCTTCTCATTTGCAAACCCTCACGATATGTTTTTGCTTTGTGACCCAGCTGGTAAGAGGTCTGGGGTGATGTCTTTTCCCTGATGCGATGCATCCGCGTAGGGGTGACGCATGCCACCATTTGATGCATATGACAGCCTTTCTGTGGAGGGTTTTGTGTATCCCTGTGTGCTTTCGTCGGTGCTGCAAAGATGAGGGCCACATTAATTTTCCTCTTAAAGAAGGCGCTAAGGCTTTTTTCTCCCTTAGACTCAACGAAAGCGCCGTGGAGGAGCAGTTAATTCTAGGCAAGCTCGGAAACGAAACAGGTTGATGGCTTCAACCACAGAAATGGCTTCAGAAGCAGAGCCAATAGAACTTGAAGAAAGTGGTAAGCTTTCTTTTCAACTTGTTAAGAACACAAATTGCTTCTGGAGGGTTGGGGTCCCACTTAAGGTGTGGGTTTTTTCCTGTTTGTAGGCCCTTTACTGGGGAGGAAGGGAAAGCTCTTCTTTTAAAATCATCTAGTATGGCACCTGTAAACAGCAAGCCTACTGACAGCTGTGATGTGATATATTGAGCACTGGTGATAGATGAGTTGTGTGGGAAAGGTACTCAAGTGCAGGTCAAACATCTGAGTGTCTAGTCTGACGAGCTGCGAGTCACTGCAGCTGCCGCTGGAGACAGTGGCAAACTAAGTTTGGGAACTCCCAAGTTCTAAGAAGAAAGCGAGAAGTTTGTTGTGCCTTGTCCCTCAAGGGAGAGGCAGTACTTGGTCAGTCCTTTTTTGGAAGAAGTATCAGGGCTTCAAAGCCTCCTTGACCTCCTAAATGGATATTTAAATTGCCACCTGAAACCCTAGGAAAGAGAAAAAGTAATTGGTGGCCTCCAGAGAATTATATGGCTTTTCCAGTATTTGCTGTGCATTTGACTATGAAAGGTTGGAAGAGACATGAGACAGGAACATTTACAGCAAGGTACTGTACAATTATTATATCCTATATGATTTGTGTTTTATCCTGTGTGATAAACATTCTGCAGTGTTAGATGAATAATCTGTTGCTGTGTACCTCCTGCAAGCTGTTGTCATACAACAGAACTGTATGAGGAGCTCAGCCGCTGTTCTTCTTGCATTGCAACCTGCAGAAGGCAGCGTGGTAATGCCCCGTGTGGACTCCTGAGGGCAGAGCTTGAGTGAAATGTTGGATATGTTGCTGCAGAGGAGAGGGATAGGGCAAGGTTGAATCATACCGCAGCCTCTTCCACAGTGGCAGGCAATTTTATTCCTCTTCCATCTCTCATCTTGTCTCTAATGTTCTGTTTTTAAGCTGGTGAGGAAGTAGTAGATCTCACATGTGAATCTTCTGATCCTGTAGTCGTTGATCTAACTCACAATGATTCTGTTGTGGTAAGTAGTGAATAGCGCACTTATCTAAATCTTGTGGTCGCATTAGGTATGTGTTGTCCTCCCTGATAGAATCTGACTTCAAGGATAAGTTTTCAGTTCGAAGTTGACTTGGCATGGCATGAAAGCCATGCGTTACAGGTCAACAGAGAAGCTGCTCTGGAGCTGGAGCTTAGCAAAGCCCTTCTTGGGCACCGCAATACCGCCCTGTTTTCCCGGACTGTTGTGAATGTGCATGGGTACTTTTCTTGAAGAATTGCTGGTTAAATGTCGATACAAAAAATGTAACCAGTTTAAGCAGTCTAGAGGTGATCCTGTGCCTTTTCATTGCACAGACATGGTGATAAACGCCTTTCAAGTATGACATTCTCTAAGGATGTAGACCCCTCGTTCACTAAGTGTTAGTCTAAGGATCAGAGGATGTCTGGTATACTCGTCATGGCGCAGTCATGAATGTTGATGAAGAATCCTACGGATAAGTCCTAAGCTTGGGGAATCTGGAAGACCGAACGCTAAGGCATGGAAGAATTCTGTTGAAATGCGTATTTGACCTCTATTTGAATATCTGTACAGTAAAAGGCAGCGGATGTCATGAATGCAGAAGTAAAACTTAATCCTTCCGAGGTTTGGGTTTGGGTCTGGGTCGTAGTTTACCAAGGCCTTAGATATTCAAAAAGTCGTCGTCTGGGCTTGTCTTCTGGCGTCTCGATAAGTAGCCTGGCTTAAAGGGTTAAAACACGGCTTGGCTTTGCCACTTTAGATAGAGTTCCCGATCAACCCCCAATGGGCCTGTGAATGCATCAACGTCTATGAGTATCACTTCCCGATAGTGGCAGAGTAATCTAAAATAGCTTGCTGCTCCAGAACCTGGGGAGAATACATACCAGCGATGGCTACTGTAACATAAGGAGATGCAATTTCAAGCTGAAGCTATGATAGGTGTATCAAAGATACAGGCGAATGACTTAAATAAAAAGCGAAGGAGGTAACAGTCTGTGACTTCACAAATACAAAGTGTTTAGCTGCAACGTCAGTTGAAGGTACTCCTGTCAGAGAGATGCCAAGCGCAACTGTAGCTGACTGTGGTACAAACTAGTTCTGGTTTTGGCTGGGATAGAGTTAATTGTCTTCCTAGTAGCTGGTATAGTGCTATGTTTTGGGTTCACTGTGAGAAGAATGCTGATAACACACTGATGTTTTCAGTTGTTGCCCCGCAGTGTTTAGACTAAGTCAGGGATTTTTCAGCTTCTGATGCCCAGCCAGCAAGAAGGCTGGAGGGGCACAAGAAGTTGGGAGGGGACACAGCCAGGGCAGCTGACCCCAACTGGCCAAAGGGGTATTCCATACCATGGGATGTCATGCCCAGTATATAAACTGGGGGGGGCGGGGCTGGGAGGGATCGCTGCTCGGGAACTAACTGGTCATCGCTTGGTGGGTGGTGAGCAATTGCACTGTGCATCACCTGTATATTCTAATCCTTTTAGTATTGCTATTGTCATTTTATTAGCGTTATCGTTACTAGTTTCTTCCTTTCTGTTCTATTAAATTGATCTTATCCCACGAGTTTTACTTTTTTTTTTTTTTCCCCTATTCTCTCCCCCGTCCCACTGGGTTGAGGGGGAGTGAGTGGGAGGCTGTGTGGTGCTTAGTTGCTGGCTGGGGTTAAACCACAAGTTTATTACTCCGAGAAGTCCTTGAAAAATCTGGGTTTTTTACTGCTGTTTCTAAAGCTAGGATAGTATTCGATCCAGTCCACAGTGTAGTTTATAACCTCAGTTCTGGGATGCCACTGCTGCCGTGCAAACCTGAAACAAGCAGCAGGAATAGCATGGAGGTATCTCCTGCTGGGATTGTTCCTGAGCCCTTTGCAAAGGAACGGCCTCAAACTTTGCAACGTCGTCCGCATTGCCCCAGCTCTGGTTCCAGCAAAGACAATAGTGGGGTTGGGGTGGGGATTTTTTTCTCCAGCAGCTGTTAACCTAAGAGGAAGCGTTTATGGCTATCACACCTGAATTGGCCTGTTTGGGGGAGGGAGAGGGCAAGAATGTCCTCCAGCCTAAATCGGATTAGGGTGCTGAAACTGGGGAGCAGGGAGGAGGGTGTTCAGGTGGTTCGTAAGCTGCTTCCATTTCTATCCCTTTGCAGCAGCGTAAGCAGAACCAGAAGCAACCCCTTCCTTATTTTCAGAGCAGTAGCTAATTTACTACTACTTCTAACATTCCTCATCAAAATAAGAGAGCGATATCCTAGCCTTCTCAGCTTGTTTCGTTGTAATTGCTTAGCTTTGTCTGGTGTTTGTCTGTAACGCTAGAGGTGCACGCCAAAGTCTAATTGTATTTTCTTTTCTCTCCCTTCCCACATCTGTTGATGCAAGATTGTTGAAGGTAAGCTGACGTTTTACAGTTGATAATGGAATTGGCCTAAACTTAAATTTCATTTTTGTCTTTTCCAAAGGACCTGGGCAGCATGGATTGAAACTGCATTTACCAAAAGACAAAGCACAGTGCTAAAGTATCTATCTGGCTGGCCAGTGTCTCAGAGAACGGATCCAATCTGTGTTTGATGGTCACTGTCGGAGCTTGTAGAAAATATCTGAAATGGAATAGATCAAAGCTGCTCAAAATATGTTTGTTTTATTTTCCAAATACAGAATTTCTGTAAGCCCAAAGATGATGATAATTTTAATTAGCACTGGAATATCTGCTTTGAATAAAGAAAATGTTGGAAGATTTTTTTCTTTTAGCCTTTATTGCATTGAAGGAACTAAATAAGAATGTTATTTGTGTTCATAGTATTCGCTTTCATTCTCTAGTCCAACATGCCTCAAATTTAGCACTGAGAAGCATTAACAAGTGTGCAGGTTTGTCTTCTACTTTAGGTCTCTATAGTTATAGGTATAAAGAAGTTAATGGTTTACAGCTTTCAGATCTCCTGATTATAATGTCTGAGATGTATTAGTATGTTGTTAGCTGCTTACTTTAGAATGTAATCTATTCTGTGCTCTGAATGAAGCAAAAGCAATTAAAAAATGCTTGCAATAACAGTTGTAGCTGAATACTTATGCAGGAAAGAACTTTAATTTTGTGGCTATTTATGCAACTTTAATTCATTAGTGCTTGATTATTGTTACATGTACACTGGACTTCCAGAGATAATTATTGCATGTTGTTTCTAATTGTTAAAAACCAAACAGTAGTTCTTTAAACTTTGGATTTTAGAGACCAGGAATAAAAAAATTTTTATGTCCTTTTATCTTGAGCAATATAAGTCCATTTTCAAGTTTCCTTAACTCAGGAGGAAGATGATGAAAATGTCTAAGGAGACATTGCTTAAAGTATTTTTATAATTTTCCAGTACTACTCTTAAAAAGATTCATTTTATAGGAAGTGCTTTTGAGTGGGGAGGTTTGGTTAATCACAGACAAAAAGTGTGGAATAGTTTAGCATCATACCTGGCTAGAGCAGTGAGGAACCACAGCAGCTCCATAAATTTACATTTTTAGTTTTAAGCATCTCTTCCATCACTTCTGAAGCTTTCTGAACAAAGCACTGTTTTACCAGGCCTTTTTTTTGTGTATGTGCTACTTTGCTGTGCTACTTAAGCTTCAGTCCCCTCTCTCTCTGGTATCACACAGCAATTGTTGCAAGTCCTCAACATAATAGCGTAGCATTCTTTGTTAGTACGAATCGGGAGAGCTTACTTTCCTTTATAGGGGAGATCTATTCACAGGTAGTATAACTATATGAAATTTAGGACACCGAGAATCTTTAAGATCATGTTTTAGCTGTTTGTAGGGTGAAAAGAGCAAATGTTTTGTGTTGATACACAGCAGAATATTCACAACGTTTGGAAGTGTTCAGCCTTAAACTAGTTTCCTAAATACTAAGATTGCTTTTAACCCAGCTGACTGTTGTCCCTTTAAATTATGAGCCATTATATTCTATTTACAATCATGCATTTCAAGGAAAGTTCCAGGGAGAGAGATAGATATAAAAATATGTAACTTATGAAAATTAAATTACAGAGAATCAACGACAAAGGAGAAATCTCAGACTAAGAAGCCAGCGACAGTCAGACAGCTGTGTACTGAGTAGTGATGATGAAGATGAAACAAGAGATAATGATGTGTATGTGACAGATAAAGTATCTCGAGAATTGGGACCACTGGAAGATGAAACTGCAAGTTCTAAGTATGTATGCCCTATGACCTACCAAACACTGAATTTTGCTTTTTGTATACATATAGGACCAAGTTATATTATTATAGCCTGGCTTAACTTTGCAGTCTTAACTTCCTCTAGTTAATTCCTTCTTTCAGTGAGTACAACATAACATTTCACATGATGACCAAATGATACTGTTTGCACTTCAGGATAAAATACCAGCCCAAGCCAGATGTACAACTTTGCTGCAACCTTCAAGATGGGGGGGGGGGGGCAGGGGTATGGCAAGGAGAAGGAGGGAGGATTAGTCACAGGCCATAGCTCATAATGTATTGCATTTACTTTGCATGCAAAGCTCAAGTAGTGATGTTAGATATGGAAGTGTTTTCACTGGTGTTGATGAGGCTTGGTATCAACGAGACTGGCAGGCAGCAGCCTGGCAAATTCCTGTAAAAATTACTATTCATTCACTGCTTTTCTATGCACTGTGCCAGTTAACTGCCTTTTTCTGTCAGAGTGGTAACTGTTCTTCTAAAGTGTACTTGCAAGGCGATTGTGGAGGTAATACTGTTATGGTCAGGTTTTGTTCTGTCCCACATATGTCATGGAGCTCTGATGTGCTTGCATGTGAGCTGGTGATCTCACTGTTCAGGTCAGGTGCCTGCACAGTGAAGACCCCATTCTGCAGAGAAACAGTAATCTCCTGCTATAGGAGCACTCCATTATGTTAAGAAAGATGCAATGTATTAGACTAATTAAATGAAATCAGGTGTCCATGTGACTAAGGAACACAAAAGAACATTAGAATTGTGGTATAAACATTTTTTTAAAGTGTTTGGGGGCAAAAATACAGGTTTTAATTAAGCTGGTGTGCTTTGAGCCTTTTAGATTACCGGAGGGCAATGTAGGAGAGAACTTGAGTATGGATATTTCAGGTGTCAGGTCTTAAACGTGCCACCTAAAGGGCTAATGCTATTCTAAAACATAGTGCATTTTGCCGATGGATTTGTAGATTTTTAAAAAAAATTCTGGTTGTTAACTATGTATGTGAATAAATCCCACTGATTAGTTAATATTTTGTTCCTTCAATCTCAAGCTTCTCTGTTAAAGCGTGTGCCTTCCTGCTCTGTTTAGGTAAGGCTAAAACAACTCAGTCCTGCAGTATTTGACGTTGACCAAAAGGTACTGATGCTGGAGATTGCCACAGAGCTGTCTACAGTGTTACTCTGTAGTGTTAGACTACTCTTGCTTATATGAAGGTTATCATCAAGTGTAATTAATTACTGAGTTGGTATTATAGCTGCTGCATAAAAAGTTTGAATAGTAAAAATGGGAGAATTAATGGAGTTAAATTATCTATGTGAATCTAGGGATAGACATTAGTGGTGCTCACTGCTTGAATTTACGATTATGGATACAGGATATCTCACACTTTCTGTTTAATCAATTATAAATTGTTGCTTAGCATGGGTGGTGACATAATAAAGCCAAGTCTATGGTAAGGACTTATGAAAGCAGCTACTGTGATCATTTAAAATAGAGATTAATTTATAAATAAAAGTGGCAGAAAGCTCTTCTACTTGCTGATAGAGAATATTATTTGGCACTTATGGTATGATATGTTCCTTATGCAGAATAGCTATGTCTGTTGGTAAGTGTGCGTGCAATACAGCTGTCCTTGAGGCTGAAGACAGGAGAAGTACATCTGTAACCTCAGCTTGGTAACCCACTGGTCAGAAATAGAAAGTTTAGAAATTTATATTTCTTCATGTTAGACAGTTCCTGACTTACGCTTTATAAGGAAGGAGTTCCTGGTATGAGTATGTTACTGGGCTGGGATGTTGCCCTAAATTAGAATAGGGGATGTTTTAATTTCTGAGAACCTCTTTCACTTCTAGAATGAACAGTTTCCAAAGGGCAGCTAGGTGCTTTTGTTACAAAACTCTTGTTAATGTCCTGTGGAAGATGAAGACTGCCGTGCATATACTGCACAGGGCTATAGAGTGCTGTTATTTCTAATGACAGAGCAGGGTGACTGGCTGCATCCTCCCCTAATGAAAACCAAGATGCTGTTTCCTTTAGGTAAGGCAGACCCTAACTGCTTAATAAATGCAACAGCTCGAGAGAGGGAAGGGTACGCAGGGATCTTCAGATGAGGTGCATCACGGCTGGTCTGTGCAGTCGGATGATTACATGACGTTTTTTGTATTGGTAACCCTCAGTGTACGGTGAAATTAATGGATGCATGTTCTTTCTGGTTTTGTTCTCTCTACCGCAAGGCCGTCTGGTACCGTTAGCTGTCCGATTTGCATGGATGGCTACTCAGAGGTAAGGATCCACGTGTTGTCGTTGTTTCTTTTTTGTCGAAGGGAGAACGGGGCAGAGGGTGAGCTGTGAAACTGTTGGGTTATGTGGGAGGCTACAGACAGCTGGCTTGAAGTACAGACCTTGGTTTGCTGGTGAAACTAGCTTGTAACCCAAAGTCATTTCTTAGTGGTGTACCTAGAGGGCGAAACACTTTCCAAGCTGGCACTGGAGGATCTTTGGGTTCCTTATTATTCAAGTAGTCATGTGCCTTTTCCAGATACTCTTAAGTCCTATTAGCCTGGTGCCAGTAGGCCAGCAAAGCTGAATTCTTTACCCCGAACACGTGTTGTGGCTTCTTTTCTTCCAGATTGTGCAAAGCGGACGACTGATTGTGTCAACTAAATGCGGCCATGTCTTCTGCAGCCAGTGCCTCCGTGATTCCCTTAGGAACGCCAACTCTTGCCCAACCTGCAGGAAGAAACTCACTCACAGACAGTATCATCCCATTTATATATGAGTACTTCTCTTTCTCAGGACAGACTCAGCAGGATTTTGGGGGAAAATGTCATGTTTTCAGTGCTCTGAAGATTTAAAGAGCAGCAGGTTGTCCACACATCCAAATAAAACTGATTCTTTTTGGGTTTTGGAGAATAACTTGTACCTATATAGACAGCTTTTTTTATGGTCCAAGCTGCTTCTTGTTACGTCCCTGGTTGTAATGTTAAATTTGTGACTGTCTCTAAAGTAGACCAGCAGCCTATATCAGAAAGGAAGCAGCTAATGCATTTCCTTCTACTTTTTTAATGCTTAAATAAGAGGGGTCTGAATATTTTGTTATTTCTTACTCTTTAAATTATTCCCACTGTCGCATACAGGTATGGAAGAGTTACCTTTCAAAATACAGATGACCAATTTGCCATTTCATTACGCTTTTGTTTTTATCCTGTGAGAAGCTCATGACTACATTGCTTTCTGCCATACCATCTTTGCCCAAGTGGAATAAGTTGTAACGATGGATGGTTTTATCATAAATCCATATGAAATTGACAGCCAAGGTCATGCAATAAAAGAACCTGCTGTTAACCAGCAATCAGGTGTTTTAAGCAGAAGGCTTGAACATGCAGATGTCTTTATGAACTCCATGAGATCTAAAGTGTGTAGACAAATTGCAACATGTACAATGTGAAATTGCTTCTTTGAATGTTTTAACTGCCAAGAATTCCTGTATTTGAATGACAACACTGAATTTATTTACCGAGGTGATGAGATGGTCTCTTGGGTTTACTACTGTTCTATAGTGTGCTCTCCTGATCGCTAAGGAGAATGTAGTCTTCTCTGAGGCTTGCTAGTGATGAATAAGCAGCAAACTGTATGCTGTCCTCTTGTCAGCTGAATACCAAACTACCTACAGATCTTACTGTGTCAAGCGTACCCAGCGTGATGCTTCAAGTTCAGTGCGTTCACTTGGCTGTTCTCTTCAGTTGTTGACACATGGCTGGTTTTAGCCTGGTGCATTGGATTAAAAATTAAATAATTGTGTTGCCACAGATTTAGGAAGTGGAGGCTTTAAAAGACGTGTTTGGTAGCAATCTTGACTGGGTAGCTTTTTGAGAGAGAAGTTTAATCTCTCTTTGCCCTGAGGGTTGTCCAGCTTTCTTTAAAAGTGTTTTTAGAAAGGAAGACAACTCGGATACATGTCCAGGATGAGAGAATTCCTCTATTTAAGGAAGGCAGGAATACACAGGTTTATGCACTGTTATCCAGTCACTTTTTTTTTTTTTTCCCTCCAGAAGTGAGTTATAAATGTCTGCTTTAAACCTGTTATAGCTAAAATCTGCAAGCTGATGTGGAATCCCCGATGAGCTGATACAAACAGGATTACAGTAATTAAGTGTAGATGAGATGATTAAAACCAGTACTTTATGATCCACATCTGCAGTAGCTACATCTGTGAAAAAGTCCAAAAGGAAACTCGGACAACTTCTGGCAGTTGGTTGATTGTAAAAACCATTAGGAGCACCATTCTGTGCTCCGGTGCAGCACAACTGTAGGATGTGTTTAGTTAACATTGATACCTGATGTGTCTCTGCTAACCTGTCCTCGGGGTCTGTAGGAAGCCTTGAATTAAAGCAGCTCTTCTAATTAGCTGTCTCAAGTTCTGTATTGAAGATTGCAACCCAAGAGTAAAGGTGTTTTTTATTAGGACGTTTAGGGATGTTTCTGGATGTAGTACTACAGAGTTTTGTTCCATAAAGGCTGGCTTAAGAAATGCAGTACCTTCCCCACCCTGGTTTGGAACAGCTTTGGTTCAGCGCTTTTATCAGGAATATGCAGTTTCTGCATTGTGGCCGTCTGGTAACTGCTAGAAAGTTACACGTGTTTAGTTACTGTGTGCTCCCATTGGTAATAAAAACTACAGGCAAGGACAACAGCAGTCTTAGGGTAGTGCGGTGAGAACAACGGCCGGCATTGGTGTCCCAAGAAGCAGATAATTGATGAAACAATTCTAAAGATTGTTTAAAGCATTAATTGCATGAAGAGAAGCAGCCCAACATTAAAACTGTCAAGATACTTAAGGGCCACAGAAACAGCTTTCTCCCTGTAGCTTAACAGAGAAGAGAAGAAAAGAAAAAAAACCCCTGACAAAAGAAAAGTCTGGCCAGTTTTCCTTGGGTGGCTACTGTGCAAGAGGGACAGTAAGAAGCGGATTTAAGGGATTACCTCTGGGCATAAGGGCGAGTCGCGTATTCGTGCATCTTTAACAGTGTACTAGCCATAGCCTAAAATGACTTTGCACAACTCCCTCCGTGTAAATATCACTCTATAGTTTGTGTCTCAATAAATAGATCTAATTGAAATTTAGATATCACAAACTATATAATATTTAACAAAGAAGTTTTTAGCTTTTGTGTACCCTGTGAAGTGCCACAAATTTTGTGCATCTCAGAATGAATTTTAGGTCTCCGTACATGGAAAAATACTAAATTGCATTACATGCTCTTTTTGGGGGAAGAAAAAAACCCCGAAACCCCAATATATTTGAGTTCCAGTGATGCTTTACATTGGCAAGAAGCGATAGATAATATAAAGATTTTTTCATTATGTAAATGTATGTCGTCTTGTATATAGTTCAATTTTTCCTGTATTTAATTGTATTCATGTCTGTCTGTCCCATCTATGTTGGACTCTGCTGGTAGGCAAACAGTTCTTTTAACAGGTGGAAATAAAACTATCGATTTGATCAATCAGAAGCACTCGTTCTTTTAATTGCACCGTCTTAACTGATCTGGAGTGGGGGGCGGGAAATCCCAAATGCCCAAACCTTTTAGTTCTTTTGGCCGTTGTGCGTTGCATGGGGAAAAGGAGAGCGGTGCTGCCTGGGACAGGAGGGATGAGGGGGTGACGGTGCAGTCCTGCACCTGCGACTGGGCGAGCGGGGGGATGCAGAGGTGGGCTCGTGGGCGGGGGGGAGCCCGGGGGCCAGCGACAGAGAGGGCTCGCTTTAGAGGGTGGCGGGGTGTGGGGGTATCTCCCTGCTGTTAAATTGTTGACGAAGCTCGTGTTGCCTGTCGCACGCCTGTGTCGTGTAGGAAGCACCGTGCTGGGGAGAGGGTGAGGAGGAATGCTGAGGCATTGTGCCTATGACCGGGCACGTAGTGCTTTGAAAAACATCATAAAGCACGCTTATTTTATCTCTTCTCCAAATAGGTGCTGTTGCCGTGAAGTTCCTTTCTTTTCCCTCTTGCCTTTCTTGCTCATTTTTAATGAAGTTTCTCCGCATTAAGGAGGAGGGAAAGAAAGTTTCTCTTCAGGCAGGCCATTTTGGTATGTATGTATGAGCAACTTAAGCAGCATGGTCACCAGGATTGTTTCCCTATGCAAATGCACTACATCAGGGGTCTACTGGAAGTCTTGTTTATTCAATCGGTCTTAGAACAAGTGTTTTCTGAGGGCTCTGAACAGCTGCTGTGTGAGTGGATGTATTCTCTGGAATTATGCTGCTGCTAATAACACTCGTTATTAAGTGTGTATGTTTTCTGCTGATCATTGTTTGCAGCAGACCGATGCCTTTCTGCATCTTCTGGCTGCGTTGTTCTTCCCTACCCTCTCTGCCCTAGTTGTGGCTATGCTGGGAAACGGCTTTACTTTATGGAAGGAAGGGGGCTACCTACTGTTTTGCAGTGGTTCAAAATGAGCGTGCAAAGAGAACTCGCATTATCTGGGTACGGAATGTTACAGAAGTGGTTGCCTAGGCGAGTCCCGTGCTGAGGAAGCAGGAGACTGAAAGTCAGTTCCCAGCGTTCTGTGGTAGGGAGCGAACTCTGAGCCTTAGTCTTCTACGTCCCAGGTGACAACATAAGGCAATTTGCTCACATTTGTGAGAAAACCTCTTGAGTAACTACACAGGTAAATGAATTCATCAAACCTGATAAGGATCGTATTGGGGGAGGGGGTTCTGTGTTGAGCCTGGCACATAATAGGAAGCCTAAGTAAAAAAAAGGGGACGTTGACTTCAATTTTAGTATGTTTTCAGCTGGAAGGGACCTACAACGATCATGTAGTCCAACTGCCTGACCACTTCAGGGCTGACCAAAAGTGAAAGCATGTTGTGAAGGGCATTGTCCAGATGCCTCTTAAACACTGACAGGCTTGGGGCAGCGGCCACCTCTCCAGGAAGCCTGTTCCAGGGTTTGACCACCCTCTCGGTAAAGAAATGCTGCCTGATGTCCAGTCTAAACCTGCCCTCGTGCAGTTTTGAGCCGTTCCCAGGCGTCCTGTCCCTGCACCCCAGGGAGAAGAGCTCAGCACCTCCTTCTCCACGTCCGAAGCTGCAGAGAGCAAGGAGGTCGCCCCTCAGCCTCCTTTTCTCCAAACTAGACAGACTCGGTGTCCTCGGCCGCTCCTCACTGCACCTTCCTTCCAGCCCTTTCACCAGCTTTGTTGCTCTTTTCGGAACACATTCAAGGACCTTCACATCCTTCTTAAATTGTGGAGCCCACAACAGCACGCAGTGCTCGAGGTGAGGCCGCGCCAACGCCGAATACAGCGGGACAATCGCCTCTTTTGAGCGGCTGGTTATATATACGGTGTTTGATGCACCCCAGGATGGGGTTTGCCCTCTCGCCTGCCGGGGCACGCTGCTGTCGGCCAGCACCCCCAGATCCCTTTCTGCAGGGCTGCTCTCCGGCCACTCCTCTCCCCATTTATACTTGTGCCCCTCGGCGTTACTCCATCCTAGGTGCACAATCCAGCATTCCTGCTGGACTTGGTACATTTCATCCCATTAACCATAGCCCAGTGCTCCGATCTAGGTAGATCCCTCCGCAAGGCCTCTTGTCCCTCAAGAGGGTCAACAGCACCTCCCCGTTTGGTGTCATCACCAAACCTGCTAACGGTGCGTTCAACTCCCGCACCCGGGTCGTTGATAAATACATTTACCAGAACCGGCCCTAGGACTGAGCCCCGAGGAACACCGCTGGTGACCGGTCGCCAGCCAGATGTAGCCCCATTCGCTACAACCCTTTGTGCTCTGCCCTTCAGCCAGTTCTTCACCCAGCGCACCACGAACCTGCTCATCCCACAGCTGGACAACTGGTCCAGAAGGGCGCTGTGAGGGACGGTATCACAAGCCTTACTAAAATCCAGGAAACTACATCCGCTGCCTTCCCTTCCCTTCATCCACGAGGCGGGTGACCTTATCATAGAAGAATATCGAATTGGTTAAACAGGACCTTCCCTTTGTGAACCCGTGTTGACTGTGCCTGATGATTGCATTGTTCTTTAAATGCCTTTCAATCGCCATCATTTTTCCAGGAACTGAGGTTAGACTAACAGGTCTGTAGTTCCCTGGGGCTTCCCTCGTGCCCTTTTTGAGTTTGGAATAATAACACTGGCTAGCTTCCAGTCAGCGGGGACCTCCCCAGACTCCCAAGACCTTTGGCAGGTGATCGAGGGGTCCTGCCGTAACATCCGCTAGCTCCTTCAGTACTCTGGGATGAATCCCATCAGGCGCCAGGGACTCGTGAACATTCGGGTGATACACCCGGTCCCTTACGGTGTCGGTGTCCACAAATAGGAAGTCACTGCTCCTGCACTCGTGGTCCTCCGACTCAGAGGACTGGGCAGCTGAATGTCTGTCAGTATTATTGAAGACTGAGACAAAGAAAAAGTATCCAATGCCTCGGCTTTGTCTTCATCTCTATTAGTCAGGTGGCCATCTTCAACAAGCATTGGTCTGATGTTTTCTTTAGCCCTCCTTTAGCCTTTGCAATCCAGTGCGACTTTTAAAATGAAAAAATGGGAGAAAATTGACGAGTGGCCTATTGCGTTGCTTAGAACTGTGCGTAAATATCTCTCTGGGCTTGAAGATTTGTGACTGAAGAAATACAGGCAGAAGGTTTACGAGGAAAAATATCAGTCAGGCTTCCTCTAACTCAAGGTTATGACTGGCAGTGCCATTCCATCCCACTGCATGGTCTCAGTGGGTCTCAATCTGAGAACAGGTTAATAGCCTGCTAATTAGTTTTGAGCTTTCTACTGACATAGGCTAAAAAAAAAAGGGGAGGGGGCAGCCAGGGGAGGGATTTTATTTTATGCTTTTAGATGATGTGTTTCCGTGGTCATTGGTGCTCTTGTCAGGTCTTGCCTGAAGTCCCTACAGCTCTTGTTTAGAGAAGACTAATTGCCTGGAAAGCCCCAACTCCAGAAATTTGGCATTTGGCATTGTTTCCTATTGTCTTTGAGGCCATAACGAGATGCCTACACCTTGACAGTGGCCCCTTACCATCCCTTTTCTGGGACAACGATGGTCATGGTCTACACAGAGTAGAGTAGACAAGGGCCTCCACCATCTGCAGGAATTTGCGCCTTTTCAGCTGATGTAATTATCCAGAACTGTGAGAAGAGAAGTGAGCTGAGTCTTCTAGATTGTTCGGGACCACAGAGGACTCAAGTAGTCCAGCGTCTTTGTCGCAAAAAGCAGTGGACGGTCCTGCGTATGCCTGTCCTTCCGTGTGTCCGCCGAGGTTTGCCTTGTCACAGCTCTGGGAGCATCTTTGGCCTGTTCCTTCCTGGCTGTGCCCTCTCTCTGAAGGGCTGTGTGCTGGTCTTTGCAGTGTAGGGCAAGGTCAGGATCGGGAGCAAGTGCATTTCTGCCTTGCCACCTTCTTTTGTTTCCCTGCAGTGGGACAGGCCTTCTAGTAAGACTCATCTTTGGATTACATTACTTCACTAGTTTTAAGGCTTGCCAGGGCTTCTGTGCTGTCAGACTTGTTAAAAACATTTGGAGGCAAGGAATTCTAGATGGTTTCAGACCCCTGGATGAACGAGCAGCTGTGTGTCAAGAGGTGATTTTTTTTTTAAAGATGAATTTGGAACTAAGATTTCTGTAGGATCTGTCGTTGGACATTGAGTTGTCTGTTAAGGACTTTGGTCTTTTGTGCAGTAAAATGCAAGTGGTCTTGCGGGCTTGTTTCCTAGCCTTTATAACCACTTTACTACTTCTGTTAAAGAAAATACTTTCCCTGCTAATTTGTAATGCTTTCTCTTTCGAAATTAGTTATCTGCCTTGTATGGGGGCCTCCTGCTACCTCTGCCCAGCTCCTCAGTGTATGTTGCACACACGATAATTTTACCATGAGCAAGCTTTAAGAGTTCAGTACCACACAAACACTGCCCCGAGAGTCCATCCGTTGCTTTCAGTTCAACGGAAATGGGATTCCTCAGTATTTTTCTAGTCCGCTAATAAATGAGCTTTTTCCGGTGTTTAGCTTGGGAGATGGGCAAGAACAACTGAGGCTTCAGGCCCATCTGTAGGTGTCCGAGGCTCAATGACCAACCGCTGGGACTTCTCCTCTAGCTTTGGACAGAAACTGGTGACTCAGGAATAGGAATCTTGGAGAGGGGGTGTATTGGAGAGAACAAGCATTACGCAGAGGTAATCTTCTCTCTTCTTTTCTTACAGGGTTGGAAGAACATCGTTCTCAGACCCTGAGAAATCTGGACTTTTTTTAGCAGCGTGCTACCTAAAGGAATATAAGGAGGTGATACCTGCAGCTTCCTTGCAATTAATTTTTTGATATTTGTACTTCTCTCTCTGTGGCTTTAGATCAAGAAACGTCATGAGCACAGTAAGTATTTTACTACTTGATGCAAACCTGATTCTCAAAACCTGTTGTTTATGGTACTTCTGCAAATGTTGTTAAGAGTTTGTGGTAAACATGCTGGAACATAAGCATATAAAAACCTCATGTAACTTCATGTTCTGTGATACTTAAGATTTTTAATCTCTCTAGGTGCTAGCAGTAGTTCAGAAATGCTTACAGTATGAGCAGAAACCTGGTATAACTGTGAACTAGTCTTCTCATTTGCAAACCCTCACGATATGTTTTTGCTTTGTGACCCAGCTGGTAAGAGGTCTGGGGTGATGTCTTTTCCCTGATGCGATGCGTCCGCGTAGGGGTGACGCATGCCACCATTTGATGCATATGACAGCCTTTCTGTGGAGGGTTTTGTGTATCCCCGTGTGCTTTCGTCGGTGCTGCAAAGATGAGGGCCACATTAATTTTCCTCTTAAAGAAGGCGCTAAGGCTTTGTTGTCCCTTAGACTCAACGAAAGCGCCGTGGAGGAGCAGTTAATTCTAGGCAAGCTCGGAAACGAAACAGGTTGATGGCTTCAACCACAGGAACGACTTCAGAAGCAGAGCCAGCAGAACCTGCAGAAAGCGGTAAGCTTTCTTTTCAACTTGTTAAGAACACAAATTGCTTCTGGAGGGTTGGGGTCCCACTTAAGGTGTGGGTTTTTTCCCTGTTTGTAGGCCCTTTACTGGGGAGGAAGGGAAAGCTCTTCTTTTAAAATCATCTAGTATGGCACCTGTAAACAGCAAGCCTACTGAGAGCTGTGATGTGATACATTGAGCACTGGTGATAGATGAGTTGTGTGGGAAAGGTACTCAAGTGCAGGTCAAACATCTGCGTGTCTAGTCTGACGAGCTGCGAGTCACTGCAGCTGCCGCTGGAGACAGTGGCAAACTAAGTTTGGGAACTCCCAAGTTCTAAGAAGAAAGCGAGAAGTTTGTTGTGCCTTGTCCCTCAAGGGAGCGGCAGTACTTGGTCAGTCCTTTTTTGGAAGAAGTATCAGGGCTTCAAAGCCTCCTTGACCTCCTAAATGGATATTTAAATTGCCACCTGAAACCCTAGGAAAGAGAAAAAGTAATTGGTGGCCTCCAGAGAATTATATGGCTTTTCCAGTATTTGCTGTGCATTTGACTATGAAAGGTTGGAAGAGACATGAGACAGGAACATTTACAGCAAGGTACTGTACAATTATTATATCCTATATGATTTGTGTTTTATCCTGTGTGATAAACATTCTGCAGTGTTAGATGAATAATCTGTTGCTGTGTACCTCCTGCAAGCTGTTGTCATACAACAGAACTGTATGAGGAGCTCAGCCGCTGTTCTTCTTGCATTGCAACCTGCAGAAGGCAGCGTGGTAATGCCCCGTGTGGACTCCTGAGGGCAGAGCTTGAGTGAAATGTTGGATATGTTGCTGCAGAGGAGAGGGATAGGGCAAGGTTGAATCATACCGCAGCCTCTTCCACAGTGGCAGGCAATTTTATTCCTCTTCCATCTCTCATCTTGTCTCTAATGTTCTGTTTTTAAGCTGGTGAGGAAGTAGTAGATCTCACACGTGAATCTTCTGATCCTGTCGTCGTTGATCTAACTCACAATGATTCTGTTGTGGTAAGTAGTGAATAGCGCACTTCTCTAAATCTTGTGGTCGCATTAGGTATGTGTTGTGCTCCCTGATAGAATCTGACTTCAAGGATAAGTTTTAAGTTCGAAGTTGACTTGGCATGGCATGAAAGCCATGTGTTACAGGTCAACAGAGAAGCTGCTCTGGAGCTGGAGCTTAGCAAAGCCCTTCTTGGGCACCGCAATACCGCCCTGTTTTCCCGGACTGTTGTGAATGTGCATGGGTACTTTTCTTGAAGAATTGCTGGTTAAATGTCGATACAAAAAAAGTAACCAGTTTAAGCAGTCTAGAGGTGATCCTGTGCCTTTTCATTGCACAGACATGGTGATAAACGCCTTTCAAGTATGACATTCTCTAAGGATGTAGACCCCTCGTTCACTAAGTGTTAGTCTAAGGATCAGAGGATGTCTGGTATACTCGTCATGGCGCAGTCATGAATGTTGATGAAGAATCCTACGGATAAGTCCTAAGCTTGGGGAATCTGGAAGACCGAACGCTAAGGCATGGGAGAATTCTGTTGAAATGCGTATTTGACCTCTATTTGAAGATCTGTACAGTAAAAGGCAGCGGATGTCATGAATGCAGAAGTAAAACTTGATCCTTCCGAGGTTTGGGTTTGGGTCTGGGTCGTAGTTTACCAAGGCCTTAGATATTCAAAAAGTCGTCGTCTGGGCTTGTCTTCTGGGGTCTCGATAAGTAGCCCGGCTTAAAGGGTTAAAACACGGCTTTGCTTTGCCACTTTAGATAGAGTTCCCGATCAACCCCCAATGGGCCTGTGAATGCATCAACGTCTATGAGTATCACTTCCCGATAGTGGCAGAGTGATCTAAAATAGCTTGCTGCTCCAGAACCTGGGGAGAATACATACCAGCGATGGCTACTGTAACATAAGGAGATGCAATTTCAAGCTGAAGCTATGATAGGTGTATCAAAGATACAGGCGAATGACTTAAATAAAAAGCGAAGGAGGTAACAGTTAGTCTGTGACTTCACAAATACAAAGTGTTTAGCTGCAACGTCAGTTGAAGGTACTCCTGTCAGAGAGATGCCAAGCGCAACTGTAGCTGACCGTGGTACAAACTAGTTCTGGTTTTGGCTGGGATAGAGTTAATTGTCTTCCTGGTAGCTGGTATAGTGCTATGTTTTGGGTTCACTGTGAGAAGAATGCTGATAACACACTGATGTTTTCAGTTGTTGCCCCGCAGTGTTTAGACTAAGTCAGGGATTTTTCAGCTTCTGATGCCCAGCCAGCAAGAAGGCTGGAGGGGCACAAGAAGTTGGAAGTGGGCACAGCCAGGGCAGCTGACCCCAACTGGCCAAAGGGGTATTCCATACCATGGGATGTCATGCCCAGTATATAAACTGGGGGGGGCGGGGCTGGGAGGGATCGCTGCTCGGGAACTAACTGGTCATCGGTTGGTGGGTGGTGAGCAATTGCACTGTGCATCACCTGTATATTCTAATCCTTTTAGTATTGCTATTGTCATTTTATTAGCGTTATCGTTACTAGTTTCTTCCTTTCTGTTCTATTAAATTGATCTTATCCCACGAGTTTTACTTTTTTTTTTTTCCCCATTCTCTCCCCCGTCCCACTGGGTTGAGGGGGAGGGAGTGGGAGGCTGTGTGGTGCTTAGTTGCTGGCTGGGGTTAAACCACAAGTTTATTACTCCGAGAAGTCCTTGAAAAATCTGGGTTTTTTTACTGCTGTTTCTAAAGCTAGGGTAGTATTCGATCCAGTCCACAGTGTAGTTTATAACCTCAGTTCTGGGATGCCACTGCTGCCGTGCAAACCTGAAACAAGCAGCAGGAATAGCATGGAGGTATCTCCTGCTGGGATTGTTCCTGAGCCCTTTGCAAAGGAACGGCCTCAAACTTTGCAACGTCGTCCGCGTTGCCCCAGCTCTGGTTCCAGCAAAGACAATAGTGGGGTTGGGGTGGGGATTTTTTTCTCCAGCAGCTGTTAACCTAAGAGGAAGCGTTTATGGCTATCACACCTGAATTGGCCTGTTTGGGGGAGGGAGAGGGCAAGAATGTCCTCCAGCCTAAATCGGATTAGGGTGCTGAAACTGGGGAGCAGGGAGGAGGGTGTTCAGGTGGTTCGTAAGCTGCTTCCATTTCTATCCCTTTGCAGCAGCGTAAGCAGAACCAGAAGCAACCCCTTCCTTATTTTCAGAGCAGTAGCTAATTTACTACTACTTCTAACATTCCTCATCAAAATAAGAGAGCGATATCCTAGCCTTCTCAGCTTGTTTCGTTGTAATTGCTTAGCTTTGTCTGGTGTTTGTCTGTAACGCTAGAGGTGCACGCCAAAGTCTAATTGTATTTTCTTTTCTCTCCCTTCCCACATCTGTTGATGCAAGATTGTTGAAGGTAAGCTGACGTTTTACAGTTGATAATGGAATTGGCCTAAACTTAAATTTCATTTTTGTCTTTTCCAAAGGACCTGGGCAGCATGGATTGAAACTGCATTTACCAAAAGACAAAGCACAGTGCTAAAGTATCTATCTGGCTGGCCAGTGTCTCAGAGAACGGATCCAATCTGTGTTTGATGGTCACTGTCGGAGCTTGTAGAAAATATCTGAAATGGAATAGATCAAAGCTGCTCAAAATATGTTTGTTTTATTTTCCAAATACAGAATTTCTGTAAGCCCAAAGATGATGATAATTCTAATTAGCACTGGAATACCTGCTTTGAATAAGAAAATGTTGAAAGGCTTTTTTAGCCTCTATTGCAGTGAAGGAACTAAAGGGAAAGTCACAGACTGCTTATAATCATGCATTTCAAGGATAGTTCCAGGCCTATATGTTTTATAATATAACTAACTCACCAAATTTAACTTACAGAGAATCAACGCGAAAGGAGAGATCGCAGACTAAGAGGCCAGCCAAGGGTCCATATCTGTATACTGATTAGCGATGATGAAGATGAAACAAGAGACAATGATGTGTATGTAAAAGATAAAGTGTCTTTCTAAAATCTAATTCTTGATATACAGTAGAAACTGATTTATTCCAAGCTTTTGGGTTCTCTTTGGTTACTATGCAAAAACTTCAGACCTGAAATATAATTGCATTTCAAGAAGAGAACCCCCCAAAACCCCAAACACACTTTTGTTCTGTTCTTTGTGAAATCCTTATCTAATGTATCTTACAGTACGGCTCGAGATACACTGAAATGCTTGCAATACATAAAAGACACAGCCAAACAGCCTGACAATATGCTTCATATGCTTCATATAATCACACATTTTATAAGGAAGGAGTTCCTGGTATGAGTATGTTACTGGGCTGGGATGTTGCCCTAAATTAGAATAGGGGATGTTTTAATTTCTGAGAACCTCTTTCACTTCTAGAATGAACAGTTTCCAAAGGGCAGCTAGGTGCTTTTGTTACAAAACTCTTGTTAATGTCCTGTGGAAGATGAAGACTGCCGTGCGTATACTGCACAGGGCTATAGAGTGCTGTTATTTCTAATGACAGAGCAGGGTGACTGGCTGCATCCTCCCCTAATGAAAACCAAGATGCTGTTTCCTTTAGGTAAGGCAGACCCTAACTGCTTAATAAATGCAACAGCTCGAGAGAGGGAAGGGTACGCAGGGATCTTCAGATGAGGTGCATCACGGCTGGTCTGTGCAGTCGGATGATTACATGACGTTTTTTGTATTGGTAACCCTCAGTGTACGGTGAAATTAATGGATGCATGTTCTTTCTGGTTTTGTTCTCTCTACCGCAAGGCCGTCTGGTACCGTTAGCTGTCCGATTTGCATGGATGGCTACTCAGAGGTAAGGATCCACGTGTTGTCGTTGTTTCTTTTTTGTCGAAGGGAGAACGGGGCAGAGGGTGAGCTGTGAAACTGTTGGGTTATGTGGGAGGCTACAGACAGCTGGCTTGAAGTACAGACCTTGGTTTGCTGGTGAAACTAGCTTGTAACCCAAAGTCATTTCTTAGTGGTGTACCTAGAGGGCGAAACACTTTCCAAGCTGGCACTGGAGGATCTTTGGGTTCCTTATTATTCAAGTAGTCATGTGCCTTTTCCAGATACTCTTAAGTCCTATTAGCCTGGTGCCAGTAGGCCAGCAAAGCTGAATTCTTTACCCCGAACACGTGTTGTGGCTTCTTTTCTTCCAGATTGTGCAAAGCGGACGACTGATTGTGTCAACTAAATGCGGCCATGTCTTCTGCAGCCAGTGCCTCCGTGATTCCCTTAGGAACGCCAACTCTTGCCCAACCTGCAGGAAGAAACTCACTCACGGACAGTATCATCCCATTTATATATGAGTACTTCTCTTTCTCAGGACAGACTCAGCAGGATTTTGGGGGAAAATGTCATGTTTTCAGTGCTCTGAAGATTTAAAGAGCAGCAGGTTGTCCACACATCCAAATAAAACTGATTCTTTTTGGGTTTTGGAGAATAACTTGTACCTATATAGACAGCTTTTTTTATGGTCCAAGCTGCTTCTTGTTACGTCCCTGGTTGTAATGTTAAATTTGTGACTGTCTCTAAAGTAGACCGGCAGCCTATATCAGAAAGGAAGCAGCTAATGCATTTCCTTCTACTTTTTTAATGCTTAAATAAGAGGGGTCTGAATATTTTGTTATTTCTTACTCTTTAAATTATTCCCACTGTCGCATACAGGTATGGAAGAGTTACCTTTCAAAATACAGATGACCAATTTGCCATTTCATTACGCTTTTGTTTTTATCCTGTGAGAAGCTCATGACTACATTGCTTTCTGCCATACCATCTTTGCCCAAGTGGAATAAGTTGTAACGATGGATGGTTTTATCATAAATCCATATGAAATTGACAGCCAAGGTCATGCAATAAAAGAACCTGCTGTTAACCAGCAATCAGGTGTTTTAAGCAGAAGGCTTGAACATGCAGATGTCTTTATGAACTCCATGAGATCTAAAGTGTGTAGACAAATTGCAACATGTACAATGTGAAATTGCTTCTTTGAATGTTTTAACTGCCAAGAATTCCTGTATTTGAATCACAACACTGAATTTATTTACCGAGGTGATGAGATGGTCTCTTGGGTTTACTACTGTTCTATAGTGTGCTCTCCTGATCGCTAAGGAGAATGTAGTCTTCTCTGAGGCTTGCTAGTGATGAATAAGCAGCAAACTGTATGCTGTCCTCTTGTCAGCTGAATACCAAACTACCTACAGATCTTACTGTGTCAAGCGTACCCAGCGTGATGCTTCAAGTTCAGTGCGTTCACTTGGCTGTTCTCTTCAGTTGTTGACACATGGCTGGTTTTAGCCTGGTGCATTGGATTAAAAATTAAATAATTGTGTTGCCACAGATTTAGGAAGTGGAGGCTTTAAAAGACGTGTTTGGTAGCAATCTTGACTGGGTAGCTTTTTGAGAGAGAAGTTTAATCTCTCTTTGCCCTGAGGGTTGTCCAGCTTTCTTTAAAAGTGTTTTTAGAAAGGAAGACAACTCGGATACATGTCCAGGATGAGAGAATTCCTCTATTTAAGGAAGGCAGGAATACACAGGTTTATGCACTGTTATCCAGTCACTTTTTTTTTTTTTTTCCTCCAGAAGTGAGTTATAAATGTCTGCTTTAAACCTGTTATAGCTAAAATCTGCAAGCTGATGTGGAATCCCCGATGAGCTGATACAAACAGGATTACAGTAATTAAGTGTAGATGAGATGATTAAAACCAGTACTTTATGATCCACATCTGCAGTAGCTACATCTGTGAAAAAGTCCAAAAGGAAACTCGGACAACTTCTGGCAGTTGGTTGATTATAAAAACCATTAGGAGCACCATTCTGTGCTCCGGTGCAGCACAACTGTAGGATGTGTTTAGTTAACATTGATACCTGATGTGTCTCTGCTAACCTGTCCTCGGGGTCTGTAGGAAGCCTTGAATTAAAGCAGCTCTTCTAATTAGCTGTCTCAAGTTCTGTATTGAAGATTGCAACCCAAGAGTAAAGGTGTTTTTTATTAGGACGTTTAGGGATGTTTCTGGATGTAGTACTACAGAGTTTTGTTCCATAAAGGCTGGCTTAAGAAATGCAGTACCTTCCCCACCCTGGTTTGGAACAGCTTTGGTTCAGCGCTTTTATCAGGAATATGCAGTTTCTGCATTGTGGCCGTCTGGTAACTGCTAAAAAGTTACACGTGTTTAGTTACTGTGTGCTCCCATTGGTAATAAAAACTACAGGCAAGGACAACAGCAGTCTTAGGGTAGTGCGGTGAGAACAACGGCCGGCATTGGTGTCCCAAGAAGCAGATAATTGATGAAACAATTCTAAAGATTGTTTAAAGCATTAATTGCATGAAGAGAAGCAGCCCAACATTAAAACTGTCAAGATACTTAAGGGCCACAGAAACAGCTTTCTCCCTGTAGCTTAACAGAGAAGAGAAGAAAAGAAAAAAAACCCCCGACAAAAGAAAAGTCTGGCCAGTTTTCCTTGGGTGGCTACTGTGCAAGAGGGACAGTAAGAAGCGGATTTAAGGGATTACCTCTGGGCATAAGGGCGAGTCACGTATTCGTGCATCTTTAACAGTGTACTAGCCATAGCCTAAAATGACTTTGCACAACTCCCTCCGTGTAAATATCACTCTATAGTTTGTGTCTCAATAAATAGATCTAATTGAAATTTAGATATCACAAACTATATAATATTTAACAAAGAAGTTTTTAGCTTTTGTGTACCCTGTGAAGTGCCACAAATTTTGTGCATCTCAGAATGAATTTTAGGTCTCCGTACATGGAAAAATACTAAATTGCATTACATGCTCTTTTTGGGGGAAGAAAAAAACCCCGAAACCCCAATATATTTGAGTTCCAGTGATGCTTTACATTGGCAAGAAGCGATAGATAATATAAAGATTTTTTCATTATGTAAATGTATGTCGTCTTGTATATAGTTCAATTTTTCCTGTATTTAATTGTATTCATGTCTGTCTGTCCCATCTATGTTGGACTCTGCTGGTAGGCAAACAGTTCTTTTAACAGGTGGAAATAAAACTATCGATTTGATCAATCAGAAGCACTCGTTCTTTTAATTGCACCGTCCTAACTGATCTGGAGTGGGGGGCGGGAAATCCCAAATGCCCAAACCTTTCAGTTCTTTTGGCCGTTGTGCGTTGCATGGGGAAAAGGAGAGCGGTGCTGCCTGGGACAGGAGGGATGAGGGGGTGACGGTGCAGTCCTGCACCTGCGACTGGGCGAGCGGGGGGATGCAGAGGTGGGCTCGTGGGCGGGGGGGAGCCCGGGGGCCAGCGACAGAGAGGGCTCGCTTTAGAGGGTGGCGGGGTGTGGGGGTATCTCCCTGCTGTTAAATTGTTGACGAAGCTCGTGTTGCCTGTCGCACGCCTGTGTCGTGTAGGAAGCACCGTGCTGGGGAGAGGGTGAGGAGGAATGCTGAGGCATTGTGCCTATGACCGGGCACGTAGTGCTTTGAAAAACATCATAAAGCACGCTTATTTTATCTCTTCTCCAAATAGGTGCTGTTGCCGTGAAGTTCCTTTCTTTTCCCTCTTGCCTTTCTTGCTCATTTTTAATGAAGTTTCTCCGCATTAAGGAGGAGGGAAAGAAAGTTTCTCTTCAGGCAGGCCATTTTGGTATGTATGTATGAGCAACTTAAGCAGCATGTTCACCAGGATTGTTTCCCTATGCAAATGCACTACATCAGGGGTCTACTGGAAGTCTTGTTTATTCAATCGGTCTTAGAACAAGTGTTTTCTGAGGGCTCTGAACAGCTGCTGTGTGAGTGGATGTATTCTCTGGAATTATGCTGCTGCTAATAACACTCGTTATTAAGTGTGTATGTTTTCTGCTGATCATTGTTTGCAGCAGACCGATGCCTTTCTGCATCTTCTGGCTGCGTTGTTCTTCCCTACCCTCTCTGCCCTAGTTGTGGCTATGCTGGGAAACGGCTTTACTTTATGGAAGGAAGGGGGCTACCTACTGTTTTGCAGTGGTTCAAAATGAGCGTGCAAAGAGAACTCGCATTATCTGGGTACGGAATGTTACAGAAGTGGTTGCCTAGGCGAGTCCCGTGCTGAGGAAGCAGGAGACTGAAAGTCAGTTCCCAGCGTTCTGTGGTAGGGAGCGAACTCTGAGCCTTAGTCTTCTACGTCCCAGGTGACAACATAAGGCAATTTGCTCACATTTGTGAGAAAACCTCTTGAGTAACTACACAGGTAAATGAATTCATCAAACCTGATAAGGATCGTATTGGGGGAGGGGGTTCTGTGTTGAGCCTGGCACATAATAGGAAGCCTAAGTAAAAAAAAGGGGACGTTGACTTCAATTTTAGTATGTTTTCAGCTGGAAGGGACCTACAACGATCATGTAGTCCAACTGCCTGACCACTTAAGGGCTGACCAAAAGTGAAAGCATGTTGTGAAGGGCATTGTCCAGATGCCTCTTAAACACTGACAGGCTTGGGGCAGCGGCCACCTCTCCAGGAAGCCTGTTCCAGGGTTTGACCACCCTCTCGGTAAAGAAATGCTGCCTGATGTCCAGTCTAAACCTGCCCTCGTGCAGTTTTGAGCCGTTCCCAGGCGTCCTGTCCCTGCACCCCAGGGAGAAGAGCTCAGCACCTCCTTCTCCACGTCCGAAGCTGCAGAGAGCAAGGAGGTCGCCCCTCAGCCTCCTTTTCTCCAAACTAGACAGACTCGGTGTCCTCGGCCGCTCCTCACTGCACCTTCCTTCCAGCCCTTTCACCAGCTTTGTTGCTCTTTTCGGAACACATTCAAGGACCTTCACATCCTTCTTAAATTGTGGAGCCCACAACAGCACGCAGTGCTCGAGGTGAGGCCGCGCCAACGCCGAATACAGCGGGACAATCGCCTCTTTTGAGCGGCTGGTTATATATACGGTGTTTGATGCACCCCAGGATGGGGTTTGCCCTCTCGCCTGCCAGGGCACGCTGCTGTCGGCCAGCACCCCCAGATCCCTTTCTGCAGGGCTGCTCTCCGGCCACTCCTCTCCCCATTTATACTTGTGCCCCTCGGCGTTACTCCATCCTAGGTGCACAATCCAGCATTCCTGCTGGACTTGGTACATTTCATCCCATTAACCATAGCCCAGTGCTCCGATCTAGGTAGATCCCTCCGCAAGGCCTCTTGTCCCTCAAGAGGGTCAACAGCACCTCCCCGTTTGGTGTCATCACCAAACCTGCTAACGGTGCGTTCAACTCCCGCACCCGGGTCGTTGATAAATACATTTACCAGAACCGGCCCTAGGACTGAGCCCCGAGGAACACCGCTGGTGACCGGTCGCCAGCCAGATGTAGCCCCATTCGCTACAACCCTTTGTGCTCTGCCCTTCAGCCAGTTCTTCACCCAGCGCACCACGAACCTGCTCATCCCACAGCTGGACAACTGGTCCAGAAGGGCGCTGTGAGGGACGGTATCACAAGCCTTACTAAAATCCAGGAAACTACATCCGCTGCCTTCCCTTCCCTTCATCCACGAGGCGGGTGACCTTATCATAGAAGAATATCGAATTGGTTAAACAGGACCTTCCCTTTGTGAACCCGTGTTGACTGTGCCTGATGATTGCATTGTTCTTTAAATGCCTTTCAATCGCCATCATTTTTCCAGGAACTGAGGTTAGACTAACAGGTCTGTAGTTCCCTGGGGCTTCCCTCGTGCCCTTTTTGAGTTTGGAATAATAACACTGGCTAGCTTCCAGTCAGCGGGGACCTCCCCAGACTCCCAAGACCTTTGGCAGGTGATCGAGGGGTCCTGCCGTAACATCCGCTAGCTCCTTCAGTACTCTGGGATGAATCCCATCAGGCGCCAGGGACTCGTGAACATTCGGGCGATACACCCGGTCCCTTACGGTGTCGGTGTCCACAAATAGGAAGTCACTGCTCCTGCACTCGTGGTCCTCCGACTCAGAGGACTGGGCAGCTGAATGTCTGTCAGTATTATTGAAGACTGAGACAAAGAAAAAGTATCCAATGCCTCGGCTTTGTCTTCATCTCTATTAGTCAGGTGGCCATCTTCAACAAGCATTGGTCTGATGTTTTCTTTAGCCCTCCTTTAGCCTTTGCAATCCAGTGCGACTTTTAAAATGAAAAAACGGGAGAAAATTGACGAGTGGCCTATTGCGTTGCTTAGAACTGTGCGTAAATATCTCTCTGGGCTTGAAGATTTGTGACTGAAGAAATACAGGCAGAAGGTTTACGAGGAAAAATATCAGTCAGGCTTCCTCTAACTCAAGGTTATGACTGGCAGTGCCATTCCATCCCACTGCATGGTCTCAGTGGGTCTCAATCTGAGAACAGGTTAATAGCCTGCTAATTAGTTTTGAGCTTTCTACTGACATAGGCTAAAAAAAAAAGGGGAGGGGGCAGCCAGGGGAGGGATTTTATTTTATGCTTTTAGATGATGTGTTTCCGTGGTCATTGGTGCTCTTGTCAGGTCTTGCCTGAAGTCCCTACAGCTCTTGTTTAGAGAAGACTAATTGCCTGGAAAGCCCCAACTCCAGAAATTTGGCATTTGGCATTGTTTCCTATTGTCTTTGAGGCCATAACGAGATGCCTACACCTTGACAGTGGCCCCTTACCATCCCTTTTCTGGGACAACGATGGTCATGGTCTACACAGAGTAGAGTAGACAAGGGCCTCCACCATCTGCAGGAATTTGCGCCTTTTCAGCTGATGTAATTATCCAGAACTGTGAGAAGAGAAGTGAGCTGAGTCTTCTAGATTGTTCGGGACCACAGAGGACTCAAGTAGTCCAGCGTCTTTGTCGCAAAAAGCAGTGGACGGTCCTGCGTATGCCTGTCCTTCCGTGTGTCCGCCGAGGTTTGCCTTGTCACAGCTCTGGGAGCATCTTTGGCCTGTTCCTTCCTGGCTGTGCCCTCTCTCTGAAGGGCTGTGTGCTGGTCTTTGCAGTGTAGGGCAAGGTCAGGATCGGGAGCAAGTGCATTTCTGCCTTGCCACCTTCTTTTGTTTCCCTGCAGTGGGACAGGCCTTCTAGTAAGACTCATCTTTGGATTACATTACTTCACTAGTTTTAAGGCTTGCCAGGGCTTCTGTGCTGTCAGACTTGTTAAAAACATTTGGAGGCAAGGAATTCTAGATGGTTTCAGACCCCTGGATGAACGAGCAGCTGTGTGTCAAGAGGTGATTTTTTTTTTAAAGATGAATTTGGAACTAAGATTTCTGTAGGATCTGTCGTTGGACATTGAGTTGTCTGTTAAGGACTTTGGTCTTTTGTGCAGTAAAATGCAAGTGGTCTTGCGGGCTTGTTTCCTAGCCTTTATAACCACTTTACTACTTCTGTTAAAGAAAATACTTTCCCTGCTAATTTGTAATGCTTTCTCTTTCGAAATTAGTTATCTGCCTTGTATGGGGGCCTCCTGCTACCTCTGCCCAGCTCCTCAGTGTATGTTGCACACACGATAATTTTACCATGAGCAAGCTTTAAGAGTTCAGTACCACACAAACACTGCCCCGAGAGTCCATCCGTTGCTTTCAGTTCAACGGAAATGGGATTCCTCAGTATTTTTCTAGTCCGCTAATAAATGAGCTTTTTCCGGTGTTTAGCTTGGGAGATGGGCAAGAACAACTGAGGCTTCAGGCCCATCTGTAGGTGTCCGAGGCTCAATGACCAACCGCTGGGACTTCTCCTCTAGCTTTGGACAGAAACTGGTGACTCAGGAATAGGAATCTTGGAGAGGGGGTGTATTGGAGAGAACAAGCATTACGCAGAGGTAATCTTCTCTCTTCTTTTCTTACAGGGTTGGAAGAACATCGTTCTCAGACCCTGAGAAATCTGGACTTTTTTTAGCAGCGTGCTACCTAAAGGAATATAAGGAGGTGATACCTGCAGCTTCCTTGCAATTAATTTTTTGATATTTGTACTTCTCTCTCTGTGGCTTTAGATCAAGAAACGTCATGAGCACAGTAAGTATTTTACTACTTGATGCAAACCTGATTCTCAAAACCTGTTGTTTATGGTACTTCTGCAAATGTTGTTAAGAGTTTGTGGTAAACATGCTGGAACATAAGCATATAAAAACCTCATGTAACTTCATGTTCTGTGATACTTAAGATTTTTAATCTCTCTAGGTGCTAGCAGTAGTTCAGAAATGCTTACAGTATGAGCAGAAACCTGGTATAACTGTGAACTAGTCTTCTCATTTGCAAACCCTCACGATATGTTTTTGCTTTGTGACCCAGCTGGTAAGAGGTCTGGGGTGATGTCTTTTCCCTGATGCGATGCGTCCGCGTAGGGGTGACGCATGCCACCATTTGATGCATATGACAGCCTTTCTGTGGAGGGTTTTGTGTATCCCCGTGTGCTTTCGTCGGTGCTGCAAAGATGAGGGCCACATTAATTTTCCTCTTAAAGAAGGCGCTAAGGCTTTGTTGTCCCTTAGACTCAACGAAAGCGCCGTGGAGGAGCAGTTAATTCTAGGCAAGCTCGGAAACGAAACAGGTTGATGGCTTCAACCACAGGAACGACTTCAGAAGCAGAGCCAGCAGAACCTGCAGAAAGCGGTAAGCTTTCTTTTCAACTTGTTAAGAACACAAATTGCTTCTGGAGGGTTGGGGTCCCACTTAAGGTGTGGGTTTTTTCCCTGTTTGTAGGCCCTTTACTGGGGAGGAAGGGAAAGCTCTTCTTTTAAAATCATCTAGTATGGCACCTGTAAACAGCAAGCCTACTGAGAGCTGTGATGTGATACATTGAGCACTGGTGATAGATGAGTTGTGTGGGAAAGGTACTCAAGTGCAGGTCAAACATCTGCGTGTCTAGTCTGACGAGCTGCGAGTCACTGCAGCTGCCGCTGGAGACAGTGGCAAACTAAGTTTGGGAACTCCCAAGTTCTAAGAAGAAAGCGAGAAGTTTGTTGTGCCTTGTCCCTCAAGGGAGCGGCAGTACTTGGTCAGTCCTTTTTTGGAAGAAGTATCAGGGCTTCAAAGCCTCCTTGACCTCCTAAATGGATATTTAAATTGCCACCTGAAACCCTAGGAAAGAGAAAAAGTAATTGGTGGCCTCCAGAGAATTATATGGCTTTTCCAGTATTTGCTGTGCATTTGACTATGAAAGGTTGGAAGAGACATGAGACAGGAACATTTACAGCAAGGTACTGTACAATTATTATATCCTATATGATTTGTGTTTTATCCTGTGTGATAAACATTCTGCAGTGTTAGATGAATAATCTGTTGCTGTGTACCTCCTGCAAGCTGTTGTCATACAACAGAACTGTATGAGGAGCTCAGCCGCTGTTCTTCTTGCATTGCAACCTGCAGAAGGCAGCGTGGTAATGCCCCGTGTGGACTCCTGAGGGCAGAGCTTGAGTGAAATGTTGGATATGTTGCTGCAGAGGAGAGGGATAGGGCAAGGTTGAATCATACCGCAGCCTCTTCCACAGTGGCAGGCAATTTTATTCCTCTTCCATCTCTCATCTTGTCTCTAATGTTCTGTTTTTAAGCTGGTGAGGAAGTAGTAGATCTCACACGTGAATCTTCTGATCCTGTCGTCGTTGATCTAACTCACAATGATTCTGTTGTGGTAAGTAGTGAATAGCGCACTTCTCTAAATCTTGTGGTCGCATTAGGTATGTGTTGTGCTCCCTGATAGAATCTGACTTCAAGGATAAGTTTTAAGTTCGAAGTTGACTTGGCATGGCATGAAAGCCATGTGTTACAGGTCAACAGAGAAGCTGCTCTGGAGCTGGAGCTTAGCAAAGCCCTTCTTGGGCACCGCAATACCGCCCTGTTTTCCCGGACTGTTGTGAATGTGCATGGGTACTTTTCTTGAAGAATTGCTGGTTAAATGTCGATACAAAAAAAGTAACCAGTTTAAGCAGTCTAGAGGTGATCCTGTGCCTTTTCATTGCACAGACATGGTGATAAACGCCTTTCAAGTATGACATTCTCTAAGGATGTAGACCCCTCGTTCACTAAGTGTTAGTCTAAGGATCAGAGGATGTCTGGTATACTCGTCATGGCGCAGTCATGAATGTTGATGAAGAATCCTACGGATAAGTCCTAAGCTTGGGGAATCTGGAAGACCGAACGCTAAGGCATGGGAGAATTCTGTTGAAATGCGTATTTGACCTCTATTTGAAGATCTGTACAGTAAAAGGCAGCGGATGTCATGAATGCAGAAGTAAAACTTGATCCTTCCGAGGTTTGGGTTTGGGTCTGGGTCGTAGTTTACCAAGGCCTTAGATATTCAAAAAGTCGTCGTCTGGGCTTGTCTTCTGGGGTCTCGATAAGTAGCCCGGCTTAAAGGGTTAAAACACGGCTTTGCTTTGCCACTTTAGATAGAGTTCCCGATCAACCCCCAATGGGCCTGTGAATGCATCAACGTCTATGAGTATCACTTCCCGATAGTGGCAGAGTGATCTAAAATAGCTTGCTGCTCCAGAACCTGGGGAGAATACATACCAGCGATGGCTACTGTAACATAAGGAGATGCAATTTCAAGCTGAAGCTATGATAGGTGTATCAAAGATACAGGCGAATGACTTAAATAAAAAGCGAAGGAGGTAACAGTTAGTCTGTGACTTCACAAATACAAAGTGTTTAGCTGCAACGTCAGTTGAAGGTACTCCTGTCAGAGAGATGCCAAGCGCAACTGTAGCTGACCGTGGTACAAACTAGTTCTGGTTTTGGCTGGGATAGAGTTAATTGTCTTCCTGGTAGCTGGTATAGTGCTATGTTTTGGGTTCACTGTGAGAAGAATGCTGATAACACACTGATGTTTTCAGTTGTTGCCCCGCAGTGTTTAGACTAAGTCAGGGATTTTTCAGCTTCTGATGCCCAGCCAGCAAGAAGGCTGGAGGGGCACAAGAAGTTGGAAGTGGGCACAGCCAGGGCAGCTGACCCCAACTGGCCAAAGGGGTATTCCATACCATGGGATGTCATGCCCAGTATATAAACTGGGGGGGGCGGGGCTGGGAGGGATCGCTGCTCGGGAACTAACTGGTCATCGGTTGGTGGGTGGTGAGCAATTGCACTGTGCATCACCTGTATATTCTAATCCTTTTAGTATTGCTATTGTCATTTTATTAGCGTTATCGTTACTAGTTTCTTCCTTTCTGTTCTATTAAATTGATCTTATCCCACGAGTTTTACTTTTTTTTTTTTCCCCATTCTCTCCCCCGTCCCACTGGGTTGAGGGGGAGGGAGTGGGAGGCTGTGTGGTGCTTAGTTGCTGGCTGGGGTTAAACCACAAGTTTATTACTCCGAGAAGTCCTTGAAAAATCTGGGTTTTTTTACTGCTGTTTCTAAAGCTAGGGTAGTATTCGATCCAGTCCACAGTGTAGTTTATAACCTCAGTTCTGGGATGCCACTGCTGCCGTGCAAACCTGAAACAAGCAGCAGGAATAGCATGGAGGTATCTCCTGCTGGGATTGTTCCTGAGCCCTTTGCAAAGGAACGGCCTCAAACTTTGCAACGTCGTCCGCGTTGCCCCAGCTCTGGTTCCAGCAAAGACAATAGTGGGGTTGGGGTGGGGATTTTTTTCTCCAGCAGCTGTTAACCTAAGAGGAAGCGTTTATGGCTATCACACCTGAATTGGCCTGTTTGGGGGAGGGAGAGGGCAAGAATGTCCTCCAGCCTAAATCGGATTAGGGTGCTGAAACTGGGGAGCAGGGAGGAGGGTGTTCAGGTGGTTCGTAAGCTGCTTCCATTTCTATCCCTTTGCAGCAGCGTAAGCAGAACCAGAAGCAACCCCTTCCTTATTTTCAGAGCAGTAGCTAATTTACTACTACTTCTAACATTCCTCATCAAAATAAGAGAGCGATATCCTAGCCTTCTCAGCTTGTTTCGTTGTAATTGCTTAGCTTTGTCTGGTGTTTGTCTGTAACGCTAGAGGTGCACGCCAAAGTCTAATTGTATTTTCTTTTCTCTCCCTTCCCACATCTGTTGATGCAAGATTGTTGAAGGTAAGCTGACGTTTTACAGTTGATAATGGAATTGGCCTAAACTTAAATTTCATTTTTGTCTTTTCCAAAGGACCTGGGCAGCATGGATTGAAACTGCATTTACCAAAAGACAAAGCACAGTGCTAAAGTATCTATCTGGCTGGCCAGTGTCTCAGAGAACGGATCCAATCTGTGTTTGATGGTCACTGTCGGAGCTTGTAGAAAATATCTGAAATGGAATAGATCAAAGCTGCTCAAAATATGTTTGTTTTATTTTCCAAATACAGAATTTCTGTAAGCCCAAAGATGATGATAATTCTAATTAGCACTGGAATACCTGCTTTGAATAAGAAAATGTTGAAAGGCTTTTTTAGCCTCTATTGCAGTGAAGGAACTAAAGGGAAAGTCACAGACTGCTTATAATCATGCATTTCAAGGATAGTTCCAGGCCTATATGTTTTATAATATAACTAACTCACCAAATTTAACTTACAGAGAATCAACGCGAAAGGAGAGATCGCAGACTAAGAGGCCAGCCAAGGGTCCATATCTGTATACTGATTAGCGATGATGAAGATGAAACAAGAGACAATGATGTGTATGTAAAAGATAAAGTGTCTTTCTAAAATCTAATTCTTGATATACAGTAGAAACTGATTTATTCCAAGCTTTTGGGTTCTCTTTGGTTACTATGCAAAAACTTCAGACCTGAAATATAATTGCATTTCAAGAAGAGAACCCCCCAAAACCCCAAACACACTTTTGTTCTGTTCTTTGTGAAATCCTTATCTAATGTATCTTACAGTACGGCTCGAGATACACTGAAATGCTTGCAATACATAAAAGACACAGCCAAACAGCCTGACAATATGCTTCATATGCTTCATATAATCACACATTTTATAAGGAAGGAGTTCCTGGTATGAGTATGTTACTGGGCTGGGATGTTGCCCTAAATTAGAATAGGGGATGTTTTAATTTCTGAGAACCTCTTTCACTTCTAGAATGAACAGTTTCCAAAGGGCAGCTAGGTGCTTTTGTTACAAAACTCTTGTTAATGTCCTGTGGAAGATGAAGACTGCCGTGCGTATACTGCACAGGGCTATAGAGTGCTGTTATTTCTAATGACAGAGCAGGGTGACTGGCTGCATCCTCCCCTAATGAAAACCAAGATGCTGTTTCCTTTAGGTAAGGCAGACCCTAACTGCTTAATAAATGCAACAGCTCGAGAGAGGGAAGGGTACGCAGGGATCTTCAGATGAGGTGCATCACGGCTGGTCTGTGCAGTCGGATGATTACATGACGTTTTTTGTATTGGTAACCCTCAGTGTACGGTGAAATTAATGGATGCATGTTCTTTCTGGTTTTGTTCTCTCTACCGCAAGGCCGTCTGGTACCGTTAGCTGTCCGATTTGCATGGATGGCTACTCAGAGGTAAGGATCCACGTGTTGTCGTTGTTTCTTTTTTGTCGAAGGGAGAACGGGGCAGAGGGTGAGCTGTGAAACTGTTGGGTTATGTGGGAGGCTACAGACAGCTGGCTTGAAGTACAGACCTTGGTTTGCTGGTGAAACTAGCTTGTAACCCAAAGTCATTTCTTAGTGGTGTACCTAGAGGGCGAAACACTTTCCAAGCTGGCACTGGAGGATCTTTGGGTTCCTTATTATTCAAGTAGTCATGTGCCTTTTCCAGATACTCTTAAGTCCTATTAGCCTGGTGCCAGTAGGCCAGCAAAGCTGAATTCTTTACCCCGAACACGTGTTGTGGCTTCTTTTCTTCCAGATTGTGCAAAGCGGACGACTGATTGTGTCAACTAAATGCGGCCATGTCTTCTGCAGCCAGTGCCTCCGTGATTCCCTTAGGAACGCCAACTCTTGCCCAACCTGCAGGAAGAAACTCACTCACGGACAGTATCATCCCATTTATATATGAGTACTTCTCTTTCTCAGGACAGACTCAGCAGGATTTTGGGGGAAAATGTCATGTTTTCAGTGCTCTGAAGATTTAAAGAGCAGCAGGTTGTCCACACATCCAAATAAAACTGATTCTTTTTGGGTTTTGGAGAATAACTTGTACCTATATAGACAGCTTTTTTTATGGTCCAAGCTGCTTCTTGTTACGTCCCTGGTTGTAATGTTAAATTTGTGACTGTCTCTAAAGTAGACCGGCAGCCTATATCAGAAAGGAAGCAGCTAATGCATTTCCTTCTACTTTTTTAATGCTTAAATAAGAGGGGTCTGAATATTTTGTTATTTCTTACTCTTTAAATTATTCCCACTGTCGCATACAGGTATGGAAGAGTTACCTTTCAAAATACAGATGACCAATTTGCCATTTCATTACGCTTTTGTTTTTATCCTGTGAGAAGCTCATGACTACATTGCTTTCTGCCATACCATCTTTGCCCAAGTGGAATAAGTTGTAACGATGGATGGTTTTATCATAAATCCATATGAAATTGACAGCCAAGGTCATGCAATAAAAGAACCTGCTGTTAACCAGCAATCAGGTGTTTTAAGCAGAAGGCTTGAACATGCAGATGTCTTTATGAACTCCATGAGATCTAAAGTGTGTAGACAAATTGCAACATGTACAATGTGAAATTGCTTCTTTGAATGTTTTAACTGCCAAGAATTCCTGTATTTGAATCACAACACTGAATTTATTTACCGAGGTGATGAGATGGTCTCTTGGGTTTACTACTGTTCTATAGTGTGCTCTCCTGATCGCTAAGGAGAATGTAGTCTTCTCTGAGGCTTGCTAGTGATGAATAAGCAGCAAACTGTATGCTGTCCTCTTGTCAGCTGAATACCAAACTACCTACAGATCTTACTGTGTCAAGCGTACCCAGCGTGATGCTTCAAGTTCAGTGCGTTCACTTGGCTGTTCTCTTCAGTTGTTGACACATGGCTGGTTTTAGCCTGGTGCATTGGATTAAAAATTAAATAATTGTGTTGCCACAGATTTAGGAAGTGGAGGCTTTAAAAGACGTGTTTGGTAGCAATCTTGACTGGGTAGCTTTTTGAGAGAGAAGTTTAATCTCTCTTTGCCCTGAGGGTTGTCCAGCTTTCTTTAAAAGTGTTTTTAGAAAGGAAGACAACTCGGATACATGTCCAGGATGAGAGAATTCCTCTATTTAAGGAAGGCAGGAATACACAGGTTTATGCACTGTTATCCAGTCACTTTTTTTTTTTTTTTCCTCCAGAAGTGAGTTATAAATGTCTGCTTTAAACCTGTTATAGCTAAAATCTGCAAGCTGATGTGGAATCCCCGATGAGCTGATACAAACAGGATTACAGTAATTAAGTGTAGATGAGATGATTAAAACCAGTACTTTATGATCCACATCTGCAGTAGCTACATCTGTGAAAAAGTCCAAAAGGAAACTCGGACAACTTCTGGCAGTTGGTTGATTATAAAAACCATTAGGAGCACCATTCTGTGCTCCGGTGCAGCACAACTGTAGGATGTGTTTAGTTAACATTGATACCTGATGTGTCTCTGCTAACCTGTCCTCGGGGTCTGTAGGAAGCCTTGAATTAAAGCAGCTCTTCTAATTAGCTGTCTCAAGTTCTGTATTGAAGATTGCAACCCAAGAGTAAAGGTGTTTTTTATTAGGACGTTTAGGGATGTTTCTGGATGTAGTACTACAGAGTTTTGTTCCATAAAGGCTGGCTTAAGAAATGCAGTACCTTCCCCACCCTGGTTTGGAACAGCTTTGGTTCAGCGCTTTTATCAGGAATATGCAGTTTCTGCATTGTGGCCGTCTGGTAACTGCTAAAAAGTTACACGTGTTTAGTTACTGTGTGCTCCCATTGGTAATAAAAACTACAGGCAAGGACAACAGCAGTCTTAGGGTAGTGCGGTGAGAACAACGGCCGGCATTGGTGTCCCAAGAAGCAGATAATTGATGAAACAATTCTAAAGATTGTTTAAAGCATTAATTGCATGAAGAGAAGCAGCCCAACATTAAAACTGTCAAGATACTTAAGGGCCACAGAAACAGCTTTCTCCCTGTAGCTTAACAGAGAAGAGAAGAAAAGAAAAAAAACCCCCGACAAAAGAAAAGTCTGGCCAGTTTTCCTTGGGTGGCTACTGTGCAAGAGGGACAGTAAGAAGCGGATTTAAGGGATTACCTCTGGGCATAAGGGCGAGTCACGTATTCGTGCATCTTTAACAGTGTACTAGCCATAGCCTAAAATGACTTTGCACAACTCCCTCCGTGTAAATATCACTCTATAGTTTGTGTCTCAATAAATAGATCTAATTGAAATTTAGATATCACAAACTATATAATATTTAACAAAGAAGTTTTTAGCTTTTGTGTACCCTGTGAAGTGCCACAAATTTTGTGCATCTCAGAATGAATTTTAGGTCTCCGTACATGGAAAAATACTAAATTGCATTACATGCTCTTTTTGGGGGAAGAAAAAAACCCCGAAACCCCAATATATTTGAGTTCCAGTGATGCTTTACATTGGCAAGAAGCGATAGATAATATAAAGATTTTTTCATTATGTAAATGTATGTCGTCTTGTATATAGTTCAATTTTTCCTGTATTTAATTGTATTCATGTCTGTCTGTCCCATCTATGTTGGACTCTGCTGGTAGGCAAACAGTTCTTTTAACAGGTGGAAATAAAACTATCGATTTGATCAATCAGAAGCACTCGTTCTTTTAATTGCACCGTCTTAACTGATCTGGAGTGGGGGGCGGGAAATCCCAAATGCCCAAACCTTTCAGTTCTTTTGGCCGTTGTGCGTTGCATGGGGAAAAGGAGAGCGGTGCTGCCTGGGACAGGAGGGATGAGGGGGTGACGGTGCAGTCCTGCACCTGCGACTGGGCGAGCGGGGGGATGCAGAGGTGGGCTCGTGGGCGGGGGGGAGCCCGGGGGCCAGCGACAGAGAGGGCTCGCTTTAGAGGGTGGCGGGGTGTGGGGGTATCTCCCTGCTGTTAAATTGTTGACGAAGCTCGTGTTGCCTGTCGCACGCCTGTGTCGTGTAGGAAGCACCGTGCTGGGGAGAGGGTGAGGAGGAATGCTGAGGCATTGTGCCTATGACCGGGCACGTAGTGCTTTGAAAAACATCATAAAGCACGCTTATTTTATCTCTTCTCCAAATAGGTGCTGTTGCCGTGAAGTTCCTTTCTTTTCCCTCTTGCCTTTCTTGCTCATTTTTAATGAAGTTTCTCCGCATTAAGGAGGAGGGAAAGAAAGTTTCTCTTCAGGCAGGCCATTTTGGTATGTATGTATGAGCAACTTAAGCAGCATGTTCACCAGGATTGTTTCCCTATGCAAATGCACTACATCAGGGGTCTACTGGAAGTCTTGTTTATTCAATCGGTCTTAGAACAAGTGTTTTCTGAGGGCTCTGAACAGCTGCTGTGTGAGTGGATGTATTCTCTGGAATTATGCTGCTGCTAATAACACTCGTTATTAAGTGTGTATGTTTTCTGCTGATCATTGTTTGCAGCAGACCGATGCCTTTCTGCATCTTCTGGCTGCGTTGTTCTTCCCTACCCTCTCTGCCCTAGTTGTGGCTATGCTGGGAAACGGCTTTACTTTATGGAAGGAAGGGGGCTACCTACTGTTTTGCAGTGGTTCAAAATGAGCGTGCAAAGAGAACTCGCATTATCTGGGTACGGAATGTTACAGAAGTGGTTGCCTAGGCGAGTCCCGTGCTGAGGAAGCAGGAGACTGAAAGTCAGTTCCCAGCGTTCTGTGGTAGGGAGCGAACTCTGAGCCTTAGTCTTCTACGTCCCAGGTGACAACATAAGGCAATTTGCTCACATTTGTGAGAAAACCTCTTGAGTAACTACACAGGTAAATGAATTCATCAAACCTGATAAGGATCGTATTGGGGGAGGGGGTTCTGTGTTGAGCCTGGCACATAATAGGAAGCCTAAGTAAAAAAAAGGGGACGTTGACTTCAATTTTAGTATGTTTTCAGCTGGAAGGGACCTACAACGATCATGTAGTCCAACTGCCTGACCACTTCAGGGCTGACCAAAAGTGAAAGCATGTTGTGAAGGGCATTGTCCAGATGCCTCTTAAACACTGACAGGCTTGGGGCAGCGGCCACCTCTCCAGGAAGCCTGTTCCAGGGTTTGACCACCCTCTCGGTAAAGAAATGCTGCCTGATGTCCAGTCTAAACCTGCCCTCGTGCAGTTTTGAGCCGTTCCCAGGCGTCCTGTCCCTGCACCCCAGGGAGAAGAGCTCAGCACCTCCTTCTCCACGTCCGAAGCTGCAGAGAGCAAGGAGGTCGCCCCTCAGCCTCCTTTTCTCCAAACTAGACAGACTCGGTGTCCTCGGCCGCTCCTCACTGCACCTTCCTTCCAGCCCTTTCACCAGCTTTGTTGCTCTTTTCGGAACACATTCAAGGACCTTCACATCCTTCTTAAATTGTGGAGCCCACAACAGCACGCAGTGCTCGAGGTGAGGCCGCGCCAACGCCGAATACAGCGGGACAATCGCCTCTTTTGAGCGGCTGGTTATATATACGGTGTTTGATGCACCCCAGGATGGGGTTTGCCCTCTCGCCTGCCGGGGCACGCTGCTGTCGGCCAGCACCCCCAGATCCCTTTCTGCAGGGCTGCTCTCCGGCCACTCCTCTCCCCATTTATACTTGTGCCCCTCGGCGTTACTCCATCCTAGGTGCACAATCCAGCATTCCTGCTGGACTTGGTACATTTCATCCCATTAACCATAGCCCAGTGCTCCGATCTAGGTAGATCCCTCCGCAAGGCCTCTTGTCCCTCAAGAGGGTCAACAGCACCTCCCCGTTTGGTGTCATCACCAAACCTGCTAACGGTGCGTTCAACTCCCGCACCCGGGTCGTTGATAAATACATTTACCAGAACCGGCCCTAGGACTGAGCCCCGAGGAACACCGCTGGTGACCGGTCGCCAGCCAGATGTAGCCCCATTCGCTACAACCCTTTGTGCTCTGCCCTTCAGCCAGTTCTTCACCCAGCGCACCACGAACCTGCTCATCCCACAGCTGGACAACTGGTCCAGAAGGGCGCTGTGAGGGACGGTATCACAAGCCTTACTAAAATCCAGGAAACTACATCCGCTGCCTTCCCTTCCCTTCATCCACGAGGCGGGTGACCTTATCATAGAAGAATATCGAATTGGTTAAACAGGACCTTCCCTTTGTGAACCCGTGTTGACTGTGCCTGATGATTGCATTGTTCTTTAAAGGCCTTTCAATCGCCATCATTTTTCCAGGAACTGAGGTTAGACTAACAGGTCTGTAGTTCCCTGGGGCTTCCCTCGTGCCCTTTTTGAGTTTGGAATAATAACACTGGCTAGCTTCCAGTCAGCGGGGACCTCCCCAGACTCCCAAGACCTTTGGCAGGTGATCGAGGGGTCCTGCCGTAACATCCGCTAGCTCCTTCAGTACTCTGGGATGAATCCCATCAGGCGCCAGGGACTCGTGAACATTCGGGTGATACACCCGGTCCCTTACGGTGTCGGTGTCCACAAATAGGAAGTCACTGCTCCTGCACTCGTGGTCCTCCGACTCAGAGGACTGGGCAGCTGAATGTCTGTCAGTATTATTGAAGACTGAGACAAAGAAAAAGTATCCAATGCCTCGGCTTTGTCTTCATCTCTATTAGTCAGGTGGCCATCTTCAACAAGCATTGGTCTGATGTTTTCTTTAGCCCTCCTTTAGCCTTTGCAATCCAGTGCGACTTTTAAAATGAAAAAACGGGAGAAAATTGACGAGTGGCCTATTGCGTTGCTTAGAACTGTGCGTAAATATCTCTCTGGGCTTGAAGATTTGTGACTGAAGAAATACAGGCAGAAGGTTTACGAGGAAAAATATCAGTCAGGCTTCCTCTAACTCAAGGTTATGACTGGCAGTGCCATTCCATCCCACTGCATGGTCTCAGTGGGTCTCAATCTGAGAACAGGTTAATAGCCTGCTAATTAGTTTTGAGCTTTCTACTGACATAGGCTAAAAAAAAAAGGGGAGGGGGCAGCCAGGGGAGGGATTTTATTTTATGCTTTTAGATGATGTGTTTCCGTGGTCATTGGTGCTCTTGTCAGGTCTTGCCTGAAGTCCCTACAGCTCTTGTTTAGAGAAGACTAATTGCCTGGAAAGCCCCAACTCCAGAAATTTGGCATTTGGCATTGTTTCCTATTGTCTTTGAGGCCATAACGAGATGCCTACACCTTGACAGTGGCCCCTTACCATCCCTTTTCTGGGACAACGATGGTCATGGTCTACACAGAGTAGAGTAGACAAGGGCCTCCACCATCTGCAGGAATTTGCGCCTTTTCAGCTGATGTAATTATCCAGAACTGTGAGAAGAGAAGTGAGCTGAGTCTTCTAGATTGTTCGGGACCACAGAGGACTCAAGTAGTCCAGCGTCTTTGTCGCAAAAAGCAGTGGACGGTCCTGCGTATGCCTGTCCTTCCGTGTGTCCGCCGAGGTTTGCCTTGTCACAGCTCTGGGAGCATCTTTGGCCTGTTCCTTCCTGGCTGTGCCCTCTCTCTGAAGGGCTGTGTGCTGGTCTTTGCAGTGTAGGGCAAGGTCAGGATCGGGAGCAAGTGCATTTCTGCCTTGCCACCTTCTTTTGTTTCCCTGCAGTGGGACAGGCCTTCTAGTAAGACTCATCTTTGGATTACATTACTTCACTAGTTTTAAGGCTTGCCAGGGCTTCTGTGCTGTCAGACTTGTTAAAAACATTTGGAGGCAAGGAATTCTAGATGGTTTCAGACCCCTGGATGAACGAGCAGCTGTGTGTCAAGAGGTGATTTTTTTTTAAAAGATGAATTTGGAACTAAGATTTCTGTAGGATCTGTCGTTGGACATTGAGTTGTCTGTTAAGGACTTTGGTCTTTTGTGCAGTAAAATGCAAGTGGTCTTGCGGGCTTGTTTCCTAGCCTTTATAACCACTTTACTACTTCTGTTAAAGAAAATACTTTCCCTGCTAATTTGTAATGCTTTCTCTTTCGAAATTAGTTATCTGCCTTGTATGGGGGCCTCCTGCTACCTCTGCCCAGCTCCTCAGTGTATGTTGCACACACGATAATTTTACCATGAGCAAGCTTTAAGAGTTCAGTACCACACAAACACTGCCCCGAGAGTCCATCCGTTGCTTTCAGTTCAACGGAAATGGGATTCCTCAGTATTTTTCTAGTCCGCTAATAAATGAGCTTTTTCCGGTGTTTAGCTTGGGAGATGGGCAAGAACAACTGAGGCTTCAGGCCCATCTGTAGGTGTCCGAGGCTCAATGACCAACCGCTGGGACTTCTCCTCTAGCTTTGGACAGAAACTGGTGACTCAGGAACTGAGTGACCCCTTGGAGAGGGGGTGTATTGGAGAGAACAAGCATTACGCAGAGGTAATCTTCTCTCTTCTTTTCTTACAGGGTTGGAAGAACATCGTTCTCAGACCCTGAGAAATCTGGACTTTTTTTAGCAGCGTGCTACCTAAAGGAATATAAGGAGGTGATACCTGCAGCTTCCTTGCAATTAATTTTTTGATATTTGTACTTCTCTCTCTGTGGCTTTAGATCAAGAAACGTCATGAGCACAGTAAGTATTTTAGTACTTGATGCAAACCTGATTCTTAAAACCTGTTGTTTATGGTACTTCTGCAAATGTTGTTAAGAGTTTGTGGTAAACATGCTGGAACATAAGCATATAAAAACCTCATGTAACTTCATGTTCTGTGATACTTAAGATTTTTAATCTCTCTAGGTGCTAGCAGTAGTTCAGAAATGCTTACAGTATGAGCAGAAACCTGGTATAACTGTGAACTAGTCTTCTCATTTGCAAACCCTCACGATATGTTTTTGCTTTGTGACCCAGCTGGTAAGAGGTCTGGGGTGATGTCTTTTCCCTGATGCGATGCGTCCGCGTAGGGGTGACGCATGCCACCATTTGATGCATATGACAGCCTTTCTGTGGAGGGTTTTGTGTATCCCCGTGTGCTTTCGTCGGTGCTGCAAAGATGAGGGCCACATTAATTTTCCTCTTAAAGAAGGCGCTAAGGCTTTGTTGTCCCTTAGACTCAACGAAAGCGCCGTGGAGGAGCAGTTAATTCTAGGCAAGCTCGGAAACGAAACAGGTTGATGGCTTCAACCACAGGAACGACTTCAGAAGCAGAGCCAGCAGAACCTGCAGAAAGCGGTAAGCTTTCTTTTCAACTTGTTAAGAACACAAATTGCTTCTGGAGGGTTGGGGTCCCACTTAAGGTGTGGGTTTTTTCCCTGTTTGTAGGCCCTTTACTGGGGAGGAAGGGAAAGCTCTTCTTTTAAAATCATCTAGTATGGCACCTGTAAACAGCAAGCCTACTGAGAGCTGTGATGTGATACATTGAGCACTGGTGATAGATGAGTTGTGTGGGAAAGGTACTCAAGTGCAGGTCAAACATCTGCGTGTCTAGTCTGACGAGCTGCGAGTCACTGCAGCTGCCGCTGGAGACAGTGGCAAACTAAGTTTGGGAACTCCCAAGTTCTAAGAAGAAAGCGAGAAGTTTGTTGTGCCTTGTCCCTCAAGGGAGCGGCAGTACTTGGTCAGTCCTTTTTTGGAAGAAGTATCAGGGCTTCAAAGCCTCCTTGACCTCCTAAATGGATATTTAAATTGCCACCTGAAACCCTAGGAAAGAGAAAAAGTAATTGGTGGCCTCCAGAGAATTATATGGCTTTTCCAGTACTTGCTGTGCATTTGACTATGAAAGGTTGGAAGAGACATGAGACAGGAACATTTACAGCAAGGTACTGTACAATTATTATATCCTATATGATTTGTGTTTTATCCTGTGTGATAAACATTCTGCAGTGTTAGATGAATAATCTGTTGCTGTGTACCTCCTGCAAGCTGTTGTCATACAACAGAACTGTATGAGGAGCTCAGCCGCTGTTCTTCTTGCATTGCAACCTGCAGAAGGCAGCGTGGTAATGCCCCGTGTGGACTCCTGAGGGCAGAGCTTGAGTGAAATGTTGGATATGTTGCTGCAGAGGAGAGGGATAGGGCAAGGTTGAATCATACCGCAGCCTCTTCCACAGTGGCAGGCAATTTTATTCCTCTTCCATCTCTCATCTTGTCTCTAATGTTCTGTTTTTAAGCTGGTGAGGAAGTAGTAGATCTCACACGTGAATCTTCTGATCCTGTCGTCGTTGATCTAACTCACAATGATTCTGTTGTGGTAAGTAGTGAATAGCGCACTTCTCTAAATCTTGTGGTCGCATTAGGTATGTGTTGTGCTCCCTGATAGAATCTGACTTCAAGGATAAGTTTTAAGTTCGAAGTTGACTTGGCATGGCATGAAAGCCATGCGTTACAGGTCAACAGAGAAGCTGCTCTGGAGCTGGAGCTTAGCAAAGCCCTTCTTGGGCACCGCAATACCGCCCTGTTTTCCCGGACTGTTGTGAATGTGCATGGGTACTTTTCTTGAAGAATTGCTGGTTAAATGTCGATACAAAAAAAGTAACCAGTTTAAGCAGTCTAGAGGTGATCCTGTGCCTTTTCATTGCACAGACATGGTGATAAACGCCTTTCAAGTATGACATTCTCTAAGGATGTAGACCCCTCGTTCACTAAGTGTTAGTCTAAGGATCAGAGGATGTCTGGTATACTCGTCATGGCGCAGTCATGAATGTTGATGAAGAATCCTACGGATAAGTCCTAAGCTTGGGGAATCTGGAAGACCGAACGCTAAGGCATGGGAGAATTCTGTTGAAATGCGTATTTGACCTCTATTTGAAGATCTGTACAGTAAAAGGCAGCGGATGTCATGAATGCAGAAGTAAAACTTGATCCTTCCGAGGTTTGGGTTTGGGTCTGGGTCGTAGTTTACCAAGGCCTTAGATATTCAAAAAGTCGTCGTCTGGGCTTGTCTTCTGGGGTCTCGATAAGTAGCCCGGCTTAAAGGGTTAAAACACGGCTTTGCTTTGCCACTTTAGATAGAGTTCCCGATCAACCCCCAATGGGCCTGTGAATGCATCAACGTCTATGAGTATCACTTCCCGATAGTGGCAGAGTGATCTAAAATAGCTTGCTGCTCCAGAACCTGGGGAGAATACATACCAGCGATGGCTACTGTAACATAAGGAGATGCAATTTCAAGCTGAAGCTATGATAGGTGTATCAAAGATACAGGCGAATGACTTAAATAAAAAGCGAAGGAGGTAACAGTTAGTCTGTGACTTCACAAATACAAAGTGTTTAGCTGCAACGTCAGTTGAAGGTACTCCTGTCAGAGAGATGCCAAGCGCAACTGTAGCTGACCGTGGTACAAACTAGTTCTGGTTTTGGCTGGGATAGAGTTAATTGTCTTCCTGGTAGCTGGTATAGTGCTATGTTTTGGGTTCACTGTGAGAAGAATGCTGATAACACACTGATGTTTTCAGTTGTTGCCCCGCAGTGTTTAGACTAAGTCAGGGATTTTTCAGCTTCTGATGCCCAGCCAGCAAGAAGGCTGGAGGGGCACAAGAAGTTGGAAGTGGGCACAGCCAGGGCAGCTGACCCCAACTGGCCAAAGGGGTATTCCATACCATGGGATGTCATGCCCAGTATATAAACTGGGGGGGGCGGGGCTGGGAGGGATCGCTGCTCGGGAACTAACTGGTCATCGGTTGGTGGGTGGTGAGCAATTGCACTGTGCATCACCTGTATATTCTAATCCTTTTAGTATTGCTATTGTCATTTTATTAGCGTTATCGTTACTAGTTTCTTCCTTTCTGTTCTATTAAATTGATCTTATCCCACGAGTTTTACTTTTTTTTTTTTCCCCATTCTCTCCCCCGTCCCACTGGGTTGAGGGGGAGGGAGTGGGAGGCTGTGTGGTGCTTAGTTGCTGGCTGGGGTTAAACCACAAGTTTATTACTCCGAGAAGTCCTTGAAAAATCTGGGTTTTTTTACTGCTGTTTCTAAAGCTAGGGTAGTATTCGATCCAGTCCACAGTGTAGTTTATAACCTCAGTTCTGGGATGCCACTGCTGCCGTGCAAACCTGAAACAAGCAGCAGGAATAGCATGGAGGTATCTCCTGCTGGGATTGTTCCTGAGCCCTTTGCAAAGGAACGGCCTCAAACTTTGCAACGTCGTCCGCGTTGCCCCAGCTCTGGTTCCAGCAAAGACAATAGTGGGGTTGGGGTGGGGATTTTTTTCTCCAGCAGCTGTTAACCTAAGAGGAAGCGTTTATGGCTATCACACCTGAATTGGCCTGTTTGGGGGAGGGAGAGGGCAAGAATGTCCTCCAGCCTAAATCGGATTAGGGTGCTGAAACTGGGGAGCAGGGAGGAGGGTGTTCAGGTGGTTCGTAAGCTGCTTCCATTTCTATCCCTTTGCAGCAGCGTAAGCAGAACCAGAAGCAACCCCTTCCTTATTTTCAGAGCAGTAGCTAATTTACTACTACTTCTAACATTCCTCATCAAAATAAGAGAGCGATATCCTAGCCTTCTCAGCTTGTTTCGTTGTAATTGCTTAGCTTTGTCTGGTGTTTGTCTGTAACGCTAGAGGTGCACGCCAAAGTCTAATTGTATTTTCTTTTCTCTCCCTTCCCACATCTGTTGATGCAAGATTGTTGAAGGTAAGCTGACGTTTTACAGTTGATAATGGAATTGGCCTAAACTTAAATTTCATTTTTGTCTTTTCCAAAGGACCTGGGCAGCATGGATTGAAACTGCATTTACCAAAAGACAAAGCACAGTGCTAAAGTATCTATCTGGCTGGCCAGTGTCTCAGAGAACGGATCCAATCTGTGTTTGATGGTCACTGTCGGAGCTTGTAGAAAATATCTGAAATGGAATAGATCAAAGCTGCTCAAAATATGTTTGTTTTATTTTCCAAATACAGAATTTCTGTAAGCCCAAAGATGATGATAATTCTAATTAGCACTGGAATACCTGCTTTGAATAAGAAAATGTTGAAAGGCTTTTTTAGCCTCTATTGCAGTGAAGGAACTAAAGGGAAAGTCACAGACTGCTTATAATCATGCATTTCAAGGATAGTTCCAGGCCTATATGTTTTATAATATAACTAACTCACCAAATTTAACTTACAGAGAATCAACGCGAAAGGAGAGATCGCAGACTAAGAGGCCAGCCAAGGGTCCATATCTGTATACTGATTAGCGATGATGAAGATGAAACAAGAGACAATGATGTGTATGTAAAAGATAAAGTGTCTTTCTAAAATCTAATTCTTGATATACAGTAGAAACTGATTTATTCCAAGCTTTTGGGTTCTCTTTGGTTACTATGCAAAAACTTCAGACCTGAAATATAATTGCATTTCAAGAAGAGAACCCCCCAAAACCCCAAACACACTTTTGTTCTGTTCTTTGTGAAATCCTTATCTAATGTATCTTACAGTACGGCTCGAGATACACTGAAATGCTTGCAATACATAAAAGACACAGCCAAACAGCCTGACAATATGCTTCATATGCTTCATATAATCACACATTTTATAAGGAAGGAGTTCCTGGTATGAGTATGTTACTGGGCTGGGATGTTGCCCTAAATTAGAATAGGGGATGTTTTAATTTCTGAGAACCTCTTTCACTTCTAGAATGAACAGTTTCCAAAGGGCAGCTAGGTGCTTTTGTTACAAAACTCTTGTTAATGTCCTGTGGAAGATGAAGACTGCCGTGCGTATACTGCACAGGGCTATAGAGTGCTGTTATTTCTAATGACAGAGCAGGGTGACTGGCTGCATCCTCCCCTAATGAAAACCAAGATGCTGTTTCCTTTAGGTAAGGCAGACCCTAACTGCTTAATAAATGCAACAGCTCGAGAGAGGGAAGGGTACGCAGGGATCTTCAGATGAGGTGCATCACGGCTGGTCTGTGCAGTCGGATGATTACATGACGTTTTTTGTATTGGTAACCCTCAGTGTACGGTGAAATTAATGGATGCATGTTCTTTCTGGTTTTGTTCTCTCTACCGCAAGGCCGTCTGGTACCGTTAGCTGTCCGATTTGCATGGATGGCTACTCAGAGGTAAGGATCCACGTGTTGTCGTTGTTTCTTTTTTGTCGAAGGGAGAACGGGGCAGAGGGTGAGCTGTGAAACTGTTGGGTTATGTGGGAGGCTACAGACAGCTGGCTTGAAGTACAGACCTTGGTTTGCTGGTGAAACTAGCTTGTAACCCAAAGTCATTTCTTAGTGGTGTACCTAGAGGGCGAAACACTTTCCAAGCTGGCACTGGAGGATCTTTGGGTTCCTTATTATTCAAGTAGTCATGTGCCTTTTCCAGATACTCTTAAGTCCTATTAGCCTGGTGCCAGTAGGCCAGCAAAGCTGAATTCTTTACCCCGAACACGTGTTGTGGCTTCTTTTCTTCCAGATTGTGCAAAGCGGACGACTGATTGTGTCAACTAAATGCGGCCATGTCTTCTGCAGCCAGTGCCTCCGTGATTCCCTTAGGAACGCCAACTCTTGCCCAACCTGCAGGAAGAAACTCACTCACGGACAGTATCATCCCATTTATATATGAGTACTTCTCTTTCTCAGGACAGACTCAGCAGGATTTTGGGGGAAAATGTCATGTTTTCAGTGCTCTGAAGATTTAAAGAGCAGCAGGTTGTCCACACATCCAAATAAAACTGATTCTTTTTGGGTTTTGGAGAATAACTTGTACCTATATAGACAGCTTTTTTTATGGTCCAAGCTGCTTCTTGTTACGTCCCTGGTTGTAATGTTAAATTTGTGACTGTCTCTAAAGTAGACCAGCAGCCTATATCAGAAAGGAAGCAGCTAATGCATTTCCTTCTACTTTTTTAATGCTTAAATAAGAGGGGTCTGAATATTTTGTTATTTCTTACTCTTTAAATTATTCCCACTGTCGCATACAGGTATGGAAGAGTTACCTTTCAAAATACAGATGACCAATTTGCCATTTCATTACGCTTTTGTTTTTATCCTGTGAGAAGCTCATGACTACATTGCTTTCTGCCATACCATCTTTGCCCAAGTGGAATAAGTTGTAACGATGGATGGTTTTATCATAAATCCATATGAAATTGACAGCCAAGGTCATGCAATAAAAGAACCTGCTGTTAACCAGCAATCAGGTGTTTTAAGCAGAAGGCTTGAACATGCAGATGTCTTTATGAACTCCATGAGATCTAAAGTGTGTAGACAAATTGCAACATGTACAATGTGAAATTGCTTCTTTGAATGTTTTAACTGCCAAGAATTCCTGTATTTGAATGACAACACTGAATTTATTTACCGAGGTGATGAGATGGTCTCTTGGGTTTACTACTGTTCTATAGTGTGCTCTCCTGATCGCTAAGGAGAATGTAGTCTTCTCTGAGGCTTGCTAGTGATGAATAAGCAGCAAACTGTATGCTGTCCTCTTGTCAGCTGAATACCAAACTACCTACAGATCTTACTGTGTCAAGCGTACCCAGCGTGATGCTTCAAGTTCAGTGCGTTCACTTGGCTGTTCTCTTCAGTTGTTGACACATGGCTGGTTTTAGCCTGGTGCATTGGATTAAAAATTAAATAATTGTGTTGCCACAGATTTAGGAAGTGGAGGCTTTAAAAGACGTGTTTGGTAGCAATCTTGACTGGGTAGCTTTTTGAGAGAGAAGTTTAATCTCTCTTTGCCCTGAGGGTTGTCCAGCTTTCTTTAAAAGTGTTTTTAGAAAGGAAGACAACTCGGATACATGTCCAGGATGAGAGAATTCCTCTATTTAAGGAAGGCAGGAATACACAGGTTTATGCACTGTTATCCAGTCACTTTTTTTTTTTTTTTCCTCCAGAAGTGAGTTATAAATGTCTGCTTTAAACCTGTTATAGCTAAAATCTGCAAGCTGATGTGGAATCCCCGATGAGCTGATACAAACAGGATTACAGTAATTAAGTGTAGATGAGATGATTAAAACCAGTACTTTATGATCCACATCTGCAGTAGCTACATCTGTGAAAAAGTCCAAAAGGAAACTCGGACAACTTCTGGCAGTTGGTTGATTGTAAAAACCATTAGGAGCACCATTCTGTGCTCCGGTGCAGCACAACTGTAGGATGTGTTTAGTTAACATTGATACCTGATGTGTCTCTGCTAACCTGTCCTCGGGGTCTGTAGGAAGCCTTGAATTAAAGCAGCTCTTCTAATTAGCTGTCTCAAGTTCTGTATTGAAGATTGCAACCCAAGAGTAAAGGTGTTTTTTATTAGGACGTTTAGGGATGTTTCTGGATGTAGTACTACAGAGTTTTGTTCCATAAAGGCTGGCTTAAGAAATGCAGTACCTTCCCCACCCTGGTTTGGAACAGCTTTGGTTCAGCGCTTTTATCAGGAATATGCAGTTTCTGCATTGTGGCCGTCTGGTAACTGCTAGAAAGTTACACGTGTTTAGTTACTGTGTGCTCCCATTGGTAATAAAAACTACAGGCAAGGACAACAGCAGTCTTAGGGTAGTGCGGTGAGAACAACGGCCGGCATTGGTGTCCCAAGAAGCAGATAATTGATGAAACAATTCTAAAGATTGTTTAAAGCATTAATTGCATGAAGAGAAGCAGCCCAACATTAAAACTGTCAAGATACTTAAGGGCCACAGAAACAGCTTTCTCCCTGTAGCTTAACAGAGAAGAGAAGAAAAGAAAAAAAACCCCCGACAAAAGAAAAGTCTGGCCAGTTTTCCTTGGGTGGCTACTGTGCAAGAGGGACAGTAAGAAGCGGATTTAAGGGATTACCTCTGGGCATAAGGGCGAGTCGCGTATTCGTGCATCTTTAACAGTGTACTAGCCATAGCCTAAAATGACTTTGCACAACTCCCTCCGTGTAAATATCACTCTATAGTTTGTGTCTCAATAAATAGATCTAATTGAAATTTAGATATCACAAACTATATAATATTTAACAAAGAAGTTTTTAGCTTTTGTGTACCCTGTGAAGTGCCACAAATTTTGTGCATCTCAGAATGAATTTTAGGTCTCCGTACATGGAAAAATACTAAATTGCATTACATGCTCTTTTTGGGGGAAGAAAAAAACCCCGAAACCCCAATATATTTGAGTTCCAGTGATGCTTTACATTGGCAAGAAGCGATAGATAATATAAAGATTTTTTCATTATGTAAATGTATGTCGTCTTGTATATAGTTCAATTTTTCCTGTATTTAATTGTATTCATGTCTGTCTGTCCCATCTATGTTGGACTCTGCTGGTAGGCAAACAGTTCTTTTAACAGGTGGAAATAAAACTATCGATTTGATCAATCAGAAGCACTCGTTCTTTTAATTGCACCGTCTTAACTGATCTGGAGTGGGGGGCGGGAAATCCCAAATGCCCAAACCTTTTAGTTCTTTTGGCCGTTGTGCGTTGCATGGGGAAAAGGAGAGCGGTGCTGCCTGGGACAGGAGGGATGAGGGGGTGACGGTGCAGTCCTGCACCTGCGACTGGGCGAGCGGGGGGATGCAGAGGTGGGCTCGTGGGCGGGGGGGAGCCCGGGGGCCAGCGACAGAGAGGGCTCGCTTTAGAGGGTGGCGGGGTGTGGGGGTATCTCCCTGCTGTTAAATTGTTGACGAAGCTCGTGTTGCCTGTCGCACGCCTGTGTCGTGTAGGAAGCACCGTGCTGGGGAGAGGGTGAGGAGGAATGCTGAGGCATTGTGCCTATGACCGGGCACGTAGTGCTTTGAAAAACATCATAAAGCACGCTTATTTTATCTCTTCTCCAAATAGGTGCTGTTGCCGTGAAGTTCCTTTCTTTTCCCTCTTGCCTTTCTTGCTCATTTTTAATGAAGTTTCTCCGCATTAAGGAGGAGGGAAAGAAAGTTTCTCTTCAGGCAGGCCATTTTGGTATGTATGTATGAGCAACTTAAGCAGCATGGTCACCAGGATTGTTTCCCTATGCAAATGCACTACATCAGGGGTCTACTGGAAGTCTTGTTTATTCAATCGGTCTTAGAACAAGTGTTTTCTGAGGGCTCTGAACAGCTGCTGTGTGAGTGGATGTATTCTCTGGAATTATGCTGCTGCTAATAACACTCGTTATTAAGTGTGTATGTTTTCTGCTGATCATTGTTTGCAGCAGACCGATGCCTTTCTGCATCTTCTGGCTGCGTTGTTCTTCCCTACCCTCTCTGCCCTAGTTGTGGCTATGCTGGGAAACGGCTTTACTTTATGGAAGGAAGGGGGCTACCTACTGTTTTGCAGTGGTTCAAAATGAGCGTGCAAAGAGAACTCGCATTATCTGGGTACGGAATGTTACAGAAGTGGTTGCCTAGGCGAGTCCCGTGCTGAGGAAGCAGGAGACTGAAAGTCAGTTCCCAGCGTTCTGTGGTAGGGAGCGAACTCTGAGCCTTAGTCTTCTACGTCCCAGGTGACAACATAAGGCAATTTGCTCACATTTGTGAGAAAACCTCTTGAGTAACTACACAGGTAAATGAATTCATCAAACCTGATAAGGATCGTATTGGGGGAGGGGGTTCTGTGTTGAGCCTGGCACATAATAGGAAGCCTAAGTAAAAAAAAGGGGACGTTGACTTCAATTTTAGTATGTTTTCAGCTGGAAGGGACCTACAACGATCATGTAGTCCAACTGCCTGACCACTTCAGGGCTGACCAAAAGTGAAAGCATGTTGTGAAGGGCATTGTCCAGATGCCTCTTAAACACTGACAGGCTTGGGGCAGCGGCCACCTCTCCAGGAAGCCTGTTCCAGGGTTTGACCACCCTCTCGGTAAAGAAATGCTGCCTGATGTCCAGTCTAAACCTGCCCTCGTGCAGTTTTGAGCCGTTCCCAGGCGTCCTGTCCCTGCATCCCAGGGAGAAGAGCTCAGCACCTCCTTCTCCACGTCCGAAGCTGCAGAGAGCAAGGAGGTCGCCCCTCAGCCTCCTTTTCTCCAAACTAGACAGACTCGGTGTCCTCGGCCGCTCCTCACTGCACCTTCCTTCCAGCCCTTTCACCAGCTTTGTTGCTCTTTTCGGAACACATTCAAGGACCTTCACATCCTTCTTAAATTGTGGAGCCCACAACAGCACGCAGTGCTCGAGGTGAGGCCGCGCCAACGCCGAATACAGCGGGACAATCGCCTCTTTTGAGCGGCTGGTTATATATACGGTGTTTGATGCACCCCAGGATGGGGTTTGCCCTCTCGCCTGCCGGGGCACGCTGCTGTCGGCCAGCACCCCCAGATCCCTTTCTGCAGGGCTGCTCTCCGGCCACTCCTCTCCCCATTTATACTTGTGCCCCTCGGCGTTACTCCATCCTAGGTGCACAATCCAGCATTCCTGCTGGACTTGGTACATTTCATCCCATTAACCATAGCCCAGTGCTCCGATCTAGGTAGATCCCTCCGCAAGGCCTCTTGTCCCTCAAGAGGGTCAACAGCACCTCCCCGTTTGGTGTCATCACCAAACCTGCTAACGGTGCGTTCAACTCCCGCACCCGGGTCGTTGATAAATACATTTACCAGAACCGGCCCTAGGACTGAGCCCCGAGGAACACCGCTGGTGACCGGTCGCCAGCCAGATGTAGCCCCATTCGCTACAACCCTTTGTGCTCTGCCCTTCAGCCAGTTCTTCACCCAGCGCACCACGAACCTGCTCATCCCACAGCTGGACAACTGGTCCAGAAGGGCGCTGTGAGGGACGGTATCACAAGCCTTACTAAAATCCAGGAAACTACATCCGCTGCCTTCCCTTCCCTTCATCCACGAGGCGGGTGACCTTATCATAGAAGAATATCGAATTGGTTAAACAGGACCTTCCCTTTGTGAACCCGTGTTGACTGTGCCTGATGATTGCATTGTTCTTTAAAGGCCTTTCAATCGCCATCATTTTTCCAGGAACTGAGGTTAGACTAACAGGTCTGTAGTTCCCTGGGGCTTCCCTCGTGCCCTTTTTGAGTTTGGAATAATAACACTGGCTAGCTTCCAGTCAGCGGGGACCTCCCCAGACTCCCAAGACCTTTGGCAGGTGATCGAGGGGTCCTGCCGTAACATCCGCTAGCTCCTTCAGTACTCTGGGATGAATCCCATCAGGCGCCAGGGACTCGTGAACATTCGGGTGATACACCCGGTCCCTTACGGTGTCGGTGTCCACAAATAGGAAGTCACTGCTCCTGCACTCGTGGTCCTCCGACTCAGAGGACTGGGCAGCTGAATGTCTGTCAGTATTATTGAAGACTGAGACAAAGAAAAAGTATCCAATGCCTCGGCTTTGTCTTCATCTCTATTAGTCAGGTGGCCATCTTCAACAAGCATTGGTCTGATGTTTTCTTTAGCCCTCCTTTAGCCTTTGCAATCCAGTGCGACTTTTAAAATGAAAAAACGGGAGAAAATTGACGAGTGGCCTATTGCGTTGCTTAGAACTGTGCGTAAATATCTCTCTGGGCTTGAAGATTTGTGACTGAAGAAATACAGGCAGAAGGTTTACGAGGAAAAATATCAGTCAGGCTTCCTCTAACTCAAGGTTATGACTGGCAGTGCCATTCCATCCCACTGCATGGTCTCAGTGGGTCTCAATCTGAGAACAGGTTAATAGCCTGCTAATTAGTTTTGAGCTTTCTACTGACATAGGCTAAAAAAAAAAGGGGAGGGGGCAGCCAGGGGAGGGATTTTATTTTATGCTTTTAGATGATGTGTTTCCGTGGTCATTGGTGCTCTTGTCAGGTCTTGCCTGAAGTCCCTACAGCTCTTGTTTAGAGAAGACTAATTGCCTGGAAAGCCCCAACTCCAGAAATTTGGCATTTGGCATTGTTTCCTATTGTCTTTGAGGCCATAACGAGATGCCTACACCTTGACAGTGGCCCCTTACCATCCCTTTTCTGGGACAACGATGGTCATGGTCTACACAGAGTAGAGTAGACAAGGGCCTCCACCATCTGCAGGAATTTGCGCCTTTTCAGCTGATGTAATTATCCAGAACTGTGAGAAGAGAAGTGAGCTGAGTCTTCTAGATTGTTCGGGACCACAGAGGACTCAAGTAGTCCAGCGTCTTTGTCGCAAAAAGCAGTGGACGGTCCTGCGTATGCCTGTCCTTCCGTGTGTCCGCCGAGGTTTGCCTTGTCACAGCTCTGGGAGCATCTTTGGCCTGTTCCTTCCTGGCTGTGCCCTCTCTCTGAAGGGCTGTGTGCTGGTCTTTGCAGTGTAGGGCAAGGTCAGGATCGGGAGCAAGTGCATTTCTGCCTTGCCACCTTCTTTTGTTTCCCTGCAGTGGGACAGGCCTTCTAGTAAGACTCATCTTTGGATTACATTACTTCACTAGTTTTAAGGCTTGCCAGGGCTTCTGTGCTGTCAGACTTGTTAAAAACATTTGGAGGCAAGGAATTCTAGATGGTTTCAGACCCCTGGATGAACGAGCAGCTGTGTGTCAAGAGGTGATTTTTTTTTTAAAGATGAATTTGGAACTAAGATTTCTGTAGGATCTGTCGTTGGACATTGAGTTGTCTGTTAAGGACTTTGGTCTTTTGTGCAGTAAAATGCAAGTGGTCTTGCGGGCTTGTTTCCTAGCCTTTATAACCACTTTACTACTTCTGTTAAAGAAAATACTTTCCCTGCTAATTTGTAATGCTTTCTCTTTCGAAATTAGTTATCTGCCTTGTATGGGGGCCTCCTGCTACCTCTGCCCAGCTCCTCAGTGTATGTTGCACACACGATAATTTTACCATGAGCAAGCTTTAAGAGTTCAGTACCACACAAACACTGCCCCGAGAGTCCATCCGTTGCTTTCAGTTCAACGGAAATGGGATTCCTCAGTATTTTTCTAGTCCGCTAATAAATGAGCTTTTTCCGGTGTTTAGCTTGGGAGATGGGCAAGAACAACTGAGGCTTCAGGCCCATCTGTAGGTGTCCGAGGCTCAATGACCAACCGCTGGGACTTCTCCTCTAGCTTTGGACAGAAACTGGTGACTCAGGAACTGAGTGACCCCTTGGAGAGGGGGTGTATTGGAGAGAACAAGCATTACGCAGAGGTAATCTTCTCTCTTCTTTTCTTACAGGGTTGGAAGAACATCGTTCTCAGACCCTGAGAAATCTGGACTTTTTTTAGCAGCGTGCTACCTAAAGGAATATAAGGAGGTGATACCTGCAGCTTCCTTGCAATTAATTTTTTGATATTTGTACTTCTCTCTCTGTGGCTTTAGATCAAGAAACGTCATGAGCACAGTAAGTATTTTACTACTTGATGCAAACCTGATTCTTAAAACCTGTTGTTTATGGTACTTCTGCAAATGTTGTTAAGAGTTTGTGGTAAACATGCTGGAACATAAGCATATAAAAACCTCATGTAACTTCATGTTCTGTGATACTTAAGATTTTTAATCTCTCTAGGTGCTAGCAGTAGTTCAGAAATGCTTACAGTATGAGCAGAAACCTGGTATAACTGTGAACTAGTCTTCTCATTTGCAAACCCTCACGATATGTTTTTGCTTTGTGACCCAGCTGGTAAGAGGTCTGGGGTGATGTCTTTTCCCTGATGCGATGCGTCCGCGTAGGGGTGACGCATGCCACCATTTGATGCATATGACAGCCTTTCTGTGGAGGGTTTTGTGTATCCCCGTGTGCTTTCGTCGGTGCTGCAAAGATGAGGGCCACATTAATTTTCCTCTTAAAGAAGGCGCTAAGGCTTTGTTGTCCCTTAGACTCAACGAAAGCGCCGTGGAGGAGCAGTTAATTCTAGGCAAGCTCGGAAACGAAACAGGTTGATGGCTTCAACCACAGGAACGACTTCAGAAGCAGAGCCAGCAGAACCTGCAGAAAGCGGTAAGCTTTCTTTTCAACTTGTTAAGAACACAAATTGCTTCTGGAGGGTTGGGGTCCCACTTAAGGTGTGGGTTTTTTCCCTGTTTGTAGGCCCTTTACTGGGGAGGAAGGGAAAGCTCTTCTTTTAAAATCATCTAGTATGGCACCTGTAAACAGCAAGCCTACTGAGAGCTGTGATGTGATACATTGAGCACTGGTGATAGATGAGTTGTGTGGGAAAGGTACTCAAGTGCAGGTCAAACATCTGCGTGTCTAGTCTGACGAGCTGCGAGTCACTGCAGCTGCCGCTGGAGACAGTGGCAAACTAAGTTTGGGAACTCCCAAGTTCTAAGAAGAAAGCGAGAAGTTTGTTGTGCCTTGTCCCTCAAGGGAGCGGCAGTACTTGGTCAGTCCTTTTTTGGAAGAAGTATCAGGGCTTCAAAGCCTCCTTGACCTCCTAAATGGATATTTAAATTGCCACCTGAAACCCTAGGAAAGAGAAAAAGTAATTGGTGGCCTCCAGAGAATTATATGGCTTTTCCAGTACTTGCTGTGCATTTGACTATGAAAGGTTGGAAGAGACATGAGACAGGAACATTTACAGCAAGGTACTGTACAATTATTATATCCTATATGATTTGTGTTTTATCCTGTGTGATAAACATTCTGCAGTGTTAGATGAATAATCTGTTGCTGTGTACCTCCTGCAAGCTGTTGTCATACAACAGAACTGTATGAGGAGCTCAGCCGCTGTTCTTCTTGCATTGCAACCTGCAGAAGGCAGCGTGGTAATGCCCCGTGTGGACTCCTGAGGGCAGAGCTTGAGTGAAATGTTGGATATGTTGCTGCAGAGGAGAGGGATAGGGCAAGGTTGAATCATACCGCAGCCTCTTCCACAGTGGCAGGCAATTTTATTCCTCTTCCATCTCTCATCTTGTCTCTAATGTTCTGTTTTTAAGCTGGTGAGGAAGTAGTAGATCTCACACGTGAATCTTCTGATCCTGTAGTCGTTGATCTAACTCACAATGATTCTGTTGTGGTAAGTAGTGAATAGCGCACTTCTCTAAATCTTGTGGTCGCATTAGGTATGTGTTGTGCTCCCTGATAGAATCTGACTTCAAGGATAAGTTTTAAGTTCGAAGTTGACTTGGCATGGCATGAAAGCCATGCGTTACAGGTCAACAGAGAAGCTGCTCTGGAGCTGGAGCTTAGCAAAGCCCTTCTTGGGCACCGCAATACCGCCCTGTTTTCCCGGACTGTTGTGAATGTGCATGGGTACTTTTCTTGAAGAATTGCTGGTTAAATGTCGATACAAAAAATGTAACCAGTTTAAGCAGTCTAGAGGTGATCCTGTGCCTTTTCATTGCACAGACATGGTGATAAACGCCTTTCAAGTATGACATTCTCTAAGGATGTAGACCCCTCGTTCACTAAGTGTTAGTCTAAGGATCAGAGGATGTCTGGTATACTCGTCATGGCGCAGTCATGAATGTTGATGAAGAATCCTACGGATAAGTCCTAAGCTTGAGGAATCTGGAAGACCGAACGCTAAGGCATGGGAGAATTCTGTTGAAATGCCTATTTGACCTCTATTTGAAGATCTGTACAGTAAAAGGCAGCGGATGTCATGAATGCAGAAGTAAAACTTAATCCTTCCGAGGTTTGGGTTTGGGTCTGGGTCGTAGTTTACCAAGGCCTTAGATATTCAAAAAGTCGTCGTCTGGGCTTGTCTTCTGGCGTCTCGATAAGTAGCCCGGCTTAAAGGGTTAAAACACGGCTTTGCTTTGCCACTTTAGATAGAGTTCCCGATCAACCCCCAATGGGCCTGTGAATGCATCAACGTCTATGAGTATCACTTCCCGATAGTGGCAGAGTGATCTAAAATAGCTTGCTGCTCCAGAACCTGGGGAGAATACATACCAGCGATGGCTACTGTAACATAAGGAGATGCAATTTCAAGCTGAAGCTATGATAGGTGTATCAAAGATACAGGCGAATGACTTAAATAAAAAGCGAAGGAGGTAACAGTTAGTCTGTGACTTCACAAATACAAAGTGTTTAGCTGCAACGTCAGTTGAAGGTACTCCTGTCAGAGAGATGCCAAGCGCAACTGTAGCTGACCGTGGTACAAACTAGTTCTGGTTTTGGCTGGGATAGAGTTAATTGTCTTCCTGGTAGCTGGTATAGTGCTATGTTTTGGGTTCACTGTGAGAAGAATGCTGATAACACACTGATGTTTTCAGTTGTTGCCCCGCAGTGTTTAGACTAAGTCAGGGATTTTTCAGCTTCTGATGCCCAGCCAGCAAGAAGGCTGGAGGGGCACAAGAAGCTGGGAGGGGACACAGCCAGGGCAGCTGACCCCAACTGGCCAAAGGGGTATTCCATACCATGGGATGTCATGCCCAGTATATAAACTGGGGGGGGCGGGGCTGGGAGGGATCGCTGCTCGGGAACTAACTGGTCATCGGTTGGTGGGTGGTGAGCAATTGCACTGTGCATCACCTGTATATTCTAATCCTTTTAGTATTGCTATTGTCATTTTATTAGCGTTATCGTTACTAGTTTCTTCCTTTCTGTTCTATTAAATTGATCTTATCCCACGAGTTTTACTTTTTTTTTTTCCCCATTCTCTCCCCCGTCCCACTGGGTTGAGGGGGAGTGAGTGGGAGGCTGTGTGGTGCTTAGTTGCTGGCTGGGGTTAAACCACAAGTTTATTACTCCGAGAAGTCCTTGAAAAATCTGGGTTTTTTTACTGCTGTTTCTAAAGCTAGGGTAGTATTCGATCCAGTCCACAGTGTAGTTTATAACCTCAGTTCTGGGATGCCACTGCTGCCGTGCAAACCTGAAACAAGCAGCAGGAATAGCATGGAGGTATCTCCTGCTGGGATTGTTCCTGAGCCCTTTGCAAAGGAACGGCCTCAAACTTTGCAACGTCGTCCGCGTTGCCCCAGCTCTGGTTCCAGCAAAGACAATAGTGGGGTTGGGGTGGGGATTTTTTTCTCCAGCAGCTGTTAACCTAAGAGGAAGCGTTTATGGCTATCACACCTGAATTGGCCTGTTTGGGGGAGGGAGAGGGCAAGAATGTCCTCCAGCCTAAATCGGATTAGGGTGCTGAAACTGGGGAGCAGGGAGGAGGGTGTTCAGGTGGTTCGTAAGCTGCTTCCATTTCTATCCCTTTGCAGCAGCGTAAGCAGAACCAGAAGCAACCCCTTCCTTATTTTCAGAGCAGTAGCTAATTTACTACTACTTCTAACATTCCTCATCAAAATAAGAGAGCGATATCCTAGCCTTCTCAGCTTGTTTCGTTGTAATTGCTTAGCTTTGTCTGGTGTTTGTCTGTAACGCTAGAGGTGCACGCCAAAGTCTAATTGTATTTTCTTTTCTCTCCCTTCCCACATCTGTTGATGCAAGATTGTTGAAGGTAAGCTGACGTTTTACAGTTGATAATGGAATTGGCCTAAACTTAAATTTCATTTTTGTCTTTTCCAAAGGACCTGGGCAGCATGGATTGAAACTGCATTTACCAAAAGACAAAGCACAGTGCTAAAGTATCTATCTGGCTGGCCAGTGTCTCAGAGAACGGATCCAATCTGTGTTTGATGGTCACTGTCGGAGCTTGTAGAAAATATCTGAAATGGAATAGATCAAAGCTGCTCAAAATATGTTTGTTTTATTTTCCAAATACAGAATTTCTGTAAGCCCAAAGATGATGATAATTCTAATTAGCACTGGAATACCTGCTTTGAATAAGAAAATGTTGAAAGGTTTTTTTAGCCTCTATTGCAGTGAAGGAACTAAAGGGAAAGTCACAGACTGCTTATAATCATGCATTTCAAGGATAGTTCCAGGCCTATATGTTTTATAATATAACTAACTCACCAAATTTAACTTACAGAGAATCAACGCGAAAGGAGAGATCGCAGACTAAGAGGCCAGCCAAGGGTCCATATCTGTATACTGATTAGCGATGATGAAGATGAAACAAGAGACAATGATGTGTATGTAAAAGATAAAGTGTCTTTCTAAAATCTAATTCTTGATATACAGTAGAAACTGATTTATTCCAAGCTTTTGGGTTCTCTTTGGTTACTATGCAAAAACTTCAGACCTGAAATATAATTGCATTTCAAGAAGAGAACCCCCCAAAACCCCAAACACACTTTTGTTCTGTTCTTTGTGAAATCCTTATCTAATGTATCTTACAGTACGGCTCGAGATACACTGAAATGCTTGCAATACATAAAAGACACAGCCAAACAGCCTGACAATATGCTTCATATGCTTCATATAATCACACATTTTATAAGGAAGGAGTTCCTGGTATGAGTATGTTACTGGGCTGGGATGTTGCCCTAAATTAGAATAGGGGATGTTTTAATTTCTGAGAACCTCTTTCACTTCTAGAATGAACAGTTTCCAAAGGGCAGCTAGGTGCTTTTGTTACAAAACTCTTGTTAATGTCCTGTGGAAGATGAAGACTGCCGTGCATATACTGCACAGGGCTATAGAGTGCTGTTATTTCTAATGACAGAGCAGGGTGACTGGCTGCATCCTCCCCTAATGAAAACCAAGATGCTGTTTCCTTTAGGTAAGGCAGACCCTAACTGCTTAATAAATGCAACAGCTCGAGAGAGGGAAGGGTACGCAGGGATCTTCAGATGAGGTGCATCACGGCTGGTCTGTGCAGTCGGATGATTACATGACGTTTTTTGTATTGGTAACCCTCAGTGTACGGTGAAATTAATGGATGCATGTTCTTTCTGGTTTTGTTCTCTCTACCGCAAGGCCGTCTGGTACCGTTAGCTGTCCGATTTGCATGGATGGCTACTCAGAGGTAAGGATCCACGTGTTGTCGTTGTTTCTTTTTTGTCGAAGGGAGAACGGGGCAGAGGGTGAGCTGTGAAACTGTTGGGTTATGTGGGAGGCTACAGACAGCTGGCTTGAAGTACAGACCTTGGTTTGCTGGTGAAACTAGCTTGTAACCCAAAGTCATTTCTTAGTGGTGTACCTAGAGGGCGAAACACTTTCCAAGCTGGCACTGGAGGATCTTTGGGTTCCTTATTATTCAAGTAGTCATGTGCCTTTTCCAGATACTCTTAAGTCCTATTAGCCTGGTGCCAGTAGGCCAGCAAAGCTGAATTCTTTACCCCGAACACGTGTTGTGGCTTCTTTTCTTCCAGATTGTGCAAAGCGGACGACTGATTGTGTCAACTAAATGCGGCCATGTCTTCTGCAGCCAGTGCCTCCGTGATTCCCTTAGGAACGCCAACTCTTGCCCAACCTGCAGGAAGAAACTCACTCACGGACAGTATCATCCCATTTATATATGAGTACTTCTCTTTCTCAGGACAGACTCAGCAGGATTTTGGGGGAAAATGTCATGTTTTCAGTGCTCTGAAGATTTAAAGAGCAGCAGGTTGTCCACACATCCAAATAAAACTGATTCTTTTTGGGTTTTGGAGAATAACTTGTACCTATATAGACAGCTTTTTTTATGGTCCAAGCTGCTTCTTGTTACGTCCCTGGTTGTAATGTTAAATTTGTGACTGTCTCTAAAGTAGACCGGCAGCCTATATCAGAAAGGAAGCAGCTAATGCATTTCCTTCTACTTTTTTAATGCTTAAATAAGAGGGGTCTGAATATTTTGTTATTTCTTACTCTTTAAATTATTCCCACTGTCGCATACAGGTATGGAAGAGTTACCTTTCAAAATACAGATGACCAATTTGCCATTTCATTACGCTTTTGTTTTTATCCTGTGAGAAGCTCATGACTACATTGCTTTCTGCCATACCATCTTTGCCCAAGTGGAATAAGTTGTAACGATGGATGGTTTTATCATAAATCCATATGAAATTGACAGCCAAGGTCATGCAATAAAAGAACCTGCTGTTAACCAGCAATCAGGTGTTTTAAGCAGAAGGCTGTGCAGACACATATAGTGTTTTGATGGGTGAGTCCTTGCTGCTTCATTTATACCCTTGCTCTGCTTCTGCTGAAATACCAGATCCATCAGAACTACCGTCTGATCTGCAGTCAGATTTGATGCTTTGGTGGGACAAAGCAGGCAGCAATTGCAGAAAGCTGTTCTCACTTGGGGTCTTACTCTAGATCACATTTTTTGAGAGGAGAAGGGATAAATATGAAATATGAGCCAGACACCAAAGTTTGTAAAGCTGAAGTCCAGGACTAGGGAAGCACAGTCCTGGGCTAGGAAGCAAGGTAAGAAGCATGTTCCACAGGTTAGGTGGAACACGTAATCTGGGGGATGCTCGCAGTGTCTCAGTGTCTGGACTGAAGGGTGAGATGAGTGGGGCGATGGTCCTGAGGGCTGGAGTGGAGACTGATGCTATGGAGTGGGGACCAGCACTCGAGCATCATGAGCCAGAAATTGGAACTACAGAGGAAAGTGCAGAGATGTGGCTGCAGCCCAGTTGTGTGTGAATCGCCAGGCAGCAAAGGGGAATCGCCAAAGATAAGTGTTGGTGCATGTCAGAAGGATCAGCTTAGGAGGGCCATAGCTGCTGCACGGAGCCATTGCGTTCTGGTTGCGGAGCTTAAACCTTGATTTGCCTGGGTTGGGTCTTACAGGGTGGTGACAGAGCTCTGGGGTGATGCTTACAGGTGATGCAAAGCTATCTACGAAGCTTTTGTTAACTGTAGAAACATATGTCCTTGCATTGTGTCTGATCTACACTTGGTGGCAGCGAGTACTAATTTCATATGTTCTGTTTAAATCTATTTTATTCTCTAGTTCAAGAGCATGCGATAAGCCTCTGGGCTTGTGAGGATGTTTTAACCTCCAAATATTTTATGTCTTTTTATCTCTCTTTTGCCTGATGATGTGAAACCCAGCTTGGCTGTTTGTAGGGTGCTCTGTTTCATCTGAAGACCAAATTAATAATATTTCCTACAGCTGACTTAGGGCCTGCTAACAGTGAGATGCTTTAGAGCTGCTTCATACTCTTTCTGACATCCTAAGTCCTCCTACAATTTCTCTTTGAGGGTTCTGGGAAGGTAAGAGGAACAGGAATATCTGGTGTGATGGGTTGACCCTGGCTCAACACCAGGTGCCCACCAAAGCCGTTCTATCACTCCCCCATTCTCAGCTGGACAGGGGAGAGAAAATATAACAAAAGGCTCGCGGGTCGAGATAAGGACAGGTGAGATCATTCACTATTACTGTCACGGGCAAAACAGACTCAATTTGCAAAATTAACTCAATTTATTACAAATCAACCAGAGCAAGGTAATGAGAAGTAAAATGACATCTCAGAACACCTTCCCACCACCCCTCCCTTCTTCCCGGGCACAACTACCCTCCCAGATTTCACCACCAAGCCCCCGCAGCGGCACAGGGGGACAGGGATGGGGTTTATGGTCATCACACGTTATTTTCTGCCGCTTCACCTCCTCAGGACGAGGGCTGATCACACTCTTCCCCTGCTCCAGCGTGGGGTCCCACCCACGGGAGACAGTCCTCCACGAACTCCTCCAACGTGGGCCATTCCCACGGGCTGCAGTTCTTCACGAACTGCTCCAGCATGGGTCCATTCCACGGTATGCAGTCCTTCAGGAGCACACTGCTCCAGCGCGGGTCCCCCACGGGGTCACAAGTCCTGCCAGAAAACCTGCTCCGTGGGCTCCTCTCTCCACAGATCCGCAGGTCCTGCCAGGAGCCTGCTCCAGCGCGGGGTTCCCACGGGGTCACAGCCTCCTTCGGGAACCCACCTGCTCCGGCGTGGGGTCCTCCACGGGCTACAGGTGGAGATCTGCTCCACCATGGACCTCCCTGGACTGCAGGGGGACAGCCTGCCTCACCAGGGTCTTCACCACGGGCTGCAGGGGAATCTTCGCTCCGGCGCCTGGAGCATCTCCTCCCCTCCTTCTTCACTGACCTTGGTGTCCGCAGGCTTGTTTCTCTTACATGTTCTCACTCCTCACTCCGGCGGCAGTTTCTCTCCGTCCCAACTTTTTTTCCTTCTTAAAAATGTTATCACAGAGGCGTTACCACTATCACTGATTGGCTCGGCCTTGGCCAGCGGCGGGTCCGTCTCAGAGCCGGCTAATATGGGCTCTCTCTCTCTCGAACACAGGGGAAGCTTCCAGCAGCTTCTTACAGAAGCCACCCCTGTAACCCCTCCCCCGGCTACCAAAACCTTGCCAAACAAAACCAAACCTCTGGGCCTTCCCAGAGGAGATTGCCATCCGTCCCAAGGAGAGTCTTCGGTGCTGTGTCCAGATGCAGTCCAAGAGTTCTTTACCCTGACGTGTCACTTCAGAGAGGGGTCCCACCCGTGCTGGTGGTGGAGGATGAATACAGGGGTGATGTGGTGTATTATTCCGGTTTTGTTAGGAAGGAGATGGAGGTCTCTAAGACCATTTAAAAAAGATATTGAAGAGTTGCAACATGTTCCATTCAGTAAAGCCCTTGATTACACCAGCAACGTAAACCTGAAAGCCTTACTTCCCACTAGTAACTCTGCTACCCATGTACTGTAGATTCAGACTTGGTATATTTTTATTTTCCATATTAGATGTTACCTTAAGGTTGTAGGCAAGGCAGTTAAAAGCAGATACGTTATGAATGAAAATGTGAATGGGGAACTGCTTATTTCTAAACCTGTTTCCTTTCTCAAATTGCATGAACAAGACATTGGCATTAAAAACTTTACCCAGAAAAATCACAGGTTATGATATTGATTTAATATAGAGGTAACAGAGGTCGAGGGATTAATGGTCTCAGAGCTCTATCTACACAAGCAATTGCAGACATCCATTTTAAACACCTTTCAATTATTTATATGGAAACTTGTTTTCCAGGGAGTGCACAAAATGCATTTAAGTCTAGCAAGGGCTTCTCCTTGCTGCCTGGGGAAGGTGAAGGTCCTCTGCTTCCTCTAGCAGTAGTTTAGCCCTCCTTTCCTTTAGCAAGTATTTGTCCCTTCCATATCTACTCCCATACCCTCCGCCCTTCCCAATCCCTGGTGGCGCACGCAGTGGCAGAGCAGAAGCAACCCCTGGCTCATCGCCCTCCGCTCCGGCAGAGCATCTCAAGGTGCCGGGTCAAAAATGCTCCCTGCTGCAAAGATCTCAACTGAGACAAGGTCCTTGCTGTGCTCCATGAGTTCACACTACTCCCGATGGCAGAGGCATATAGCATAGATGCCACATGGCTCTGTGGGATGGGGTAGATGGAGAGGCATTCCTTTTTTATGCAAACTCCTGTGTAGCTATTTTTGCATATCTTGGTTTGCAGCATCATGACAAGTGGGCACTTTATAATTAGCGTGATTAAAAGTGCACGCATTGCAGCGGAAGGGACCGTGTAAATTAGGTGTTAAAACACTGCTGCAAGGAGGTTGTGTGTTACAGCTTCTTTCTTTTGCCACAAATTCCTCCATAAATCTCATTCCAGTTCTTCCTCTGTGGAGGAAGGGTATGAAGCTGTGGCTATTTCAGCGACCAATGTTCCAACACCATTTCCCCGAATCATTTATTAACAGCCTCAAAGATCGTAGCTTATTTCTAACTAATTCAGCAATCAAAATTTTTGACATGGATCATGCATATATTTGTGCCTTCCTCCTTGCCAGAGTGCAGACAAATGAATTTTAAAAATAGCCTGGGGTGAAGGTTTAAGTCATTCATTTTACAAGGCTCTTTAAAAGCTTCTTTTCTAACCTGCCAAATTATAGGATGGTTATAATTTGTTTAAGTCTCTTAACATTTAAGAAAATGCCTGCTGCATATTGAAGCATTAGTACCCCTTAGCTGAGCAAATTGAGCAGGGGGCTGCGGGAGCAGCCAGGACTCCGCTGGGGAAGAGAGCTGTCTGCTCAACGCGAGGCCTCATGAATTGCAAAGAGCTAATTAGAAGAAACGCTTGCAAAAGACTGATTTTCTGACACTTCTGGCTAAAACATATTTGAAGGGCTTTTGTCATACCGAGGGCTCTCTGTCAGTAGAGATAGTTTATTAGGTTTGCCATCTAGTGTTCCTTTTATTTTCGCCTTCTCCTACCTCTTGTATTTGAAGGCAGAGAGCATTGCGCGGAAAGCAGTGCTGCTCGGCCGTGTGACTAGTCACCATCGCTCAGAAAGAAAGGAGATTTCCAGCTGGAAGTGCTTGGACCCTAAAACCAATTTTTTATTTGACCAGCAAAAATCAGCCAATTCCATAAACTCCTACAGCCGTCTGCAGGAGCTGCAAATTCTCCCCCAGAGCCCTTGTCTGAGGGGAGCAGCGAGGAGCGATTCAAGCGGCGCTGGAGGCTGGTGACTTGAGAAATGCCACCTGGTTCCCAGGCATGAAGTCAGGCAGAGCCTTGGTTTCGGAGCCTGCTCCCCTGTGAAAGCGGGGCTGTTGTTTGCCATGTGTTCTGGGACGCCGAGGGAAAAGGCTGGCACCCGGTTTGCTGGATCTGCTGCGAACCCACCGCTCCCTCTGGCAGCAGTGGGGTTTCACAGGGCCAGAGCAGGGCAATACCTATTCATATGAAGAGCGGAATGAAATAATTGTGTCGGGTGCACAGAAGCTCCTTGGAAATGGAAGGGAAGTAGGATGGGTTTGATATTAAAGAAATGGAAAGTAAAGCTGTGTGTACTCTTGTTATACTTCAGCATTGCTACCTAGATAGTGTGTAGGATTTTATTGGGTTTATTATTGTTTCATATCTGTTAGGATGCCTAGAAAAAAATTATTGCGGCATTCTTTTGAAAACAAATGTTTATGCTTTTATATGTCTATGCTATCTTATAGGCTGTTTTTACAGCTGAACTTGCAATGCTTGGATAGTCTGGACAGGAGTGAGACTATCAACTCTAACCTCCTCAGTCATCCCTCCGGGCTTCCCCATCTAAATTGGCAAATATCCACAAGCCTGCACCCTTAATATCTGAGAGATCCCTGGGGCAAGGTGTTGGGTTTATAGGCTGGGAAATACCTGTGGTCCTGGGCTCATTTCCCACATCCCCCAGTCCACACCGTACCGATGCCCAGTGCCATGGTTAGCCAGACCAGGACGCAGGGCAGTTCCCTAGGATAGAAAACTCTCTGTGCCTGTTTTAGCTTAGATCCAACACTTAGGAAGAGTTTGGGGCTGTCGCTAGGGCAAGCCTGGTGTTTGACAGCGCAGCTTTGGCTTGTTCCAGGACAGGCAGGGTTCCCAGGGCTGGAGGTCACCTCCCCAAACCGAGTTACGTTGCTCCTACCTCCTGCGCTGCAGCTGCATCACCCTGGACCCCACGGGAGAGACCATCCAGCGCTGACCTGCCCCTGGGAAATGTCTCCTTGGATGCACTGACCTCATGGACAGGAGAAGGTGACAGCGCAAGGGGCACGTGGTTTCGTGCCAATTCTTTGTTCAAGGTTATGTGCCATGTCTCCCCGTTTTCTGGTTGTGGGAATAATCAAAACATATAAATAGGATAACATCAGGGTGGGGGAATATGTTGTTGGCTGATGCCACACTGTTTTGGTATGGACGCACACCCTGACAGAGGTCTGGGATTAGTGTTTCTAACCAAAATCCTTGATGCAACCCAGCATCCTGTTGGCTTTCTTTTTATTTTGTAACAAAATATTGTTGGAATGCTCGGTTGAAGATTTTGTTCATTAAACAACAGTAACAAAACTTGATTAGAAATGAATGTCTTTCCAACTAGTCTATTTTTGCTTTATGCCTTCAGTAATTTGAAGAAATTAGTGGTGAATAGCATATTTGTCAGTGTTGTGAATAATTATACCTGCAATTATCGAACACTTGTTATTAAAGCAGATGATGAAGCTGGCAATTCCTGTTTAAGCTGCGTACTGATAATATTAAGGAAGCCAAGAGAAAAACAATAGAGATTATTAAGGATCTTGGCGGGACATATGGAAGAAAGCTGACTTTTGTTCAGCCTAATGAGGGAACTGTTAGAGAGGATTTAACACAAGTATTTAGTATATTGAAGTATATTGCAATAACAGGCCTAGTATGAGAAAGAAGGGATCGTTCAAGGTTAATGGCAACCGTTAAAACGTGTAGTTGTGGTTCTCCATTTCCTTCAGCACTCAGCTGTGAGCCAGGCATCACACCAATATCTTACCTTACATCTGACAGATGAGATAGGAGGAGAAATGCCTGGCCAACACACCGGTGGACAGATGAACAGCAAAATGATACAACTCACAGAAAGGCAGTTTGAATTTAGCACTAAACGTAGCAGTGGCATCTGCTGGGACCCAGCCGGGAGCTTCCCAGTCCCTGGAAGTATCCGATGGTGGACAGGGAGAAGTGCAGCCTGGCGCAAGCCCTGAAGGGACACTCAGGGTTGGTGACCTTGCAGTGTAGTGGTGGTGGCTCATTCTCTTAATGCTGCCCCTCTTAGTTGCAAAACCTGCTGACCTAGGAGGAGAAGACCCTTCTGCCTCTCATTGAAGAAAAAAATTCTCAAAATACTTGTGAAGAAGTAAATAAGGCTCCTCTCAGAGTTTTCTGGGAAGCCTAGAAATGAAGAGCTACCCAGAGGCATCATAATTCAAAAGAAAAATATTTTTCTTCAAGAACTAAGTGTTTTCTCAGAAAGCATTTTTATTTATAATTGTGATAGTCCAGTGCAGGACACCAATACCACAACACGCAGCTCCTGCTGACTTCCCCACACCATAGCACATGGGGCTTTGTCAGAGACTGTGCTGGGCCCAGAGAGGAATTCCTCCCCTCCTAGCTCAGATTTATTTCAATTCATGCTGATTTTAATTCATATTTATTTTGTTGTCATACTAATTTCTCTATCAAATAGCTGAGGACCCTTCAAGGTGGTGACTGGTGAGAAGCAGTGTTTCCCCCCGAGGCTGCTCCCTTGCCGTGGCGTGTCGGGGTCTTGACCACCCGTGAGCTGTAGTTGTGGCTTCGCCAGATGCACTGTTAGTGTCGACCAGTCCACGAGCAAAGGCCAGACAAGCCATTTTCCTCATCCTCTGGCTGGAGGAAAGACAAGAGTCTGCCAACACCATAAAATATTGCCGCTGCTACGTGGAGGGGCAAAGACCGGACTCTATTCAGGACGTAAGACCACCTCAAAAGCTATTTTTCCCCAAGAACCCTGCCGAGGGCTAGCACATTTGGTTCATATAGATCCAACTGGTATTGCAAAAGGGTCAAAATGTAGGAAGGCAGCTTCATGACTGTTCTCAGTGGACAAGACAACAGGGATTTCCTGAAGCTGGCTGTTGCTCATAGCTGCCAGGATCCCATGGATTTGCTTGTGACAGAAGGTGGTTGCTGGTGCTGTGGTGCATCCCACTGCATCGCTCGGCCGTGGGCCAGCGAGGATTTGAGGACCGCTGCACTATAAATTCACATCATATTTTGTTCCTGGAGGTAAGATGCCGGATGTGTTTAAACGATGATTGGCTCTGCTTACTCTAGGGTCCATGTGGAGGAAGAAACTATGCCTCAGATTAGAGATCAGAGATGAGCAAAGTGAAAACTCAAATTTTCCAAATGACCTCAGCTCCAGCAGAGAGATTAACGGGAAGCATTGGGATGTCTCCATTACACAGATCTCCACCTAACAGTTCCAGTTAGACTGAAATATTTTTTTTCTACTGCTGTAGAGCAGATGAAAATCTACTAGAGGAAAATAATGGATATTAACTTTCAAAAGGATGGTGATTTGGACTGAAATAAAATCCCTGTGGTTGACAATACGTGTTGGAGTTATAAGATCAAGTAGTGAATTACTTACAAAATTGCTACAGGGAGGACTTTGAAGCAGTGAATCGGGGTAAAGCATACCGTAATATATTTAGCAACTGATAATGCAAATTGCAGAAGAAGAGAGGAGGAGAGGAAAATAAATTAACTCTCTAAAATGTTGTTGAGTATTTATGGGGACGTAATAGGTATCCTGACACTTCTTATGAGAACCTGATCATTAATCCCAGGGTGCTGGAGAAGTGCCAGTTTGGGTAATTGCGCTCTGTCAGCCCAAGTCATGGCTGCAGCCAGGTGCTGCTGCCTTGCATCTGCTCTGACCCCCTCCATTGCATGGAGAAGTGCTTCCACCTCTCCTGTGCCTTCCTTAGGATTTGCAAACCGACCCCTCCAAAGTTATCCTGATCTTTCAAGACCCTTAAGGATTAAGGATAAAACGTCCATATTCTTGTACGAAATGTGCCGGTGCTTTGCCCCCGGTTCCTCGCCAGCAGCGCTGCAGTCTGTCCCCATGCATGGCTGGAAGCTGGTGTTGGCCGCAGAGGAGACATCGGGTTCCTTCGCTGGCCTGACTTGGCCGAGAAAGTGATAGGCCCGTTCCTGAGGGGGACATTTCTATGAGTTCTGGGGGCTTTGGAGCTGAGAGGAGTCCAGATCATTAAAAAGGGCATGGGCTGATGAGGCAGAGAGGCAGAAGTCACCGCCTCAGCAGGGGAAAGCCCGCAAGAGCAGCTCCTGTGACAGCGTCCCTTGGCTGTGAGTGAGGGGTTTGGTCCCCTTCTCCAGCTGGGTTCCCCTTTTTCCGCCAGCTGAGCTGCTCTGCCAGGTGCATCTGCAGCTTCCCACCCAAAAATGCTCAGTGCTTTGCTGGAGGAGATGCACTCTTTGGTGGAAAAGTGCGTGATTCTCCCCCTCTACTCTGCTCTGGTGAGACCCCACCTGCAGTACTGTGTCCAGCTCTGGGGGCACCAACATAAGAAGGACATGGACCTGTTGGAGTGAGTCCAGAGGAGGGCCACGAAGATGATCAGGGGGCTGGAGCTCCTCTCCTGTGAAGACAGGCTGAGAGAGTTGGGGTTGTTCAGCCTGGAGAAGAGAAAGCACCGGGGAGGCCTTCTAGAAGCCTTCCAGTACCTAAAGGGGGCCTACAGGAAAGATGGGGAGGGACTTTTTACAAGGGCATGTAGTGATAAGACAGGGGGTCACAGTTTTAAACTGAAAGAGGGTAGGTTTAGATTAGATGTAAGGAAGAAGTTCTTTACTGTGAGGGTGGTGAGGCACTGGAACAGGTTGCCCAGAGAAGTTGTGGATGCCCCAGCCCTGGCAGTGTTCAAGGCCAGGTTGGACGGGCCTTTGAGCAACCTGGTATAGTGGAAGGTGTCCCTGCCCACGGTGGGGGGGGGGTGGAACTAGATGATCTTTAAGGTCCCTTCCACCCCAAACCATTCTGTGATTCTGTGATTCTATTAAGACTGGAGGAGGTGGCAGGGACACCTCGCATGGTGCAGGCAGCTCTTACCCAGGCTGGAGAAAAGGGTGCTTAGTCATGGGCATCAAAAGCTGCTGGATGAACACCCATGCCTGCACAGGCTAGTTAGAGATGAGGAAGCTGAAAGTGCAGTATGGTGTCAGTGGGGCAGAGAGCAGTGGAGGACGGGTTTCAGAGGAAAGGTCACTGTTATTTCCATGAGCTCTCCTCCTTGCAAGTGATGGGTACCTGGGGAGTTTGGGGAGTCTGTGATTAGAGTCAGCTGTTTGTCAGCGTTACACATCCTGATGGATAACTTCGAATTTGGCCTTTTCGTTACTTTTACATTGTAATTCAATTGGGTTTACATCTATGAAACAGACTGACATATCTGTTCAAGTCTAGATAGGGTTAATTGAAGAGTAACGTAGCTCGCAAAAGCCATAACGACTGAGCCATGTATTTGCCTTAGCTGAGACCTGACCTATGCTGCAACATATTCTCAATCCTTCTGCGGGCAGCCTGGCTCTCTGACGGACACCATCTTCTTCCTGCATGGATTTAAAATCTCTTTATCTGAATCCTTTATATTCTCTTAGGACTTGGTCACTGTAACGCACCTTCAGTGTCACCATGCCATACTTCACACTAACTTGGTGAATATGAGCTGTGTAAACACGCTCTTCCACTGCAGCTTAAAAAAAATTAGGGAAGAAATAATTTCCTGTTAATCTGAAATAGTTTCTTACATTTTTTCAGTGAACAAGACAAACAATTTTAACAACCTTAAATTCTTTTCTAAAGGTCTCTGTAAAAATAAAATTTTGAAATATTGACATTAACCACTTCAGTGTGGGTGGGAGTTTTTGCATCACTGAAACAGTTCAGTGTAACTAGTGTGAACTTGTGAAGTATCTTGGTTAGCTTTCTTTTTTCTTTCTTTTTTTTTTTTTTTTAAAAAAAAAAGGAAACTGCTGAGAAATTATTTACCCAACTCAGCTTAAGAACAGAGCAACTATTTAACGAGTAGGTGTATACCAGGCCAGAGCGCCTGCAGGATGCTCAGCTGTGCCTGTGCCCGGTGAGCTGACTTTGCCGATCCCCATCTCCTGCGCAGGCTCTGGCGATCCGCCCTTTGGGTCCGACAGCCCCCTCAGTTCCTCTCTAGCGCTGGAGCTGTGGGTCAGGCACATGAGTGGGTCTAACAGCATCTGCTAAGGCAGCAGCCCTGCGGCACCCCCTCCCGCTTGCACTGCACTCGCAGCCAGAGCCCTGTGTGAAAAGTGAATATTGACCCTCGTTCAAATGTCGTCCTGGTGCCTTGAATCACTCACTTTTATTTTCAACCCCAGCATGATATAATTGCCACTTCTCATGCACATACATACAGGTCATTAAGTAGGCCGACCGCTCCAAAACGTTTGCTCAGCCTCCTTCCATCAAGGCTAACACAATTTCTGTGTCTAACAACCCCTCTCCAGAAGCACCGATGTCAAGCACGCCTCGGTGGTACCGGCCACTGCAATTTAATTAGCACCTAATTTCGTGCTGCAAAGACTTCCTAGACTAACTGATGTAAAAACAGAAAGCTGCGATGTAAGAACATGCTCTGCATAATACAATTAATAACTGGGGCACATTTAAAGCAACAGACCCAGTGTGTGCCTCACACCCTGTGAACGCGCATGTAGCCTGATCCTAGTCTAGACACACGGGTCCTCATGATGTCAGTCTACAGGAGAAACGCCAGGCTAGAGAGATGTTATTGGTTTGGTCCCCCACCTTCCTCCTTCTACCTCAGTGCTCCCAAAGGGACACTCTGTGACAATTTTTAGTTGCGTTTCATGATTCACACCGCAAGACCGGCAGCACAGCGCTCACCGCTGCTCCACCAGCAAAGTGAGGCTCTGCGCTCCCAGGACAGCTGGGCGCAGCTGGTGGCTTCCTCCACAAGTCAGCTGGGGCATCTGTCTGCACACACAGCGCTGGACCGGGTAAGGGAATTGAATGGCCCAGAGGGTTGATGGGTTGACAGCTGGAGTATGGGTTCAGATCCAGTTTCACCTAGAAGCCTCAAAAAGAGCCTCCGGGTTTGGCTGGTAATTTATGCTAGAGGCACCCAAATGTCCTGGTTCTCTGAGCAAGTGCCAAAATCATAGAATCATGGAATCATTTAGGTTGGAAAAGACCTTTAAGATCATTGAGTCCAACCATAAACCTAGCACTGCCAAGTCCAGCCCTAAACCACATCCCTACGCACCACATCTACACATCTTTTAAATACTTCCAGGGATGGTGACTCAACCACTTGCCTGGGCAGCCTGGTCCAACGCTTAACAACCCTTTTGGTGAAAAAAATTTTACTGATGTCCAATCTAAACCTCCCCTGGCGCAACTTGAGGCTGTTTCCTCCCATCCTATCACTTGTTAATTGGGAAAAGAGACCAGCACCCACCTCCCTACAACCTCCTTTCAGGTAGTTGTAGAGAGCGACAAGGTGCTCCAGCACCTCCATGTCTTTCCTGTAGTGAGGGGCCCAAAACTGAACACGGTATTTGGCGTGTGGCCTCCCTCGTGCTTCCCAGTGATGCAGATGCACAGCCCACTTCTGGGTGGGCAGCTGGGTGCTGAAGGGGGGACAGACAACAGCAATGGCCCCCCAGCGACAGGGCAGGGCATCGTCTCACCCCCAGAGGTGCTGCAGGAGCACAGCCCGCAGCGTTACGTGATGTAGCCCAAGCTGGGGAGAGTGACTGCTTCCAGGCAGGGGACTGCAGCCCTTCTTTGCAGCAGCCTCTTTCCCTTTGCCCTCGTCTGCTTTTGGACCTTGTTGCAAGCCCTGAATGCACTTCGAAAAATTATAAATCAGTAACAGCAAGCATGTTGCAGAAGTTCAGTACGTTGGAGGCAGATTAAAAGGCCGTAACTTTCACAAACAGACATAAGCGTCAAGAGAGATTTATTTCGAAACAGCTTTGGTACTCCCTGGTGTTTCCTGCGCCAGTTAGAACGAATGCATAATAAGTTTATAATCTGCCAGTGACTATATACACAAAATGCTGCTAAACTGATGCTTGTAGCTTAATTCAGATGCATATTGTGCCCTGTGGATATACCACGGTGCTGCCTGGAACTCAGCACAGCAAATAAATACGCATCTTCTTACTTAGCCAGAAAGCAGAGGTGCTATAAGCCTAGGATTTGCACAGTGCAGAGATCAGTGTGGTTTTGATTTTGCACGTGGCTTTCATCATTTTCAATGGAAAATAAACTTCCACTATTTCCCTACCACACCCCACCCCAATATCTCTGGGTACAAATAACAAATACGTGACCTAATGCAGCGCTGTGCCGCTGGATGTAGAGAGGTTTTGCAGCACCCCATGCTGATGCTCAGGCACCATGCCGCAGCTGCCAGCAGCTCTTACGTGGTTGCCATTCTGCTACAGGGAGAGACACGATGGGGCCAGCCCTGAGCTGGAGAGGGGCAGTCAAGCCCTGCTGTACCATCTCCACTCTTGTGCCAGGCTACGCAGTGCTAAAAAGAGGTAATCATGAGTTGCTGAATTTGCCCTGGGGTCTTTCCTTTGCAATATAGGTCACGGTCTGCATCTTGCCTGCGAAGCAGGAGAGTCCCCCCAGGGTCTTCTCGCTGCAAAGGAAATCCTGCCTTGGGAACGGTGGTGCTCCCATGGGTTCGTGCCTGAGAAGGAGGGGAACAAACCACCCAGCTCACAGAGGCATGAATACGTTTGTTGCCTATCGCATTTTAACATCAAATCAAAATGCTCCCATGGTGGATGGCTTACTTATTCCTTTTGCTGCCCAAACAACCACAGACATCAGCCCGGACTCCGCAAGTCTCCATTGCATCAGAGGCCGTGGTTGAGAAGACCTCCAGCTTAGTGAGTGCTCAGTTGCATGACCACAACCGTCATACGCTCCTGGTGAGGACTGGAGGGAGGAGGGGAGATGACTGGAGTTCTCTTCATCTCCATCCATCTTCCTCCTTCCCAGTTTTCCAAACTTCAGGAATTTCTTGGTTAGGCTGGGGCTGACCTTGTCTTGTTCCAACCTCGTCTTGTTCCGACCTCCAGTTCATTTCAATGGGCTGACAGAGATTCAAACATCTGTGCTGTATTGCTGCTTACCATCCTCTAGCCTTTAATTTTATCTTGAACTCTGTGGGACTGGGAAAAGGTATCCTACAAACTGTTCATGTTCAAGGCTCAGGGCTGGTTTTATCAATTTCCCTGTAAAACGTCTAGCATTGATTGCTCAGAGGCAGACAGCAGCCGGGATGAGGTGTTCGTCTGACCTAGCTGGACATCAAAGACTACCCTGCAAGAATAGATGTTAATGTTTTAAAGAAATGCCCATTACATTTAAGTGCATACAGTACATGCTTATGGTTTCCCCACGGAATTAGCAGAAAGAAAACCGAAAAGGAGACAAGCATCTTCTGGGGTCAGCTTTCTGTTTGTTCTCTTAGGACACTGACTGAAATGCATCTGTTAAACCAAGCATCCACTGCTTGCAAAACCACAGGGTGTTATGAAATTTTGAGCTGAAGGAGGTCAGCAGAAAGACTCCAGTTAGGGTAAATCAAGCTTAAAATAAATGTGGTTCTTGGTTTGTGGCAAAACCCTGGAGAAGAAATTCCAGAAAGATGTTTTAAAGTTTAGAAAATGTTCCCCAAGATTTCAGGAGATCCCAGAGGCAGCGAGGGGCCAAATGCTGCATTCACAGCAAGCCCTTCCTCTAAGGAGCCCATGGAAAGGAACATAAACTTTTTGATTTATAAAGTGAGAAACCTTGAAATCAGAGTCTTCCTCAGGCAACTCAAGACTTAATATTAGGCACAAACAACATTTGTAACCATCACCTTAGAGAACAAATTTAAACGAGGATCAAATGATTAATTTTGTTGTTTACAATGTAGGTGCAATGCTCATTCCCACGTGCAAGGACTTGAACTGCATTAGAAAACACTCACCAAGTCGTAAAATAAATGCCTTAATTTATCTTTTTTTTAAACCGGTCTTTAAAAAATGATCACAAATAGATCTTTTCTTTCTGTCTTTTTCTTACCTCCTTTCAAACAATGGACCATCCAAGGGCATCTCTTGGCTACAGCTGCTGCTACCTGCAAGAGAATATATAACAGACTTCACCTCCAGGCATCACCTTGGAAACGGCAGACTGGCTTTATGCAGTGTCCAGAGGAGAGCAGGATGCTTTGCAAGGAAATGAAAAAGGCATTGACCTTCTCCAAAGTGCTCTCAATCTGTTGTTTGGGGTAGGTAACGGTACCCAGGTGGATGCATATTGACATGGGCTGACGCTTGTGGCTCTCAGCCTTGACCCCACAGCCCTGGGCACGGTGGGGTCAGTAGGGTGAGCGCAGTTGGGCGCACAGTTCTCGGTTCCCGGGCCTGGGACGTTGTTTCCAAGATTTGTGTTAATACTGGCAGTGGAGGTCTGTCAAGAACGTCCCTCAATGTCTCTTTTGTTATCGCAAGGAGGAGCCTTTGCACCGCATCAAAACGTTCTGCACCGTGAAGGGAGCCCGTGGCTGTTGCAGCAACGTAACTTCAATTACAAGGAGTTGCATCATGCTAAAATAAATCACATCCTCCGTTGGCTGATGTCATTGTGGAAAGGAATGGCCTCATAGCCTGGAAATCTAAGGCTGTTAATGGACAAAATGGTAATGCATGCATGCAGCTTCTCATGGAAAGGGTTTATTCATTGAAGACAAAGCAGAAAAGCAGTAGCAATCCCTGGAGAAAAAAATAGGTGAGTGACAGAGACACTTACAACGCTGTAGAATGAAATCAGGCTGTTGTTTCTATCTTCCTTTAATCACACCTTATCCAAGCAGCCCAGTATTGTCATCCACCCTCGCTCTGTGCACAGGGAGTAGCTCTGCTGACTGCCACAGGGTCAACTGTAATGTCTCTGTGATATTTTGGCCACCCCAGAGATCCTTTCCAACACAGCACCATAAACAAGGCAAAGTGAAGACCTGGGAAGGCACCTGTGGCATAGGTCAGTCTTGTAGCATTTGTCCTGCTGCAAACCAAGGGGATCGTGCTTGTTTTATCTAATTACCCAGGAATTTTGCAAGAGCTGTCCTGTGCAAAAGGGATGGCAGAGCCGGAGGTGATGCCACCGTGCTCTGGGAGTGTTGCAGCCTGCGGTGACGTGACAGCTACATGTGCCCTTGACTGCATTGTGATTCTCATGAACTGAGCTGTACTTTGTAATGTTTTCACAGCAAAACACAGTATTGGGAATGCTGGTGAGAGGGAATTGGGAAAAATGGCAGAAGGTCAGCAGAGATTGTGTGACTGGGGGTCAGAGAGAGAGCGAGCACTAATTGTCTTCAGGTTGTAAGCTATCTGTGATATTTGTACGTACCTTTACTTCTAGAGGTTATATGGGGGTGCTGTAAGAATAAGGATCACTTCAGCTTGCAGGCAGAAGAATGCTTTTGCTAAAGGTGAAACATATTGAGAACACTCCTGACACTGAAAAGACATTTTATTCCATGCTTGGTCTTGACGAGACAGAAAAGCCTCTTGGGTCAAAGGTGGAGATGCTGCACCCAGAGTGGAAATCGAGCTTTTCCCAGCTTATTGCTTTCACTGCAGGTGAATGACTTGCTGTCCACCTCCCACTATGCAGCCTTCAGCACTGCCAGCTGCTGAAGGAGGGAGGCAATGCCTCCCGGTGCCAGCAGCCACACGTGGCATCAGTAAGGACCCACAAAACCCGATGCACAACTTCCCATCATGGATGGAGGCAAACAGGACTTCAGGACTGAGGACACAATCTCACAATGGAGATAAAGCCAGGAGAAGCTGTCACCAGCTGATATAGCGGGGCTGTGTGCGTGTTGGTGGTCCTTCTGTATCTCTGTGAGCCTCAGAGGAAAGAGGTGGCCACACAGAGCAATTCAGCAGCCATGCAGGATGGCTACAAACCATAAAGCAGGCAGGTTCATTTACTACCTTGACTCTTGCACGATGCCTCGGGCTGAGAAAATCAAATGATCCACAGAGAGTGAAGCAAATGAAAAAATATAAACATCTCTCTCTGGTGCTGGCTGAGGGTCTGGGAAAAGAAGCTCACCTGCATCTCAAGATGATGGAGGCACCGACAGGGCCTCCAGCTTTGGGAAGTGATTGAGTGTGACAATGGGAATGAAGTGAAAACCATTAATTAGCGTCGTTATTGGGAAAAGCAGAACTTTTATATGAATGAGGTAAGTTCATGGGGAAAGTAACCTTTTTATTTACAGATGTTTAAGTTTTTCAGCTGAAGGCCTGAGCTTGAAGACACATGCAGCCATGTGCAGCCTTCCTAGTGCTGTAGCAAAGCCAGGACTAACTTCCCCGACAGTGGTTACAGCTGGGGGGAGAAAAAGAGAAAATGGGTGCTTGGTGTTGCTATGGTTACTCTGAGGCTGGACTTGCTGAGAAAGAACAGGAGGTTACAGTAATTTGGATGTACCCTGAGCATTAATTTTCAAGAAAATGCTTCAATTAATTTTTTTTTTTTTTTTTGAGATAAAGGTTTCATTCCTTGTGCAAAGGAGACATGGATGAGCTCACGTGTCTTGCAGTGGGGCATTCTGAGATTACCACTACACTTAACTGTAGTGCACAGACGTGCAGAGGTGCTCTGCCAATGGGCTGATTTTGCATGTGGGCCTAATAAAGTAAAAGAAGGGGTGGCTCAAAAACTCGACATTTTTCCTTGTCCCCTTTCCCTTTTGTTCTTCTGTTTTCCATAAGCTGCATTTTCTATGCCATCTTATCCTGGTTTCTGCTTCCCTACCCTCCCCTCTTCCCCTCTTGGCTGCCAAAAAGCTTGCTGGCTTCTCTTCAGGAGACCCTCACTACAACTGGAGTCTCAGAAACATCTCCAAAAATCCACATCTTCCTTTCTTCCCTCCAGTCGCTACCTCCCCTCCTGCAACAGTCACTCACGGGACACTCACCTGCTCTCCCTAGCCCACCTCCCGGCTCTTTTGGGACTTGCAGCCCTGTGAGGTCACTGGTTTCTCAGCTTTTTTGGGGGGTACAACTTCCACAGCTGTGGCGTTTCCTTCATTTGCTCCTCACCACGTCCAAGCCCATTTTGTGCTCCTGGCCCAATGACTGCTGGGGACCTGGCAGCTCTTCACTCTGAATGCTGCTTCCCTTCTCTGCTTAGCCAGGTAGAAACGGCTTCTTCTCTCCTTCTTTCTTCTGACACAGGACACGGCAGCTTTGATATCACCACCTTCTACCTCTCCTTCTCTCAGATTAGGCTTTTCATATAAGGCAGCAAGCAAATCCAAGCCCAATCCTGCCTTGGCCCATAGCGGAACCCAGATATGTTTGGGTTTCTCCACCAAAGCACAAAGGCCCTTTTGGTGTCCTTAACAGGCGGCTATTTGACGCCGCATCCTAAATGTCACAGGCGGATTGCGATGTGCCCTAAGGGATGTCCTCCTCATCTCTCCTCCACTTTCCCTCTTCTTTCTGTTCTTACCAATAATTACAGCTGGGGTTAGACAAAGCCTTCATTGTACCAGACCTCCGAGGATAACAGGAGGAAAATGCTGTAAAAACTCACCCAAGTTAACCAGGCAAAACAGATGAGAATTCTTCTTGCAGTTTAACAGCAACAGCAGGAGCTTTTGCCAATTTTATGCAGAACTTAAAAAATTGGTCAGTGATATTCTCTGGAAAAGAGGGCCACATTTTCAAACCTGGGAGGGGAAGAAGATTTTACTTTAACAGCTAAGAACGTGCTCAGCGTGAACTCAGATCTATTTCCCTGAGTTATAGGCAGACCAGTGTCTTACGGAGTGGAAAGTGCTCCATCTCCTTTGGCTTAACATGATGGTGTTCAGACTCCAGCATCTCACTGTAGGTGAGAAAACTGGGACTGTGGCCTTTTGTAAGGCTTTAACAGTGAAAGCACTAAGGAAATACTGTATGTAACTGGTAGAACCAGAACAGTTACTAAATTGCTATGAGATAGTGATTTAGTATTTTATTGCCATTTAAAAAAAAAAAGTTTTTAAACTGCTTTAATAAATGTTTGAGGGATGATGCTTTAACCAACTATCACAAATACTGTGACAAGACAGTGGATATATAACTCCGTACTGCAAATCTGAATTTCCTGAACATTAAGCCATCCTAACACAGGATGACAAAACAAAGAGCACAGCTTTTCATGTGCTGCCAACATTAGATACCAGTTCTTAGATTCTTTTATAGTGATTTGACCTGTGCCAATATAATTCCACTGACTTTTTACATGATGTTACTGTTGTGTTTTGTAGGAGAAAATTATGGTTTAGCTCAACTACAGCCCTTTTTTTACAGATCAACATACGTTATAGATCAGATTTGTAAGGTCCTTGCAATCTTCCGTAATTTATTCTGGAAACAGTAAGATACCATGCTGGAGAGGCTCAGAAGGAAGATTTGCACAGTGGTTTTTATTTCCATTTTATACAAGGAAAACTGAGCCCCAGGAAGTTAAATAAATTGTCAGAATCACACAGGGCATTGGGCAGAAAAAGAAACTCAACCCAGACCCTGCACGTCCTAAGCTAGAGCACGAGCAGCAAGTAACATCCAAGGGGTAACCGAAGTTAGATGGATTTGTAAAGGGTATCCTCAGTAGAAAGTCTTCTTCCAAGAAGCACATTTCTGGCAGCCCTTCCCCTACCAGCTTTCTAAGCTTTCAAGCTGCCAGAAATTAATTGCTCTCTTTGACAAAGCTTTTGAATTTATTCAGGCTGAATCTGCTGCCCTTTCTGGATTCGAGTTATTAACCATTATTTTTATCTACGATGCATCCGGCTAGCACATACTCTTAAATAAAGACATTTTCCACTTTTTTTTTCTTGCACTTTGAAGTAAATAAAATTGCTTGAAATATAGAAAGGTGACCCTCCTTTGAGAAGTGCAGGATTTTCAAGTAAATCTTTAGTGTAGAGTACTTCTCACAGCAGCAAGTTATTTTACTAAAGCACATGATGTAGTGGTTTTATATACCGTTTATTTGCAGTCCTGTAATGAAATATCTTTTCTTTGTTCCAGGCTGTTTCTAATTTAGTCACCAAAAAATAAAAGAATTTGGAGAATACACCCATCTCTTATCTGGCACAACAGCGATGTCATATTTTTAATTTTGAATAAGATGACTAAAAGTGCTTCATTATCCAAAGACAGGGAGCTGTTATATGGCCTGTAGAAGCTGAAATGTGATAGAAATACATATAAATAAAGTTAACATGATCAAACCCAACTACAGCCTGCTTCCCTTGACTTCAGTTGGCAGGAATTGCCTACAATAATGTAGACATTTTAAAAGGGGGAAGAGAAAATTTCTCATTTCTCAGTCAGCCTGGACTCAGGTACCAATTAGCCAGGATGGAGATAATTTACCCTTGAAAAAACAATTTCTGACTATTTAAAGTTTAAAGTTGCAGCACTGTCTCGCTGTTGTTCAAAATCATTTTGGCACCATCCTGGAGGCAACTGGGAGAAGTGGGAGGAAGACTTGCACAGGCAAAGAAAGAAAGAAAGATGCTGCTTTTGTGCCCAAGCTTGCCAGTATTTTCCAGGGGGATACAAACAGGCAGAAATTAATGGAGTGATCCACAGTGCCTTGGAAGCTGCACTTACATGCTCTCTCTTGATGTTCTCTGTAACTGGTAGGGTTGCATGTGGTAAAATGTTTGCAATGTCCAGTCTTTCCTTGTTCCACACCTTTCCTAAACAAACGGCACATGATTGGTGGCACAATACCCTTTCTGAAGGTGGATGCTTTAAAACAAACTGTGGTGCACAACCGTGCCCTGATTTCTCTCTGGATTTAAAGATAAAGGTATGCTCAAATATGTATGCTAAATGCGACCATGGGGGTTAAGTTCCTTTTTATTCATATACATGAACGAGTTGGTGCACGTGTCATTTTTACTACTTCAAAGTAAATAAACAGATACATACATAGATAGATAAACTCAGATGAGCAAAAGCCCTAAAACCCAGCAACTGTAGCCTTCTGCTAATGGTTTGTGCCCAGAAACAGCATACATTAACAAGCCCATCTCTGCTGAAGCTTTTGATATTGCTGTTGCACTTGACAACTCTGATACTGAAGTGGCTCAGAAAATGTCTCTGCCGGCCTTGCTAATGCACAAACTGCCTCCTTGCACTTACAGAAATGCCTCTTGCCAGCACATACTGTGCAAACACGTCAGTGTTTATTAAATCTGAGGCTGAGATGTGGAGCGGCCTCAGTCTCCTCTGATACCAAGGCAGACGATGTTCTGCTCCCTGCAGGATCAGTTCTTAGCTGGTAAATAACGCTATATTCTCATTCTTCGTCAAGTAAATTCCCTTTCTCTGGCAATTACACACTCTTGGAGTGATGCCAGCCATATCCAAATGTGACTTGCCCTTTGGGTAACTTCCTTGAATATTTTCTCTCATAGGGATGAGAGAAGCTCAGAATTATGACACCCTATATTCATATAAATACCATGAAATGGTTTTTTACAGTGAACTTCTTATCAATCCGGCAAAAAGCCCTACTGTGCAAATGATGTCAATCGGTTAGAATAACAGGTAGCTCTTAAAGGACCTGCGGCCAAAACCCAGATATATTTATACTTCCTGCTATGAGGTTTCTGGTGCTCAGCATCTTTTTGGATCACATCATTATATTAACTGCTCAAGTTTTCTGAGGATTAAAAGACCCGGTTTGGACTTTAGGAGACAATATGGAAATGATTTGACAATCCAGGGGCAAGCCCAGTCAGTTCCAATAATCTCACCAAGCAAACTAAATATTTAAGTTGAAGCACAGGTGCTTATTGTGGCATGGAATTCAGTCTGGACTGGAATTTCACAGCTGGTTTTGGTATCTTTGATCTTGGACCAAACACTAGCCCCAATGCCCCAGGCTTGGAGGCATCTCAGCCAGGCCACCTCTGAATCTTGATCTTTACTGAAATGTGCTGCTCTATGAGGAGTGGAAATGAAGTTTCCCATGGGGTTGGACCCTGCATCTCTACATTCCTTCCCTTCCCCTCCTGGATCTCTCATTTCGTCTCTGCCTGGCCAGGCAAGAAGCAGCATCTTTTATGCCGTGCTTGAAGTTACACATGGGCTGACTCGCCAGCAGGTTCTTGACTCTTGTTACAGATGAGAGACTGAAAGTGTTTTTCCCTTTGTGGGGCTACCCTGGGGATGTAAAAGTTAATGTCCACCTAAAACTTGTAGGATGGCATATCTGGGGGATCTCTGCCTGTGTCAAATGGGACTGAAAGTGATTGGTGGATTAAAAAAATTCTTAAGCAGGTCACTGAGACAAGGTAGTAGCATATGATTTGGTTTCCTTTGCACACTACTGCTAGAAACAGCTTATAGAAATTAGTTTTCTAGCTTACTTCTTTTTTAGTGCTTAAACTGATATGTTCTTTGGCAGCCAAAAACCTTACTCCAAACATGGGATGTGTCTACTGCACTGGTGTCAAACGGTTCAGATTAACCTTGTGTCAGAAGCCAAAGCAGCAAAACTTAGTTTTGGTGCCTTGTCCTCCACTGTGTCATGTAGCTAAATCATCATGGTTTGGTGGTAGGTGTCTGCACCACAGCATAGGGTGCAAAGATGGCAGGCTCATGGGGGTTTGAATCCACTCCTGTAGAGGAGGTAGAGGCTTTTGACGCACCTCTTCTCTCTCAGATTCTGCTCAGGGTGGGGACAGAAACAGGGACTGGCACATTGCAGAAGATCTGGGGAAGAGAGAGGCAGAGATCAAGAACCTGAAACACACAGGATTATCAGCTTCATCAGTGTTCCTGCTAGTCTGTTTGAGCAAGGCACCATAAAAACCAGTGCCATAAAAACCAGTGCCCTGCCATGGCTTCAAAACTTCCTCAGGGTGCCCCGTGTTTGCTCCCCTTAGCCTTCCCACACACAGAACATGACTTCTGGCCCTTCTGCCCCACCATGAGATCTACATGCCCTGCTCCTTGCCAAGCCGAATTACAATTACTGCCAGCACTGAATCATTATTGCTTGGATTTGATCCACGTATTGCTTTTCCAGCTCGCTCTCCACCCACCCCTAATAAAGGACGGGCAGTGCCCTCACTTTGCTGTCATCCCTGCCCTCCTCCTGGGCAGTCATTCCCAGGGGAGCACCCACATGCTCCTCATTCAGTAAGCAGGGAAGCTGTCAAAAAGTGCAATGAAGAAGGCACGTGTTCCAGATGCATGAAATGACACTGGGCTTCCTGAAGACGACAACGCTCCAGGCATGGCTCGTCCAGCCCGCCTGGCCTTGGCACCACTAACACTGCCATTTCCCTCTGCCAGGCAAGGCTGTATCCAGCAAAGTCTGGGCTGCGGGAGAGTTACTAACATTTTAACAGGGACGGTAATTTGCCTGTGCAGTTGAACTTTTTCCGTAACCACCTGTTCTCCATTACTCAGTATTTTTAAGGTTGGGACCAGAGATCTTTTGGAAAACACGTTGCCATCCAGCAACTGATTTGGGAGCATCCCAATACTAAGTGAAATTTTAAGAATGTTGTTGATGGTGGTCAGGTAAATTGGGCTTTTCTAGGCTTAAAGTTCTCCACTTCTTTCTGTTCAACCAGGAAGGACAAAAGATGCTGTCTGTGACTGCTGCTAATTGCCCAGTGTCATGCTGGTGGAGAGATGTTCCTACCCAGGACTCCCTCTCTCCTGCCATCAAAGAAGGGTGGCGTGAGCCCATAAAATGCCTCACTGTCACTCTGGATCCAACTGATCTACAAATGGCAATTAAAATTCATTAACCTGATTGCTCAGAGACAAGCAGAGGGAAACTGGAAATTTTTATCCCTTTTCTCTGTTGGGTTTCTCAGACATAGGGTGGAAACCTGGGTGATCCATGAGCTCTGTTGAGCATCCTCATGTTATGAAGAGATCTGCTACTACAACCACAACTCAGTGATAGGGAAAAATAAATTATATGGGATATTTTGAGGAAGCAGCTAAAAGAAGAGCCATGAGATATTATTTTTTTTCCCCTGTGGTGATAAATTTTAAAGCCAAAGAAGCAGAAAGATAAACATTAAGAAAGATTCACAAGCTGCATTGTTAATTTTGATAATGTTAAAAAAGCTCCAGTTCAACAAGTGCAAAAGCAGAACATGCTTTTATTGGCACAACTTGCAATAAAATTGGATGTGTGCTTGTAGGTGTTAATGGCTGCCAGGAGGCAGGTTCTGATCTTTCAGCTGTCATACTCTGGGTTAAAACTGATGGATGGATTTAGCATCTTCTAAAAGGTGAAATGAAAAGGTCGAAAGAGCCCCATACCTTGTTATACAGCAGTAGCTGGAAAAGGGAGAAACTCTACTAGAATAATTCTGACCTGATGGGCAGAACCAACCCAAAATGCTGGGAGTACTCTAAGCGAATGGCTGCCAGTGCTTAATTTTAAGGGTTACTGGCAATAATGGTGGAAGAAAAAGGCAGAGAAGGTGAACGTCCCTGGTGACCGTGGCCTTCAGAGGGAGCAGAGAGCCTGGGCTCCTTGAGGCACAGAGCTGGCTGGGCAAGCAGGACTGGAAACTGTGAGCAAGGAGACTGCTGCTGTATTTTCCTACTGCGCAGGGACTCGGTGAATAGAGAAGATCACGCTATGGAAATATCCTCTTCACTCCCCCAGCACACCAGCAAAGCTCTCAATGTGTAAGTTAACACCTCTGCTGAAAGGTGGAAATTAGATTTTCTTCCAAAACTCCCGCTGAGAGACTAAACTTCATTCCACATACACTTCATTTCAAGGGTTTGAAAGCATCTGAAAGCAGCCTTGTCCGAGCTGCTCTGCTTCATTTTGAACTGCGGCTGGTATTGGTGGTAGGACATCCTCCTGCTGTGTGCCAGCAACCTGCAGGTACACCATTGCCTACGTACAGGTATATCTCATGCTCTTGTTAGGAAAAACTAGAACCAGTACAGCGTCTTATCTGCAGTCTTAGTACTGATGTGCAAAATGTTTCTTTGTAACTGTTTCAATAGGCAACAACGGACAGCAATGGGGCTTTTAAATGCAAAAAGGCACCATATTTCATTATGTAAAATGTCAGCTCGCGGAGAGCAAAATTACATGACATAACCCATATTTCAGTGGCCAGATTTAAGCAATGCTTTATAAAATGCAGGTTATGTTTCAAAAGACATTCTTCAGAATAGGCTGAAAGAGTTTTCTCTGAGGGGGGGAAAAGTTCAGAATCAAAGGAATATTGGGAAAAGAGTTGCTGAATTAAGATCAGTTCAGTAGACATACATTTTCTAGCATTCCCATTGTAAGAAACAGACCATCATCCAGTTTATTTACTGAGGTATTCGGAAGGAAAAAAAAATAGTTTTCTTGCTTTTCTGCTTCTGCATTTATTGTTTATAACTTCAGCACAACACGGGAGTCTTTCAGCACTGGCGCTGTGAACAAGAACCTAGGAATCACACATCTACTCAGCTACAGCACGTACCAAGTCAAGGTTTCCCTGGGATATTTTTCTCCATGGCAGATGCTCTGGAGCAAGTCTGACTTTCTGCAAGACCTCTGTGCTTATGGCTTTAAAGAATACATTGTTTAAGGACCAGCAAAGATTGTCTAGAAAAAAGCCAATAACCATAAAGCCAAAGAGGTCATAAAGCTCCTGAAATCAAATTTTATTATACAACGTGTGAGATTATTTTTGTTTTGTGCTAAACCTCTTCAGCATTAGATAAAGTTTTCTCAGCTGAGGCATCTGGCTGTGAAACAAATTCCAGAGGAGATTAGGTGAAACTGAATTTGGCCATCTAAAGGAAAACCTGCAGTCCTTTGCTTTACAGAAAGCCTTGCTAGAAGAATGACGTTGCTTGCATCATTCTTCAGTTTAGTCCCACCAAGCAACAAAACCTCTCTCAACCAAAGCCAATAAATTGATAACCTTATCCTGAGAACGTTTTCTTTCTTTGAAAAGGAGGCAGTGCCTGGGACTCCACGACGGCCATCCAGAACTTGTTGTCAATGTCTATTGTACGTAGAAGGAGCTCAGATACTCTGGCATTGGCTATGAGAACTGGAGGTAAGCTGATTAAAAGGTATTTAGTGTAGGTATATGCTGTGATGCTGCTTTAGTCATCTATGTGCCAGTTTGTAATCATGACACTATTGCTGTGTGACCACAGACAGAGCTCTTCTGTGAGACCTCGGTCACCTCCAGGTGCTTTCCCAAAGAGTGGTGGGATGTGAGTTTGGTACATGGATCATGGAGGGGGTCTCTCACCGTTACAATGATGCTTAAATCAAAAGTGATAGAAATGCAAGGCTGGAAGAGCCCTATCATGCCATGCTGTGGCAAGGTCTAGTCCAGTAGGTCCTCTTAACCCAACCTGGGGAGAAGACAGAACAGCCTCGGGAGGTGAACCATGTGGACCTCTAATGCCACAGCCCCTGTCAACACTCCCATGAGATGAAATGTCTGGGCTCAATATTTTCAAAGTGTTTTCACTTATGCGTAAATACATCCTTCCCCATGCCCACACACGTGCCTGTTCACTCTCCTGTTGAGAAGCCTTTCAGAAAAATGAACTTGCTATTAAAATGACAGCTTGTTGGATAGCAAAGATGAATTAGTTCTAGTTGCAGAATAGCTACATTGACAAATTGCTTAAGTTCTGTAATGTTAATGTCAGTGAAAAACCCCAGGTCTTCAGTAAAACGGTAGCAGTATGGGAAAAATGCAGAGAAAACCAGGACCTCAAAGTAAGTTTTGGAAATGTAAATAAAACAGTAGTTCTGTGAATCTGGGTAATTACAGAGTGGTGGGGAACAGAAGGCCAGCTTTAAACTCTTCTTGGGGCTGCCTTGCATGTGAGTTGCTCTTTTGACTTCAGTCTATTACTAATGTCACCAAGTAGCACTTGCAGAATTAAGAACTACATGTGTAATTAAAAACCCTCAAAACTAAAGAAACCATAACTTTTAACCTCCCTGGCACAGAGACTATTATTTAAAGAACAGTAACGATTAGCAGATCTCATATTTTTTACTTGAAGTTACAACAACAGTTCAGTGTGTAGATTCCCTACATCATTTTGTGTGCAATGGGAGACCAGCACACAGCGAGGCAGTAAAAACATATTGAGTTTTCCCAGCCACCTTGGCATCTTGAAGGCAGAACTCAAAGGTAACTGTGATCTGCACAACTCTCCATATGGCCTTTTATTGACTTTATGGCTCAGAGAGAAAACTACAATGCTGCTGAAACTGGGGCTGGTTCAAAGGAAGAGCATGGGAAAGCACTGCAATGGTCTGCACTGTTTAGGCAGTGAGTTTTTATAAATGTCATTCCTGGAAAATGTGAAAAATTTTCAGAGTACAAATAATTTCCCCCCCTAAAGGATTTTGAAGTGCAATGCCATGCTTTAAATTAACAATGAGGTAAATTAAAGTTAGTTTGTTCAAATGACTGAGTTTATTTTCTTAGGGATGAGGTGGAATGTTTTAAGTAATTTGATTCAAGTAAGGGCAAGAAACTTAGTTGTAGGTCTTCACAGCAGTCAAATTAATTTCCTTTCCCTTTTGCCCCGGTTCATACAAACGTTCAAATCCACCACCAAAGTGGCAAGTTCATTTCCAAAACAACCTACTGGCTCAACAGCTAATTGTAAGTTAAAAACAAGGTGTGGTAGCTGAGTTCAGTTCAAAACCATAAAAATACTTCAATTTCCCTGAGCACCAGTATTTACTTGCAGGTTTAAAAAAAGACCCTGACCTGCACAGTTTATAAAAACTTACTATCCTGCACTGTGAATTTTCTTTAATATTGAAAACTGGATTTAAAAAAAAATCACTGGATGGCCCTTATTTTCTGAAGTGTAAAAGGAAAACACTTATGTTTCTATAATGAGAGTATGGGAATTAAATGCTGTGATGTCAGACTAAGTAGTATTACTTTAGCTCCTGTACAGTTGAGTGATTTTACTATAATAGTTTCCTGTAATAATGCTTTTTATCTGTAATACATAGGGGATAGAGAGACTGACAAAGCTGTAATCTTTCTTTCAGAAGCATGGTGTTAAATGAACAGGGGCCAAGTGAAAATATAATTCTGAAAGGAAGATAAAGACGGCCCTATATAAGACTGAAATAAGACGTGTCACCATTTCAAGTGAAAGATGTTAGCTTTGAAATTAGTGCCATATATTAAGAAGAGATGTCATATAGAGTCAACTTCGAATTTATGCTACAAGGCCTAGAATTTATTTGTTTGTGGCAAAAGGCTGCATACAATCGCCTGAATTTTGTACAGCCCCTACTCTTGCCACTGCTATTTGCTGTTTATGCAGCGCTGTGCGTGCTGAGCATTGAATGCCTTCATGAAGTCTAGGGCCCAGCCCCCAAAACCTCACCATTTACTAGACCACAGAACGAACAAACATGTTTTCCTGGTTTCACAGCTGCCTGCGTGTACTTGCAAAGCTCCTCCATGTGTACTGAGGCAAACTAAGCCTGGAACAGCTTCAGCATGGATGGTAACTTCTACTGGAGCTGCCAACCGCTCATCAGGACGTGCCGAAATTAGTGTCTTCTTCCATTTCTCTCCCCAAACTCCTGAGTTGTCTTCCTTGTGACCTTTTAAGTGTGTATGGTCATCGGTGAGTGAAAGGCAAATAATGCTGGTGCCCCTGAACTATACTCTGACCCACCATCGCTACTGTGAAATGCCATCACAATTTTAACGCTGCAATAAGATTTCATACTGCCCTAAGTTATCACCAGGTTTAACATGCTAGTATCTATTATTTTTACATCACGCCGCCCAGTCACATCAAAGGCCACCGCTATGGTACTTCATCTTCCCTGGGCCCTCACGTGCGATTGCGGAGAACAACCCGGGGAAACCACGGCGACTGCGGCGGTGGTTTATAATCCGCTAGCAGGTGTCGACGGTGGAGGAGTAGCCTGGCTGCCACGGCTGGTGGCCGTTAGGCTACCGTTAGCCTCCTTCGGCCTAACCTGGAGGCTGGTACCTCAGGCCTGAGGAACCCCGTGGCTGAGGCCCACCGGCCTCACAGCCAAAGGCCTCGGGGCGCCTCAAGGGCCTTCAGTCACCAGCCTGAGAGAGAGGTGCAACCTCCATTTTCAGCCCACCCTCCCCGGGATTTGGGGAAAGCGGGGTTCGTGGGGTGCTGAGGGCTGCGGGGAGTGTGCGTGGGGTGGGTGGGTGTGAGCACAAAGCTGGTCACGCAGAGCGACGTGCGACGCCAAAGCAGTCCCGCATGGAAGGGCTGTGTTCTCTCAGAGCAGCGGGTGGGCTGCGGCCCCTTCCGTGGGAGGCTGACCCCCCCCCCGCGGAAGGAACCGCAGCCCACCCGCCGCTCTGAGGCAAAAGGCAACCCTTGGCGCCTCGACCCCCGGCGGGAGCGCCCGGGAGCTGCGGCCCCTTTAAGGCGCGGGGGCGCGCGTCACGTGGTGCTCGCCGGCTCCTGGGCGGCGGTGTAGTCCCTTGACCGGGGTGGCAACGTCGGCCGGCGGGGCTAACGGCGGCGGGGGGGACTACAGCTCCCGGCGGGCACCGCGGGGACGGATGAGCTCACCGGCCGCGCCCAGGCGGGTCTCGCGGTGTACGCCGGGAGCTGTAGTCCGCCGCCCCCCTTCGGCCGCGGGCTGTGGCGCAGCGCGGGAACTACGTCTCCCAGCGTGCCGCGCGGGGCGGGTTCCCGTCAGCGCAAGGGGGAGCCCCCCGACGTAAAGGGGGATCACTTTCCCCTTGTGTCCGCCATATTGGACGGTAACTCTGGTCAGCGGCGCTGGGGCCGAGGGAGTCCCCGTTGCCGTGACAGTCGGTGCGCTCCGCTCCTCGGCGCCCGGGGTGGCCCGTGCCCCGGCCCTGCCCGTCCCCTCCGCTCCCGGGCGCTCGCCGCGGCCCCGCGCCCCTTCCCCTTCTTCTCCTCCTCTTCCTCCTCCTCCTCCTCCTCCTTCCCCCCCTCCCCCGCCCCGCTCCCTCCTCCCTTGCCCGGGTGTCAGGCACGATGAGTCCGGCCGACGCCAAGCGCGGAGCCAAGCGCCGGAAGAACAAGCGGGGCGGCGGCCTCAGCAGCACCGGCGGGCCGGGACCCAGCGGCGGCGGAGGCGCCGGCGGCCTGGGCAAGGCCGGGGCGGCGGCGGGAGCGGCCCCACTGCGGGCTGCGACCCAGGCGGCCGCCGCCTCGCCGAGCGCGGTGGGCGGCCTGCTGACAGCGCCGGCGACGGCCGCCGGCAACGGAGCCCTGGGCGGCGGCGGGGCCGCGGCGGGACACGGCGAGGTGAGGCGGGAGGTGGTGGTGGCGGCGGCGGCGGCGGCGGGGGGTGGGGGTGCTGAGGCGGGCGGCGGTGACATCCCGCTGCGGCGGGCCCGGCACACACCCACCCACCCGGGCGGGCGGGCGGTGCTGGCAACCGGGGAGGGCGGCGGGGGGCTGCCGCCGCGCCATCCGCCCTCTCCTCCTGCCCTTTTGGTCGGGTGCGGGCCCCGGGGCCTCCGCGGGGCGGGGGAAGGGAGAGCTGGGCCCCTGGAAGCGGCGGGGGGCCGCGGCGCTGCCCTGCCCGGCGGGGCGGTGGGGCTGGGCAGTGTCCCCGGCTCCCCACCCTTTGTGGGGGAAGGGCAGCGCAGGCTGCTCGGGGCCGTGTCGTCCTGGGGTTTCTCCTGAAATCCCGGCAGGAGCCAGCTCCGGGGTCCCCGTCCTCCGGGGTCTTGGGGCTGGGGCCCCACCTTAATGGAGGAGCTGTAAGAAATAGGTGGGCGGGCCTTGAAAAAGCAGAAATATACCTTTGTGTATGTTTCTTTCCACGGATGTTGGAGCCCTTTTTGCAGCGGACAACTTCGTTAGGCGCAGGAGGTTCATTCTAGCTTGGGCTGTGGTTTGCACTCGTGCCTCAGAATAATTTAGATCTGTTACATTATTTCATAATACGGTGAAATTTATTGGGAGCACATTGTGTGGTTTAATTGGTCTTTCTTTTTTTTTTTTTTTTTTTTTTTTTAAGAAAAACTGCTCAGGGATTATTGGGCCTTTAGAAAGGTATCCTGCTGGCTCAAGTGACAAAAGACTTAAGTTTATGTTCCTTTCTCTCATAAAGGTTACTCCAATTTTTTTGTTATCTACACAAAGCTTGCGTTTAGGTATCATATTTACAAAAGCATTTCCTGCTGACAGCATCTTCAGACTTTCATGTGTAAGTCATACAGCCTGGTCCGTTTCCTCTCTTGCTCTCATAAACTTGTTGTACATGTGAGGGGGAAATAGAAGAAATGGCTCTTGTGATGTAGAGTATCTGAAATACCATGATGTAACAAATGTTTTTTGTTGTTTTCCGTGTACTTTTGTGCCCATCTATTTTGCTAGGTCAGCAAGCAATTTGATGACTGTAGATTAACTTCCACCCTCCTTGAAACTTGTCTTTCTACACTCTCATATTTGGTTACCCCAAATCCACAGTGCTTTAGATTAACCATTTCTGTATGTCTGTTCTAATCTGACACTTATTTCAGGAATAATTTCCTTTTGGGACAGTAGCCCTTGTGTGATTTAGATATCCAGAAGAATGATGTTCATAATGGCAAAGAGGTGTGCGAGTTTTTATTTGTAACTTTGCAAGTCATCACTAAACTCTGTTCCAGTTAAACCTGTAGCAGGAAGATGCATCTTGTTTTGTTTTACATCTCTAAATTGCAAGCTCTTACAGGCACAGGTTCCTAGGTATTGTTGGAATAAACATGATAATGATAAGGGAAATAAGAAAAAAGTAGTGGAGTGGGAATGTCCCAGCAGAATGGGACATTGATGTGATTCAAGTAGTGAAGGCTCTGCTATCACTGATACTTTGATCTGTTTGTATCTTGTGGTTATGTCTAGTCTAGGACTTTGGTTCTAACCTAATCACTCTGTATCAGATCTTTTTGTGAAATTCATCTTAAAAGGGCAACATCACTGCTAGTCTTCCTACTTCATGTTTCTTCTTTCTTTCAGACCAGGTAGTTGCTAATAAAATTTCTCAGTCTTCAGGAGTCTTCACTTGGAAAGTATAAGTAATATCGTCAAAATTAAATACAGTATTTCAGCACTAAATTTCTGGGAAAATTCTTCTGTATATTACATGTACTGGTATGTTATCCATACTGTTATAAGTATGCACAACATGTTATTTTGAATGCATTTGTGACTTTGTCTTAATTGATCTTTTTTGCCTGCGCTCTTAGATGTGTATGCAATTTGTCAAATGTTTCCATTTCACTTAACAGTGTGGTGCAAGTGGTTCTGAAGACTGACGGACAAACGGGGAATTAAGAAGTTGGTTGAATAGATCAGTTAGTTAAGCTAGAATAAACCAGCAACACAGACCTTAGTTAATCAAACGGTAAGCATATTAGAACTAGATTTTGAGGATAGATATACCCCTGTGCTCAGTTTCTGAAAGGTAAATGCTTATACTCTATAATACTCCTTTAAAGTTGGTGTTACTTCTTCCATGCTGGTTTCAGTGACCTTTTTCTTGACATTTTCGATACCTTTCCAACGGTAGTGACATCTGAAAGTTGCCACTACTTAAAAGTTAACTGATAATCTTGTTTCAAAGATGAAATCTTAAAGCATCATTACATGACTATTACTTGCATGAAAATGCATTTTCCTTAATGGTTAATAATGTGCTAGTTAAGGGTACATGGTCAAAACAAGACTTTGTTCTTTGAGTGAAAGACTAGCATATGTTGTTTCTGGATGAAGTTGAGAAAGAAAACTGTATATTTTACATGACTGATTGCTTCTAAATTAGGTGCAATATTTATTTTGGCTGGATGGAGAGTAAGCAACAACTAATAACTGTGAAGTAGTAAACTGAGTTGCTTTACTTTCATCTTACACAGAATATTGTGAAGTTCCCATTAGTGGGTAAGAGAAATCATCAGCCAGTTCTCTGCTGGACAAACTTGAATGTTTAATCTCTGTAAGTATATAAAATATTAAAACCCCCAGAATTTCATATTTGCTGCACAGCATAATGTTTTCTACTTCTTAACGTGCTTTCTGTTTCCGTCTTTCCTCGCTCCCCTGGTTTTAGGGCATCCATTCTGGATGTGGTGGGCACATCCTTCTACTAATGTTCTATTAGATGCTTCTTCCAAAATTTCTCTAAAATATAGAGTGAAACAAGATGTTTGAGGAATGATCCCGTGTGTGCTCCGTCTTCTTGTGTGTCAATAATTGTTCAGAATGAGGTATACTTTCAACATGCTTTATAAAACAGGTTGAACAGAGTTTTAAATTGGATATATTTATGCTTGAAACTAAAAGCACATGTGCCAGTATTGAAATTCTAGCTAAGCCTGTTAGAGCTAACAAATACATTTTAATTGAGGTTTTTGTACATCTTATCTGGAGGGGTTTTTTAAGACTGTAGGCTAAATTCTGCATTAGAGTACATGCTAAGTCTTGTTCTGGGATGCAAGTGGGCAACTCCTAATGGAATCTTCCTGGAAGCTATGTTGCCCCATGCACATGCTTTGTAGCATCCAAATTCATCCTCTCTAGCACTGTCAGATGTTTTAGAAGGGTAGTGAAATTAAGGATGCTTTGGCAGTGTTTCAGTATCTCAGTTTTGGAAACCTGTAACTGTGTCAACTTTAACTGGAATTGGAAACAAAGTCATTTAGTTGTGTGGCTGTTGGAGGACTTCCCTAGGAGTTGTATTTTTTTCCTTACAGAACTATTTACAGCAATGTTGTGGAGTGAAGAGTCAAGTATCCTATAAATAACAGTAATTTGTAACCAGCAAATAAAATAAATATTTTGAAGTTTAATGTATATATTTAAAGAACTAGATCTTGCTTTCTGTTGTTGGTTGTTTTTTTTTTTTTTAAATTCAGTAATGCATTGCATCAGGCCTTCATAATTTGATCCTATAAATTTTTCACTGACAGCTGGATTATTGATGCTGTGAGATGCACTGATTATCTTTATCAACCACTGCATAACTCATAGATATACTGTAGTAAAATTGGCTGTTCCTCAATACGTTCAGGTACTTCAGGGTGAAGAGTTGTACATCCATGGCTGATCAGCCACAGTAGTAGTTTTTGTTATAGGCCTGACTGATCTTGTGTTAAGGGGAATAATTTAGTAGCCATTTTACAATTCTCTTGCATTTTTCAAAGTATTGTTTGTCTGTCAAGGGTAGTAATGTGTTAAATCTTTTTACATTTGAGAGCTGTCTGTTTTAGAGTTTTCATAAAATATTTCACTGGACTGTTCCATTATTATGAGATACTGCTTTTAAAATAGAGATTCTATACATAGCAGACCATACATTGCCATCTTCTAGACCCATTTTTTTCCGCAGCTTTGTAGTTCATTGCATTTTACTGATATCTGTGCTTGATTTGTTGTTTGAGATTTTCCCTTTTCTCCCCCCCCCAACCCCCATGATTCAAACATTCAAAAGAAATAGTATACAAAAGAGGAGCTTTGTCAGGAACTCAGAAGTTCAGCAAATAGCTAGCTTTTGTACTTTTATGTAGGGCCTCCTCCTCTCCAAAAGCAAACTTATTCTGGCCAATTTTTGTCAAGGCTCAGGTAAAATAGATAAATTTCAATAAATAAAATAGTGTTGTAACCTCTACTGTTCAGGCTGAGGAAGCAGGTAGTTCTCTAAACGCTCATAACGCTTACTCGATGAAAAATAAGTCTTTTTGACAGTCTGGTAGCACATTTGTTCCTCTGACAAAATGAAGTTCTCTCTCTCTCTCTCTCTCTTTTAAAATAGACATGCAATCCCTGCCCTGAAAAGCTTATGCTCTGCTTGTTGTTTTTTTTTTTTTAAATAAAAGGAGTTGTAACAGAATGGGATGAAACTACCAGGATTTGGTTTAGGTGGTGTGGTTGAGTTAACTTGCTGATTTAGAAAGAGAATCTATTGTGACTTAAATGAATCTAACTAGAACATTTCAAACTTTAAAACAAGCTTAATGGTTGCATAACATTCACATTAATAGCTCTTTCTTAGCTTCTTCCCATGATCAGTTAAGGCATTTTTCAGCTAATAGATCTGAGACCACAGGCACACATATTAGTGGTTTGTTCAGATCTTGTAATACTGCTCCTGGGAAGTGTGTGCCTGTGTGTACTCATGACCTTGACGTAGATTGAATCTCCGAGCACTCCGTTTCTCCCCCACCTCCTGCACCTGCTATATCATGGTCAATTGATAACAAGAATAATCGGTTGTGAATTGTTAAATGAAACATGTGGGAAGTGTGGCCAAAAAAATGGCATCTGGTTCAGCGGTGTCTGATCTGTACTAGCTAAGTATCCTCCTATGGCTTTGTTATGAGACATTTAATTCTGGGTGTGAAGGTGAAGTTTGGGGTTTTGTGTGGGTTCCCCCCCCCCCCCCCCGCTGTATTGGTTGCAAAATGGTTGAGAGAGATTGAGAGAGAGAAATCTTTTACTCCAGAAAACATAGTGAATCCCTTCCTCTCCAGACTTTTGTTTCCTGACTGTGAAAACAAAACCTTGTTGATTTAATTTGGATCTAGATTAATGTGAAAAGTTAGTTCTGAAATACATGCATATTGATGAGAATATTCAGGGTTCTTGTCCTGCAATTGATCCCAAACAATATCTGAAGCTTCATTTAGGTATTTAATATCACATTCTTTTCTTGGTTATAGCATTTATCCTTTTGCAGCGGTATCCCATCTTGAGGGGACCCCTCAGATCCTTTCTCCTTTACAGTCTGTGCAAGGAAGGGATCCAGGCTTACTCTCTTCTCCTTGCCTGGCAAGGAGAGCTGAGTGGATGTAGAAATTCAATTTGATGGTGTTTGGTGCCTACAAGACTAATGTTTAGTCCCTGATGTATGTGTAGCGAGGGTGGTCCTTATTAAATACAGGTCTGCTGAAGATGTGTTGTGGAAAAGTTATTAGGAGAAATAACCGGAAAATAAACTTGCTTTGCTTAGAATGTACGGGGCTTCATGGATGTGCTAGGCAGTGTTCCAGGTTTATATGGATCTGGGTAATCAAAAAAGATTTAATATTTGTGGGGGCTCCTTCACTGGTGGGAAAGGAGGTCATATATCCTCTTTTATTAAGGTAATGAAAACAGTTCCTACATTTTCCTTTCTTGTGCTAACTTTTTTATTTTAATAGTGACTGAGGTAGCTTTGGACTGGTCTGCTTTGAGAAAGCATATTCCGTATGTGGAATTTTCTAGGATAATTAAACAGAAGGAAAAATTTGAGTTAAGTGGATAAAAGAATGCTGCAGTTCAGTTCTCTTTCTCCGCTAATATCTTAATCTACAAGTTCCAGATTTCTTGTGCTGCAAATGAAGAGTTCAACTGGGAAATGACATTTATGATGCCACTCTTAATGTTATTATGGGAACTACCCAAATTGAGGCTTGTCTGAGAAGGCAGTAAAACAAATATGCCATTATTTTTTTGACATAAGAATTACTTAATTTTATATTGTAAAAATTCAAGGCAGCCTATGACATAAATGACCTTCACCTCCTAGCCATGTGAGGAAACACACTAGAAATAGTATTAAAGATAGGTCTGAGCAACATAGTAATTTTCCTGAAGTATATATTTTCTTTTTTATATCTTTTCTATTTATTTTCTTAAATAGAATGTACAGCTGCTTTAGTGGTGCAGAAGTTAGTCTGAGCACTGCTTTATGAAGTGGATTTTAAGGGAAAAAATCAATGGGGTTGCCTGCAAGCCTGTTTGAGGCTGTTGAACTGAAGTTGTTCATGTTAGACTGGTGATAGTGCTGGAGAAAAAACTTTCTTAGTGTGTGAACTTTAACCATGTTCTTAAATAATCAACTTGCAATCTGTTGCACAAGCCACAAGTGTAGTTCTCCCCATCTCAAAATTCCTAGTAATGATAGAATACACTCAGGTGTCTGAGAGGGAGGCACTCCTGTTCTGCATCACTCTGTAGAGTGGTCATCTCTCTCCATTCTTTATTAGAGGAAGCCTTGAGGGACTTTGGTACAAGCTGGGTGCCCAAAGTTGGATAGTATGAAAAATCTCTGTAGGGACGCCATGCTTGGCCTCTACTTGCCTATTCAGTTATGGCTTCTTCCTTTTTTTTTTTTTTTTTTTTTTTGGGAAGTTGGAGCTCAGAAGGGTTGAGATGAACTTTGCTCATTTATAGGGAGGAAACAGAAGATTGACTCCGCTGTGCATTTCTCAGAAGAAAAGCTCTGGGCACTTCCATGAAATATTGCCATGCATAGTCTCTTCTCAGGCCTAGAGAAACAAACCAGAATAGATTGCAGATGAGTCTGTACTGTTACTTATGGTGGAACGTCACAAAGTTAGGTCCTCATGCACAGTAGATCTTTACAGTAGTCCTTTAACACATTGATCTGTTCAACTGGCTTGTAGTAGCTTTGTCCAGTGTCTGGTTCTGAAGGAACTTCAAAAACATGAGACCACAATCATCCAGGTAAATAGCTAAGTTTTTACAGGGTTGGAAAAGTTATTATTTTGAAGTCCAGAGCTTTGCATTCCCTTGATCTAGAGCAGACTTGCCAGCCATGTCATCTGGGCTTTAGGGCTTCTCTTCTGGTCTCATCTTCTACTTGTCTTAGAATGTGGCTGTGGGAGGTGAATTGCTGGTGGTGCAGGAGGGGCCAGGAGCTTTGCACTGCAATAGGCAGCAAGGACTAGTTTTTGGGAGTGTGCATGGATGGCAGTTGCTCCTAGAAAAAGCTGCTGGATTTTTTTTTTTTTAAACTGCTTTGGCAGCAGTTCAGTGGTCTGTGTTGAGCTGCGAACAGATGGAGGATGTGATCAGCTGTTGGGGCAGTGTTTGCTGCTCTAAATAGCTGTTCCTTGTCTTCTCCAGGGAAAGGTAGCACGCTGGATAGAAGTGTCCGGCTGGCAGCCCAGGGGACTTCAGTGTTCTAGATCTAAATTTTCAGATGCCCGTCTCCATTCTTCTAGATATTAACTATGCCTACGCTATCAAAAGTGTTAGTTTAGTCATGGCATGCATTGCAATGTCAGCATTGCTCACTTTGATCCGTAAGTCAGTTGTTGCTCTTTTTGGAAATAACAGCTTCTCTGCTTAAGTTAAAGCAAAACCAAACAGTGTAGAGAACTGGGCAGTGGTGGGTTTACGTCCCGAATCTGTGAATATGCTGAAGAAGTAAGCTTTCTAAAGATTGTATATAAATACACGCATCACTAGCATATAAAACTCTAGTGATTGATCTCTGTTTATTAAATATATGATTGATATGTTAGCTATAGTAATTTAATCCAGTAGTTGTCCTGTGAAAATATAAAGGGCTCCATGCACCCATAACTATCTGCAGTTTTCTGAATTAGGAATGTAAACACTGTTAACTTAGTCTATGCTAAGGCTTTTAGTACTTAGACTTTGGTGGACAACAGTGAAATAATTGAGAGAATTGTTTTGGTGTAGTTCTCTTTTTCCCTCCCCTTAAGGTCTTGCTCACCTCCTTCAGGAAATATGCAAGCACAGCAGAAGTAACCACTGAAATTATTCCCCGAAGAGGGTATTGGAGAGTAAAGGGTAGAATTGAAGGCATGTTCCTCTACAGCATCAGAAGCTGAAGGAGGTTTACAGTAATGTGAATCTCATTTAGTTATAACACTCAGAAAGCTATTGGGAAGGGGGCGACATGCATTGTGTTAGGACCACCCATCTGAGCCAGCTTTCATCTAAAATTGATCCTCTAAGCTAATATATGATCTGGATTCATGGTAGTAATCTGCCTCTCAGGTGGACCTAGCACAGCTGTGTGCTAGCATGGCTGTCTAGCTTCTGCCAGAGCTGGTGCATAAATAACTCCAAGTTAGTGTTCAGCATTCTTTCTGTACCACTATTTAGGAGCTATAAACATGGATATTTACCAACTAGACCAACATCTGAACAAAACCCTGAAACAGCACCTGGACATACTTTGTGTGTAGCAAAATACTGCTTTCTCAGGGACTGGTCTTTTTTGGTATACTTTTATTCTCCCCATCTGTCAGAAGAAACAGGTGGCAATTACAGATCTGGTAAGTTAAGAGAAGTCTGTGGTTAGTGAATGAGGATGAGGTCTTTGGAAGGATAGAATAAAACTACAATGGCTTTTTCTTTCCTCCTGGATGATGTAGGAGATGAGTTAATGTGGATAAGAGAAGGAGCTGTAAAAGAGCAAGCATTATTGAAGTTACATGAAATTTTCTTAGCCTTTTGAAATGGGCAAGTGAGTTCATGAAAGAAAGACTCTTGAACATATTAACTGAGCATGACATTATATAACTTTTTTTTTAACTTGATGAATAAGTTTTGGTCATGTCCTTCATAGGTTTTTAGTGTCTGTCATTAGTGACATCTAAAAAACTTAATTATATCAGCATTATAAGGTGAGGGAAAGAAAAGAAGGCTGTCAATTGAATCCTGCTCCTGGAAGAAGCCTGTTAATGCAAGCCATGACTCTAAAATCTATGTATTTCTTTATTAGGGTGTATCTCATTGTAGTGCTGAGATTTGTTGGGAACTAGATTAAATGTAATGTACATGTGATGTTCTGCAAAGTGCTGTAAGGCTCTACCTTGACTCCTGTTCTGCTTTAAGCTTTGTGCTGTCAGACTGCATCAATGACAGCTCCTTGCAAACAAAAGAAGTGGCTTTAGGCAGGGGTGCCAGACTTGAATGCATTCTGCCACCCGCTTCTTCTCTTTGAGGCTTTTTTCAAAGAGCGAACTAGTGCAAACAGCTGTATGTTGATGGGGTTGGGAGTCAGTGCACTAACTGGGCACTGCAAACTTCTGTATTTTGGGACTAAAGTAATTTTGCTTTTAAACTAAGATGATTATTTTTTTGAAAGCCAAAGCTTGTTTTCTGGTTGGGTTTTTTTTTCTGTTTTGTTTTTGGCTGTGGTCCCCCCCCATGTGCAGAAGTAGTAGCTCTCAGAGCAGAATTCTTCCCAAGCTAGGAAGGTGGTGCTACTACTGAATTGTACACAAGGGTAGTTCAGCTATTTTCAAATATTAAGTGTTTTTTTCCATTGATCTAGGTGCAACAAATAAGTGTGATTTTAAAATACCTTGAGTTAAGGTGTTTGCATAGGCAGACTTTGGTTAGTTTGTGATTATTACAAGAAGTTGTGGAACCTCTTTCAAATTCTGGAACCATATTAAACCCAATAGTTGACTATTTCAAACTTGTTGTAGGGAGTATTTCACAGAGATGGATGTGAGGCTCTGAATTTGGATAACACTAATATTGATGCAAGCCCAGAGACACTTTCATGGACAGATGCGTGAGTGAGAATATGTGTATGCATGCTCATACATGTGTGTGCATGTATCCAAGCTTTTTAAAACATGGCATTTTTGAATGTGGATTAATAATGTTGCTATGTAAGTGTAGGCATGAAGTAAATACTTTGTACGTGTGCATGTACGTTTTTTGGATTAGAAGAGTCCAAAGAATATATGTTAGGGCTGCTGATGGACAAAGAATTGCCTGAGTAAGTGTGTAAAGGTTCTTTGCCACACTGGGTCTCGTAGTGAAACCAGTCATCAGGAGCAGAAGAGTTTGCCTTAAAAAGCAGTTCTGAGCCACAGTACAGTTTTGCCAGCCTTTGGTGTTTAATTGGTGTGGAGTTAATGACCAAAAGATTTCTTAATTGCTGTAATGCTTCCAGGCTGCTTATCTTCAGTAAGCTGCTGCCACAACAGATGGCAAGTTAGTGGTTTAGCTGAGGTTCACTAGAAGTTTTTCACCACTTTATTTTAATGGCCATAACTTACCTATGTGGCTATAGATAATGTGTAGTTGAAACCCAAATCTTCACTGGAATAGGCTTCAGATGCATTAAGGTTTTATTTTGTCGCTCACCAAGAGATAGAACATTCTTCTGCTGTCAGAAGAAACTTTGCAGTTTTATCTGTGTGATAATCTTTATTTTATCTTTACTTTTTTTTCCTGGCTACTCCCAAGATTCATCTCCACTATACTGTCATTCTCTGCTTCTTTTCAGGGAATCTGCAGGGAATTGTACTGGTGTCTGCTGTGATTTGAGACAGCTTGCAGCAGCAGCCTGAAGCTGACTGGGTTTTTTTGTCAGTGTCATAACTGGTGAAGAGTCTGAACCACAGGAATGGAAGTGGATGAAATTAAACTTCCATAATTTTCAGATATACATTGCTTTAAAAAAAAATTGTATGTTTTCAATGGAAAAAAATTATAATGATTTATTCTGTCCTGAAAACAGGCTACCATACTTGTACAGTATCCTCCACTAGCTATAAATCTGAAACCTTATGTAGGAGGAGGAGGAACTTTGTACTGAGGACCATTGCATAGTAACTAAGTTAAAAATTAATTACTATTTAATGTTTTCGGAAGTGCTGTTGTTGGCAACCTAGCTTACTGGTTTTCAGAATTACGGCGAAATCATGACACTTAATCATGCACACTTTGAATATTATTTAGACTGCTTGTTGCATGTTTGTTTTTTTTAAACTTGATGGCTGTATCTTATGTCTTCCTAATAAAAATGAAGAGGAATATTCTTTTGTTGATATATAAAGTCATTCTGAGCCTATGTTTTCATTTTTAATGAGGTGAAAAATCTAGTGATTGTGTGAGGTTTAGGGGATTGTTCTGGTCCCCAGGAATTTGTTAAAACATTACTAGTAATGGCCTTAAGAATTTATTCCTTGAGTACAAGCAGAGGTTTCAAATAGAAGTCTGAATGTGTGCTTGCATTTGTGGCTTTTGACTAAGGACATAGGAATGAATATTTGTGTAAATGTGAAGCCAGTTCTGAAACAAACTTTGAAGTCGGCAGCTTGCACCTAATGATGTTACCTGTTAGTGAGATTGACTCATCCTCTCAGTCAATAAGAGATTTCTGGTAATTTGACAGCTAAGCTGAAGAAGTCTGTGGTAGTCTGTCTGTTTTCTGTTGAAGCCTAGAGGATCTTAACCAGTGTTAGGCCTTCCTTATACTGAAGACACTGAAAAATCTGTTAAAGTTACTCCCAACCCTGTTAATCTATGTGATAGTCCTGAGAAAGTAGACATCCCTATCATTAGTTTTTTCCATGAAGTCTTGGCTTGGCAAAATGGCTGATATGTAGTGTACAATGTTGTTATATGAGGATACTTGAAGTATTGCCCTAATATTAAAAAAATCATTCCCAAATAATTGTATTTTTACATTTTAATTGTTTTTCCAAGTTAGGGAATTCTTCTGATGAGAAAATAATTTTCTATGGTTTCTTTGTGACTCATGTATTTCCTTTTTTTTTTTTGTAGCAGGAAGTTAGTCTTCACTGTTTTATTTTGCTTGCATTGTCCTATCTGTAACACTTCTGCTACAAATATATTCTTTTGCGTAGTTTGCTTGAGTAATTTAACTTTTTGAAGTTACATGCAAAGGTGGGTTTTTTTTACTGTTTGTATTAACTCATGATCAGCAAAAAAAGTTGGTGCAATAGAGTCTGCCTTTACTGATCTTTTAAGGCTTTGTAATTATGACTATAAAATTTTTAGTGTCCTTGTCTTAATCTTTTTCACTGCAATGGATATTTTGTAGGGGGCCTGTCTGTGGCATGAGGGAATTTGGATAAGTATAGGAATAATCTATTAATAAGTGTTAGTACCTGGTCAGGGAGGTGTTACATCTTTCTTTTGTAGGTGTGTCTGCTTAGTGGGGTTTACTGGGGTTTAGTGGAGCATGAATCCCTCTCATTAAACCATGAGAGGATCACTGGAAGAAGATGTCTTTCTGGCACCTGTTTCATCTGCCCCTCTAATATGTTGTTGTGATTCTTCCTTTCCTCTTACGCAAAATTTGATTGACAATAGTTGAACAGGGAGGATGACTGTAGCTCCTCTTTCTGGAAAGCCAGCCCTCTTTGTGGTAGACATCCTCATCTAGTTGGCCTACTTGAAAAGAAATGACATTGGACAGGCTTAGAACTCCACTATAATGCTAGAAAATAGTGGTGGGAAAGGCATAAAGGATGGCTGTGTGTCCCACTGCTACTGTGTGGATTTCTCCTTCTAATCAGGCTGTCTTTTTTTTATCTTCTTAATCATACTTTTACTTGTTGCACATTGATGAGAGAGCATGCATTTGGGTGACTGGTGAGCAGGCACTGAGCAGGCAGGCAATGTGAGCGCAGCGGTGTATCACAAGCTGGGTAGCTACCAGGGAAGTTGAGCTTTGTGGCCCTGTTTGTCTTTTTTTTTCCTTTTGTGAATTGTCTTGGGTAGACTCTACTTATTATAGAGCTCTTAATCTTCTTTTAAAATATTAATGGACAACAGTATTGGTAATTATCTACTTTGGTACATATTAAAAGGTGGATGATTTGTCTGAAAAAATACAATTAATTTTCTTTAAGGTTGATTTTTTTTGTTTGGGGATTTTTTTTTTGTTTGGAGGGGTTTTGGGTGGGGTTTGTTTTGGTTTTTTTTGGGTGGGGTTGTTTGGGGTTTTTTTTTGTAATTGCACTCTAGGAAGCAGGTATAAATTCAAGCAACCATCTTTTAGAGCACTGCTCATAACCATTCTAATTTAACTATGCTTGCTTTACCTTTTAAATCTCATGCTAGCCAAGTAGCCGGACTTGCTGCTAATTTAGAATAGCTGCCTACTCTGTGCAAAAATGCTTTACTACAGTCTTATTGAAACACCTGTTTTTAATTTCATTCTGTTACAAAGGTATCCTTGCTGAATAAGCCATGGTTCTTGGGTAGGGGTTTGGGGATTTTTCTTGTGAAAGAGCACATTAGAATCTGATGTTTTATTCTTGTGAAGGTACTTGTTTACTGTAACAGGATTACCCCTCAACTTCCTTTTTCATAATCAAAACTCATTAGACTCTCAATTAGTCTAAGCATGTGCGCTGACTCTCAGGTAGTTCTTTGGTTCCTTCTGTACTTTTGTAACTATCTCCTTAAGTTTGATGCCAGAGCTGAATGTAATATTCCAGAATCTCTTATCAGTGCTATAAAATCTTGACTTCAAGTTTCATTCCATCCTTGTTTTTCTCTCATTCATTTGTCTGTCTTCTGGCTGGTGGAGACAGCACTGATTATACTTTTGTGACTTGTTTGTCTAACCTGATCTTAAAATGACGATAGTTGATGGGGATTCCGCGACCTCACAGAGCTGCCTATCTTTGTCTTTAAATACTTTGCTATTAATTTTCTATTGTATAGAAATCTTCCTTGCTGCAGTTCAAACATTTTATTGCTTTTTCTGTCTGCTGTGGATACAGAGAACTAACTGACTCTTCCTCCCCTCAGTATTCTGATATTCTGATCTGTAAGCTTGGGGTCCCCAGTTCTTTCAGCCTTTCCTGGCAGGTAATATTGTCTGTGTCTGGTAGCTGTTCTCTTGTGGCTTTTCTTCAGCTGTTCATGTCTGGCTTGAAGACCTGTGTTCAGAGTGAATTGCAGTTGTCCCTCTGAGACTTACTGGAGCAGTATTAGGTGGAAGGATTATGTCATGTGTCACATAAGCTATACATCTCAAGGTAGCATTAGCTTTTCCCAACAGTCTGACCTTGTTGACTTCTCTTTTGCATATAGTCACCTATGCCTATTTGGATATTCATGGTAGTTCTATCAAGATCTTGCTTTTTAGTTTGGCCATGAGAAATTCTCAGTAATTAAGACTGTCACAAACATTAATCACATAAATCATGACATTTATTCTTTCTCCCCTGTGCAACTCTGTCATGGAAGAAAATTGTACTGGTTTGACATGGCTTGTTTTTGACAAAACCAAGGTGGCCGTTCCTCCTCTCTGTATCATCTAAGTGCTTAAAAAGACTTGTTTGAATATATTTGACTAGCTTTCCTGGGAACTGAAGACAAGCCAATATTATTCCTCAGGTGTTTCTGCCCTTCACAATCGCTTTTCTCTCCCTCAGTTTTTGGGTTTTATTTGTTTGTTTTTGAGGGGTGAGGTGGTTTATTTGCTTTAAAGAAAGGATTTGTGTAATTCACCTTTTTCTAAGCTTCTGATATCTCAGGCATCTTCCATGAGTTTTCAAAGATAGGATTATTGATTTTGAGATGGCTCAGAGGATTTCCTGAGCAACTTGGCTGAATGTTATCAGATCTAGCCAACTTGGGAAAAAATGTAAGTATGGGTATTTCCAATAATAGGCTGACTCTGGGTGGGTATTTTACCCATTTATTTGTAGTAATTGTGCTAGTCACCTGCTTGTAGTTGATCTCTTTAGTGAGGACTTCATTAATCTGTTTTCCCTCTTCATTCAGTAATGGACAAATTCTGTTAGTAGTGGTAGTGTGCTGATAGAATGATTTCTTAGTAGCCTCAAGCTATTTTGTGAGAATTATTTCATTTTGTGCCTTTAGCCTTTTTGATTTGTCCCCTGTATTCTCTTGCCATTGTTATGCTTGTTATTCCCTTTCTGTGTGCTTTTTCGGAGTCATTATTGTCTTGCAGTGTTTTCTATCCTCTTGCTGTGCTTAGTTTTCTTGAATTTGTTTGTATCTATTGTGTCATTTGAAAATTAGCTCTTCCTTGCCTTAGACTTGCCTTCTGCAAGCTCTTATTTAGTGATGTTAAATATGTCTCTTGCTGTTCTTCCTTCCTTTCCCTCTTCAGTAACCATTGACTTGACACTTCACTTCCAACAAAACTGTCTCTCATTGTTTACTGTCAACCACTTCTTTCTTGCTGGCTACAGCTAAAGGAAAAGTCTCTGGTTGCTTTTGATATTTTAAAAAAGTAAGTTCCTTGAACTCTCACTGGAGTTCTGCTATGTTCCATTCCCAGTAGGTGCCTAGGTTCCTATACCTCCTTGTAACAAAAAGTCCTGTGCTTTTCTTTACTCTTCCACCTGCTCAGAAAAGGTATCATCTGTCTGTCCACTGTTTTTGATGGTCTGTAGTAAGCTTGCAGCTTGATAGCACTCATGGGCTTTCCTCCTTTTATTATTTGTAGACTTCCAAGATACCTCTCTCTGCATTTGTGATGCTTACATCCTTTAGATATAGGGCATAACACCCCTGGGCACTTGGATTTGTTTGTTTTGGTTGGTTGGTTTGTTTGTTTTTTCTATGAACCGACTGTATCCTCTTTCTGTTAGTATTCCATCTGGGAGTGGACTCTTATGGAATAGATCATAGTCTTGATCATGTTCAAAGAATTCTAGCTCCCTTTTCTTATGCTTCATACATTAGTATGTGTACTTCTAAGACTGATGGATTGGTTGCTTGTTTCTTATGAGCTTTGTGTGAATAATTACTTGTTCTTATTTTAGGCTTTTGTTCAGGTTGCCCTGGTACGTCATCTTTGGACTCTTGATGCTTGCTTGTGATCCTAGTGTAAAAGATTCTTCACTCAATTAACAGGCAGGAAGAGCTTCTTCTGTGTGTTAATTCCTTGAAATCATCTACACTCTCACCTACCAGCGCGTGGAACCTCATGTGATCAGAGAAGCCAATGCTGTTTTCTGATGGCATTTTCAAACACATGGGGTTGTCTGCCGGATGAGTTTGCTCCTGACAGTGTTAGGATATGGAGGGCTGACAGGGAGCTTCTTATTCATTCTTGGTTATTTTTAGCAATATAACTAGCACCCATGCGTATAAGCAGCCACGAGCAGTAGTTGGTGTGATGAATGAACATTGAACGGCTTTCTGTTCATGTTCAAGTTGGTACACGTCTGCTTGTTGGTTAGGCCTGATATATGTGATTTCTGCTCCTCTTAAGAGTTGCTTCAGATAACCACTTTTGTTTTCTTGGATCCAAAGGAGGCAGAGAACAACTGGAGCAGTATGCAGCCCTAGGTATGGCCAGCAGACAGCTTGTTCTCTACAGCTTTTTCTGATACAGCTGTTTAGCTGCCTTTGGCTTTGGCAGTCTCTTCGTAGATTGCTTTAAAGACATCGCAATCACAGTGTCTCAGCTCAGCTGCCTCTTGCTTCTCCTTAATGCCACCCCACCCCCACCCCCCAAAAAACCCCCACCCCAAACCAAAACAAAAAAACCCAAACCCCAAACAAACTACCAAACCTTACACCCAACCCCCTGAAACCACTAAGACAATCTGTAATGAAGGATTTACTGCACTGTATGTTTTTCTTGTGATCTTCCTCAGAATAGGAAATCTAAGCAACTGTTGCGACAAATCCAGTCCAGGACTTAGATTTGGCTTGCTATCTGGATATAGCCCTTGTGTCTTTGGGTCAGAGAACATTTGAGATGAGAGTTTTGGAGATGCCACTTTTCCTTTTTTGTTCCAGTTATGTATGTTGTGATCATGGTTGGCTTCCTGCTATTCACACCTCTGCCTTTTGCTTCTCTGCTTCTTAAGTTGCAGCAGTAAATCAGATGCTTGGGTCAAAGGACTTCAAGCTTTACATATTTCCTCAGTTAATTCAGTAAATTTCTGGTCCCTCCTCCCATAGTGGTAGTTGAAGCACACTATGTGTTATGTTTCAGTAGTGTATTTTATGTGGCTATAAGAAATTTAATACATGATGTGATGTGTGCGTGTACGGTGGACATGTAGAGCTGGGCTGTTTAGGGATAATGAAGTGCAAGGACTGAGGTCATCAGCTATGAATATTAGCTTAACTTGTGGTTTTATTAACTTTGTTTCTTAGAAAGATAACCTCTGAATGCAGTTCTGATGTTAAAGCTTACTTGCTGCATCTTCTCTAGTAATTTTGCTGATTGCTCTTAAGTTTAGCTATTAAACTAGGACTCTGCTTCTTATTGATGTCGATTTTTGCAGAATTGAAGGGGCTTGGAACTGGAGAATTATTTCTCTGCCTTGTATTGTCTGTGTCATGTCCGAGTACAGCGTATGCAATTTGCCTGACAGTTCTGTTTCTCTTATGGGAACGACGTGGCTAGTTTTAGAAATTGTATTTGGTGGATCCTTCTGAAAATACCCTCTCCCGTGCATGGCTTGACTTAGGAGATTTTGCTGTCAAGAGTGAGTATGTTTCACCCTTTACCACTTACCAGGTGAGGTCATTTTCTTGTAATATAATTCCTGGAATAAGGCATCTACAGTTGTATCATTGAAGCTACATATTCAAGTAATTAATTCCTAAATGTTGTCTTAAGCACTTAAACTTGCCTTTGGGTGAATGTTTCTTACTGTTCATAGGGAAAGTGCTGGCACTTTTGTTGTTGTTGTTTTTGTGCATAATCCTATTAATTTTACATATTTCTCTTCAGGATTGAAGTATAAACAACAGATTAAATCTCTAACAACTCTCTACTAGGAAAAAATGTATATGCATTGTTGTTACCTGTCAGGGCTAGTTGAGAGAATTTTGGGGTGTTTTAACTACCTGCTCAGAACACTTTTGGCCATTGTACTGGGGAAAAGAAATGTTTGAATCATCATTATTAGCTTTTGGTATTTTTTTAGCACATGTGGCTGCATAATTGCTGGAAAAACGTTGAATATTTTTCTAGTACAGGAAAGGCAGAATCCTGGTAGGAGGTGGATTGGCTCTGTTCTGCTGTGTCATATTTGGCTACAAAGAAGGGAAGCATTGCTCCTAAAGAATTTGTGATGCATGTAATGAAAACAAAATCTCTTTCCCTCCCTTTTTCCCCTGGAGAGTCTGGGTTCTTGGTGGCTGCACATCTGCATATTACAGACCCAAATCTTTTTTCACTCAAGCCTGAGCTTGTCCACGCTCAAATTAGTTCTGTTACTTTGTATACCTGCTGCCATTTCACTTGTCAACTAGGGAATAGCGTTTAATGCTGTGCAGAAAACTCTTTAAATATAATTAATTACTATACTTCAACCAGTAAAAGACCTGATTTCCTTCTCCTCCTCTTATAGCTTAATATTACATTTGATTTTAATTTGGTTTCAGGTTTTCAAGTTTGCTTTATCTTGCAAATTGTCCATACGTTTAAACAAGACTTAAAATACTAATTTTTTCTGCTTTTTATTTTAATTGCAGTGTTAAAAGGTATGCAAGACCCTTAAAAACTACTCGAGGCAAATTTCCCTTCATCTCCCCTGCTGCAAATAGAATTTAAAAAAACACCCAGAAGACAAAGGCAGCTGTTCTGGTTTTGGCTGGGATAGAGTTAATTTTCCTTCTAGTAGCTGGTAGTGTTATGTTTTGGATTTAGTATAAGAATAATGTTGATAGCACGCTGATGTTTCTAGTTGTTGCTAAGCAGTGTTTAGACTAAGTCAAGGATTTTTCAGCTTCTGATGCCCAGCCAGCAAGAAGGCTGGAGGGGCACAAGAAGTTGGGAGGGGACACAGCCAGGACAGCTGACCTCGACTGGCCAAAGGGGTATTCCATACCATGGGATGTCATGCCCAGTATATAAACTGGGGTGGGTGGGGGGACGGATTGCTGCTCAGGAACTAACTGGGCATTGGTCAGTGAGTGGTGAGCAATTGCATTGTGTATCACTTGTCCTGTGTGTTCCAATTCTTTTATATTAGTGTTGTCATTTTATTATCGCTATTATTATCATTTTCTTTCTTTCTGTCCTATTAAACTGTTTTTTATCTCAACCCATGAGTTTTACTTCTTTTTCCTGATTCTCTCCCCCATCCCACTGGGTAGGGGGGGGAAGTGAGTGAGCAGCTGCGTGGTGCTTAGTTGCTGGCTGGGGTTAAACCATGACAGCAGCTCATACATTACAATTGAGTTGCAAATATACTTGGGCAACTGCAAAGTTTTTTCATATGAATGGTGTTAAAAATGTGAAGGGATCTGGGCAGGTTTTTTCATACTGCCTATGTGTAGAAATACTATAAAATGGCTTTCATCAACTGATTCAACTTCATTTGAAGTAGATCTTCACTATCCCTGTCTTTAGTTCTGCTTCACATCATTCATACTGTGACTGATAGTCTTTTACTTCAGTTTGAATGTATTCCAGGACATTTTACTCTGCTTTTCCTGTCCTCAGTTTAATTCTTGTCTTTCGCCCACCCCCAGTGCATTTGCAGAGAGAACTTCATTGCTTGGCTAAGCTAAATGAACCAGGCCTCTTGCTGATGACCCCCTTTGGCTGTCACCGTGTCTATTCCAGTTAGTCATTTCTTGAAGGTGGTTGACCAAATGAGGTCTCCTCCAGAGGGCTGTGAACCAGTACTAATACTTTCGAGTGTCTCTTGAAAACAGTGTGGTGCATCCTGGAATCGTGTTTCCTTGTGACAGTATCAGGGATGAGCATAAGCCCTTGGTATAACCAAATCCTCCTCATTTGCTTCCAAATCTTGATAGAGAATTAATCTCAGAAAGGATATTTGGTTGCAAATACGGCACAAGACACTTACCAGTGTCTCTGACTTTTTTTAATGTTCCCTTAAGATGTGAAATGTCTTGATTTGGAGCTGGGAATTGAAAAATTGTGACAGTTGGAAATGTAAAATATGAATAATTATTTGAATAAGATGAAAGGAAGAAGTTACAGAATTATTAGTACAAATCATTTAATATGCATGTGCACAGTGATACTTCTTAAAAATAACCGATTTCTAATAATGTATTTCTTAGTTTATGTGCAGTACTTCAGATCAATCCAATGCAAAATACAAAGAAGATAAGGATATTAATTGCTGTTGGATTTAATCTGAATAAATGGTCTTATTTAGCCAAGTAATTGGTTGCACAAGTATAGGCATGCTGTAGTTTCTTGGTTACACACAATTTAAGAGCTGAAAGCCTCATACTTATTGTAGTTTGGGTTTTGTTCTTTTAAAAACATTTTTCTTTGAGAAGAATGAATATATAATTACAAAAAAGATGAGCACAAGCTTATGTCATAGTTTGAAGCCTTCTGATTTGTGTTTCATTTTTTTACTTCAAAACGTACAGCTTTGATTCTTTGTCTTCACCATTTCTTTGCTAAAGGGCCATTGTTTTAGTATGCTGAGAAAGCTGTAATATTTCTATGATAAATCCTGTTTTACCTTCCTCCCTCCCTTAAGGTTAAATACAGATACATTTAATTTTTTTAAAAAAACATTAATTCTTAATGACCAAAACTAATGTTTTGTTTTATTCTGGAAGTGAATTTTTTCTCTATTTGTGATGCTATGGGTAGATGGCTCATCAGCTGAGGGCTGCCCATTTGTAGAAACAGTGATGCTTGTAGTTTACAAAGTGAATTTTGACAGTTGGATAAAGTGCAGCTTTAGGCTTCTATTGCCACCACCCCCCCCACCCCCCCACCCCCCCCGAGAGCAATATCTTTCATTTATTGCAATACAGTGTGAATTTCAGTGTTGTAGATGATAAGTATTTTTCTAGTATGTGTTCATAGATTTAAGCATGGTATAAATTGTGATTCTGATACTTTTAGGTTTTTTGTAAGATGAGACAGATGGTTTTCGGTTGAAAGGAAGATAAAATGACAAGATGGGACTTGCAAGCATAGGCACTTTTCATGGCATCAGGGATCTGTTGCTTTCTCCTGTATTGATCCTTCTCCACTGGAAGGCAATTAACCATTAACCACCAGAGACTTCGGTCGGTGCAGGTTCACTATCGCATTAATAACCGTTGCTTGGAAGCAGACATCTTTCTTGAGAATGAACTTATGCTGGGCTATGGGGACGGCTAGGGAGTTTTATCTTCAGGGTTCGGGTAGCACTGCATCTAGTGTTTACTGCTTTTGAAAAAGGAAGGGTGACTTCAGCTTGTTCACTTCTGAATGCAATAGAAGTATTTTTGTTCCTAGATGATGTGGATATTCCAGCTTTTTGTCCTGGAAAACCTTCAGTTACTAAATGTAAATAGGTATATTGCTAGTGGGTTACAGGGAATTCTGCTAATGCTGTTGATCTTTTTGTGTTGACTTGGAAGAAAAAATGAAATTTTATTGATAAAGCTTCCAGAGGATATAATGACTCGGAAAGGGATAATAAGAGCTTTCAGATGATTAAGGAAAACCAGTATTTGTTATATGCTACAAACAAATAGTATTCGTGCAAGTGTTGCCAAATTTCGTGTGACTTAGCTAGATAGACAGACTGACCTTGGGGGTGGCTGTGCTGATGGCCTGTGCCTAGCTGCACTATTTTGCATAAAGAAGACAGACTAGCCTGATCCTTGAATCTATTCACAATCAAACGGAGTAGTAGGGAGGTTATTTTGTATCTGGCAGGGACTTCTTCCGCAGTGCCACCAGTTCTTATGGCTACCTAGGAGAAATGGTCATGCTAATTGTCTGTGTTCCTGAGTTCCAAGGACCTTCTCTAGCTCTTTCCAGTTTCTCAGAAGGTAAGGAATAAATGGCTCATCAGATAGAAATGTCTGAATACATAACAGAAGAAAAGTGATGATGGAGAGTAAACAAATATAATGAAATTTGCTAATTGATTCTGAGCCCAGATGAATTCTGGTTTAGATCGTTTATTTGCTACTTGCAATCTTTGAATAGGGATTACACTAGATAGTATCTTCTGGAAAAAGCACCCAAACAGGAATTAATTCAGGAAGGTCTTTGGCCTTTGTTAATACAAACTTCATGAGATCATGTGCCAGGCGGTGCTTAATATTTTTCTTAAGTACAGCTTATGTAGCTTTGTTTTTACTGGTGGAATTCAATTTACAGTGTCTACAGAGCACAGCAGGACTTCTGGTAGGGTCTGGACACTTCATTCTACAAAGCAACTGGTGTGGCTTTTTGTGTGGTTTTTTTGGGTTTTTTTGGTTTTTTTTCTTAGGGTATTATTTGATAGTGATTAGTTGTCACATCAGACTACTTTTAAAAAAAAGGTGGTGGTGGTGGATTTTATTGCAGTGGTTGAGGTAGGAATGAATATACTCATCTGTAAGTTTCATGGTATGAATAGTTTAAGACTGCATCATTCAAATTAATGTCCAAGGAAGTCATTTGTCCTTGTGTAATAAAACAAAATAGTTGAAAAACCTCTTCTTTGAGTATAACCTTGCTTTAACTGCAGTTAAAAAGTTAAGCGATTGTAGATCATTCTGTCTTATAATGGGATACAGATAGGAGTTTCATCTCTTTAATTTTGGTTTGTGAATGCTTCCTAGTTCCTGCAGAGATCATAGCTTTTTTGTGTGTGCTAACATTTTCATATTGTGGCACTATAACCTGTGAACTTCTTATTCCTAACAGATGCTCATTTCCTGAAGGGTGTTTTAGATTGATTCAGCTAAAAGAAAAATTGAGTGTGCTATTGAAGAATGCGTGAGAGGAAGGGCACAGAATATAGATGTTGCTTCCTTAAAACTCATTACAGAATAACTATCTGCGTTCTTTTGAAAATACTACTTCAAAGTTGTCTTTTTGAGGTACTACTGAAAAAAACTTTCCCAAGATAGTTTCAGACACCTTTATTTGCAGAGTAGCTTATTTTATTTAAGATGGATGTGTTTCTGAATATAGCTTTTTGACAGTCAGGGTTTGATGGGTTTATGGTTTGTGCATTTAAGTAGCTGTTTAGACTTCAGTCTATTCTGATTACTGTGCTAGAGTAGAATTGTTGTATCTTGGCTCTGAGGACCCAAAGGAAAAAAAGATGCAATAGGTAAATAATCGGTTCTGTGTAAATCTACCAAAAGTGTTCCTTTTACCTATTTTCAGAGGACCTGAGTCCTTAAAGAACTACAAGTAGAAGGAAGACTGGTTTTCTTCCTATTCTGCATTGTTCAGTGCTGTCTGATTTCCTTCCTCCCAGCTCTGTTTTTGAGGCTTTTGTGTGTGTCTGGTCATACTGAAAACAAACCAAACCCTTGATTACATATACTTTTTGCACTGACTTGTTACAGTTATCTATGTATTTGATCCGGATGATGCTAACAGTGCATGACCAGCACTTTGCCAAACCATGGGGGGAAAAAAATGCCTTTAACTTTCTCCAAGTACTAATATTATGCCTTGTGTTGAAAAACAGGGCTGTGTACAGGTGACTTACCCTCCTCCTCCCCCTGCCCCTGTGATGAGCCTGTAAATAGTTACATTTTATAAGAATTCTTTGACACAATGTCTTGTTGGCCAAGTAACTTAAACTTGAGTTTTAGCAGGGGGTAGTAGAGACTTGTCATCTTGTTCTGTTTTGGGTATCTCCCAAAACGGGTGGGACAGGGACAGCCTCTCCAAGAGCCTCCCAACCTCACTGTTAACTCATAACTTCTGCTAAATCAGAAAGTATTGGTCTTTTCGAGCAAGTCCCGTATATGCCTGCTACTTATACTTTTTATAATTCCTCTCCCTAGATTGAACATCTATAAAGGCTTCAACTGGAAAAAGTATTTCCTTTGAAATAATCTCAGTTTCTGTTGACAACTCCTTTGATGTTTTGACTTAGTAGCAAAGGTCCTAAGGGATTTCACTGCTGGAGAAGAAGCAAATCAGGTTTGAGATCTTGGGGGTGTGGGGAGAGGAATAATTTTGCTGGGGTTTTGAGTCATTCATAGTAAACTTGCTTTGTTATCTATATGCAAGGTAGATTGAGCTTTCTAGATTAAGCCTCCCCACCCTCAGCTTGTCAGCTTGTTTGACATCAACAATTCATTTTAGGAATAGCTTTTACTAAGCTGTGGAAATACCGTGTTGTGTTTACTTAAATCCAAGTGATAAGTTTTAATAATATGACTTGTTGAAGACGGAAAGCCTTCAGAGAACCTGTCTTGCAGGTTAGTCAAATTCTGTAATTATGTGATTTTACTTAATAAAGAAAACACTGGAAGTCAATGTTATTACATTAAAAAGACTGAAATTGCAATAGAAGTGTCACTAAAATTATTGAAGTCTTATAATGTTGACTATATATGAATAATGAGGAAAATTACAAACAAGAAACCTATTTGTTACATTGGCTAAAGAGGGATTTACCTGGGATCTCACAAACTATTTTAGCAGTAGCACAAATCAAAAGGAATAGAAACATTTTGCTCGTAAGAATTTTCTGTGGAGGTGCTTGGATAGTGAGTACCGAATTTTGAATTAATATGATGACTGTCTATTGCTAAATATATCTTAAAAACTTTTAATAGATTTATCTTAATATGTTGTTCCTAATATGAAGTAATATCATACTTCACGTTTTGGAGGCCTAAATAAGTGACCTTGACAGCAGCCTTGTTAGCTCCTCGAACAAGTATTTGGGTTTGTAATTGAATGCAACACTGGTGCTATCTGCTTGGCATTTTCTGATCTTTTGCTTGTCTTTACAAACAAAACGAGTGCGAATTCTCAAGTTAGATGAGTTATCTTTTCCTGCTGCCAGCATTGTCTCCCTTCCCCCTTCATAGGTTATTTCCTGTGGTTAGCCCTTGAGTACATAATTCCTGCTGGCTAAGCATGATGGAGGGAGCATGACAAAATGGGCTAGTGTACTTTTCAGTCACAATATTTCCAACTTGCCCTATCCAAATGTGTATACACAAGATCGTACATAAATCAGTTTTAGTAACACACTGTTGGTTATCATAACTAGTTGATATATCTCACAGCTAAGATGGTGTTCTGCAGCAAATCTGCTTCCACAAATGTCCTCTGTGACCAGGAGAGGGGTGTGCAGTCACGTCATGCTTAGCTCCTTGGCTGTTGAGTGGAGTTTTGGCTTATTTCTAATTCAGAACAGTTTGGTAAGGTTATATATTTGACTGAGGTCTCTGGTATGATCTTAATGATTTCTGTGAAGTATGATAGCTATTGAACATAAACGTGCTGTGTATTAGACACCAGCATAAGTAAGGGTTGAGTCGACACGTTAGCTGTATTGATGTGCAGTGCTTTCTGCCATCTGGAGCCTCTGCCAGGTTTCTCACTAACGCTTTACTCTTGGCTGTTGTTCAACTTCTGGCAACTTCTCTTTCTCCTGCTACTTAATTTCAGACTTAAAAGGTAGTTTATTTATATTTGAGTGTAATATTCAGTTTTTGTATTTCAATTTTGGGTATCCAGAGAGTCACAAAAGCCTTGTGACACTCTTTGGAATGCTTGTTCTTCTGTAGCCTTCACTTTTGTACATCCCTGATAACTGATGTAAAGATTTAAGGGTTCTCTGAAATTGCGTGTAGTCCAATAGCGTTGTAAAGGAGTACCAAGGGACTGACTTCCTGCATCACTGACCTGTTTATGGATACATTTTTCTTCATTGAACAGTCTTCCAATCTCAAGAATGTGGACTACATGAGAATAATGCAGGCTGGGCTGGGAAAGGATAACTTATCTGTTTGTGAGTATTAATGCCCAGAATAGCATGCTTGGTAAAATGGATTAACAGTCCGCAAAATTAATCAATTGGTCAGATCACGTGTTGGCTGCCTTAATGTGGATATTTGAATTTTACTTATTATCACCTCATCTTTGCTTTCTCTGGTTTCTATTTGGTACTTTAGCATCCTTAGTAAAAACAAGGATCTTTTTGTGTAGGAAACCTTCACAGCTTTCCCTGTTGGTGATGTTTGCAGCTAATCAATAATCACTTTTTCTGTCAGTCTCTCTCCTATAATACCAAGACTCCCTGGCAAGCAATTGTGTGTTAGTAAGTATAACTGCATTCTGTTCAGTGTCATTGAGATGTGTGATTATCACATTAAAAATTTAGGTGTTTATAATGTCAATTTCTTAAGCAAAACACTCCTGCTTCTAAATCAGGGAGGGATATTATGGTAGTTTGTTCATCTTCTATTGTTATAGTTACAACTATTTGGTGGTCTTTATTCATATACAACCTGTCCCTCCGAAACCAAAGGTGTGTTTCACTATTGCATCGCATTAAACCATGACTATGTTTGGAAGTAGGAACCTCTGAACTTTTCAGTGTTGCCAGTCATTTACTAATTTCTAAGCTACTGCTTAAAAGCTTTATGGAATTGGATTTTGTGTAACTGATGTCAAAAGAATTTTTTTTCTCTGAAATAATAATAATAAACTCTGATAGCTGCTTGAGTTTCTTGAGTGTTGCTGTGCCAGCGAAACTGGAAGTGTGTTGCATATTACTGATCATTTTCCTGCCTGTTGTTGGGCCTGTTAATTTTGCATTCTTCATACTCCAGTGCTAGGAAGAAAACTCTTATTTAATCTTTTTAAAAATACCATTTCAGTATGCTTTTCTAAAAGGGCATGTCCTCTTACTGCAAAACCCCTAGTACTTTGGGGGGTTATTTAACAATGAAAAAAAAAATCTTTAGACTTCCATCTTACCTTCTGTGAGAAAAATGTCCTGTTCACCTGCTACTTTGGCGTCAGACTTTCATGACCATGGACAGGGACCATTAGTCACCTTGGGCCAGCCCCTCGCTGAGTGCAGCAGACCCAGGCACCCTGTGTCAGAGGACACTTCTACATTTCTTGGCCATGTCAATACTGACCGTAAATATACTAATAGCTGCAGTAGTAATGTGGTCATCCTCTTCAAGAGGAGTCCTGAATATAGTTCTGAGTGATACTCATCTAATTCCAAGACTTTCCTGGACCATTTCTTTCAGTGTTATACCACCCTTAACAACAACTACTTTCATGAAAAAATGGACTACACTGTTTTTTGTAGTGCAGGTAGTGTTCTGCTTTATTAGGCGTATGCTTTGTTTTGCTTTGGTTTCGCAGTAGTTGATATCTTGCAGGGCTTTACCGTATTTTGGTGGATGAGTTTGTTCTCACTTTCATGTGGTGCATGGAACTGATCTGTCCAGAGTGTAGCAAAGACAACCTTTTCTGTGAGAAACCAGACAGTATTTTTCTTAGTCTCTTGGATGGGTACTTCCAATGCTTTAGCAAATGTTCATGGCTTTCTTAAAGCATAGCAGATGAAAAATAACCAGAATGTTGAAATAGATAAAATCACATAGGCAAAAGTGATGCCACTGCCAAGTAGATCTGTTTCAGTTTGCTCTTGCTCTGAAAAACTGGGCTATACCAGATGTTAACTAGGTATAATGTGGATTTAAAAAAGGATTAAGGAAGGGGTAAGTGTTGATAGTTTACTGCTGGTTTTTGCATTATAATATCTCTTCAGTGCTGTAATATATCTTCTGTAGAGGCTACTGTTACTGTGGAGACTACGGTCACTACTGACAACGTTCAGGAGCAGCGTTTAAAGCACACAACCCCCAAAACCTTGCTGTGCTAGAGGTCTGGCCAGCATGCTGTCCTGTCTGACGGTGCTTGGTACTAGATGAATGGAGAAGAGAACCATGGTGCGTGTGTAAAAATAATTCTCCTCCTGTGTGCCTTTCCACATCTTAACCTGTTCAGAGATGTCCTGCATCAGATTTTGCTACCTATTGTTGAACCCCTCATCCGTGCGTTTGACTTCCAGAATGGCTTATCCTTAAATCAGTTGGGATTAGGGAGAAAGGACCCTAAATTTTCATTTATCTGATAGTTTCCTATATCTTGAACTGAAGGCATAAAGAAATCTTTCTTCATATCTGAAAATCACTTAGGATTCTGTAAGTGTCACTCATCTGCCAGCAGCAGTTCTGTGACCAATTTAGCTGTGCCTGGGAGAGGAGAGGAACAGCTCAGCCTGCGACTGGAGAGCACCCAAGTCAGAGCTTCACTCGGGCTGTGGGGAGGGAGGTCTTCACCAGCGAGTGCGACTTGACTGCTGCCTCCCAAACGGCGCTGGGTGACAGCGGTGGGAAGCGAGACAGAGCTGCTATGTGAAGCTGCAGAGCAATGTCATAGTGTGCTCGGTGACTGGAAGTGCCGGAGAAGGCTTAGCACAGACCAGCTGTGGCAAATGGGTTTTGGCATAAAAAGTGTAGACAGGAGAGCAAGTGGGGTAGACAAAACATCCTGGTGGGTTTTGGGGGGCTAGCAAGGGTTAAGGGCAGTATCTTCCTTTAGTGTTACTCAGACACTTACAGAAAATGTGTTGTTTCAAATGTTTTAACAAACTTAATTTTTCATCTCCCTAATGTGGTGGTGCATTTCTTTCCCCACTCTCGGCTGATTTAACGACACCTATGTAGAAAAAAAGGGAATTAATTCAAGTGGTATTGAATACCTTTGTTATATTAGGACCTTGTAGAGTAAAGTGTAGCCTTTATCGTCTCTTGGTAACATTTTTTTTCCTAATCTGTGTATTTCTTAATGTGCCTGAGAAAATAAGTGCAGTATTTTCTAGCCGTTTTCCCCCATGAGAAATTTGATTAAATCCTGCATATTTTTTGAGCATCACATTTCTGTTGAACTTGTTTAGGGTTCAGTGATGATGAGCCAAAGCTAAATATTCCTCCTGTGCTTCTCTTTACCTGAGCTCTCCTGAGACATTGCATCACTCTCACTTTCATGATGTTTGTGTGACTTCACCAGGCTTCAACTGCAAGAAAGATGGAGGTGTGTTGTCTAGTAAATATGTCACTCAGCCCACTGAAGGTCTGATTTTGATAGTGACAGGCTGTTAGAGCAAATCGTGGCAGTCTCTGAGTGCTTATGTTCTAATTGCTCAACTGCTTTTTCAAGGTCATTCAGGTGAAATCAAGGAGTATTGTTTAAGCTGTGATTTTTCACTTTCTCTATACTTTCTGGTTCAAATTATACTGTGCTAAGGTGGTGTATGCCTTATTCTCCAGAAAATTAACGTTTTAGAGAGGGTGAGTTAGTGTGACAGCAGCTTGCAAGAATAACAGTATTTCCATATATCTTTTCCATTGTAAATAACATTTATAGAAAGAACAGAAAGATTCCATGCCCCAACCCCCCTTTCCATTATGGTGAAGAGTGCATGCAGAGAGTCCCATGTTCCTGATCCATGTCAGCCTTCTTTCTGGCACTTATTTTTGCGAAATAGGTTTCTTTAAAACATAAAACTTTAAATTCATTAAAAAGGATACTCAGGACTGTAAAAATAAGTTTTCTTTAATTAAAAAAAAAAAAAAAAAAAAAAAATAGGGTTGTCCAGAAGTGACAGCTGTCTAGCTTGTCACTTCTACTTTAAATCTCTGCACACAGAGTTATATCTGTCAACATATGGCCCAGTAACTAGATCTTGTAAGGTCCTTCTGCCATTCTCCAGTCTCTTTAGTAACATGAAGAATTTAGTTCTATTAGTTAACTTTGTTATCTTGGGCACTTTCTTGCTACAGACTTTAGATAAATGCAGTTTCCTAGATCTCCTTTGAAAGCTTAAAAAATAAATATTAAAAAAAATAAAATCATTTTCTTCTACTATAGTAACAGTGAAGAGTAACAGTGAAGAATAAAGCAAGTATCAACATACTGAAATCATTACTTCAACTATAATGTCCTTGAGCTTCCTCAGGACTCTTGGCTGAATGTCCATCCGCTCTTGGTGCTTTGCTGATTTTTGAGTTGACCATTTGCTCCACGCTTTTTTCTAGCAGTGTTTTGCTTTGAAACAGATCCTCTAATGCATCTTCCATAAAGAAGCCTTTCACTGGGAGAATATCTTTAAACTCCTCCATAGTGAACGTGAAGATGTGAAAAATAAATCTGGTGTTTCTAACATGAGCTTTGCTTGTTTGAGCATTTTTTTAATGCATTTATTTGTTTGCTTAGTTTAGACTTGGAGATCCTGACAGGCTACCTACTGCTCCTTGCTCCTCATGTACCTTGAAAAAGGATTTAGTTGTAGTTTTTGTACTTTTTTTCTTCACTTCCTTAAATTATTTGTGAGACTGTCGTGTATTTTTTTTTCCTCTGTCTCTTTTTAGCTTGCTATTGTTTGAGCCCCATTTGGACAACTTCTACAAGATTCTTTTAATGTTTTCTCTAATATGCTATTTAGTCATCTCCTACCCTTGCCTGTCATGTCATTATTCACCGCCACTCAAGTCCTCTTTGTGATTTTTATATTTGCTCTAAGCATCACATACAGTGTCTTAAATCTCATTGCCTACGGACAATTCTTGATTATTCCCTTTAAGTTTCTTCCTATTTCTCTAATTCCTTTCTTTACATTCCTTGGTGTTTGTTCCTCTTGCAGATATTTAGGTCACCACTAAATTCTGGGGGGTTTACACTAATATTTTGAACCCAATTCTGCACAGTGCTTAGGATCAAGAGATGCCTTTTCTTTTTTTAGTAGCATGACAACTCATTCCATGAAGCCATCACTCCTGATGTTCAGTAGTTTGTCTTGGCATCCTGTGACATTTGGTGGATAACAGAAACCTCCCACTGTTTTTGGTTTTGCTTTTGTAACATTTCTGACTGCCTTCAGCTTGGTCATTCAACATCTGCATGTTTAAATGTGATGGCTCATGCATTTCTTGTTTTCACTGTCTTGAATGTAAAGAAGGTAAATGTACTCCCTCAATGAATAGATAATGGTTTTGGATAAACTTGTCTTTTTTGACTTTTACCCCCTGAAATTTTTTTTTGAGCTGCAGATAACAAATTCATTCTAAACTTTCTTACTGGTTTCTTTTTTTCTTGAATGCACATGCATGTCAATAATCCATGGACCTCCAGTACTGGAGGTCGTCTTCTCTTGGTGAAGACGACTTTCTTTAGTTCAGAAGACCTTTTCTTTTTACCACTTTTTGGAAAGTAGCTGAATAAAAATAGGGAACTTGTTCCATATCAGCATTTTTGCTCCCATGATTTTAGATCTGAGATGCTTGACTTGCATGTGAGCATGTTTTCTTAAATACCTACTCTTGAATGTTAGCATAGGGTATGTAAGTGAAGTTGTGTAGCTTATTATCTGTATCTTTTTCTAGCAATTACTTGAAGATAGTGTTTTATCCTCTACTTTGCCTTGGAAAAATCTGGCTGAAGACAATGACTTTGCAATAATCTTGCTGGCTCTGTAAACTGAGCAGTCGGTAATTCTGTGCCTGTGTAAAACTCAAGGACGCTCCTTTGTACTGGAGGAGGCTCCAGTTTGAGTTTCTGGTTTGGTAGCAGGGTAAAAACATTTTCTGAACTCTTTAAATCTAACACACAAGATGTGGAGGTTCCTATGTTACACAGACTGGGTTTTACTGTGGTCTTTAGAGGGGTCTTAGAAATATTAATGGCAGGCAATAGTAGGTAGAAAACCGGAGAGCAAAAAGAGGTTAGCAAAAACACGTGAAAGGTGGAACAGAGGCATGAGGTAAATTATATCTGAAATTCAAGAGATAAACCAGTGCTCAAGAGGAGGGAAAATAAAGAATAAAATAATTGACTGACTTTATCCCCCCCCCCCCTTTGTTTTTTTCAGTCAAATGCCTTTTCTTCAAGTCATTGTGATCTAGGACTCTTCATTGTCACTGACTTGAATTTGTATGCTGTCTTAACTTTACTCTTGTTTTAGTGTCCTCAAATAATGCTGTGTGAAAACACTTGGGGATTGTGAAAGGCACTTCATTGATATCTGGTGTACTCTCTGTAACACTTGTGGAGAGACAAGGTATAGAAGAGACCTCTGAGAGGTTTCTGTATGAATTATAACCTGGGGCAGGAGGAAAGCTGCTCTGGCAGAATAACTGAAATCCAGTTGGAGGCTTGCTGTGGAAGAGTCTTCCTGGTTAACACTGCATATTTTTCTAAGCAGTATTGTATTCGACTTTCAAAAGGCAAGAATCTTTGGTAATTGTCTTGATTCACAATAGAAGTTTAAAAGCTAAATGCAAACAATCAAATACAGAAGGAAAAATGTCATTTAGTTTGTAACTTGCTTTTTTTCCTGTATCAATTCTTTCATCTCAGAGTTGCTAATAAATCAGCTATAGTGCAAAAGTTTTTAAAATACATAAATTGTAAACTTTTGCATCTGTATAACTTTTATTACAAAAGAGGGGCTTTCCGTCTCTGTAGTCAAACAATCATTCAAATTTGAAAAGCTGTTTTTTCAACCCTCAGATGCAGGGGAAGGTTTTGATGTTTAATTTTTTTTTTAATGCTCTTTTAGCATTAAACCCAACCATTATAACCGATGTACTATTAAATTTTTGCAGGTTTCGCTAAATGGTACACAGTTTACAGACAGTTCTGTTGGATCAGAGTTCACAGGTGTTTCTCAGGTATGTGCAGCCAAATTTTGGGGGTGTATATGATTGCAGAATTATTTGTTAACGGGAGAAGGTATTACACAGTATTAAATGTACTAGAGAAAACTCTCCAAAAGCATTTCTGTTTGAGATTGGAACTTGGCTGACTGAAGTCAGTTTATGATGACTTCACTATTCAAGCTTTAAAAAGCAGTGAAAGCTACTATTTCTAAAGTAAAATGTTATTGTTATAATCTTGAAATTGGACATGGTTGTAAAAAAAAAAAAAAAGGTGCAGTTTTATGGTAGCAAGTTATTCTTGGAAATAAATCTAAATACGTAGCAGAGATGCAGTTATTTCTGTTCCAGCTTGTCCTACTTCCAGCTTTCATTTATGAATGTTACATCCGAACATGTTTCAGAGAGAAAGTGAGACTGGGTGTTTTCTTGCAGAGATGCATCACACATTTTTTGAAGCTTGACTAGTGGAAAAATATCTTGCTTTTCTCAAAATGTACACTTTGCTCTGATTACACAGAAGACACATACAGATATATATGTGACCTAATTCCAAGCTCATCTAATCCAGGAAGATTTTATTGCTTGTGTTGAAATGGTCACATAAACAGCCACTGCATTCATTATCTTTTAAATAAATAAGAAACTGCAATTCATGGCTTCATTTTAGTATGACAGAGCCATAAGGGGAATCTGAGACACTTATGGTCTAGATTTTGTCAAGGTTCTAACTGTCAATTTTGTTAGAAATAAACTGCTCAGAAATGTTCATTCTTAGCAGTTGAGTTGCATTGTGCTGTGGGAACCAAGTGCTTTCATTTGAACTTCATATTTGTTGTAAATATGGGCCCAACTGGGAGATTGCTAGCGTTTTACTGAGTCTGAAGTGGCCAGAATTAAAATTGTTGTTCCTGCTGTATTTGCCATTGCTTTTTTAATGGTTATGATGCAACTTTAAATTACACACACAAGTCTTAACCTTTAGAAGTATTTGCACCATGGCTGGGATATGTTTGCCATGACCCTTACCTTTGCAAAAGAGTAAGTGTCAGGTTGTCTTAACTTCTGAACTTTTATGTTTTTGGCCTCTGCTTTTCCTACTTGTCACAAGATGGACTGCAGATGATGTTCGTAAGGGTTTACCTGCAATAGCTATAACGATGTCATCATTCCAACAGAGACTTAATCTGGCTTCAAAAAAATTTTATTTTAACAAGGAAACTTTCAGGGCTAAGGAGATGAGCAGCCATGGCCTCCTGGTTGCAGGTTTTTTAGGCATTAATAAGATCTGTAGTTGAGCACAGGTCAGCCAAGAGGAATGTCTAACTTGAGGAATCTGTTCATGCTTGTAGAGCGAATAAGGGGATGGTTCCCGCCTTTCAGGAGGCAGAGTGAGTCTTCTCTCCTGAGAATTTTTTCTGAAAACCTGCAGTAGATACCTGGAGAAATTGTGTTCTTTTTCTTGCCTCAGTGCTTAGGTGGGAATTCTTGAAGTGGCATCAGTGAGTAAAGAGATTAGCTGTTCTTACTAAAAATGTAAACTTAAATTTCTCATGAACTTCTGAAGGAGAAGATACTTGTGGAGATGAATTCGGTGTGTCTTTTATGATGTCTAGAATTCTCAGTTTTTCTTTCAATGTTGCTGAGTCTGTCAGTTTTATAGATGCAAAGAACATGAAAATCAGAGTTTGTAATGCTTTGCTGTTTTTCTTCAGATGTCAGCAATAGGGGATTGATTTGTTGTTGCTGTGAAGACAAGAGAGTTAGTGAATTGTGCTATAACTTCAAGTAGTCCTTTGCCCTAAAGAACTTTTCACCTGTGCTTGTGCATTTGAGCCCTACAGGATCTTTAATATTTTTGTTGGTATTGGGGTTGGAGCAGTATCTAGAGGAATGGTTCAGTAACTTATTTAAGTTTTGCCTTTCCTTTGAGAAAGAATTTCACTATGTTGAGGCTTACATAGATCTTGCTAATTAAGGCAGAGCTAGTAGCTATAATATAAATGGACAAATCTGATTCTGCCATTACAAGATGTTTTGTTCTATTCATTAATAACTTTGCTTATGTTTTATAAAGTTGGGTTCTGTTTCACTTGTTCTGCTTGACATGTTTTTGAGTATCAGTCTTGGTGAATAATCAGCATCTCATGGCGGAACCATAACTTCATGCACAGGAGTATCTTTGAAGAGAAACTAAGTTTTGAACTGCCTCTGTCCTCCTAAGTTACCAAGTCTACTTTATTCAATAGCTGACAGTGGATTTTAAGACCCTACTGATTGTTTTTGTTAAAACTGAATTAAGCTTTTATTTTGTGACAAGCTTAACTGAAAGTATCTTTGTTTCAGTCAGTATTGAAAGGGGAGGTGATGCAGAACTTCAAAGAGCAGTTATTTTCCTTTTATCTCTAAGAATGACAACAGTAAAAGGAATTGTATTGTCCCTTTTTTTATTTTACTTTCTAGATTATTGCATCTAGGCTAAATTATTTTAGAGGGGAAGGCTGTAGTCTGTGCTCACTAAAAACATTACTTTTTAAATGGGAGTGTATTCATAATCAAAATTGTTTGCCACATGATTATTAACACTGCTGTGTTTGATCTTGGGACACTCCAAATATTCACCATTTAATGACGACTGTTAAAATATGTTTTGGTTTTTTTTTTCAATTTCAGAATAAGTTTTTCTGGTATGTATTCTGTGAATAACCAATTATCTATCAAAACATTTCTTTCTAGACACCATTTACCTTTGGCTTGGGCCAAAGGGCACCATATACAACTGGCGAGCATTGTCTTCTTTGTAGAAGTGAACGAAAAGATACTTCGCTTTCAGAGAGCGGAATAAAAAATTCTAGCAAAACAGCACTTTCCACATCTCCAAAAGCAAACAATATGCTGCATCTTCCACTGTGGGTGTGTCCAGACTGTCGACGAACAGTCGAAAAGGAGGAAAGGCACGCTACAATAGAGCAGTCTCTTGTGGTAAGTCTAAGTACTTCAGTTCAGTAGACTAAGAAGATACGTTGTTATGATGGGCTGAATGCTACTTAGTGCTTTGGAACCACTTAAGCTGTAAATGCTTAGAAAATATTTTAGGAGATTTTGAGTTGGTTTTTGTATAAGCTAAGCTGAACAGGCAAGTTGTTCCAAAAATGAGGAATTCTGATTCTGAGTTTTAGATTTTTGAGTAGAGCAAGGCTTGGATTTGTTTCTTGCTGGTTTTTTACCCTTTCAGTTTATTGGATCTCATATGTTGTCCTTTTCCCCTTTACTTAAAATTCTGTTTCTTCTACTCTTACCAATGCAACTTTAATCGTTATACCTTTTTTCTATTCTCTGTCTGCTCATGTGTACTTCCCCCCCCTTTGTGAGGTAAACTGTCTGAATTTTCCTTGTTCTTTCAGTGGTGTTCCTGAGTCACTGCATTTGCACTGCCACCTTCCTGCATGTGTCTGAGCTTTATCGTCTTTTTTTTCCTGTTTTTTTTAATAAAGAAGCACAACTCTGCATAGTATGCACGTAACAATTTCTTATTCTTTGTTGTAGCACTGCAGACACTGATTTAATACATGGTGCTAATATTTCAAGTTGTGATTTTTCTAAATTAGGTGTTAAAATATATTTTCAAATGAGAATTCAACCTCAGTTAAGAGCTGTGCTCAGTGTAGCAGAAAGATACAAAAAGTTCATTGACAGGTCCAGCAAAACCCCATTAGAAGTAAAATGTGATGCTATACTGCAGAACTAAATCTTCACAACTCATCTGGGAAGCCACACACTTCCAATAATTGGAAGCATCATAGATTCCAGCTGACATCTCCTTGTAGAGAGCTAACAGACTGTGCACATGCCCATAGGCACATACAGATTTTTATTTCAGTAAACAAATCAGTGTGAAGAAAGATTGTCTTTGTGTAGCATATGTTGTTAAACTTATGTTAAAAGCACATTTAACATAGTTTTTTAAGAGTATATCACTTGTATACAACTACTGTTTACTGATATTCTTGCTATTAACAAGGGTTAGTAAAATTAGTCAAAAAAGATTACATGTAAGGAAATTATACTGGTATTCTGATGGTAAACACATCCTAGATACTTCAAAGCACAGCAAGACTGAAGCACATTATTGTTCAGTTGAGTCAAAATTGTTGACATACTTAAGCTCTGTTTAATGAACTAGTACAGAAAATTAAGTGTCCTACAAGTGCAAGGAAGGGAGGATTTGCTTCCTAAATGTTTTGTAAGTTGCAGATACTCCAGGTAAAATAAAAATTGACAGGTTTTTTTTTTTTAATTTGGCAACTGTTTTCTTAGTTAAAGAGGAATTTTTAAAAGCAAACAGCAAAAGGATTTTCCAAGTTGGGAAGCTTGACTTAAAATAGCTACTAAAGGGATTAGGTGGCTAGTCAAATTAAAGAAACCAGCTGGGGAAAAAAACCAAAATGAGTTAAAAATAATCTGTTATCAGTCACTGCAAGCCAGAGTATAAGTGGTTTGCTATAGATGCTCCTGTGTTCAGGTTGCTGTTGCTCTCATTGCTACCTTTGTTTGCCTCAGCACTATCCCCAACAGCTGGTCTTGCTGTTGGCAGCAAATGCATGTAGGTTTGTTTTGACCTGTGTCTGCTTCCTGCTCCAGAATCTGGGGTGAAGCACAAAAAAAGCCCTTCAGTCATGTTACTGACATGGGAGAGATCTGTGGTGCCACAGAAAGGTGGTGGCAACCTGGGGAGGGTGCAGGAGGGAAGCATGGTGTGTACTGGTGCTGGAGCACAGAGAAGGAAGAGAAACTGGAGACCAGAATACCAGCAGCCTTGGGAGAGAGGTTTGTGTGATCTACTAGTACTGAGCAGCACTGTACACAGGAGATAGCGTCTGTCATTGTGAATGGATGCTTTCTAACATCCATTAGTATGAAGTAGTATGTCTGGCTGTTATAACAAGGAGATTTTATGCTTTTCGCTAGAAGGGATTGTTGAACTTCAAAAGTCAAACATACTGTCAAATAGAGACTGAAGAGATTTACTAATTTATGATTAATCATGGATGATGCAAGCCTTCCTTTAGCTTAGTTCATTGTTTATGCTGGAGTACATAAAGGTGGTAACTGTAACCAACATGCTTTGGTTATTGGAAATGAAACTATATCATTGGTTTTCTCAGTCTGTATCTTGCATTTATTATGCTTTTTGAAGGTAAAGTCTTTGTGCCTGGTTTAGTGTCTTACCAAAACACATTCAGCACTAAGAATTGCTGCATCACTATTTGCCTACTTATTAACATTTCAGACTTCTACCTTACAAACTGAAGGCTACCTGTGTTTTTTCTTTTCAGAGCCAAGATTTCCTTTTGCACATGCCTCTTGGAAACAGTGGATCACAGCAGGAATCTGTAGGAGGAGGAAGAATAACTGTTGCTGCACAGACGGTGCCCGCTGCAGATCTTAGCAATTCCTCACCTTCAGACATAGCATGCAACTGTGAGGCCTGTAATGAGCGCAGGTAAGAACTGAATTCAAACTCAACAGCATGGTGCCCGTAGTCAGACTGTTGGCAGTGTTGTAGCTTAGTTGTTGGTGTATGCTTGAACTCTTTAAACAGGCTGTCTGACAAGAACAGTAACTTATGGATGGCAGCTTTTTTCCAATTTTATACTTTATTTTAGGCATTTTCAGATGTATGTTGTTTTTCCTGAAAGACATCTTCAGAATAGTAGGAATCAGTACACCTATGCGATGTACGAATAGAGAGTCATTATTTTTGTCATTATTTGCAGAGAAAATTCAGCAGAGCCTGAACGTGAACCTCAGCAGCTTCAAAATTACTGGTCAGAAGTAAGATACATGGTTCGGTGTATATATCGCCAAGCTGGGACCCCTTTGGCAGATGACCAAGACCAATCTTTGGTACCAGATAAAGAAGGAATGAAAGAGCTGGTGGATAGGTACAGCATTTTGAAAAATATCTATTAATTGCTAAGAGGATTTTTAAAGTTAGATTTTAAGTAGTTTGGCATATTGCTTTTTAATAGAATGTTATTTACCATCTGTAAGTCCGGTTGCTTGGAATGATTGCCTCTCCACTACAATTAAAAATTCAGAACGGTCAATTCCATTTCATGCAGGATTTTTAAATGCTAGGTTGAATACATGGGAACCTATTAAATTAATATGCTGTTTGCAATAGGAATATTAATGTATAATTCTGGAAGGGTCCCAAAATCTTATTCTTCAAAAGACCTTGAGATGATCATTATTAATAAGACACTGTTTAGTTTGAATTGCCCCACATGAAAATCTTACCTTGTTGAACTAACCTGAGTTATAATAGTGCTGCATCTTACTGTAGCTGAGGCAGCTAGAAGAGACTTTAAAAAAAAAAAAAAAAGTAATATTGGCTATTGATCAGTAGATGAGGCAGATTCCAAGAACTTCTTTCTCATTTCAGAAGTTGAAATTGTAGCTTTTCTAGGTGTGAAGTTAAAGATGTGCTTAATGAGATCCTAAGTTGTGGGTTTTCTCCTTTGGAGAATAGTGTGGCTGTCCTTAAAGTGTTCCAGGAGGTTCATCTCAGTTTCTGTCTAACTAAATATGTGGTCAAGGAATAGTTGCTCTCCTTGGTTCTGTACATACTTGATATACTAAGGCCTGACTAGTCTGACAAACTGTAGTTCTTTTGTGGAGTTTCTAGTTGAAGCTAAATTCTAGCAAGGTAAGGAAACTTTTGAAAGATTGTAGTCATCTAGCATTGCTCTTCACATAACTATACTACTGAATCAGCCTTAATAGATAATTAAATAAGCTTATTGCACTTCTGTTATGTAAAAACCGAGTGTTTGGTTTTGAACATGAGTTGTGTAAATGTAGAGTAATATGGTATGTCTCCCTATTAGTCACAGTTTAAGTGATCAAAACTTGCAACATAGGTTTTGAAATCAAAGATGCTTAAATGCTGCATAGTGTGTAGGTAATTAAAAGTGAATCACAGCTAAAATGGCGGTTGATTTTTACGCAGTTTCTCTATGGAAAAATTTTGGAAATTGGAACAAATACTGTGTACCTTATGTACTTATGAGCTTTGATTTGTCTAGAACTGTTTTTCACTTTGGAGAGAGATTGTTAAAATACAAAGGCAAAACCAGTATCTCAAAGAAGGAAATCTTAAATGTCAATATGATTATTTTTCAATCGAGTTCCTTATGGTCTCCAAAGTATGAAATAAAATTAGGATTTTGTGTTTGAGCAGCCACCAGTGTGTCCAGTCTATGATGCTAATGTCATGCAAAATTTTTTAACAAAGCTACTCAATGTAGGTATTGAAAGTGTAAAACCAAAACAAACAAAGCCAAACAAACTAAAAAACCCCAAACAAACCATGTAGGTAGCATGCCAAAGATCATGCTGTGGCCAAGTAAATCTATGTTTAAAAGGCAGAAATTCCTGATTCCATGCTCAGCTGTTAGACACAGCTGGCAAGAAACAGACTATCTGGTGGTCTTGCTTGAAAATAAGTAGTGGTGCCAGGTACTGTCCCTATTGTATGTTGGGGGGCTTTATGGCAAAATGATAGTACTCTATTTTGTGAGTGATGAGGGAAGAGCAGGTAGTAGACAGCAGCACACTTATACATCTAACTCTTAAGTACTTCTCTAATCCCTTTCTTCTTCCCTACCTCCCTGTGCTGTAAAAAACCTGAGGCAAGTGCTTAAACTCCATGCACAGGACTTTAAATAGTACAATTTCAGTCTAAAGTGCTTCAAAGCAGCCATCGTGTTCAGTTTTTTTCTGTGTGAGGTGGTTCGAACCCATGTCTCGCTTCCAGGAGAGTATCAGACCTAGCCAGCTGTATGCTGGCCTTAGCAGGAAGCCCTGACCCTCTTTGAAGCTGTGTGTTACAGTGACAAGTCTTGCAGATATAGAGCGCATGGAGAGCAATATGGTTCTGGAGCTTCAGTGTTAGTGTGCTTCCATGGGACAAATGAGTCCCAAATTCTGGTGCCTATTCTAGGGTAAAAAAACCCAAACAAACCAAAAAACCCCCCACCAGTCACTTGTAATGATTGTAGTTAGGTGCTACCACAGTAGAGTGCCCTAAGTCATGTTCCTTGAAGGATGTTCTTTGTGGCCCTGTGAATCCCACAACTCTGCTATGCAGTGGGCACAGCTTTAATAAAAGGTGCAAAAAATGTTCTTGCACAGAAGATCCACAACTTGGGGTAAGAAACTGTCAATGAAGGCAAGACAAGTTTCATGGCTGAGTGTCTTAAAAGCCTAGGTCTGGCTGTTCCAACTGGGACACTTATTAGATCTGTATGTAAGAACATGGAGAAGTTGTGAAGAAGCTTGTCTGAAGAGTATGTCTGTAGGGTTGTATGCAAATTGAGTAAAGGTTTTTTAGCTCACAAGTTGAAGTGCAATACTGAGGTCCTAAATTAATTTGTTCCTCAGGTGTGCAAGCATCCTAGTCCTAAAGCTACACAGGAGCTCAGTTCCACAGTGTAAAATTAGGGAACTGGGTGGGCTGTGTTCTCCCAGATTTGAGGTAGTTCTGTAAACCCTAGCCATTATTTCTTTTTGAAGACGATGACGGTAACTGTTAAATATTTTTAGGAAAGTGAAAATTGTTTATTACATGCATTATTTTTTTTGTCAAAAATATTCTAAAAATACAGGCTTTGTGAAAGAGATCCATATCAGCTTTACCAACGGTTGGAACAGCAAGCTAGAGAATATGTGCTTGAAATGAAGGTTCGTCTGCTCAGACACTTGTCACTGGGATCTAAAGTTGCATCAACATTAGCAATACAAGGGCCACCACAGGCACATCAGTTCATCTCACTCCTACTTGAGGAATACAGTGCACTCTGTCAGGCAGCATGTACAATCAGCGCCTTTCTAGTTACTCTGGTAAGACTGAAAAAATAACCTATATGCTTCTACTTCCTAGGGGTAATGCTAGCAGAGCTGTTCTGGGCTCTTTCAGGTATCTTCTGTAGTTCGTAAGATGTAAGGTTTTTTGTCTATGCATGCTTGGAGATGGGGAGATTCTGCAAACACAAATTTAATTCTTCAGAAATGTAGATTAGGCATCTCTTACTGTGAATTGATGAAATTATCTTTTGTTTGTGAAGAAAAAGGCAGGATGCTGTTTGTGGCACTTATTCTGAAACTAATGTTTAAGCAGATCTACAAAATTTTAGATAATGCCTTTGAAAATGTGAAACACTTCTCTGTTAATCTTTAATGGTCTCTTGACAACCATGTTTAAAGGACACAAACTCTCATGTGGAGCACTAACTTAGATTGTTTCAATGTTCAATTATTCTCTTCCCTTATAAGCAAGAATGGCTACTTGAAAAGATGATCTCCTTACTCAGAATTAATCTGCTATGTTATTATTTCTGAAGTTCTTGTTCTTAAAAGCTTGTTTTGTCAACTGATTGTGATGTTAGACTTGGGATTATATTGTCAGGTAGAAAATAAGCAATAACCTTAAAAATCTCTTCTTGAGTAACTGTCCATCATGACTGACTAATACGGTAAACAAACTCTGTAATTCTACTTGTTTAAGGTCTGAGAAGGTTATTAATACTGTTTTGTTAATAATTCTTTCCTGTACGTCCCTTGTTAATGTCCTTATCCTGTACATCCCTTTTCTTGTGTAAACTTTGCGCAAGCAAAAAAACCCAAGAAGTGGATAAACTGGTAAATTTGGGGTTTATTGCCTATTAGCTTAAAGTGACTGTCTAGGTATATAAAGAGAGGAAAAGAATAGGCAGTAACAAAACTATGATGGCCACAGGGGAGAAGGATATAAAATGGAGGGGAAGCAGAGTGTCATTACTGAGGTAGGACTGTTAGTAAAATTGAATTGGTAAAGCAGGAAGATGTTTCCATTAAGAAACTTGAGCATATCTGATGCTTTCTTCTGTTGTGAGTGCTCTGTATTTGCTATTGTCTGTATTGTCTTCCCCAGCTTTATCACTTAGATACAGGTGTGAGGTCACTGCTGTCTCCTGTTTATTGGCTGCTTTTAATAGTCATTAAGTCTCTAACAAGGTGCTTGACAGAACATTGCTCTTCAGGTTGATTTGCATTGGAATTTAGAAAATTGTTCAGCTGAAAAGCAGATGGATTACAGTACAAATGTTAGTTTTCTCAAAGTAGATCTGCCAATAATGAACACACTAGTACCAGAAAATAATATTTTTATATTTTTTTTCTCCTGGTTATTATTGTGAACTAGTAGTCATGAAAACTTAGCAGGTATGAGATATTGAGATCATGGCCGTGAAGAGACAGAAGATGCTTGAACTCCCTAATCTACCCCTTCTGACAAAATTAAAAGTAAAATAAAATTCCTATTCTCTTAAAAAACAAAGCATAAGAAAAAACAAAGTATCCCAAATTTTTCTTGTCCTTCTGCAGCCCAGTAACTACTGAAAACTTCTTTCTACTAAGCTGTGACATTCAGAAACTGAAATCTGAGAACGTAGGATACTGTCTCTTGTCATACATTTCTTAGATTTATTAAATAACCTTTTTATTAAATGGAGTAGTATGTCACAGCTTTCAGTACAGGTAGCAGAGTCACTAGTCTTTTCAGTGTGCATTGTTGGTTTTTCTCAAGATACCAGTGCACTATGGAAGAAGGAATCTTTCCAGCTGAAATATGTAAAAGGCAGTCAAGATCTCTAAACTTAGAGCAGCCTTCCTTTTAAAGGTAAAACCTTTGCATGTAGCATGCTGTAAAAAGGCATATAATGCCTTGAACCTCCACCTGTGAGGAGCTAATTTCTCAATTATGAACAGTTGTCTTTCCTTTCAAAGGAATCCAGCTAACTAGTGAAGTTCAAGAGCAGGAACTAAAGCCTTGTGCCCCACCAGGGAATGACAGATTATACTGAGAGCAAGCTGGAAAGACTGTGGTCAGTACAGAAGAGCCCTCAAGTACACAGTCTAGCAGACTAGAAAGGAAAACTCACCTGGTATTTCTTTGTGAGAAATATCGTACTCTGCACAATTTGATATAACAAATTTTGTAGATAACTGTTGACTGTTTTGTTCACAGAGTAATAAGTAAATTGCTTAGGAAATCAACCTTTCTCAGTGTTGACCCTTAAGAAATTATTAGCAATTTATAGAAACTTTAAATATTTTGAAGACATAATATTCAAAGTGAAAGGGTACATGTGTCTTGTGCAACTCAGGCCGGGGGCAGGGGGGGGGACGGGGGCGAAGAACAAACACCACCCACCCTTCTTAAATAATAATAAAAGTCCAAACAATTGGTTTTTTAAATACTGATAGTCTCGTGTTTAGGTCTGATATAAATATGTATTTGTTTTTTAACCCACTATGCTTAACAAAACTTTGAAATTCCAGAGTATTCTGGTATTTCTGGGTACTTGAGGTTATAGTGCATAGGGCTTGCTTGCTGATCTAATAGCCAGAATGCTTGCCTTTAATTTTGCCGTGTGGTGGAGTCCTGCTATAGAAAACCAGCATACTGCTGGCTGTATGTGGGAAAACTTACTGACTTGAAAAAATAGTATATTTGTCTTTGATTCTTATGTTTTGATAATAATAGATTTAAGTTTTAGGCCTTGAAATTACATACAATTGTGTGTTAACCTCAAATAGAAAAATATTCTGCTTACTAGAGAAGTAAGGTGTTGGTCTCGTCTATTTAGAGAACTTCATTTTTTTTGAAGCTGTACTTGGAGAGAACTGTTCACTTGATCTATGTCAGTTTTGAATAAAGATTATAGTTTGCCATCATATATGTGCCTGTTACTAGATAAGTTCAAAGAACTGAAAAATAATCAGAGATAGTCAATTGCTTGACAAGAAAATCTTGAGAGCAACTGGTTCAGGTCATAAAATACATCTTTCAGTGCAGAAATGAATGAAAGCATTCAACAGCATAGTCTGATTTTTTTATTTATTTTTTTTTTCTTCCTAATCCATGACAATTTAGAAAAACAAGGGATGAAGCTATGGTTATTTAAGTCATTCAAGAATTAGTTACAGTCTGAGTTTCTGGATATTAAAACTGAGTAAGATATGAGCTGGATAAACAAGCCTGTAGGTTGGAAATTAGATTTTTTAAAAAAAATTCTTGCCTTGGACAGAAATTCCACCCCCACTCTCCCCCAGTCTCTAACCCTGCCTTATTTCTGGTTGTTGTTTTTGTTACAGGAAAATGAACATTTGAAGAAATTTCAGGTGACATGGGAATTGCACAATAAGCATCTGTTTGAAAATTTGGTATTTTCTGAGCCACTCTTGCAGAATAGCTTGCCAACGTTGGTGTCACAGCTAAGGTAGAGTTTAAATTTTCTTTTGTAATTTAAAGGAGAAATGAAAATCCGTGTTTGCAACCACAGCGTTTAAAAAAACCAACAAACCAACCAACAAAAAAATCTCTCTGCTGCTTCTACAATTTCATAGGTAAAAATCCTTGTTGATCTGTCTTGAAAACAGTATTGTTGATTGAGCAGGCTGCTGTCATAACTTGCTTGTCAGAAGAATTACTACCCTAATCTGCTTGCTTCTAAATTACCTAGTAAAATGACAGCATCCTATGAAAATGCTGATGATATGACTGAATAGTACTGTTTTCACTTGTCATTAGGTGTTGCTACTGTCTTTACAGCTCTACAACTGAATTAAAGCCTCAATACCTTCATGCTTCCCACAATGCACAAATAACTTAATTTGGCTTTTTAAGCAGTCTTTTCACTGGCAAAAGCAAAAGAAACAAAACCCCTTGCTATATGCTTGTAGGTCTGATGGCATATTGTGTTTCCTGGGGCTTTAGAATGTATATTTTGTTGGCAAGGCTACTCTGTTTGTGATTTGTGTACCTGCAAAGTGTTTGTTTTTTTCAGGGAAGAGGTATTAATTCATAGAAATTTTATTCTTTTTCCTATGTCCAAACATTTTTAAAGTACAGTCATGGATGGTTCGTGTTGACCTCTCAATCTAGTTTGTGATGAAGAGACGTTTATGCTCTTTGTACATGTTTTTTGAAGGTATTGTCTTGGGTATTTTTTCATGATACAAGAGCAGTTTGATTAAGTCTGTCACAGGAGATGTTGCTCAAAGTGAAGAAATTTCTGACGAGTTGTCCTTTTGCTAGTAGATACTAGAAAGGAAAGTAAGAAAAGGGAAGAAAGCTTAATTGTCACCAGGCTCAGCAAAAAGTCCAAGGTCTCAGAATAACTTGTCTAATTGGTTTACGTGAAACTGGGTTGGTACTGAAAGCCTTTTTTTTTTTTCTTCTTTCCTTTCTGGTTTGTCGTCCCCCCCCCCTCTCCAGACAGGTAATTCTGTTCCTATGTTCAATAGCACGCTGTGCAGTCACATAGTTTTCCAGTGATCCGTGTTTGACTTCCCAGTACCACTGATACTGTATCCCTCAGTCATCTCCATGCTTTCTGACAAGGCTTCTCTGCATCTCTTCTTCCACCAGTCCTGGCTATATGAAGACTGTTTACATTGCCTTCATCTGCAGAGCTGAGAATGGTCTTAGTGAAGCTTATGGTCATTTCTTAAGAAAAGCATTGGATTGTTTTCATTTATCTGTTGTTCTTAAGTGCTACTGCAATTAAAGTCTGAGCAACAAAAGGTGTTTCTCTGCAGAACTTCACTGTAGTGACAGCTAAGTTCAAGGCTCGAATACAATGAAGTCAGAATCTCTTCCTGCAGGAATTTCTTTTCCAGTACATCTGTGCTCGCTAGATGGCTTTAAGGGTGTTTCACAAAAACTATGGTTTTGCCTAGATTGATTCACATGAGCTTTTTTTTTTTGAAAGGAGAGGTTCAGCACAAGCTTTCTGTTCCATGGTTTCTAGTTTATATAGTGTATGTCTTGTTTTTCTTTGGTAAGCATAGATTATGCCTGTTTTCATGGACTCCCAGGATTTTACTGCTGAGTTCTTTGGGTCTTGAAGTAAGAGAATTATTTAGCCTTCCCTGAGAAAATTTTCTGGAGGATAATCTACCTTAGAGTGGGAATTGGTGGAGGAATGTTCCAATCAGAGAAGCCTCACATGGAGAAGCAAGGATGAGCCTAGTCCCCTGATCATTTGGTCAGGAGAGAATCATTTATTTGCATGCATTAGAGAAGGTATTGCCAGTCTCTTTACAACTGAGCATTGGTCTCATTGTTTTCTCTTCCTGAAGAAATGTGAAATGTCATCTTGGCATCTCAGCTTCAGTTAGATTTGGGGAGTTCACCCTTATTTCAATCACTAAATCTTTTTTATATCTCTGGCTTTTTCAAAATATATAGTTGGTGTGCTGTGATTCGTTCCACGGATGCTTATCAGATGTCAGACTAGAAAAGATGTTCACTTAGAGAGGTTTAAATGTAGCAGTCTTGTGGGGTTGAAGGTTACTAGCTGATAAAAAATCAACTGTGTCAGTATTTCACAGGACTGGTCATCTACTCAGTGTAAACTACCAGGGTCTTAATGTGTTGTATCTTGTTCTGCTACCTAGTCAACACCTCTGGTTTGTCTAGGAGGCACACTCAGTTGTACAATCTGCAGACTAGCTGTAAGAGCTGTCCATATGATTATCAAGAGCTAATTAATCAGCAGGACTTCTAGATCAGACACAGCATTTCATAAGGCTGTATCTTCAGTATTTAAGGAAATCCAGTCCTTTCATGGGTGAAGTGAGTAGTACTTCCTGATGAAGGTTGTCTATATTAAAGGTTTCTTAGAGGTTAAATACCTTTCTTGGGTTTAGATGCTTTTGATTACATGCAACCACTGATATGCCTCCTACATTCAACGGGCTGCTTTATTGGTGTTTGGTAATGAAGTGACAACTGATACTTGGGGCTTTTCTGTTCTGGAGTTTTTCTGTCCTCTTTGCTTTCCCTGTATGGGATGGGACAACGTTCAGGGTGTATGTACAGCTTCAGTTAAATGCTGCTGGACAAAAAATTCTGGGTTCCTGATCGAGATACACAGGCATACAGTAGGATTTATGTCAACAGGTGTGCCTTGGAATATTCAGTTACCGTAAAGTAAGCGATTCTTGTTAAATTTTATGTTTGTGTGATGTTTTTATTACCTTATTTTGCTGCAGTCCAGGAATATATTCCACCTCTGTTTACAGGACTGAAATACTACCTAGATTGTTGTTTTATACTTGCCTTGAGGGGGTGAAAGTATATTTACTTAGTAGCATGTTAACCTCTAATCAAGAGTCACAATAAAAACTGAAAGTGTAAATGCTGTTGCATTGGTAATCTAAATTTTTAAAAATGAAGTTCTTCCACTTCTAGCTTGAGAACATATTTAAAAAAGATTTTATGCACAACTAGTGTTTGAAAGAATAGTACTATTCAGCAGCAGTTAGGAGAACCGATTCTTGACTTATGTACAGTAGGGATCAGAATTTCACGTAACTGCATAATACCAGAAACACAAGCTTCAAGAAGAGTAGTGAATTGTGATCTAGTAACAGGAATTGACAGTGTTTGCACTGATAGTGAGGAAGTGTTGTATCCTAAAGTCACCGTATCCCTTTAAACTGCTTTTTGTACTCTACCAAGCAGAATGTGCAGAATTGCTTATGCACCCTTCTAAAATGGTTGTGTTGCAGGTTCCAGGAAAAAACAACAAAATAAAACAAACTTGAATTTATTGGCAAAGTCATGCTAACAGCTGTGACTTAATGCTTACTGAGTTATCTGTTTGCTCAGCTCTTCATTATACTTAATTGCCACATGAAAATTAAGGGCTCAGTTCTTTGCCAGGTGATGGGTAGGACTATGTAGTTCTTGGGTTGCGTTAGCATCCTGTTGCAATGGAAATCTCTAACAAACCTCCCTGAAATGCTGGAACTGGGCTTAAATATCAAGTTTTGAGGTGCTTGAATTTTGTTTTTTAGCACTGGCTTTGACTTCCCACACAACCTCTGTGCCTAATTAACTACCAACCAGTTTCCCCTTAATTACTGAGTAGGAGAAATGTTGAAAAGCTTCAGTTTGTGTTGATTTACAGGTCACTACAATTCAGTGTGCTTTAAACACACATTATTGAATAGAATTTTGTCTTTTTATTTATTTCTGAAGTCAAGATTTTGGGAGTTTGCTTATTTACTTAAGAATCATTGTGATGATGCAGTCTAATAGATTTTTTTTTTAAAGGAATTTGCTGTACAAAAATGTAGTAGTAGAAAGGGAGGTAAATCTGTCTCCTCTTTCTGGGGCTCCTTACAGGGGCAGTCATCAGTGTACGGCATAACCACGTTTTGGACTTGATGCTGCTCAAGTGATAGTACATAACTGCATGCAACCAAATTATCTCACTTGCCTCATCCTACAGCACTTTTCCCAGCTGGAACTCCAACTCGTCTAGTAACCTTTTTAGCATTGATCATGAGAGTTCTGATTAACAAGCTTCTGGCTTTATTTTTACTATATATCTCTTCAGTAAATAGTCAACATGTATATTTAGTCCATAGAATTTGGAAGGATAAATATATCAAGCAACAAAATTTGAATAAATACGGCTCAAAGTTTGACATCTGGTTGCTCATGGGAAAGAGGCTCTAGAAATGTTGCACTTCCCACATTCTTGCTATTGTTGGTTACAGAACATTGGAACAAGCATTTGTTGGATATTTTTTGAAAAATGACTAAAAATACTAAACTTTGGGATACAAGCAGCTATGTGGGCCTAGGTGTATCAATAACTGCACTTTAACAACGCTTTTTTGGCTGGCAGAACTTAAGTGTGGTTTTTTGTTTGTTTTTTTTTTTCCTCCAGTGAAATGTCTCTTCTATAACAAGTGTTATTTGAATTTTTAGGCTTGGAACAACACACGATTCCTGTAGTGAAGATATGTATAGTACCTTGCTACAAAGGTATCATCAGCTGGAACAGGAAATGGGTCAAGTTGCTGAAGCATGGCTTGAATGCCAGAAAAGAATAGATGACTATGTTGATGAACAGGTAAGAACCATGTAAACAGTCTCAAGACTGATTATGTAGGGACCAGCCCATGCAAGACTGTGCCTCCAGGGAAGACTTTCTTTAGTATTTTCATCCAGAGCTTTGAAGCAACAAAAAGTAACTTTTTTCATTGATGTCAGTCTTTCAGAATAGAAAAGAACACTAACATACAAATATGTAATGGCAATTGTACAGAAACATCTTCAAATTATTGAAGCAGATTATTGTGCCATTGTTTAGGGATGGTCTTTGAACATTTTTTAATTACTTTAGCCTGTAAATTACCCATAGCACAGTAACCTGAAACTTCCATTTGTAGATGTCGCTAGGAAAAAGAAAAAACCCACCCCATAAAACCCGCTAAGTTTCTAAAATAATAATTGCACTAAATGAAATTAAAAGCTGTTGCGTAGTGTGATGACCTTTGTGCAGCTGTCAAAATCAGAACTCCAGACTCTCACTATAGAAATATTTGAGACCTCTAAAGCTATCCTTTTTTTTATTAAGTATATGTTCTGATAGCTGATTCTTCTGAGGTCGTTCTACATTTCAGAAAATAATCCCTTTGCTGTACTGACTTCTACATTGTCAAGAGCTTAATTTTCAGAAAAATGGCTGTTTATTTTGAAAGTGGTTGTTTATAATTTCCCAAAATTGCTCGTGTGCTTTTTCTCATGTTTAAAGAACTTGAATTTTTTTAAAACAGCTCAGGATAAGGCTTTGGATACTGTTTAGTTCAATCTTAAGTATACTACAAGAAAGACTATGTCTTGAAATAACTGAAGATACAGAATTTTATAGAACTTTTCTTGTATTTTGAAGTTTTATGAGCATTAGGAATATGGAGATCCAATTTGAGATTTAGTAATGCTATGTTACTCCCATAGATAACAAACATTTTAAAGTCTTACAGTACACTGTAACTGTCCTTCAAAAGCTGTTCCCTGTGATGGAGATTTAAGTGAACTTTACCATTAATTCCATTACTTTCAAGATGGAGACAGGACATAACTAATTTTATTTTTAGAGATTGTTCTATATTTGGGGTTTGTATCTGTAAGCTATCAGTTAGAAGTTTTCTCGTGGTCTGGCTGCTTTTATGCAAGTAAATATTTGATTGCAGCTCAGTAAAATTTCACCATGTCACATTTTGTGCTAATAGAAGTCATTTTCCTCATGGTGTCAGGGTATCGTGGCTGTCTTTTGATCAAAAATACATCATTCAGTATGACCATCTTACCTGAATTTGCAGTGATATTTTTGTCAACCAGGTAGAAATCAGAAAGCCTGGCTACTATGGAAACTGTGGATATTAACAGTGAATGCATGTTCATTATTTGCTGCCTCTTGGCTTATCAAAATTGTGAGGTTTTATTGCTAGTATATCAAAGGTTAGAATGCAGACCATCACAGAGGACTTACGAATGGTCCTCATTTATCTACTGTGGAACTATGTGCAAAAGTTTGGACAGGGCATCAGCAAGGTAATTAATGGACCCTCCCACTATGTTATGTTATGTTAATTGTTCTTGGGGGAAAAAAGTGAATAGCTTTTGTAAGCAATAGAAATATACTTTATTTTTTTCTTTAAGGCTGCGTAGGACAGCTGTGTCATGCACAGACATGTAACTTAATACCACATGTGTATCCTGTAATAAAACTTAGAATAAGGATCCGTTCATAACAGCGCTGATATCACATGTTAAAATCTGAGGAAGATGTTTAGGGTATCTGGAAAACAGGAGAGCTTAAATTTGGTAAGAAAAACAGGATCTGGAGGTATAGGCTGCATAGATTTAGACTACTTTTAACTCAGGGGTTCCTAAATATCTGGATCTTTTCCATAAGTAATGGCTAGATAGTCATATGTACTTTGTGTGAAAGTGTTACCTTTTTTTTATTGCTGGCTCCCACAGAAGAAAGGAATATAGGAATGCCTTTGCCCAGCTCCACAGGAGCCCAGGGAGAGCTTCTTGCTTGTCTTTCCATATTCGTGTGTGACTTTTTTTTTCTTTTTACAGTTCTGGTCAACTTCATAGAAAAAACAGTATCGTACAGGCATAATTGTTTTTTTATCTTTATGGTGGCTGTGTAAATAATTTAAACACTATTTTTCAGTGCTGAGAGTTTGTGATAAGAGGAATCATTTTATTATTTCTAGTGAAACAGGCTAGGAACATAGATTAGATTTACAGGTGGCATTTGGGATGCTCAGATGTTCTATTTACATGTGATACAGAGTTTAAAATTTGGAAGCAAGTAACCTGTGATGTATGTATGAATGTCAGAGTTCTCACAGGTGATGTAGTGGTATGTGTCAGTTCTGACCAAACTGCTGGCTTTGTTTGCATGATGAAATGTATTTCAGAATGGAAAAATACTTGTTCACCTGCCTGTCTCACTTTACCATGTCTCCATCTGATGGATCTCAAATACTTCTTAGTGTCAAATAAACAGGGAGGAAGGAAGAGGGTGGTAGTGGACCTCTTCTCCATTGGGCAGCAGTGGTACCATATTCATTGCAGATGTGCAAGGTTGAAGTGTAAATTTTCCTTTCTGATAGCATTTGAATTTATCTCGCACTCCCTAGCAGAATTCTTAGGCATGAATCATGTGGTTTGTATTTGCTCTGCTGAAATAAATATTCATTGGGGAAAAGAAAGAAGGGAGAGAAGTGATTTCCTATTATTTATGGAAATAATAACTTAAGAAACTAGCAGACATGGGGTATTGGAAAGGCTGTGAAGTTGGAAGTAGGAAAATTTTAGCTTCAGCCCCTGTTCCCATTAATACTCAAGAGTACCAAGACTTAAACCATGCTGCTTTCTCTGACAGTTTCTTGGCAGGCTTGAGTAGGCAGCTCCCAGTTAATGCACTGGCTGTTTTAAACGTCGTTCTTCGGCATTGAAGTCTTCTCTTATAATGTATAGTGAATGTAGGTGCCTGTCTCTGATGGTGAGGATTCAGCTAGGTGCCAGGGCACCTAAACCGGTTAGTGTTGCTGTGTTTTAAATATAGCTCAAAGGTTCTCAGAAGCTGATAGTCTAGCCAGGATGAAATTTCCAATGTTGTTGGCCCTAGGCTCTGCAGTACCTTTTAGTGTGTCTAAGAAATGGTACCAATGGGTCAAGAATATTCCATGCATGCTCTTCTTTTAAAAAAACACGTATGCACATGATAAACTCATTTTTTTGGTGTTAATGTAACCTCACTGGAGCAAGGGAAATCAAAATCCACAGTAGTAATTAGAATTGCGTGATGCAGATTGTTTCAGAAATTCATTAGGCAAAACTGTACCACTTCATACTGTTTCAAATCCCCAGCTTAGAATTTCATTTTCCCAAGTTAAATAATGATAATAGCAATAATACACTTAGGTTAATAGTAAGACTTTAAACTTTTGATCAAGAATGAATTTCTGGAGGCATGCTTTTGAAGAAAATAAAAAAGATTGCTAGTGGTATAACCTACTGAACTTTGCTCACTAACATATCTTTATGAAGCGATTTGTTACATTCTATAAGGTGGTAGATATTTTTATTAATTTGGTAAATCAAAAAAAGAACTGTAAAAGATAACCTAGATAGTTGTTTTTCCTCACTAATGAAGTAGTGCTCTTAAAACGTTGTAATGTACAACAGGAGAAGTTTTGTTCTTGCATTTTGCTGTGTTCAAATTCATGGAAGCTTTTGTGTTATGTCAGAATGAATTTATTTACTAAATCAGAAAAATATCATTTGTGTACAAAAAGTTACAGGCTCTATGTACATTTATGGTGATGTGATTCAGGGACGAGTAATTGTATAAAATATTTTTCTAGCCTTAGATAAATCATGGGCATGAAATACATTGAGGAATAAAAGTGGTAAATAGTGTTAGTCTAGGTTACTACTTCTAATTTTTTTTGACTCTTTGGCTGGTTAGTTCCACATGTGGTACATCAGAATTTGCACTTCAGCCTCTGTTAAGGCCTTGCTGAAAGTCTTGTATCTCTAGATTTTAATGAATTTTAGTGGATCTGAGATGTTGAGGATTTAATGCCAATTACATTTTATTGAAAATGCTATGAAAATACTTAATGAAAAGAAATATTAACGTAAGGAATAATAGTGGAATAATCTGACTGAAAAATAGTGTAAATGAATATAAAATCTTATGTTTAAGTGATTAAAATCAAATGATTAGCAAATAAAATACACTTCATATTGACTTTCAAAATAGTATAGACAGGCTAGGTTTAATGAAACTGATAGACCAATTGACAACAGTGTAGGTTTTCTATGATTAAATCAATGAGTTTTCCTTAAATTCTGTTTTAGATGGCAATGAAAACAAAACAACGCATGCTAAAGGAAGACTGGGAATTTTTTAAACAGAGGCGTTTTATTGAAGAGCAGGTAGGATTTTTTTTTATACCATACTAAGTTATACTAATGCTTCATCTATATTTGTACGATGCAAACATATGAGTGTAGTATATTGTACTAGTCCTATGTGATCTGATTCTGCAACTATGCCAGGCATGAAATTTGGTCAGCTAAAATAGAGAAAAGCAAGATTCAAGAAGAGTATGTAATAGTATGTCATCTCAGTTACTACAAGGTAAAAACTTAAGCACCACAGTCTTAGAATTGAATACCAGGTGTTAAAGTTCTTTACACAATAAAAGGGGAAATTTTGATGCCTTAGAGTGGGATCTAAAACAGCCAATACATTGAGTGTGGAGCTGCCTTGGTGTACATGGTAGGGAATATTGTGTTTAAGAGTTTAACAAATCCACTTGTGTGTGCAGAGCTGGGGAGCGTGAGCCACGGTAGCAGGGCAGATGATTGCATCTGTTAGTATTCTGGAGATGGCTCCTACACATGTTGTGTGGGGAAAAGGCTGAGCAGAACTACTTACCTTTTTTTAAGCTATAGCCAGAGAGGGGCCAGTAGAAGTTCCTATCTTATTATAAAACTGTCTGCTGTTTAAGATACGGTACTCTGTTCTATAGCCTAGAAGTGTTCAAGTATGTATCATGTGGTCCATAAGAGTACAGTGTGACTTGGCTAGAGTCAAGACTGGATGGGGAACCTCTCCCTTCCTGTACCACTGTGCAAAAAGAAATGCTAGTCATGAGCCAGAGAAAGAGAGCATATGACAGTATGTTTTGGTAAACCTAAGCTTAAATTAGCAATGTCCCAAAGCAGTCATCAGTAAGTATTTTTTCCTATAAGGAACATAAGCCTGTCTTAACCATGTCTTTAGAACATCTGGTATACAGGGCTCCTCAGAGGACTTGAGGAAGAATCCTCTTTTTCATTGATCCTAATTGGGCTTAAGTGAGCTCTAAGCCCATGGCTGCTTTGGTCAGGATGAGGTCTGGGCATCTATAGAAGTGGAAGCTTAGGCACATCCTTGTTTAACTTAAGATTTGTAGGTTTCTAATGAAATTAGGTGCTTTCAGGTTTAGGCCTCAGCCAGGTGGAGGTTATTTAGATTGTATTTTTTCACTAATGCAGTCAAGTCCTGTTTTGGGCAGCTATTTCATTCCCTGAATCTATCCCATTGTGGCTACAGAATTAGTCCTAATTCTTTTTTGCAAGCTAAGGGTGAGTTTGCATTCTCTCTATATTTGTCAGCAGTGTCCTTTTCTGTGTACCATGAAACAAGACAAGAACTGCTCAAGTTCAGGGTCTGTCAGCAGAAATACCATGCAAGATGCATGTACAAATGAATCAAGGAGCTGTACTTGGCCACTTTAATGTTTCATAGGAGAAACACCTTTCTTTGAAGAGTTTCAGTGTCAAATGTTTGTTGTTTGTGACTTTGAACTTCTTTGGTTTTTAACTCATGATTAAAACACCACTTGCATGAAATTATTCTGAACCATTCTGCTTTTAAAATATTTTGCCCAAAGAACCCTTTTTGATTATGTAATTTGTTAATCATGATGTGCCATTGAATTGTTAATGGAAAAACTTGCACTACTAAAACACTGCCTTTATAATTTACTTCAGCTTAATAACAAGAAAGCACTAGCTGGGGAGAACAACTTCACAGACACAATGAGACACATGCTGTCATCACGTTTGAGCATGCCTGACTGTCCCAACTGTAATTATAGAAGAAGGTGAGCTGATTTTTTTTTTTTTAATGTGAAATCGTAATATATCATTAATTTCTTGTTCAAGGAAAAAGGAAATACATTATTGGAACAAAGAGTGTGGTTACTTTAAATGAATGCTACTTAAACAAGTTCCTAAAAATCTGTAATCTTAATTCTTGAACAGATGTACTTGTGATGACTGCAGCCTTTCACACATTTTAACATGTGGCATCATGGATTCTCCAATAACGGATGATATCCACATTAATCAGTTACCACTACAAATTGATTCTGCTCCGGATTATCTATCTGAGATCCGCCCACCCAGTATGTCTTCAGCAAGTTCAGGATCAGGTTCCAGCTCGCCCATTACCATTCAGCAACACCCCAGACTGATCCTCGCAGATAATGGCTCTGCACCAACTTTGTAAGTTCTTTTTCTTTGTTTTAAAATTTTGTAGTGAATTGAACTTAAGCAGGTGAGTTGCATTGGCTGACTGTCATTATGTAATGCCTTTTTTGCCTTAGAAAATTATTTAATAATGGTACTGTATTCAGCAGACCACAACTCCAGCATTATATGTTGTGCAAACATAAATTAAAACAAACCCCCCCCCAAAACCCCCAAACCCCAAACAAACTTGTGAAATTCTTAAAAATTTTTGAAGATGTTGACTTAACACTATTGCTAGAAGTGTATATTGTATGTACTTTCCTGCTTTGCGATTACAAGGACGTTAGATACTGATCTACTTTAGAGCATCATTTTAAAATGGCCTGTTTTCTTAGAATGAGCAAGGAAATCGGTGATCTATTCTTTGAGGGTTGGTCATTTCATATGAATCAGTTTCATGCCAAAAAAGCCTTTATTAGGCTTTTAGGGTTGTTGAGGTTGTGTTAACTTGAGTCTTGCATCAAAGTTTATTGTCCCTATCAGAAGTATGTGCCACCCTCTTTCTTTAATTCAGATCACAATGACCATCAGATTTGAGGCATTAGTCTAATGGTAGACTTGTGCTCCTTCCGTAATTCTGAAGGATTAAAACTGCTTGGTAGGCTGGCTTCTGTACATGTTTATGGTACAGCTAACCAGCAGTCTTCTCTGTCATGTGATATTCTAAAGGAACTTTTTAAAAAACCCAACTTCAGTACTGGTGGGAACACAATGAAACACCTGTTGTCAGTACAGTCAAGGAAATTGGTGTTAGCATATGGTGTAATGAACAAGGATGATGCAGATTTGTGGGATGTTTCTGATGAATATCAGTTCACTAAGTTCACTTTGCTTTAAACATTTACCTTTGCATCTACTATTATCAATGGTTTAATCTTCCATAACAGGACTTTAGTTTCTGAACCCATTTGGGGAGTGCTTTAAAACAGATTATGTGGTGGTATGTTTAGCTACATATTCTTAAATGTGTGGTTTGCGATTTCTGTGAACTCTCATTAGTTCTGGCATTGAAATATCTAAAATTGTTCAGTTTATCTCTTCAGAAGCTAGTTTAGTTGAATCCAAGTATTATTTATTCTAAGAAGCCTATTTTTAGGGAAATACCACTGCTCCTTGGGGAAGGGCCATTTTATGTCTCATATCTGCTGTGTTTTAGTTCCTCGTTGCACATTTGAAATATGCTTAATGATGCCATCACATAATTAAATTTTGGTGCAGTATTTCATGGAATGCAAAAAGATAATGTGCACACTTTAGGAGCTCTTCTAGGAGCTCTGGATTGCTGTAGAAACATGAACTAACCAATCTTGACAACACTTCCTTGGAGCGGGTAATTAAACTTGCATGTTCTTTTACTAGCTCTCTGCGTGGAAAATATTTCCATTAAGTATTTTAGAGCAGATTCTGAAAAGCACGTAGATGTGGGGTTGTCTAGGAACTGATTGCTGTTGAGAAATTTAAGAGTTATGGTGATGTGTTCAATGTTCCCTACTTACTGGTTTGACATTTAATGTATGGAAAAACTTTAATTTTATATTGTACTTTTTCCACTTCACACTTTCTGTAAAGGAAGTCATCGGCATAAGGCTTTTTTCATCCAATTAAAGGTCATCCATATCCTGTCATTATTAATTTCGTAGATTCTTGGTCAGAAAACAGTGGTGGAAAAATATATTACACAGAAATAGAGAATCTTATTTTCAATCCAGTTTGTCGTGCAGGCATGCAACTGCTGTATGGCAGGTTGCTTGATTTTACTTGCTTGAGAAAATAAGTTCAGTTAAACAACTTGAAAGACAATCCTTTGACTCCTAATTGGAACATTTATACAAGGGATGCCCTCAACTTGATTTCATTTTGGTGTTCTACCTAATTTCACAATAACCAAGGTTACTAAGCACTGTGACTTATCTAAGCCTTTTTTCCCCTCAGTGGTAGTGATGATGAAGATGTTGCACCATTATCAGCAAAATTTGCTGATATCTACCCACTGAATAATTATGACGATGCAGAGGTTGTAGCCAACATGAATGGAATTCACAGTGAGCTAAATGGTGGAGGTGAAAACATGGCATTGAAAGACGAGGTACAGCATTTACACTATCATTTTTCTGGCATATCTCTTTCTGGCAGTTGGATGTGCTCACTGGAGAAAGGCCTGTCCCTTCACCCCTATGTTAATGAGTTAATGTTGTCCAGTCTCCTCAGGTGAGCAGTACTAGCAGCAGTTCCTCAGAAGCAGATGATGAAGAAGTGGATGGGGAGAGCAGTGGTGAACCACCAGGGACTCAAAAGGAGGAAATGCCTTTAGGAAAAAGGGCATTAAGGAAAGATGAAGCAAAAATGGATAGTCCACCACCTTCTTACCCCAGTCAGCAGGTATAGTAATCTAAAAGCAACCCTTTTAGTAAATTAATTTTTGAAATGTGGATGCTCAAATGATAATGTATTTATATCTTCAATTAAATATTTAACTTCTAATATGTTAAGTTTTCAGTAGGTAGATATGATACCAAAAATATTTTTGAGCTCATTGTATATTGTCATGGCTAATATTTTCCTTTTGTCAAAACCTGAAATATGTTAGTTACATTGAAGGTGGCTTCAGTAAGAGGAGAAAAAAAATTATTCTTGCCTGTATGAATTAGAAACAGAAACTAAAAAGCATTTCTACTTTGAAGTTTGAGTTTGGTCTTTGTTAAATATTAATGCTATTTGAAATTAATTGTGGTGGGGGGAAATAATGTGAATTCTTACTTAACAAGCACTTTTTAATATTATATCTGAAGACTAACTTCCCCTGATGAAGCTCTGTGCAGTTAAATCATTGCATGACTTATGGCATGGGTCTTGGGGTGTTTCGCTCTTTTTAATATATTTTTTTTTAATGGTTTAAGGTTATTAAGCTCTTTACTGTAAGGTCACCAGACCACCCAGAGAATCATGTCTAGAGTATCTGCTCAGCAGGTGTTTGGTTTAACCTGAGCACCAAAGCAAAGCATCCAATGGACTTATCTTTGGGATTGTGTGGCTTTTAATCTGAGTTACCCTGCAACTACAACACAGGATTGCTGCATTGAGAGGGAACCTACCAGTCGCTTTTATTGCTTATTGTACAAAAGAATCCACATAGGAGGGGACACCTTTCAGACCTTAGATGACAGTCAGGTGGGAACTCCCATTAGATATTCCCCTATTGTTAGGATGTTTGTAAGGCCTTCCACTGGAAGTATTTTCTCATGTGTTAAGTATACTAAGAGTATTAAGCTACTTTTCTTTCAGCGAGTATGCTGCCATGTTTTACTCTGGCTGACCAATGGCATAATACTTTTATGGGCTGAGACTGCTGTCAAACTAGTTTGAAACTGGTGAACAGATTCAGCATTTGTTGTGGAAAATCAAATGAGATTATGTAAGTCTGCTTGCCTTAGGGAAGCAAACTAAAAATGCAAGATAAAAAGGCAGATTTAACCTTCTTTTTTGTTTTCTTTGAGGAAGAAGAATTTTCTCAGAATTATTCTGAGGAACTCATAATGTCTTCCTTTTTTTAGCCTGAGTTTTTAATCAGAGATGAGTATCTACCTTATAACACTGCATTCAAGTGACTGATTTCACTGGTACATGTCATGTGCATTTCCGATTTTTTGGCATTATCTGTTGGGGTTGCTCATTTACGCAGTATCTTTATTTCTCTTTGGATTCCTTTTCATACTCAGTACCCAAAGGTTTGTCAGAATTGGATTTTGAATCTTGCCATACTGTTTGACTTTTTTTTCCCATTTACATTTGTTAGTAGAATAGTATTGGTCTCTTCATGATACAATTTTTTTTGAGAAAGTTATTTTTTCTTTATACACCTAATTAATTCAATAATTGTATTTGGTTTATGAAATCTTTGGTAGTTAAAATATACCTTTTGTCAAAGGCTGTAATTCTTTTTTGTGATAATGAAGAGTTATTTGTTTCTGAGAGGAGGGTGTGTTTAAGAAGAATACCACCTGTCAATTCTTTTCTAGAAAGCTAAGCTAGCTAATGTTGCTTTTTGGAAAAATGCGTACTGCCACATTGCTGGGAAAAGTAGCAAATGGGAGGTGTTCCTGGTATTACTTGTAAAATTATCTTCCAGTGAAATGTCAGGTGGCAGTGGCAGGAAAAAGTACTGAGCTGAGAGAGGGAAATAGAGCTGCTCTTGCCTGGGCTGTTTTTCTTCCAAAGTCTTGAATCCTTTTGAGACAACAGAGGCTAATGATACCTTGAGATCAGTAAAAGGTTCTCATAAGGCATGGATTTCTCATGGTTGATGCGATTATAAAATTTTTTGTGAGAAATGTCTGCTTCACACGATCACAGAACAGTTGAGTTTGGAAAGGACATCTGCAGATAGTTTAGTCCAGCTCTCCTGCTCAAAGCCATGTCATCTAGAGAAGGTTGGTCAGCACTGTGTCCAGTTGGGTGTTGAGTATCCCCAAGGATGGAGGCTCCAGAACTGCTGTGGATAACGCGTTCCTGTGTTCAACCACTCTCACAAATGCTTTAAGTGGAATTTCCTGTATTTCAGTCTGTGCCAGTTTTCTCTCGTCCTTTCATGGGATACCACTGAGAGGAGTCTGGCTCTGTCCTCTTTACTCTTCCTCCTCCCTGCCCAGCCAGGGAACGCACACTAATAAGATCCCCCTGAGTCTTCTGTCTCGAGGCTGAACAGTCCTAGGTGTCTCAGCCTCTCCTTGTATGACAGATGCTCCAAGACCTAAATCATCTTTGTGGTCCTTCACTGGACTCACAGCAGTATGTCCATCTCTGTAGTACTGGGGAGCCTAGAACTGGACCCGGCACTCCAGGTGTGTCTCGCTAGTGCTGAGCAGAGTGGAAAGATCACCTCCCTTGATGTGTTGGCAGTGGTCTGCCTGATGCAGCTCAGGACTACTTTCAACTTCATCAGCTAATCGACCCTTATTACTGCTTTCTACACATACTCTTTTTCCATGTGCTTGGAAAATTGTGGAAAATAATAATCCAATTTGAATTTTCATACTGGAGTAATTAATTGCCTAGTAATAATCAAATGCTGTCAAGGTTCCTATTCCTGTCTCTTCTTGATTATTTGCATCAGTATCTCGCTTGTTGTCACTGATTGTGAACACTAAATGTCTATGTAGTATGAAATGCTGTCAGTTTTTAGGCCGTTCTTTTCTTAACTAAGATAAAGACCTTCCACTAGTGCTTTTAGTTCACTACAAGGTTTTTTCCATTGGTATTAGATGAAAGAATTTTGTGGGTGCTCTGACAATATTAATTGATGTATGCAAAATGAAATAATATTAATGATTACTAAGAAAAAAGGATGGGGGAAGTAGCTGATTTTAGTGTCTGTCAGGTAGATTAAACTTTATTATTATTGTGGTTTTTTTGTTTTAATTTTTATTTTTTTACAGGCTGACCAAGGTCCAAATGCTTGTGAATGTCATGTTTGCAAACAAGAAGCCTCAGGCCTAACAGCCTCTGCACTTGCAACTGGACGCCTGCCTGCCAGCCACCAGTTTATGAATCCTGAAAAACCTGCACATCCTGCACTTCATCTTTATCCTCACATTCATGGACATATACCATTGCATACAATTCCTCATCTGCCTCGTCCACTTATCCATCCCACTTTGTATACAGCTTCTCCCTTCACACACAATAAGGTAAGCCTGACTGAGGAGATGGATGCATTCTCACCCTAGGAAAAATACTGTTACACAGTCATGCCAGTTTATACAGGTGTATCAATGAAACCACGAAAGTTGCTTTAAATTGTCTCTTTATTGTAGTCCGTTTGGAGGGAATAGAGAGGGGTAGGGAGCAGGACAGATTCAGACCTGGTAGAATATTCATACAGCAGGGGTAAGGGTAGCTTTTGTCAGGAAGACTGATAATTTTCTTACTATGGTTAGAAAGCACATGGAGTCAAATGAGTATTGAATGGTGGAAACAGTGATGGGACTTTAGTCAGTGTAATAGGACTAATTAAATCTTCATTTCATTTATATTAAAGGTCAAAATTTAATATTCCATTTTGGAAATAATATCCTGAGGTTTCTAGTACAAAACCCTAGTAATTTTTTTTTTTTTGAGAAAATTGAGGCATATGAGTCTATTTGTAATGGGGGTTTTTGTAGGTTCTGCAAAATTCTTTTGACCCAAAACTTGTAATAAGCAAGAGAAAGATGTGGAACAAGGACTGGGACCACGTGACATCTTTTCAGAAGTATGAGTCAAAAGCAAGAATTATTATTAATGTGGTGTTGCTTCACGTAGCATTTAAATCAGCTGAACTGTGGGTGCTGCTGAAAGGGGCAAAGACTTTGTCATTAGGTACATATTCCTGTCGTCTCCCTTTGGTCTGGTCCAGTGATCCTGTTATTGCAAGAAGAGTAGATTAGTTCACTATGATGAGTATTCCTTACTCTTACCGTCCTTCTTAACATCCACTTTGTTTTTTCGTCTTACTGGTGTCCCTTCCTTATCTATGTTGCAGTGCACCAGTTCGGTAACTGCACTGTGCTAGCCTGCCATTTCTCAACACCCCACTGCCATTCTTCTGAAACCCCTTATTGTTGTACCCTACCTTTTGCCATCCTTCCAGAGCTCTTTTTACATATGGCAGTCCACTCAGGCTCCCATCCATCTACTCAAGCTCCCATCCCTGATGTCTGCTGTCTTTTCTTTCAGAAGACCTTTGTGTAGTGGAACATCTGCAGCGCACTGTCGAGGCTGCACCAGAAGCCCCACGCAGAGTAGCAGGCTGCTAGCACTAAGTGGCTTTGTAATGCAGGCCAGATCTATTAGCTCTGGCACAGCACCTGAACCAGCTGGGCTCCATGTATTTATGTGGTGCTGGAGCTGGAAAGACATATGTGGAAGCTGAAGCTTTAGGGACCTTTTGCCTTTGAAGAGCCAGCTGAATGTAGCAGAGCTGGTGGTAAATGAGCTAATAAGCCCTGTTGGATCAGGCTTGGTCTATCATAGATAGGCTGTTCTGCCCTGTGAAGTGTTTCTTTGTACCCATGTATATGAGTTTTCTTTAATGCAGGGAATTCCAGCCTCTCCCACCTTCACCATTAGTCACACAATGAAAATCCTTCTATATAGAAAAAGGAGACTGGGTGTGTAAGTATTTTGTTTGGCCATGAGTGTTCAGACTTTCATGTCTGAAATGTCATTGGACTCAGCTGATATTTTTAATATCTATATCTACTTCTGTGTAGCTTTTCATTGCATCAAATCTAGTGCAAAAATAGAACAAACTCACTCTTCCCTGGCTTTTTTAAACGTGACAGTAATTGAATATAATGCTTGCATTGCACGAGGTCTGTGGGAGAAAGTTACTTTCTAGAATGTGAATAAACAATTTCAGCCAGAAGAAATGTGGTGAGCCAGAACAACTTGCCTCTATAAAACAAGAAAAACTGTGTGTTCCCTTTTTCCCCCCCCTCCTAGTTGCTTCTTAAAATAAAAGTGTGTATTCCTTCCTTGTTAAGTTTTAAGTCAGGAGCCTGTTAATACTTGGAGATTAAAAAAGCAGAAGAATATAATCAACTTTAAAATGTTGTTTTCAAATAACAAGTGTTTTATTTCTTTTTCTGCTGTGCTTATTTTCAATCCTGAGGTGTTTGTAATCCCTTTATCACAGTTGTCTTATGTGGTAATGATTATCATGTCACAGAGGATTGGTTTTGGCAGCTTGGGCTTTGAAAGGTAGTAATTCCTAACAAGTTCTACATTTATACAAATACTGTTTTTAATTAAAAATGAGGCCCTAGCAATATATATTAACCCACGTATTTTTAGAGAATGCTTTTTTGTATTTATCAGTTAGCTGAATCTAAAAGCAATGTTTGTCATTACAAAATATATACAGACAATCTATGTAATGTATTATCTGCACTAAAAATCAACAAACCAGTCTTTTTATCATTCTGAGAAATACTTATTATGCTTTTTAGAATGCCTTTCACAATTGAAACACTATGATTTGAATATTGCTGTTGGAGTGACTGTGTAAGCAAACAGAATATTAATGAGGAAAATACTCTTTATTTTTGTAGGCATTACCACCAGCTCCAGTTCAGAATCATACAAACAAGCATCAAGTATTCAATGCATCTCTCCAAGATCATATTTACCCAAGCTGTTTTGGGAGCACTCCAGATTGGAATAGTTCTAAATTTATAAGTCTTTGGGGATCAGAGATGATGAATGACAAGAACTGGAATCCTGCTACATTTTTGCCTGATACGATTCCTGGTGAGGGTTTGTTACTACTTCACACTGACTAGTTAAAAGCCTTATGTTTTGAAATGGAGTGTGGCACTTTTTTCCAGGAATGGTAGGTTTCATCATCATGGTTTTAGAAGATGAGATTCTGGCAGAGATTTGCTGCCATTTCTACTCCAGTGGGGCTGAAAATTGAAAAATAAATTCTTATGTATTGGGGAGAGGATGCTGAAGGCAAAAGAACAGCATGCTATTTTTCCCCTACAGTCTCATTGTAGAGGTATTTTTGTCTTCAGAAGTTTAGGGTTGCAAAGAAATGGGAATTAAGGGGAAACTTAAATAATTTTTGGTTTTCTGCCACAAAGGCATGCTCTTTTTCTACAGGGTTGTAAGAGCATGGGTAACATGGTACTACATCCTACTTCTTAAAATGTGCAGAGATAACTGCATTGTCATACAAAAAGACAGAGGCATAAATCCAGCAAAAGATTACTTTAAGCCAGGAAGTCTTTGGAAATACTAATGGTTACAGTGAAAGAGAATAGAAGAGGAACAACAGCAGAGAGAGATCTTTCTATTCACATAATAGCAAATATTAAAATGCCTTTTTTATTTGATTTGACTTGTATGAAAAAGGAAGCTTGGTTTTGTATGTTGGCTTTTTTCAGACTGATGTGCTGCTAACCTGTGTCAAGATAGTACAGGGATATTTAAAAGGGAAAGGCATTAAAAGTTTCCCCAGTTGGACAGCTCATCTATTTACAAATGTAGTTAGGGTAGCTGTATCCAACAGATGACTCGTGGCAAGCTTGTGTTGAAGGTCCGTCACAAAGGTGTTACTGTAGTTAGCTGGAATTTCCATTAAGTAAAGATAAGATTGATGATGTTACATTGATAGAAGGATATGTTGTTCCTGCTTATAATTGTTGCATGGCTAACCTGGACTTCAGATATTGAAGCTTATATACTTAGCATGTAAAATGGTGTCCAATTTTAATTTTTAAATTATAAATGTATAAAGTATCTGTAGCATCTTTGCTACTTGTTAACACACATTTAGTAGGGTTCTAAAAATTTGAGGTTTGTGACTTCTGCTCTGAGACTTCTTGGCACTTTTTGTTACAGCTATATTTGCAGGGGAAGGAGGGGGAAAGGAGGATCACTTCACTAATCCTACCAAGCCAACACTAACAACATATCCTTGTTTCTCTGCATCTAAATTACTGAATCTTTAATTCTAAATGCCATAGAGACAATTCTGTAATTCTGTGATTCTTAGTAACTATGTGTGTTTCAATTGAAGGGAGTGATATATTAGCACCAGCACTCTCAGAAATAAGACCCGAAGCACTTCCTACTACATCTAGCAATGAAGCAACAACAGTTATTGACAGCAAAGAGAAAAAAAATGCTGCAAAGAAGAAATGTCTGTACAATTTCCAGGATGCCTTTATGGAAGCTAATAAAGTTGTCATGGCAACCTCTTCTGCCACTTCTTCTGTCTCCTGCACAGCAACTACAGTGCAGTCAAGCAGCAACCAATTCAAAGTATCATCCAAGAGACCTTCGTCGATAGGTAAGGATTTGTAATTCATGTACAGCTTAGTAACTGACTCATGTACATTTAGCAAACCATAGAGATTTGTATGTGTTTATTTTAGTAATATTATGTATCTTGATGATTTTCTTTAATTGCTGTTTTTCTTACTCTTGAGTTACAGTCTCTGTCCTCCTGGATTAAAGAACTTTGTAAAAGACCTTGATGTTAGGTTTTGGAACTGGTAATGGAAAGATGTTAAAATACTGCTGTTTTTTACAGAATCTGAAAACATCCAGCACTTTGTGTGGTTGCTTGGGTAGTTAATGGAGACTTATTAATTATTTTTAATTGTAAGTCGCTTCTTTTTTTCCCCAATTTAGGTGAAGTGTTCCACAATATTAATAAAGAGGACCATAGACATTCTGCACCAGTTGCACCACGAAATAGTCCTACCAGTTTAGCATCCCTTCCTTCGCTGTCTCCTGCTGCACTCTCTCCAGCCTCTACACCACATCTTCCAAATCTTGCTGCTCCTTCTTTCCCCAAAGCTGCTGCAACAGCCCCTGGATTTGTGGATCCTCATTCAGGTCTTTGTCCTACTACAGTTGCACCTCCTACTTCAACCACAGACAGCTCTGTAAGTGCCCCACCAAGTGTCTGCAGGTAAGTTTGTGGTTGTTATTGTTGTTCTTTTTTACAATAGAAGGGGAATTAAAATACAGATACCTCTTCTCCTTTGCCAATGTTTGTAGTGTAAAAGAAGAGCTGTCTGTGTGTTCTGCAAATGAGACTGAGTTTAGATACTTAATATGCAACTTGGTGTGAGACTTTACAAATATGATTTCCATTGCAGAATCTAGTTCCTGAGTTTAGAGGCTTAAAAACAAATGTTTTCTGACTTTTAGAAATATCACCTGGGATAAATAAGTCAAGCTCTATTATTTCTTACTCTGTCTTGCTGGTGGTGATTGCTGCTGCTGAGACACAAACCTGTTGTATAATGTATCTGTCTTCTGTCATTTCAGCATTATATGGCAAGCAGGAATGAAAAGCTGTGAAAACTTAAGGAGTCTGTAGACAGATTTAGCTCAAACTATAAAAAGGTTTTGAAACTTGCTACATAGTAACACATTTTCCTGACTACACTTAAGACTTCTTAGGTATCAGTCCCACCATTTATACAGTGGTTGTAGTGTGGAAGGATGTTCTTATTTCTGAAGGTTTTCAAAGGTCTTGGAGGTTGGGAGGAGTTGGCTTCTGGTAGTGTTAAGTATTGTGGCAGACTGACAATCGTGCCAACTCTTCGATATGTCTGAAGAGTGCAGGCATAACAGAAAAGCAGTTGAGTCATTACTCAGTGTTCTGACCTGCAGGGCTGTGGTCATGGTTGCTATGCATGTAGTCTGCTGGCTACTGCAGTAGTTTTCAAAAGATGATGTGATATTTAGGCAGAGTTAGTTAACTGCATACCTAAAGTGCTTCTAAAAATGCCCTTATTTCTGTTATCAACGGGTTTTATTGATGATGTGACAAAAGAATTAACTGTTCTTTCCTGCTCAAGAAACTATTTGCAGTTTTGGAAAGAAACTCTCTTACCTAGTGCAGAGAGAGAATTGAATATAGGATATTTAATGCGATAGAAATCCAACTTTATTATCATCTCCAGGTGCTAACATGACACAGTAATTTTAGTTCGTAAGGAATGAACTGGAAGAGAACCTAGAAACAATTACTGCAGTCTCTATGAATCAGTAATGTGCTATAATGGGGAAAAAGTGCTTTATGCTCTAGTCTTTCAATCTAGTGACTGAGCGACAGAACTACCGAAGCCTTGATTTCTATGGAATTGTGTCTGTTACCCCTAGCGTGTGCTATCCCAGTGTGCTGCTGGGCACTGTAATGCTGACTCTCAACAGACAAGAAACAGTGATGCAAGGGCTGCTCAAACTGACTAGTCAGAATGTTTGCACTGACTGGCAGTATTTCCTGTTCAGCAGTTCTGCATGCCTTTTCCATAACTGAGATACTGAAGTTGAACAATTTTTCATTCTGTCCTGGTAACTAATTCTTGAGAAACTTATTGGTAGGGAGTGGAGGGGAGTAAGATTAGAAAAAAGATTCACATATATTTTGCAGATAAGACAGATTATGGCTTTCTACCATAAGAATGAAGAACTACTAATCCTAGATGAGTGGATTTTCTTTTAAATACTTTTGAAGCAAGATCACATCAGTTTTAGAAGAACTGGACAGTAGATGTGTTGGGCACACAGTTATGCAGAGCTCTGGAGGGAATAAACAGCTATGTACATGCTTATTGAAGAGACATGCTAGTATTTCCCCTTGAAAATAAAGGTGCAAACAGGGTAATGGGAACATTTTGGTTTTATCTGACCCTGAATTTTTTCTTAAAGTCAAAAGGTTGCAAATCTATCTAAAACCAGGGGATTTTAGAAATAAGTTGAGTACTTTGCAACTGCACAGCTCTCTTCAACTCACAAGTGATGAGATGGGCAGCAGTTTCAAAACCGTTCCATTTAAAAAAGGTAAATCACTACTTCTGAAACCATTTTATCTGTTTAAAGCCAGGAAGAACAGTTCCAAAACTCATTCTCTAGGCTGCTCTTTCAATGAGTCACTAAATGAGGTTTTATAAATCAATTTCTCTTGTATCATCTTATCTTGCTGTTTGGTTTTGAGCATCTCCATTTGCAAGCTACTAGCTGAAGGCTTTAGGATTTGATGCATCACTGGTGGCTGATTTCCCAGTTTGAGAGTCATTGTTCCCAGTAGATGTACATAGAACTGTATATGTTCCTTTTCAAATACCTTATTTACTATAATCTAGAGTTTTTATAAGCTTTTTCTTAATTTAACATAGTGATCCTGATTGTGAGGGCCATCGCTGTGAGAACAGTAACACGTATGATCATCAACAGTATGATGGAGAGGAGAGCCAAGATGAAGACAGCTGTTCAGAGCACAGCTCCAGTACCTCAACATCCACAAATCAGAAGGAAGGAAAATACTGTGACTGCTGTTACTGTGAGTTCTTCGGCCATGGAGGAGTAAGTTGTTGGATTTTAAATTGCTTTTATTTGCTTTTTTGTCACTTACTCATCATTGATTGCATGTGATTTATCAGACTGCAACTAAGGGAGTGGCACTGGAGCTCACTCAAGAGAAAGAGTAGAAGGAGCATGGTTAGAAAGTAATTTTCCTCTTTGAAACGAAGGTCTGAAACAAACTTTTCCAGCTGAAAGCAGTTCAGTAAAAATGACTGAAATATTTAGGACGCAACTGACTTGGATAATAGATACCATGTTTGACTGAAACTGCAAAGAGGGGCATTGAGCCATGCTAATAACTTTACAAAATTCATGCACTCATCTGTAGTAGTGTGATTATAAATGAAGTGATGAGTTTGAGTAAAAGTACACTTAAAATAGGATACTTTTAAAATGTTTGTGGCAATTTATGAGCCATTCTCCCATCTGTAAAAACAGCAATCCTCAAAGTATTCACTTGAACTTTCTTTTTTCTTTTTTTCCTTTTTTAAAAAATAAACTATTCTTATGTAGAACTTAGGCAGTGTAAGTTTAAATTATACTTTTACCAAAGGAAAACCCAAACTGCATTTTCCCTGTTTTCAGTATTACAGACAATTTTATTTACTGGTGCATTTTGATAGGCACTGACTTGTATTAGTACTTAAAGGGTATTTTGAAGAAATTCTGGATTTCTAAAGCACAAGGGTTATATAAAATCTTTTCCCTTATGTTCTTTATTTGAATACTTAACACTTTGTTTGAAGCATCCTGAAGTTAACTTCATACATGTCTAGTGAAGTCTTGTAATCATATCTTTTCATTTGCATGAATGAAATTCTAAAAGCTGTTAAGTTGCCACATTAAATTTTTTCTTAACTTAAAATTTCATTTTACTGCTGGCCTCATTTGTAAATCTGTGTATAGTCTGGTTTAATAATCAGCTAGCTAGTAGAATTTGAGTGTCTGGCATTTTTTTTCCTATTTGACATACATGGCCAATAAACAGCTTCTATTTGATCAGATGTAGTTTCATCTTAGAGTTTGAAGTGAATTAAAAGCCCCTGCCCTGTGGCTGGAAGGGGCAGAGAGGGGATCCCATTTCTCATCGCATGTTCCCACCATGTCCATGATTGATCTGTCTTTGATAGGTATCTGACTGCACAGTAAGTTATTCATTTTGCTGAAGTGGCAGAGCGCTACAGGATTTTCAAGTTAATGGGCTTTGTCTTGCTCGTTTAATGAGTTGAACTGGTGTAGCTCCAAACAGATGGGCACCAGATTTGGTGCAGGAGGGGAGAGGGTAAGGCAGCAGGAGGGGAGGAGGAATGAGAAGTTGAGAGGCAGGAGCAGTGGATGGGAACAGAGATATGAAACATGATGCAAGGATTCAACTTGCAGCAGTGTTACCAAGTTACTGATGCGACCCTGCTGGAGGTACGCTGGTATGCCAGGTCATCAAGCCTTCACAGTTACAGCCCAGAGGCCCATGTAGCCTAAACTCTGAAACAGACTTCATAGAAAATGCAAACAGCAGCAAATGTCTGCTCCTTTCAAATTTTCTAATGTGGTATACCGATCACAAGAGAATACAGAGATCTTCCTTCTTGCTTTTAAAGGTATTTGTTGTCTTGTGCATTCCTCCACAAGATCAGTCATTCTTTCAGTTGGAAAATACAGTTCACAAGCTTAGCACCAAGTCTGACAGGTCCGTTGCCTGTTAAACACAACGTCAGGTATGCATACAAACAATAAGGAGTCTGATATTCAGGTTTGGACTTTCCAAGTTATTTGAAGGTTTCTACAATTTCAAACCCTCAAAGGTCTTAGGTCAGTGAAATTTTTGTATTTATTCACTAAACTTTTGTCTCATGTCCTTCAGCCTCCAGCTGCACCAACCAGTAGAAATTATGCAGAGATGCGAGAAAAGCTTCGTTTACGTCTAACAAAAAGGAAAGAGGAACAGCCGAAGAAACCAGATCAGATCTCTGAAAGGGAAAGTGTTGTTGACCATCGAAAGGTGGAAGACTTGCTACAATTTATAAACAGCTCTGAAACCAAACCAGTAAGCAGTTCTCGAGCAGCCAAGCGAGCCAGACATAAGCAAAGAAAGGTAAGACATAAAAGTATGTTTATCCTAGACCTTATGTTTTTGAATCTGTGTGCTCTCTGTAAGTATACCACTGTATACTGACTTTATAATAAAAGTGTAATTGTTTTCTTTGTAGTTTGTGGTACACTGCCTGTTTGTATATACACAGCTGGCTTACCTGTTCGGATATTGCCTGAGGAATTATATAGTAGACTGGGAAGATTCCTCACAATGTCGTTGTCTTGTGTTTTGTTGCAAGTCAGCTTTATATTGGAATTTTCCACACTTTAGAAAGCTATTTCTAAGTGTCAGAAATGTTAAGAATTTGATTGTTTTGTAGAATTGACATTTAAAAGTGTGGAGGGAGTTAGAAAACTAGTGTTTCTGTACTGCGATAATGGTTATGATAAACTATCTCTGTAGGAAGCCAGGAGACATAAGGTCAGTGCTTTTATGAGAGAGGAAAAGTTGAGAATTTATATTTTTAGAATGATTGCACTGGGGACCTTGCTGTCCTGATTGAAAGAGGTTAAGTTCTGGGCCACATGATGACATGAAGGACTATCCCAAGCTGGAGTGAAGTGGCAAGCTGGAAAGAGGGGGCAGGGAAGAAAAAATTACAAGTTGCTTTCAAATGAAAATTGGCAAAAACATTTCTAAAAAAACTCCAATGTATAACACTGAAATTATTTTTTGAAAACAGTATTTGCTGAGGTAATAGAGGAAATATATATATTATATAAGTTGTACAAGCAGGAAATTTACTTTTCTTACTGCAATTCAAGTATCAGCCTTAGGTATGAAGTTCAAGGCTCAATGAGATTGGTTGCTGAATGTTTCTGAACGCTTATAAGCATGTTGTGTGACCGCACTGTAAATATTTCTTGTTTGTGGATTTCCTTGCTGGCACAAATTCTGTGCTCTTTAAATGCTTCCATGGTTTGGAAGACCTGATGTTCACAAGTTATATTCTTTATGTTCATGTTGTAGCACTATTTAGCAACTTGAGGGCTTAGTGAGTTAGTTATAAATAAAATTCAATTTGCAAAATTAACTTTGCTCTTGCAATGCAGTTGGAGCATAAGCAGTGGACGAGTCTCCTAGGGTATTTTGCATGACTTCTATAACTGTGAAAAAGTAATCCCATACAGGCACTTCTAAATGTGCAAGAAAATAAATAAATGTGATTGTTCTCAGTTCATGATTTTCTTTATTTTTTGCTAATAATGCAAGATCAATGGTGCACAGCAAAGTTTTAGGCATTTGCAATAATGGCTGAAAAAAATCCCTTGTGTCTTTGTTTCATGTGGTTAACGAACTTATCGCTGACAGCAGAAAACTTTACCATGCTTACTATTTTTGACAACTTTTAATGTAACTTTATGTGTTTGGTGTTTTGCTGTAAAATGTTTTTAATGATTGCTTTTCCTAATGTTCATGAACACTGAAACAAAGCAACTCTGCTACTGTAGCAAGAGAACAGGTAAATGATACAACATGATGCAAACTTGAGTTACCTTAGTAGTACATGCAGTTGTTGAGAATGAAGCTGAATGTTTTGTTTTCAGCAGGTTTTTGTTCAGCAGATTGTAGAAAACTTTGATACGGAGTTAGGCTTAGCAGTAGCGAAGAGAAGATCGACAGCTGGCATTAACAGTCAAATACGTTACAGAAACATAGAAATATAGAAAGGATTTCAAGATACTTTAAAGGGTAGCTTTTGTACAAATAGCTATTTGCTTGCTGTGCGGACTTCTGGATTAAGTATGTTTGTATGTTAACAACCTAGGATTTATAACGTAGAGAAAAGTAGTAATAATTTCCAAAACACTTGTCACTTTCAATAAGCCTATTGTTATTTTGTAGCTTGAAGAAAAAGCTCGACTTGAAGCAGAAGCCAGGGAGAGGGAGCATCACCAGTTGCTTGAGGAACAGAGGCGGCGTGAGGAAGAAGAAGAGAGGCTGAAACAAGAATTACAACGGCTTCAAGAACTTCAGCAGTTGCGGGCTGTAAAGAAAAAGAAGAAAGAACGAACAAGTAAAGACTGTCAGAAGGTGGACATGCTTACTCGAAACTGCCAGGCAGTGAAGGAATCTGTCCCAAACGCACCTGAAGACATTCAGAATGGTACACTTGAGCAATCAGAAAAGATAGAAACCTCCTCCGGTTCACTGTCAGGACATGTGAATCATACAGAACAGAGGCCGGTTTCAGAGACAGGCTGTGAACTGTCCAATCCTGTAAACACTAGAGACTCAAAGCTGCTTTATCAGAAAGAGGGGAGTGTAAAGCAGCATGAGCCCCTCTCTTTTCTGCTTGATATTATGCATCAACATAAAGAAGGAAACAGCAAACAGAAACTAAAGCAGATAAACAAACCGTGTGCTGAACAAGTGAAAAAGCCTGTTGAATCCCCCAAAGCAGCTGAAATTCAGACTAAAACCAGAAACCAAACAGAATCCAAAGCAAAAGCAGCAGAGCTCCCAACACTTGCAGAACCTAAAAAAGAGGAAAAGAAATTAAACAATAACAACAAAAAACAGTTAAACCATGTAAAGGAAGAGAAGGCACCTGTAACAAGTGAATCCCCTTCACCAAGCGATCAGCAACAAAATAATAAGCTAATACTTGCAGATTCTCCTCAACCAAAAGGCAAGAACAAGAAAAACAAGAAGAAAAAAGGGGACAAAGTCAACAATTCCATTGGTAAGTGTATAAGAAAGTTGAAGAAATCAGGTTGTTTTTTATTGTTACCATGTAAGTTCAGAAATTTGAAATCTTTATCTTCAGTCATTCCTGCCAATGTAGATTAGAGAAACAGAAAAACCGATGTCAGGGAAACTCAAGTCACTGTAATGATAACAATTAGGAGATGCATAGAGCTTTAGTAAAGAGGTGTAGGATGCTTTAAAGAATGAATAAACTGGCATATGCTGCTGGTTTTGTTATGTGGGTTTTGTCAGTTGAGAAAACCAGTCTCTTCTGTAAAGCCTATCTTGCTTAAAATAAATATTTAAAATAATTCAATAGTATGCCGAAATCCATTTTGAACTTCTTTAAAAGCAAGGTTGTTTCTCATACAGCATTAAGAGTATAGTCTAAAGTTGGTCTTACTCTTTGAGCAAGGAAAGTAAGGGGATTCTGCAGCCAAAGAGTGATCACTTATGCATAAAAATGCATTTTCTCAGTGGAAATAATTCCTTTCATATATTAATTACATTAACAGGTAAGCAAATACAAAAACTAATTTACTGGTTTTTATTTGCCAGGGTGAAAACTTACAGTGGGAAGTTAATGACTTAATGACTTGATAATATTGAGTGTTTTCTCCACATAAATGTTAGTTTGTGCTAGTAAACAGATCTTTTAGTTTATCTGGTAGAAAAAATAAAACCATAGAAGATTGAGTTGACTCAAACAAGTTGCACTTGCATAATTTTCTTCCCAATATATTTTTTGTGTTCCTGAAAACATCTGACAGCTAATACCACAGCTGAGAAGCTCATGCAGTGCTAGCTGGTTGGCTTTGTCAGCACACTAATCAAACTGCCATTCTTGGGCACCAGTTTATTCCTGCACATGCTTGGTCCATGCTGGGACTGCCAGTTGGGATGGCAGTTTTGCGGTGTGCACATCTGTCTGCTCAGAGCACCTGGTCATTCCCCTGGGATCTCCTGGTAGCTGAGTGGTAACGGTGCATAGATGAAATGTCCATTCACCCACTGTTTCACAATGCTTATGTTACTAAATTCTTAGTTGTCGCAAGTGCTAGGTATAGAGCCCGACTTTGGTTTTATGGTTTCATGCTTAGGCTGAGTCAGCCCTCCAGTCTGTCTTTTTAACTCTTCTTATGTTCAGTGTTTCCATTCCATGTCAATCAAGCAGCGATACAGCATTGAACCCTTTTCTCTGATACCTTAGTTCTTGTGCATACTGTGTTGTGTGTTTAGGTTTGGGGGTCTTTTAATTTACTGAGAAGAATGTACTCCAGTCAATGGAGCAAGACAAAACTCTAGAATTAGGAGCAGAAAGAGAAGACTAGAGAAACCATTTGAAGACATTTGAAAGAGAAGCTATTGAAGGGGGGTGGTGGTGGAGGATGTTTACTACAGGAGAACGCAGGTAGCTTCCTGCATCTTCTCCTTCTCCCTGCCCCTCACCATTGTTTTCTGCTGCTTAAATCAAGAAGGGTTACAATTTCTGAAAACTGATTATTAAATGTGAAAAAACATAAGGACTTGTTTCTGAATTTATAAAGAGATAATTGTACTGCTTTCTGAAGAGTTGGTACTGGATCACTACTTTGAGTAGTTCTGACTTCAAAACTACAGGAAAGATACTGCAATATACAATTTTTCACTTAGTTGTAATTTCTTAAAGACATAGGTTTGATGTACCAAATTAGCGAAGGCACAAAAAATGAACTAAGGAAAAAAAAAATAGAAGTAGTGTAATTGAAAGAACATGAAAAGAGTAACAGTTTGTTGTTTTTTTTTTTTTAACTGAGTTTTAAAATGAAGTGATAAGGCAGTGAACATTACTGCTTTTGGTGTGATGTCTGTTTCTTGAAGAAATGAATTCTGGCAGAGTATTTTAACTCCTTGTTATGAAGAAGCTGAAGAAGAGTAGGGGTATAGGGAAGCCCTCTGTTTATAGGGCTTTCTGGTTCTTCAGAAGTAAATTGCATGGCAAAGATGTGCAACCTTTAAACTACCAGGAATGCCTTTAGAAAAGAGTTGTTTGCTCTCATAATCTCAAGGATTCTAGCGTCCTGATGTGTACTAGGTGGTTTTGGTTAGTTTGTCTCACCCTTTTTGGAATGTGTTCTGAAGCTGCTTCAGAAATGAGATTGGAGTATATATGTATAGGAAGATGCTCAAATTGTTTTTTGCAAAAATTTATGCTTTCCTGCACATATTTTTAAGTACAAAAGAGAACCGTACACTGAGACAGTATAATATACCAACAGACTTTAAAGAGTCTTTGTTGCTATAGCTGAGGCCTGAATTTAGGCCATATTAAACTATGTTAAAAGAAGTCTTAAAAAAAATTCCTGATTGTAGGTAGCATGAGTTCAGACTCTTGCAGGCACAGCCTGATGATCATGTCCCAGGGGGAGTACAGCAGCTCTACAAACCCAGAATTCTTAAAGTATTTTTCTTTATAAATACCATTTTAAAAATGTTTCTAAAGCTGCCTTTTCTGTAGTAAGGCCAACAAATTTCAGACTGTTGAATGCTGTTCATTAGCTATCTGATTCGTTGTACAATTTGACCATTCTCACGTGTAGTCCGGGTTTATTGCAGCTTTTGCAACCCATGCAATCAGTAAATTTATTGTTGATTCATCTCTCCCTTGTTCCCAGTGTAACTCCTTGAAGGCTGAGCAGAGATACTAGTATAGGGTTTTTAAGGTGTTTTTTTAATTATAAGTTTGTATTAATTCAGCCTAAACATGAATAATCAATAGCCTACAAAGTTCAGGCAGTTCTCCAAAAAACACCTTTCATGCAGCTTCTTCCTTTCTCCTTCTTCCCTCCCCATGGAATCTAACATAGTGTCATCCTTTTTCCTTTCTAGATGATGTGTTTCTACCCAAAGACATTGATCTAGATAGCGTGGAAATGGATGAAACAGAGCGAGAAGTGGAGTATTTTAAAAGGTAAAGTGCCATAATCCCTACGTATAAAGCTGCTGTGCTTCCTCCCATATGCTGTGTTTTTTAAAAAAAAAAAAAAAAAAAAAATCGCACCAACCCACAACTTAATAACTAACTCCTAGCAGAAAAGCCTGTGTTGTACTGTGTTGTAACATAGCAAATCCTGTTACAGCTGACGTTCTCAATACTATAACAATCACCAAAGCTGTAGATCTATGGGCACAGATCGTAGCTGAGTAGCACAAATACAGAAATGAGTGCCAGAATCATCTATGTGTCCCCCAGGTTCTCATCAATGTTTTCAGAATATCCTCAGTTACCATTTTTTTCTATAAGCAAAGTTTGCATGAATATTTGTTTTATCCACACTGACCAAACACTTATTAGTGTTTAAAAAAAAAAAAAATAAAAAAAATTCTATGTTAGGTGTTAATTGTTGAACAAATAAAACTATCTTTTAAATTCCAGAGCAGATACTTCAAAAAGGGTTGTTCATGAGGTTTTCTTCCTTGTTTATAGGAGCTATTAGTTTGGAATTTTATACTGTACATGAAGTAGAGATGGTATAACTGTGGGATATTAGCTTATGCAAATCATAAAGAGGGGATGTTTATGCTAGTGCAGTGACAGTAAAAGAATAATATGAACCTGTGCTTGTGAAACACTTTTCTGTGCATTTTGGTTGCTTTAGGGATTTACACATCACATTAGTTACATTTAAATTCCTCAAATATGAGCAGACAGCTCATGTTTAAATAATGTAGCACATGTTCTTCCATAATACTGAAATCTACTCAAGTTTGTTCTTCAATGGTGGCTGGGTGTGCTAGTTTCCCATGAATACATCTAGTAAGGCTTTCCTGACGATAGCCAAATCTGAAGTGTTACAAGCAAATCAGTTTCCTGCAGTTGAATAATTTAGGAATTAACAGTAGTATTTCATGAAACAACTAAAGCCATTTGTTTAAAGGGTAGGGGTTTTTAAGAAAGGGCTTTCAGTATGGATTTCAAGTTCTTTTCTAAATTTATATAGTTTTCATAGTCTGTGTGCCTGGGATGCAATGTATGTCTGGGTCTTGCAAAGGACAGAGTACAACTGCTTCTCTGTGCTGCTTATTATTACTATACAAAATACATATGTCTGTGATGATTTATGGAGTTACTCTATTCTTAACAATTATTTTTGAGTGATGCAAATTAAAGGGTTTTTTTTAAATCAGAGTGTAGGTTTTATAGGTGAAATGTGGCATATATTAGAAAGTGCTAGTGTTGGTGTAGCATGAGGCTTTGTTACGGGTTTCATGGTATATTCCTAGTTTCATTCAAGTTCGCAGTATCTGTAAAAATAAAATAAAAAAGTTCTTTTCACCAATTCCTTACTCTCAATAGGATGAATGAAGTAGTGTCTTATATTTGTAGAAGTGCACCTGAAATTTGGAGATAAACTTGTCAAACGTGATTCCAAATGAAGAATTAACACTTTTAACTGTACTGTTTTGTAATTGGTTCAGTAACTGGTGTAATCTACTCCTGTACTGTCATCTGTTCGCAAGTGTGTGTAACTGTCCAATTTTTTTATGTATACCTGTCTGAAAAGCCCTGATAGCTGCCGTTCTTGGGGAGAAAACCAGCTACTTAATGCAGTGAAGGCACCTTTAATGCATATGTTTTCTGTCACTTGATAATTTCCAACATAATACTTAGAAGGCTAGCAACATTGCTTGTTTTAGTAACCCTCCATAGCAATGAGCTGCACAGGCCTACTGAATTCATACTTTTTACTGATAGTTAATTTGTCATCTTTCCTTCTTGCTTTGTAGTGGCGTAATAGATGCATGCTTTAATTATACCCTGACTTTGGAATTAATTTTGCAAGCTACTTTTAACTTTAGCATAGAAAGAACAAAATAAGTCTAGCTCTTCTAACCTTCCACTGTACCTTTTCTATTTTGCTCCTTCTGTCTGCTCCCCTTTTTCGGCTTTCAGTTGTTACAGAAGCTGTATAGCCTTCCAGAGAGGGGTATGCACTACCTTGATGCTGTCATGCAGCATTTAGCCTAAACAAGTTACACCTTGCCTTGATAAAATTCTTCAGCATGAATTAACTGTTACTGAAATGCCTGCATATGCCAACCTTTTTCAAAAGTTCTTCCACAAGTTGTGTTCAGTGAAAGCGAATAAGTGGATTTTTGTTTTAAAGATGCTTTTTCCAGGCATGTGGGCTACTTATCTGCTGTATTTATAAACAAACCTCCTTTCCCTAGGTCTTTGTCTCCAACGTAACTTCGCTGTGTTCACAAGAGAAGCAGCGGTGTCCCATGCCATTGGTGCTTCTGCTTTACACGTCACCTATCACTCATTCTTACTGTTACAAAGTTTTTGGTAAATACAGCAATGTCATCTCCGTCTCTAGTTAACATTCAGCTAGCTTCTGTGCTGCTAAATATTCAGTGTTCTTTGCTACTTCATTCACTTACCTTAAACACTGCTGCATTATCATGAGTAACTGGTTTGTGATATATTTGAGTGATGGACAAGTGTTTTGGGTTTTTTTTAGGTATGATTTTTTAAGAGGTTTTGTCTTTCTGAATGAGAGCTGCTTGTCTAAAGAGGGATAACACCTGTGGTTTGATTTTAAGTATATTGGTTTCACTTTATCAATTTTTTCTTTTCAGATTCTGCTTGGATTCTGCCAGACAGACAAGGCAGAGACTTTCCATCAACTGGTCCAATTTTAGCTTGAAAAAAACCACCTTTGCTGCACATTGAAATGACACAATATGGGGAGGGAACCCTGCAGGAATCAATGAACGACAACTCCACTTACCTGTCCTGCTGTGCTGAGAGCTTATCTGGTCTTGAGCCAGTGCTGCCTTGCCTTGTCCCCAGTGCTGTGTGGATCTGCACTGAACCCTTTGGCCTGATAATTCTTGCGGACTGAAAAATTGCCACTTTCTACCTGAATTTGTTAGCTTGTGTGCTTGTAGTCTGTGAGTGAGACTTACTTGATTGTAGCTGTATGCTGTTGGAGTTGGAACAATAGCTCTTTTCCATCTCCTTCTGAATGCCTTGGCCTCAAAGACTTTAAATTGCTTAGGCTTGGGTGGAGGCCAAAATACTAGTTTGCATCATCTGCAGTGGCTCCTGTCACTTCTGCATCTAGCTATGTTTTGTCATTCTGACTCCTGACAAAGGAATGGACCTAGTCAGTTGTGCTTTCATCTGCTCCAGAATTCTCCTGACATGACTTCATGAAAAAGAGGCTCTTATGGGACAAGTATTTCCTCAGTTCTTTCACAATCTACTGTTTAAGAGTGTACAAGTTACGCTATTTGTGTTTTGATTTTTTTTTTCTGACTTGTAGCCAGCTTGTGTAAGAATACTTGCAGAATGAGAAAATTTAAAAAAGAACAGTACTCACACTATCAAATCTGTTATAGAGTGTATAATTGTATTAACACTGAAGCCTAACTGGCTACTTTTTTAACATATTGTTAAGTAATATTAAAATCATGTCTTTCTTTTTGAAAGATGGAATACATTAGTATGGCAGAAGACTTGTGTCTTGCTTTTTTCTGCTTGGGTGGGAAAAGGGAAGAAAGAAACATACCAAACAAGTAGTGTTTTCCTAAACTAAATTTCATCTTATGTCAAAATTGGTCAGTGAATGCTACTCAATTTCAGCGTATTCCTTGTTTGCCAGCTCAGCTGATGGGAAAAACCTGCTGTCTGCTAGAGCAAGGAAGACTCCTGCGGAATGCTGGAGTTAAGTTTGTGAATTCTGTGAATTACTGTAATGCTTCTCTTTCAATAGATAATTTGTAGGAAACAAGGTAATACAAATATTCCCAATTTAATGTCAGTACAGAAATGAAGCAGATAGGCTCAATGCTGCTATCGTGTAAATAGTTAACAATATGGTGATGTTATACAGGTTGCATAGTACTGCCCAGCATGGAAGAAAACTGGTAGTTTAGGATTTTGATCTGTGTAAAGATATTGCACTTCTAGAAGTTTTTCTGATACTATTTATTCAGAACAGAGACAACAGAATCTTTCTCTTTACTTCCAGATGACCATATATTCCATATACATTATGTCAGTCTTCTTTCTTTTTTTTTTTAAGAAAACAGTACTTCCACTCAGCATGTATTTAAAAGGACTATACAGCTTCAAAGCCCAGTAATGTCCTTTTCCAGAACCATTCCACATTTTTCTTTCCTCTACTTGTTAACACATACTTTTTTTGTGATATACCCACTGGGCTTGGGACTGCTTTGCAAGACAGTGTAATTACACTTGGCTTCAGACTCAAGAAGGTTTAATGGATGATTGCTTCCATGTCTGCTGTGAGGTCCAGATGTAGCAGGAGGATTGGGTTGGCTACAGACCACTGGGATATTTACAACTTTGCATTCTTGTTGGTCCTGGAGCTACTGTCCCAGTGTGTGCTGCTGGTACAGAATATAGTTGCTCAGGTTATACCCAGCCATTGTAGCTAAATGAGCCCTCAGTCTCGTTTTGTAGAGGAGGGAATGACAAATACCTGTTCTCAAAATATAGTCCAGGGATGTAAAAGGCAGAACTTGTATTACTCTTCTTCAGATTCAGGTTGTGGAAGGGATTAATAGCTTAGCCTCACTTTTTTTGTCAATGCACTATTGTAGCTTATAGTATTTATTTGCGTGTGCTGGAGGAATAGCATCTCAAATCTAAAAGGTAGTATATATGCCACTTAGCACCAGCTGTGTCTGCAAAACTATGTACTGTTGAAAATACCTGCATCAGTTAGTGGAGAAGAATGAACTTTGTTTCTTGGGATCATGGAGGCTTGCATCTGTTGCAACCTGAGTTATTAGTTATGTAGAAGTGGTGAGGCTTCTCATGTGGGACAGTGGCTGTGGAAAAAAATAAATGCTGTTAAAACAGCTGAAGCTGGATGTTTGTGTGAAATCCCAACTTCTCAGGCTTTTTCAGTTCTGAACTGTTACACAAGGTGGCAGTGTATGTCATCACTAGTAATTTCTACGTCGGTGATCTCAACAAATTGAGGCATAGGATGGAAAAACTAGCTGACGTCACATGGGTGAATACTGGTGTAGATCCCAGCTTCTCTAGGGTAGGAATGCTTTGAAAGTACTGAGATTTTTAATGGCGCTAGAAAACTCATTTCATAGCATTTGTTTTCACTAGTAAATGGGGAAGAAAGTCAGCTTTATTCTCTATTAAGAAAGCTGTTCAGAGTGTTACATGAATGTGACTGCTTATCTTTCTTTTGAAATCCTGGGTGAGGACAACAGAAGTCTTTCTGCATTTGAGCAGTACATGTATGTGTCTGTAATAACCTTCAGAGATACTTGTCTTATGCTCCATTGTGGTATATTAGTACAACTGACACGATTCCATGCACTACACAGAAAGCATGAAGAATGAGGCTCCATGGATCTGCTGTTGTTGCACCCTGGTGAGAACTTAAAGGCAAGTCGTATTTTTCTAAATTCATAATTAAATGAAGATAAGCATGGCCTAGTCTGGGAGCCAGCAGATTTGAAAGTACTGGCTTCAATGCTACCACTTTTGTGGCCTTGGGCAAATGAATTAATTACTGTTATCCTATTCATTAAATGGGTTTATTAAGGATTTGCTGAATTATGAGCATATTTTAATGCGTAAATAAGTAGCGATGTGAAGTCTGTTTAGGTGCAACACTATAACCTCCTATTAGAGGCAAAAATATTCTACACTGGTATTTGTGTAGTTCAGATGCATTTAATCCAGATAAAATACATTCAAAGGTAACTTTGAGTAAGGGAGAACTCTGTAAATAATACATCATGACTGAGTAAATTTGAGTTCTTCATGAGAGTTGGAAGGGGGAAAAATTCTGCCTTTGAGACCGGTCTACTTTGATAACTGTAGTGTATCTTGTCCCCCTATTCCATACTCATCTTAAGCTGTATGAAAGATTAATATCTAAGCTCTGGAGGTGACTGGTGGCATAGCTATTTTAGGCCTGTCTGCTGATATCAGTGCTGCTGAATCTGAGGATGTGGTACTTTTTCAGGCATTTCCTTAACAGAGGAGGGCATAATTGCATAAAATGTTTGTATCTTGAACAGTGTTGATGTTGGATGCCCTAAGACAGCTCTTACACAGGGATGTCTCATCTCTGCTTGGCATTCACTATTGCTGCTTTCTGAGGTAACGTAACTGAGAGTTCAAGTCTTCAGCACACTTTTTTGGCGTGGCATCATTGGTACTTAAAACTGTGTAGCTGAGGTTCAGCATGCTGGCAACACAATTCTCATCATAGCCTGAGAAGATTGATGTGTTAAAAATTAATGCACAATGCAACTTTTGAGTGCGTAGGCGTTCGGTGTGCTCACTGCTGCTCAAAAAGGCTTTACAAGTTGCTTTCTGTTTCAGTGGAAGGTTAGCTCACCTTTACTTTAGTGTGGATCCTGTTGTATCATGATGGAGAAATTAATGGTTACTGGAGTAAATGTTTAATATTCACTATTTCACACATCTCCCAGTACAAATGAAGGTGTGCAACTTGTAACTGCAGAAGCTATTCTAAAAAAAACCCCCAAATCTCTGATTGCTGTGTTGTAACATACGTCTGAGTGAGATTAGGTGTGTAGTATCTTTGTTGTCTTTGGCTCTTTCTCTGTTTAAATCTCCAGGAAATCTGAAGACTGAAGACTTTGGTAGGGGAATTCTCTGAAGTGAAGTCACACAAGTGTTGATTTGGGATGTCTTCCTACCTCTTCCTGTCCATCAGAAAGAACTTTTTAAAAAAAAAAAATCCAGTTTTCCAAATTTTAAATGCCTTCCTAATCATCAACAACTTGTCTGTCCTGTTACCCCATTTGTCATTAACTGAAAATGTTAAACATAAAAATGTTTTATCTTGTACTGCTGCTACAGGCAGCTAAGTGAACTGTTGTTGAAAGGAGGATGTTTTTCTCTTCTGTTCTGTTTTCCCCACTGAACAAAGATGTAATACCAAACCTTTGGACCTCATTTCTATTCTTCACAGGTGTGTGCATTTAGTTTCAGCTTTGCTGCTGCTTTTAGCTGTACAGTTGGGCTTCTCCCAGCTTGGTGCTTAAAGAAGTGGAAGAAACTACCTATTGCTGCACTCGAGATCTACATGAACTGTTGAAAAACATGCCAGGTAAACCTGTGTTTTCCTGTAACTGTACTCTTGGATTTTTACTGGTTTGCTTATAAAGATGGTAGGTACAAATGGGATTTTTTAAGTAGATGGTGTCCAATTTCTATCTCTGTGGAAGACATAGAACAAAAGGGGAGAAGGTATATATTGATTGTATCTTCTCCAATGTGTTTTCCTCAGTGATCTTTATTTTTTAAACCTTCTACTAGTTTTAATGTCTCATTTTAGGATGGCTTGAAGCATGTTTTAACACTTCAATCACAGGTCCATAGCCCTTAGAGTTGCTGTTTCACCGGGTATTATTTGATCAGAAATATGTAGTTTTATTGTGTAGCAGCTCTTTAGGCAGAGTTGCCAGGAGAGCTGACTGTGTGTAGTCTGGATGTTTGTTTAACCTAAAATTTCCTTCCAGTATATCCATGTTGCAGAAGTACAGCAATCCACAGATCTGCATAGACACAATGTGTGAAGAGGGATCTACTTGGACAGTTCTTCTCTAGAAGTCACCCAAAGACAAACCTCCACCAGTGATGAGCGTTCGGGAACCTCATGTCAACCTTAAACCCCTTTTTTTTTCTCACCAGTTTTTCTGGAAGCTGAACAGAAAAGTAAAACCAAAATCTCTTTGACAATGCTGTAATACCCATAAGCTGACGATTTCAGATTTGCTAACTGCCAAGGAACATATGAGAAGGTAATGTTTTTGCTGCACATAATACTTATGTCCAGCTTGCCATCTATGAAGAGAGGAGGCAGTGGGCAGGCAGGTATAATATCTGTGAAGAAAAAGTGGCACCTAGTATTGAATGGAAGAATAAATAAAAATCTATACTGATGTACTCACAAAAGATTGTCACTTACATTGCATAAACTAGCATGCATTCCACTCCAAGTATGTCACTCAACCAGCTTATACAAGTTTGATTTTTCTGAGGGAAAGAGGTCTAGACTTGCTTGCCCATTCTGTTTGGTGGGTTTTTTTTAAACAGGGTGTTGACTCAAATCAAGTTAGTACAATGGCTTGTGCTGGTTTTGACGGGTTTTTTGCATGCAGGCAGCATGATGTTGTCTAAGGTTGTTTTACTTGGCTGAAATACAAGATCTGAAACTGGTGCTCTGCAGTGGAAAAGCTGGAATGCCAAACTCCTCAGACCACATGAGTGTACTGCTGCCTGTTGTTGCTTCAGCAGACTTCATGCTGCAAACCAGTCATTTGCATCAGCTCATGGGAGAGTGGTTCCATATTAACTGGAAATACATAATCAGCAAAGCCCTCTTCTTCCAAAAGGGAAAAAAAGTGGGAATCAAGTCACCCGAAGTCAGATATTTCATAGAATCATAGAATGGTTTGGGTTGGAAGGGACCTTAAAGATCATCTAGTCCAACCCCCTTCCATGGGCAGGGACACCTTCCACTACACTCAAAAGGCTCAAAGCCCCGTCCAACCTGGCCTTGAACACTGCCAGGGAGGTGGCATCCACAGCTTCTCTGGCCACCCTATGCCAGTGTCTTACCAACCTCCCAGTAAAGAATATCTTCCTAGTATTTAATCTAAATCTACCCTCTTTCAGTTTAAAACCGTGACCCCTTGTCCCATCACTACACTCCCTGTTAAAGAGTCCTTCCTCATCTTTCCTGTAGTCCCCCTTTAGGTACTGGAAGGCTGCTGGAAGGTCTCCCTGGAGCCTTCTCTTCTCCAGGCTGAACAATCCCAACTCTCAGCCTGTCCTCATACGGGAGATGCTCCAGCCCCTGATAATCTTCATGGCCCTCCTCAGGACTTGCTCCAACAGTTCCATGCCCTTCTGATGTTGGGGGCCCCAGAGTGAACACAGTACTCCAGGTGGGGTCTCATGAGAGTAGAGTACAGGCGGAGTATCGCCTCCCTCAACCTGCTGGCCACACTTCTTTTGATGCAGCCCAGAATGCAATTAGCTTTCTGGGCTATGAGCGCAGATTGCTGGCTTATATTCAGTTTTTCTTCCACTAATATCCCCAAGTCCTTCTCCCAAGGGCTGCTGTCAATCCACTCATTGCCCAGCCTGTATTTGTGCCTGGGATGGCCCCAACCCATGTGCAGCACCTTGCACTTGGCCTTGTTGAACTTCATGAGGTTCGCAGAGGCCCACCTCTCCAGCCTGTCCAGGTCCCTCTGGATGGCATCCCTTCCCTCCAGTGTGTCAGCTGCACCACACAGCTTGGTGTCGTCGACAAACTTGCTGAGGGTGCACTTAATCCCACTGTCTGTGTTGCCAACAAAGATGTTAAACAGCACCAGTCCCAGTACCAACGCTTGAGGAACACCTCTTTTCAGAGAGAGATGGAAGGAGCTACGTATCTTATGCAGGTAAACAGAGCTTTTGGGTTCTCAGAGCTATCCATGTAGTGGAACTGTTGAGAAAGAGGTGTTTTATTTTTATCGCTCTTGAGTGATGACATGCAATGAAATAATGAGAATGTATGTTGTTTATTTCCATGCACCAAAGTTGTGTAGTCTTGCTGACTGTGAAAGATATGATTGCCTCTTCAAAGTAGGAGTGGAAGAAGTGCCCACAGTACAGTAGTATCTAACGTACCAACACTGTTGCCTTTATCCTTTCATGCAAGGTCATCTCTTAGATTTCTTAATTGGGTGTACTCTTATTTTCTGTAACAGCCTGCAAATCAAGTCTTTGTTTACCTGTTAACTAGAAGACAAACTTTTCCATTTGAAGAGTAATGAAAATGCAGTTTGCTACCATTTATCTTATATGGGGCTTCTATTTACTTCTTTCTGTGCCATCAGACTATCTTACAAGCTGTAAAAGGTAATGTATCTTTCCTTCTTAGACTCAGAGTGCATGTCTGAAAAGTCCATTTAAAGAGTTAATGAACATTTTCAGTAGTGTAAGCATGGGGCATGTCACTTGCCCAAACCATTTTGTGGTCTACAGTGAAATTGTTTCAGTCATTCATTTTCCCCAGCTGTTTCTGAGCTTTTGTGTCATTTACATTGGTCATACTTTACATATTTCACCAGGTGGGGAAACTTTCTGAAGGCTGTCTTGCAGAAAATCCTATCCTTTCTGTATCATGAGTTATGCTCTTTGAGTCAAGAGGCATGAAATTGTGTATTGACCTTTTTTTATTTAAAAAAAAAAAATAATCTGGGACTGCTGCCTACGGTCTTCAAGTGTAATTCTGAGAGGAGCTGGCATAATGTCGGTGAAGATAAACTTGAGTGGCTAAGAACAGAATTGTAAGGCAAAAGGCTTAAGTCTGTTATGTGATGTGTTGCTCCTTATTCATACTACAGAGCTTTTGTTTAACACCTAGCAAAGTAGTTCATAGAACAACCTGCCAGGGAAAGTGTTAAGTACATCACTCGACTTCTCCATACTGTGTTTTGCTGCTTTGTAAATGGGTACAAAAATGTAATTGGTAGTTGAGCACTGGTGAAAGAGTTATGTAAATGCATGTGTAAAGTCATAACAGGTTTCAGATGTTTCTGAAAATCTCTGATCTACAGCTGGGGACATAATGCTAGACAGTGATGTAAACAAGTGGAAATGCAAGAATTAAACAGGTCAGTGTACTGATTATACAGTGTGAGAAATAATCATCTTGCTGCATCAGAACTGTTACACTCCTCCAAAGTATTTCTTTATTTCAGTTCATTCAAAGACCACCGGTTATGATCATTATGGTAACTGCTCCTCTGAAATCCATTTTTAACTAATCTTAACAATTAGGCAATCCCAAGTGGTCACAGCTGAGTTACTGGAGGGAGTTGGCATGTTTTTATGTGGTCTGAACTTTAAATCTCTTGCTTTTGTTAGTGTTAGCCAGTATAGCCTGATTGTTTTTCTCTTTCTTCGTGCAGATGCCTTTTTTGGACACTCATCTACACTTGTGCAATAGGAGCTTCATCTCTAGATGCCTTGGAACATCTTAGGCATAGGAGTCAGGGGCTTGAACGGATAAAGCATTGGCAGAGACATAGATTTTGGCAATGCCTTGAACTAGGACATGATAATCTGTGTGATCCATGCAAGTAGACTAAACATGGAAGAGAAGCTTAAAATTTTGAAGCCATTACCCATACAAAGGTATGTTTGTCCTTGGGTTGGAATCCTTTAAACTATGTGGTATAGGGACAGATAAGATATGGCATGACATGTTGCCACTTCCCTTTTCTCATACCACCGATATGTCAGCATGACATGGTATGGTGTTGTGGGAAAAGCATTTATTGAAAACAACTGGAACCCAAACACAGTTGTAGATCACAGTCTCTGGGCTGGCTGGCTGATTTTGCTTATTGCCCAGTTTCTTTAAAAACAAACAAAAACAACCCCAAACAAACAAAAGCCCCAAACACTCTATGTTTAAACGGGGAGATTATCATCTATATTCTGGATCTGGTTTTGATACCAATTGACACTTTGTAATATTTAGCTGTTGGTAACTTAAGCAATCTTGGATGTTGCTGTAATACAGTATCACCCAAACAAAAGTAGCCCAATGAGGAAACAGTGCAGCTGGTTGAGAAATTGTGGAAGTGATAGTGTTTTGAAATGACTGGGAGGAAAAAAAAAACCAACACAAAACCTAATTCTTTTTGCGTATAGCCTGGAACACATTCTGTGTGTTAGATGGCAGGAGATAATGCAGCATAAGTATGAAAAAGCAGCATGTTAATTACTTCAGTTATGTGTGTAAATATGGATGCCCTGCTTTAATGTGTAATGGTCTAAAATGGTATTGGTCTTAAAGGTAACATTGTTTTAAATGTGTAAGGCTTAAATGTTGCACAGAGATGACTTCTTAAAATCCTACTTCCTCTTTAATATTTTGGGGGGAGGGGGGGCATAGCATTTTTATAGGCCTAAACTTTATAAGATGTGTTATTTCATGGCCGTGCTGAGCAAGTGGTGTGCTCTGCACAACTTCAGTCATTGTAACTTGTATGATACCCAAAATTAGGTAGCTGTGGGTAAATGAATAAGGAAAAAATAGCTATTTTTAAGTACTTTTTTCTTAAAAAAAGGGGGGGGGGGGGTGTTCTTCATTCTAAGGTCTTTAGCAATTCCTTTTTGCATTTTAACTTTATTTGTAAAGCATGTAAAAGAAGGTGGTTGTAAATCTTTAGTGCAAGCTTTTGTGTCCTACAGCTCTCTGGAAATGTGTTACTTTGGTAAAGGACTCTGATTTAATCCACTGGCTTTCTTAAATAGCTTTTGCCTTAACTTGCTGACAGTATTTTTGTTTTATTGTTACCCATGCAATTCAGTAGCTCGTCACTGCACTGACAATTGTTCTTTTTTTAAGAGGATTATTAATGAATATCTTAACTGTGGTAAAGATGTCTCCAGGCTGACACTGACGTACAACCGGTGAGACAGGAAAGATGTGAGGCAGCTACAACTTTACTCCATTTTACAAAAGAATCATCAGCACAGACATGAAGCAGTTTTGTTAAGCAGAACTTAGGAATTAATACTATGGGGTTTATTTTGTTCAGTTAAACTGTTGTCTCACGCACGCCTGAAATGCTGCCATCACACTGTAGTGTTTCCTATCATGTGTGGACAGCTGGGTGGCTGAAAATGGATGAAGTGCCCCATGCTGTAGTCAGACCATGTTGCAAGTAAGTTCAGTGGGGTCAGAATGAATTAAAGCACCTAATTGTTCTCTAAACAGCATTGGATGAGAGAAAGAGGAGGGGTCTGGTGTTTTCTTCTTATCTCATTCCTTCGTGGCACAGTAACGGCATGTCCTGTGCTGTAGAAGGTAGTGGATGGGATGGATAGGAGCTGTGGATTTCCTGGCCTGTTGTAATCTCTCTTGGTAGATTCTCATAAATCAGGAAGCATGTACCTCACAGCTGTGGCCAAATTGCAATCCAGACCCTTAGTGCTCAGTTTTCTATGGATCGGTTTCACCTCTTGTTCCTGGCTTTAATAAATTTGTCTTTTGTCTTACCATGTCAGGGTATCAGGTTAATCTGGTTGCTGTTTTCCATCACACATGACCATGTTTCCATGTGGGAATAGGAACTGTGAAGTGACCCTCAAACTAAGAATCGCTTTTGTACTTCTGAAAGATGGCTTAGCTGTTATTAAATACTTCTTTTATACCCCTCAACGGTTTTTGGTCTTTAGAGCATGGAACAGGCCTATGGGGGGAATTTTCTTTTGAAAGGTGTTGTGCAGAAGTTTAGCAGTAACTGTTAAGTAAGGTGATGGGAACATTAAATGCTAATTAATGGTGTAGGTTACATTCTGAGATCAGTGTTGCATGGACTGACTACCTGGTATGGTATCACCATCCTATGTATGGGGAAGTGAATCAGCTGGTTTACGTGTTTAATGCTTAAGAAATTCTAAAGGTACAGGACCTCATGTAGTGTAGCTATGGTATAAATGTGATCTCCAGCCATGATTGTCTACTGTGGAGAATGGCAATGGTTTCTACTCACTAGAAATTAATTTCTAGGAAAGCACGTGACTTATTTTGTTCACCTTACTTTTGCTAATAGAAAGAAGCTGAGAGCTTTGATGAGTTTTGCATTGAGTGAGGATCCTTGTCTCATAGCAGTTGTACTCATTTGCATGGGAGTGAGATAATTTCCAATGATCAGCTCAGAATGGGTTTGTCTAATTCAACTAGTAAATCTGCCATTTCCTGCCAAGAATTGTAGAGAGAGTTGAAATCATCTACTGCTGTGCAAACACAGGGGAAGGAGACCAGGTATATGCAAAGAGCTTGGCCAAGTCTGTTTAAGCATCTTGGTCTGGTGCGATAGCTTTATTCCAATAGAATGAAAAGTTGCCTCTTAAAGCTTTTTCTTGAGAATTCACTATGAAACTTGACACTTTGTTTAAAAAAAAAATATATATATAGTTTTCCAGCATCTTGGTCTTCAGGTGAGAAAATAATCTTCCCTATAACCAGCAAGACAGGATACTGGATGCTAAATTTCTGCAAGGAGTGTGTGGCGCTTTTAGATCATTTAAGAGTTGCCGTAATCTGTGCAGAAGATTAAAACCTATCAGTTGCTATGTTTCAGCCAAAGTGGACTTGGCAGGATTGCAAAAGCTGTAAATTTTTTAGTGGTGATGAGTCCCAAAGGTTAACCCGAAAGGTTAAAGTGCCTTTTCAGGGTAACGTTCACTTAGGTGCAATTTGGTTTGCATTTTGTCTGTGTAACTGTATTGGGTTTGCATGGCAAGGTTTTGGTAGCGGGGGGGCTACATGGGTGGCTTCTGTGAGAAGCTGCTGGAAGCTTCCCCTGTGTCCGACAGAGCCAATGCCAGCCGGCTCCAAGATGGACCTGCCGCTGGCCAAGGCCGAGCCAAATCAGCGGCGGTGGTAATATCTCTGGGAGAACAGATTTAAGAAGGGGAAAAAGTTGCTGCACAACAGAAACAGCAGCCAGAGAAAGGAGTGAGAACATGTGAGAGGAACAGCCCCGCAGCCCCCCAGGTCAGTGCAGAAGGAGGGAAGGAGATGCTCCAGGCACCGGAGCAGATTCCCTTGCAGCCTGAGGGGAAGACCCTGGTGAGGCAGGCTGTCCCCCTGCAGCCCAGAGAGGTCCATGGTAGAGCAGATCTCCACCTGCAGCCCAGAAAGGAGGACCCCACACCAGAGCAGGGGGATGCCCGAAGGACACTGTGACCCTGTGGGAAGCCCGTGCTGGAGCAGGCTCCTGGCAGGACCTGTGGCCCCGTGGAGAGAGGAGCCCACACTGGAGCAGGTTTTCTGGCAGGACTTGTGACCCCACGGGGGACCCACGCTGGAGCAGTCTGTGCCTGAAGGACTGCAGCCCGTGGAAGGGACCCACGCTGGAACAGTACGTGAAGAACTGCAGCCCATGGGAAGGACCCACATTGGAGAAGTTTGTGGAGGACTGCCTCCTGTGGGAGGGACCCCACGCTGGAGCAGGGGAAGAGTGAGGAGTCCTGCCCCTGAGGAAGAAGGAGCAGCAGAAACAGTGTGTCATGAACTGACCACCACTGACAGGGAGGAGGTAGAGAAAATTTGGAGTGAAGCTGTGCCTGGCAAGAAGGGATGGGTGGGGGGAAGGTGTTCCGAGATTTGGTTTTATTTCTCATTACCCTACTCTGATTTGATTGGCAATAAAATTAAACTAATTTTCCCCAAGTTGAGTCTGTTTTGCCCATGATGGTAATTGGCTGAGTGATCTCTCCCTGTCTTTATCTCAATCCATGAGCCTTTTGTTATATTTTTCTCTCCCCTGTCCAGCTGAGGAGGGGAGTGATAGAGCAGCTTTGGTGGGCACCTGGCATCCAGCCAGGATCAACCCACCACAGGCAGAAGCTTGATTACATTGGAACCTCAAATTTCAAAACAGTAGATCTGAATTTCACTTGTTGGAAACAAAAATAATTTGTGTGCATCCTGTCCTTTCAGAGTGTGAAGGTTACGTCCTGCTTTTCCTCTAGGATGAGTTGCTGAAATATTTCTGCTCCCTTTTTATAGTGGCGTTCTGGCAGTCCCTTGTTGGAGAAGCTGCCCAGGAAAGGAAATGCTCTGGCCATAGTGAGAGTGGTGTGACCCATACAGAAGTTCACGTACTTCCTGGCCAAGCGAGCTTCCTTTTTTATGTTCGCTGTCATCTTCCTCTGCTGTTTTCCATTGCCAACACTACATGCTTTTTCATATTTAGGGATCAGCATCAGGAATGTATTAAATTTTATCCAAATTTTAAATTATTTCCAGTTCTTTCTCCCTGTTACCCCATGCATGGTGTCTCAGTGGACATAGCTCAAAGGACGAATGAGTTCTTTGAGCAGAACTTAGCAGCTGCGCTTGCCGGGGGGAAAAAGTGGTGAATTTTCAGGTAACAGCAAAGCTGCAAATGCAGTTTGATGCTATTCATGTCAAAATAAATGGGACAACCAACAGGGCATCAAAAAGAGTACTGTAAATTCTATCTGGTTCCTTAAGCCAGGGGTGCTGCTAGCCAGAAACAGATGAGAAAAACAGATGACAAACAGAGATTCATTTTATGGGTTTGGCTGGAATTTTAATTGCATTTCTCCCTGTGTTAATTAAGAAAACCAATGTTTAGTGCAGACCAATGAAGACTTGTAGCATGCTCTAGAGAGGACTCCTGGTGCAGCATCCTGCCCCTGCTGGCAGTGCTTGCGGGAAGCACGAGGTGGCAGGCGGCGAAAGTCTGTACCCAGAGGAGGGCTGGCCACCGATCATCAGGAATCGGGCATTTTGCAGGGGTTTTGGCTTCCCTTTCAAATTTTGAACTTGACTCAATTCTGTATGACTCGGTCTGGTTTGACGCTTCAAGGAGAGAGGCTCGGGCCGTGCCTGTTGCAAGGTGCCACCTCTCTGCCACCCTGCCTGCCACACTCATACGCCAGCCCAATTACAGACACGAAGTGTGGGCTGCAGTTTTCATGATGATTGTGGTTTCTAGTGAGCCCCGAGATCTGGTAGGGTAGTGAAGTCTGGCACACACGTTACAGCCTGGGCATCCTTTTAGATGCTTTCTAGCACGCTCCCTGTGCCACGTCAAGGGTTGTTGCCCAGCTCTCTGGTTCTGTCTCAAAGCTGCTGTACTACCTGGCAATAGATGATCACAGAGTTGATAGTTCCATTAGGCAGGAGGGTTAATGACTTGCTCACTTTAATATTTTAAGGCTGGAAAGCTTGCAAGGGGAATTTTAGTTCTGAAGATGGCACATGAACGTGTCTGTATTGACAGGCTTGAGGAGTTTGATAGTCCCTTTAGTCAGAGGCTGAACCCAGGAAGGCTGCAGAACAGGAATGCAGGACAGGGTAATTCAGGTTGGAAGGGACTTAAGTCTCCAGTCTAACCTCCTGCTCTAAGCAGGGTCAGCTTTGAGATCATATTGGGTTACTCAGGTCTTCATCTGGTTTGGCCTTGAAAATCTTCTAGTGTGGAGAGTGCAACCTCTCTGGGCAATTTGTTCATTGACTTATTGGTTGTAATAAATGGGCATTTTATTTATTATTACTGTTCATTTACTTTTTAGCCCTTAGGCTCATCTTTCATGTCTCTAAGCTTTCTGCCTGTATTGGTAAAAGCAATCTCATGGCTTCTAAGCAAGTTCGGGGGAAAGAGTGGGGATTAACCCATGCATTTCAAGAATTTGAAAGTGAAACAGCATTGCCATTCCCAGTTTTCCATTTTCTTTAAGCATGTTTCCTCCCGTTGTTTAAAACCCTCACTGTCTTCGTGCTTCTTTCTCCTTACATGGTTCAGCACCCACACCTATGATGTGGGTAGAGGAAGAAGGACTGTTTTCCGTGTATCTGGAGCTGCTGCTAGGACCTTTGTAGTACATTTAGATATCTCAAACATTTGATGCTGCTTCTAGTAAGTTACATATTACCTCAGTTCCTGAGGAAGTGAAGGATAGGGGCAATGAGAACAGGATCCAGATCTCCTGTTTTTATGTACTGCAGTAAGAAGCTCTTCATGACAATTTCTATTCATATAATTTATGTCGAATGTTGAACATTGGGTAGTGAAGCACCTGGTTTACATCAACCTTGAGGTAGAGATCATGTTCTTGCAGGAGGTTGTTCCACTATGTGACAGTAATGGTGTGAGCATTGCAGTGGTAGTGTTTGTGGTGGAATAGCATATTAAACCTGGCATGCGGTGTGATATGTTTGTTAATATTGTTTCAGGCTGGTTTTGTTGATGAGGAGCCTTGTTTCGTTTTGGCTGCATCATGGTTGTCTCAGGCCTTTCCCTTTTTAACCTACTCTGTGTAAGTTACACTAAGGAAATAATAAATAAATGGCAGTGGGCTTTCCCTGGCTGAAATTAGCTGTTGACCTTAGACTACCATAAGCTACACCTACAAAAAGCCCCTGCTGATTTTCCCGGTGGGCTTGAGGAAGCCTTTGAATGGCTTTTTGTGAGTTAATATTTGGAGGAGGAGTGGCGGGGATGGTGTGAATGTTATGTGTTTTGCTACATGAACTGATGAATGAGTGGACTTCCTGATTCAGAGGTAAAGAATGAATGGTCTGTCCTCATAGTTTCAATTTTATTATGAAAGGTACTTCAGCAGCTCAGTGGTGCCTCCAGCCCCACGCAAGTGCTGCCTAGACAATTGTTTCCACTGCTTGAGAAAAAGTCCATCTGACGCACCAATGGGAAGTTGACACTTTCAGTTCATTAGAGAGTGTCTATGAGTGTATATGCTCAGCTGAGAATGTTTCAGCCTCTAAGAAGGGTCTGAAAAACACTTGAACTTTAAAACCTTCCGTTGTCTGAAGGCACAGGCTTTTACAGCTCAGCTCCCTCCTGCTGTAGCACTGGGACTAAGTGTGTAGTTGCTATTTGATTGTTGCAGCAGCCTTGCTTTATTTAAAAATAATAATTAAAACTGTTGCTTTCTGTGTTTGCAAGATAATGATTAATTTGAAACATGTAGAAGAATTTATCTGGCTGATGGTTCAGCAAAGGGACCTTTAGAGAGAACTGATGATATACTCATGTTTTACTCATTTTCCTAATATTTGGTTTGTTCTCTTCACAGAGCTAATATACCTGTCTGTATTTGCAGACTAGCTCCTTCAAATTGGTTATTACTGTGATCCAAGTAGTTCTGGAAGGTGGCCCTGCAGGGGCTTTCTTTCCCTATTTTGTTCTAATGGTTGCTTTGACATTACATCAAAATAATGCCACTTGACAATGCAGCAGCATACTGATGACCTCTAGGAAAGGTATCTTAATACATTAGCAACTGCATGCTACAGCCCAGACTTAAAGGGAGCCCAGACACTCTTGGAGAAGTTAGCAAACACAAATAGCAGGACAGGGCATCTTCCACATGGAAGTTGTTATTACTTTTTCCATCCTAAATGAGTTTACTGTGGTGCTGAAGCAATGGACATCCTTCCTTTAAGGGCTTGGGGGCTTTTTAATATTAGAGTATTATAGGATTAAATATTCAGCCACCAAATATCTGATGTCAACCCGTTGGTAATAGGGGGAAGCAGTGATGTTAACAGCTTTTCTGATATGATTTAGAGGGCAGCACTATGTTTGTCTTGTTCTCACCTGAGATACTGGTGTCTGAAAACATAACTCTAGTAATGTCAGCATCTGACAGTGTAGTGTATATGGATAAGAACTGTTAGTGAACTTAAAATCACTATTTCTTGTATGCATTGTTATATTATGTCTTCTGTCTTTAAATATAGCAGATTTTTAACTTTGGCACAGCTATGGTTAAGATGATAGACTGAGATGACATTTCTACCTTGATTTTTCTTTAGATAATACAAGAGTTTATGGTGATCCCTGGGAATTTGTAATCAAGACTAATTCAGGTTGGAAGGGACCTTTGCAGGTCATCTAGTCCAGCTTCCTGCTGTCTTTCGTGATGTCTAACTTGCTGAAGTGGCCCCTAACCCACTCTTTCTCTACTCTGGGTTATGCTTTACTTGCATAGACTCTGCCACTACCTTCAGGGAGGACTGAGAACAGACCTTCCCAGCCAAGTAGGCGTTTTATACCTTGGCCTTTTTTTGTGTCCTTTGTCCATGGACCAACATTTTCCTTGCTGCTGAGATACTCCTTGTTGCCTTCTGCACCCCTTCCATGTTTCAACTCCAGCCAAGCTTTTACTTTGCTGTCCTCCTGTGTGCTCAGTTGTCTCCATATTCCTCCTCAAAAGCCTGTCCCCACTTCCACCGCCTGTACACTTCCTTTTAGTGTTTGAGCTCAGTCAGGAGTTCCCCCTTGGGCAGAGCTGGCCCCCTGCCACGTTTGCTTGACTTCCTGCACATCAGAACAGGCGGTTCTGCTTCCAGTGGTTGTTCTTGGAGATCAGTTGGCCCTCCTAGGCCCCTTTGCTTCTGCCTCCGATGGGATCCTGCCTACCAGTTCCCTGAACAAGCCTAGGTCTGCTCTTCTGAAGTTCAAGATCTCTGTTCTGCTACCTGCCTACCTTCTTTCAGGATCTTTATATTGCCATCTTATGATTGCTGCAGCCAAGGCTGTGATGAACCTTCACAGCTTTAACTAGTTCATCTTGATTAATGAGTAGTAGATTGAGCAGAGTGTCTCTGCTGATTGACTTGTCTATCAGTTTTTTCAAGAAGTTGTTCTCCAGGATTGCTTTCTTGGATTGCTTGCACCCTTCCTTCTTTTCCTCCCAGCAGTTACTGGGGTGGTGAAAACCCCCAGGGAGAAACAGGGCCTGCAATCAAAAGGCTTCTCCCAGCTGATTACAGCTGATTTCATCCACTTTCTCTCAGTTTTGGTGGCCTGTAGCAGACACCCATTACACTATTAGGCTTGTTGGCCTCCTCTCTTGTCCTGACCTATAAGCTTTTGACCAGTCTGTCACCTATTGCTTTGCAGAGCTCTGCATGGTCAGGCCACTTCTTTGCATAGAGCACAGCCCCAAGCTCTCTGTTTTTTCTATTTTCCTTCTTGAAGAGCCATCATCCGTCCATCCGTCACAGCACTGCAGTCATGTAAACTATCCCGCTGCATCTCTACTCTTAGAGATATCGTAGCTTTGTGTCTGCACATGGACTTCCAGTTTGTTCTGTTATGCAGCATTTGTTTGTGTACAGGCCCTTCAGAGAGGCCCCCTGTGATATACCTTGAGCGTGGGAGGGTGAGAATCTTGGGAAAAGATTAGGGACACTGGCTACTATTTGCTCCTTAATTTTAATTTTCCATGGAACTGGTTGTGGTGTCACAGTGTCAATCTTTCTGTGAAGGAAAGGAGCTGCTCCACTTGAGTAGGAAATGTCAGGAATGTCGCTCCTGGGTGCTGTTATATCCTGGGAAAAGACCTTTTGTAACCCCATTCTAGGACCGAGTGAGCGAGTACACGGCAGGAGATACAGGCATTTCTAATTTGGTTCTTTCATATGCAGCTTCAATGACATCTGGCGGGTTTGTGTACCTGTAGAATGATAGTGGTCTACCTCTTATGGATTGGCCACTCTTTAAGACAGTTTGCAAATATGCTAAATCCCAGATGATTTACTTTAATACATACTTTCACCTACTTCATGCACTTGCACAAACACACGCATGTATTCTATCTCTGTGATAACTTCTGTTCAGCCTTCTTCAAGCAGATTTTGCTTTTCTTCAGCATTTTCCCATATGGTGGACTCTGACTGTCCCACAGTGGATTTGAAAATTAGTCCCCAGTGAGGAAGAATGGAGGAAAACTTTTTCTTCCTCTCCCCAGTGTAAGGGAGCAGAATCAGCTGGCATGTGTCCCATACTTCCTCCTCCTCTTCTCAGAAGCTGGAAGACTACAGTTCCCTCCTCCCACATCCTCATCTCTACTGAGATGTGTGCAACTATTGATGATTAGAAGTCTTTTTTTTTCACATCCAGGGTTCTTCAGGTGAATTCCACCCAGGCTGTGATAGCTCCTAAATTGTGCCCTGACTATATGAAGAGGAACTGTCCTAGAACAATTGCTAGGAGCTCAGTGCACACTTCCCCTGAGCACTTCTCCGTAGTTGTTGAAGTTATGATGTGCTCAATGGCTGTAGTATCTTAGTAACTTCTCTTTGGCCTTTCTTTTTGAGGGAGTTCTGCTGTACGTAATTTGAGAGACTCTTCGGAAGAGAAACTGGCCAGTCATTGTGGTGTCATGTGTCCATCTGTCCCCCCAAAAGAAGAATTATGTCCACTGTCAAATGGATTTCTCTTATGCTGGTTAAAACTCAAAAGAAATCTCCATGTTCTGTAATGTATTTTGAACTCTGCTTCTAGAGCACAGTGATTGTCTACTTTGTCACACATATAGCTGTGCTGAGTTGCCTGCGCTCTACAGCTGCTGTGACCAGGTTGCTCAGAGTTATGCTCTCCTTTACTGTACCTGCCTGTAGTCAGGACAGTGTGTCTTGCAAGGCTTTTGTGGCAAAAACATTGCAGTAAAGTAGACCGGAGACTGATGGCCACTGTAAAACCTTGGGATGGAGTGCCTTGCTGTGTCATTTTATTGCATGCAGCCTTGTCACTAGGCAGATGTGAAGGTGGAAACAGCCTTTTATTAGTGGAATCCTTTTCAAGAAGGAGGAGACCTTTTCACATGCTTTGACAGTACGAGAATATCTTACCGCTATTTCCTCAGCTTACTGCTTATCTGAGGGCATGCATGTCTTGATGAAATCATAGTAATGTGTTTTTCTTGTTTCTGTTGTTAAAGATTACAGGGTAGTGTTTTGGGTAACTTCATTTTCTGATCTGTGGTGTAATGACCGCTCTATCCTTGCCTACTTGTACCACATTCAATACGGGCACCAAGACTTTACACACAAACAATTGGTTTCTTTAACCTTTCCTCCTCTTTGATTATAGTTGGAACTATAGACAAAGAGGATCTGTCACTTGATTGAAAGACTATCATGCTCAAAATAGATGTGTAAGAAGTGTGTTAGAAGTGTGTGCTGAAAAATACTCTGTACTTCATTTCTTACAGGATAGATCTGTCACCTGCTACAGAAGACTTTCTCACTTAGTATTTTGATTTTAATATTTAAGTGAGCTTTTCTCACTTAACATTTTGAAAAATGCTAGTATGGGGAAAAGCTTTCTCATAATTTCCTGCAAAGCACCGTTTTGCCTTGATCAGATGAAGGTCTTTCAACCAACTGATACCTCTCTATTTTTAGTGTTTGATTCTGCTCTAGCTCTTAGCAGAGCAATCATAATTTGATGCTTCTTAGGTGCCTGTGGTTTCCAGCAGTGCAAGTGTAATGTAAAGCTGGAGTTCAGCCTAATGAATGCAGCATTCTGTGTTTTTTCCCTTCTAGAAAATAAATTTGAGCCATGAGGCACAGCAGAGGGGAAGATCAGTTCATTGTCATTTAAGAGCCATTAATCTCTTATAAATGCTTTCCCTCTTCTAGCTGATCTCTTTTTGAACCGTTGCCCAGTTTTAAGTGACAAACCAAATGAAGCAGATGAACCGTACTCCTGCGTTATTTCTGCAAGCTATGTGTTTCTTAATTACTGCTTTTGAGCCAGAGCAAATACAGAACAACTCTGCTACAGGCAGCGTTGAGGCTAACCTCTGCTCTTGACCATGAGGTTTCCAAACCCTTGTGGTGAAGGCTAGTACAGCTAGTGATGCACAAAGGGTATCCCACTAACAATTTCCACACCTCATTTGTCTTCCCTGCTGTGCAGAAGGCTTGCTTAAAATATCGGCATCCCTCAACCACAGTCTGGTTGTGGTGGCTTAACCTTGCAATAACTCTAGCCAGCTTGGTAATTCCAGTGCACTCTTCATGCGTAGCTCAACAGGGGCATTCCCATGCATGGCTCCTGTGCTGACAGCGGCTGTCTGTCTTTGTTCCTGTCTAGATGGATTTTCATCTTTGTGTGCAGCCCCAGCTCCCTGAAGCTGCTGATGCAATTCCCATTGACTTCAGTAGTGTTTGGCATTCCCCGATCATTCTTTCCTTTGTACCTACGTTCATTCAGCATGTGTTCAGCTCTGCTTTCATGCTCAGCTCTCATCTCTAGCCCTTCCTCCTCCGTTCTTGTCTCCTTAAAAGATGATAGAGGCACAGAAATAGCACTTTGCAGTCTTCAGAGGGGTTATTTTGTGGTTTCCTGGAGAGTCTAAGCTTGCGTCTAACTTGCTTGTCAGTCTTTTCCCACCCCCCCACCTCCCCTTTTGAAACTTTTATGCTGAAGGCCCAGCCTCACAGGAAACCATCTTTAACCAAACCACAGCAACAGAATTATCACATATACTCCCCTCCTCAAAACTGTCTGAAAGATCACATAGGTGGCACAGTTTCACAGCCTTAAGAATTTCACTGCTTTGCAATGGGAATGCACACGCTGGGTAGGAAATCCCAAGACGTTCCACTTGTCTCTGCCTCAAAGGGCCAGTGCTCATTAGGCTCATATCAATTCCTCTTAGGGTTTTTGGGGTAGGTTTTTTTGCTGGGGTAAGGGAAGGAGGAACATTGATTCTATCTTCTTGCCAGTGAACTTCAAAACAGCAGGAGTACTTTTTCAAGTTGTGCCTGTGCTGAAGAGGTCACAGATCAAGGCCACGCTGGGTTTTGACTACAGCGGACAAAAAGTCAGACATTAGCTGGAACCTTTTTGAAGTTGCCATTTGTTGCCTACCATCATGATCCTTTTCTTTCCCATGCCTGATGAGTTTTTATTTTTACTAAGATGTAAGTTTACTTAGCATCAGTATGGAATCAGGGATTCTTTCACTTACACTAGTGATGCCCTGTTTTGGGAGTGTGCTGGTCATCCACAGTTGTGTTCTCTATTCATCTTTGTTCTCCAGAAGCCCTTATAGTTGGGTGGGTTTTTTCTGCTAAAAGGTAATGCCACCTGTCAGGCATTCTTTTAACATGCTGTCTCTGATTTTAGATAATGCTGTTATTTGGCTAGTAATGTGCTGAAGCTGTTCCTGTTTCTTTTCTCACATCCAGGAATATTTGCACAGAAATTACAACATCCTCATAAAACAATAACAACTTTTTCTGATAGAACAGTGAGGGCTTTTAGATAAAATAAGAAACCATGCGTTTGCATGACACTCCAGCTCATCTGTTGGAAGGCTCTCTTCCTGTGCCATTCCTGTTGTTTAATTTGGTCTTCTCAGAATTCTCAAGTTTATTTGAATTTTCCAACTTCCCTCTGATTTATCCGGCTTTCACAGTTCATTGTCTGGACTAATCCACCTCTCTCCTTTATTCTCAAGGTTAGTAACAAGTTAGCGGAAGGCCTAATTCTGCTTGTAGTGTTGGTTGACCACATAAGAAATTACTTTTTCTATCCTTTTTTAAATTGGTATTTATTTCCTCTTATGAATAATACCTTTCTTATAACCTCTTTAGGTCTGGTCACTATACTGCATTTTTTGTTGTAGCATGCTGAACAAATTATATTTGTGTTAAGTGGGGTGGTTTTTTTCTCTCCTCCAGTGTCTTTTCTGTGTTTGTCCATACCTTCCTTGAAGCACGACTTTTTTCTTCTTGTTTCTGGAGATGGGAAAGAAGCTGTGTGGGTATGGCACGGTTGCCTTTCCTACAGATGCCCTGCTGGTACTTGTCACCAGCTTGAGGGCTGGAGCAGGTTTGGAGATGGATGTTCTCTACACACAGTGACTGCAGCCTCCCTTCTCCATTGTGTCACCATGGCTGCAGGTGGGAGCTCACCCGTGTGTCGTACCTGCTGTGTGGTCTCCACTGCAGTTAGCAGTCAGCTTCTTCCACAAGCTCCAGAATTTCATCCTTTTTTCTGCTGGCGAGGAAGAGAATCAAAACCAGTTGGATTTAACACTTACAAAGTGAAGAAGCCTAAGTGCTATGATGCATGTAAGGAGAGATAACACTTTATCTTTCCTATTTTTCTCTCTCTTATCCTTCCCCTTGAGTTTTTGCAGGGTTGATGGCTGTTAACCCTGTACGTCTTTGTCTTGGACTGGCGACTCATGCCAGAGTGAACAAGGAAACAGTTTAAAAGTATGAGAAGCATCCTGGGGCAGGACAAAGAGATTTGTGTGGAGGAAGAGCAATTTGATGTAGTGTCGCAGCTGTGGTCTTTCTTTTATCCATATATTGCTTCAGTGCTGTCTTGCATCTCTAAAGGCTTCACACCTCTGTCTCTGGGGCTCAGAAAGATGATCTGAAGCATGTTCTTGGTTCATGACTCATACCATGAACCTGTTCATGGTAACATCTGAAGCCTGTTCATGGCTTGTACCTCTGCTATATGTGGTCCTGCATTTTTGGACAAGCAGTCCCCTGGTCATAGAGCAGGGACAAGCAGCACCAGGAACTTATTCAGGAGGGGTGACACAACCCACATGGCCGTGTGATATGGCAGACTGGCCGCATGACTGCGAGATAACGTCTGGCACATGGCAGCTCTGACTGCAGGTACATAATTCAGTCGCTGGATGGGGAGGCAGGGGGGAAAACCCAGAATAATTTTAAAATCTCCTTGGGGGGGGTGGGGGGTGGGGGGAAGCTCTTGGCCTTCTGGCTGCATGCTGAACCAGAAAAAAACTGCACACGTAACAAACAGTTCAAATAACAAGGCATAAAAGAGGCCACACTGCGGGATGAAAGTTTTCTCTTTTTTTTCTTTTTTTTTTGACGTGAGGTACCAGTGATGAAAAACTGCCAGAGGATGTCTCAGTCGATGACTTAAGGATGGAATTTCCACATTGCTTCTGGGTCCTCTTGGTTATGCAGAGTGACGCCAGCCTTTTGGGGTTACTTGAACGCTGATGATTTTGTAACAGTCTGTAACGCACAGGGATTTTATTTTGGACATCACTCCTATCTCAGGAGTGGATTTGAGTGACGTTTTCACGTTCCTGTCCAGGAAATGTGTGAAATCCTCTCCTGTTCCTGTATGGTCAGAGGAAGATGGGGAGAGGAAAAGGCTTGGTTACCTCTCTGAATGAATGAATGAATGAAACTGCCTCTGCAATGTCATGTTGCCTGGTGTGTTTAGAGATGCTCTTTGGAGCACTTCCAGAGATGGGTTTTATCTTCCAGGAACAAAGAGCTGTATATGGCTCTGTGTTTGCAGTTCCCAGTAGTGCTGCTGTGATTTTGCTTCTGATTGTTCTGAGCAGACATGAGCAGAGCTGCTCAGTGGTAGGTAGCAGGGTAGTAACACAAGCAGTTGACATTTCTGCATGAGGTTCGTGTGGCTGGCAGTTTACTTTAAAGGTGGACACCTCAAGACTCCTTCTTGCTCTTCTGATGCACTATATGGACGTGTTTAAAGTCATTTAAATGAAAAAAAAAAAAAAAAAAAAAAAGTTGCTTTCCACAGCCCTAATTTCAGGATTTCAGTTCCTGATGTTATTGGTAGTTTCACCAGGTCAATACTGAGATAGGTTACCTGAGGTAATTCTTCTAACTTTTAGGAGGATTTTTTTTAACCTATTTGTTACAGCCATAAAATCTGTCCCACTTCAAGTAACATAGAGGCATTATGGTATTGCAGTGACTAATAGGACTCTAATGCTGCTGCTGCTTCACTGCTGGGATGGTTTGAAAAACCATTGTCAAATAAAAGTTCAGCTGGATGCAGTGAGTGTTCCCTGTTGTAGCAAGTTTTTGTGACATGAAAAGTTTAAAAACACAATGTTCTAGGAAAAGTTCGTAGCTGTGGCAGTAAACACTTCTTCTAGCTGTCACCCCAGGTTTCATGATAAATCTGTGTGTTCCTATGTGTATGCACGTGCCCCCAGTCACGACTACTTGCAAAACTTGTTTGAATAAATTAGTTAAGTGTCTGTTATGCCTTCCCAGGCAGCTGCGTTGTCCTCTGGCTGTTGATAAGAAGCGAGCTTCTCAGCTTCCTGTGCCGCGTCCTTGGGCGCTGCAGCGTGCCGTGCGTGGTGAAATCAGGGAATTTCAGTGAGCCGGAGAAGGAAGTGAACGTTCTGTCCTGCGTGGTCATAGTCAAAAGTACCCGGGTAAAACTGAGGCAGTGAGGGGGGGGTGTTCAAAGAACTGTGGGAAGTGACTCCTTTCCTCGAGCTAATAGATGCCAAATCCCTGGATTTTCAAAGTAAAAATCTCCAGAGGTGGAGTTCTGTGAACCTCTGACACAGCTGTGGTGTCTGTGTGCCTTTTGGTTAAGGTTAACTGTGAAGCAAATGCCATGTTATATGGCTAGCAGGTGGTTAACCAAAGGGAATTTTGCTTTGTTGCAGAGAGGCAACCACAGTATGTGTGTCTTCCTCCAGGTTATTCAGTGGGCATTCAGAGAAAAAATCCTGGGGGTGGAGACTGTGGGGAGGATACTAAAAATGTCAAGTTTAGGTTCCTTTAGTCCATTCAGAGACTCTCTAACATATCTGTCGGGTGGGTGGAGAGGGATGTGTTGTGCCACAGTTACCTTTAAGAGCGCTCCTGCCTTTTGTTAGCCGTATCAAGATTTGTAATCAGGTTGTAGTCAAGTATACCCATTGTAAAGGGCGCTACTTCCAAGTAATTTCAGCAAATGATGTGTTTATAGTAAGGCTGTTAAAATAGATTTCTCATAAAGGTCCCTTTTAAAAGCAGGGATAGGAAACTAGAGTTTTTGCTCTCCTTGCTTTGTGCTGGTGTTACCAGAGACCACTCTTACTGAGTGGCAAACACTGAGCAAAATGTTGTTTCTTCTGCTGAACAGACTAGTTGAATGTGGCCTGCAAATGAAAAAAATCTAACTGGTGATGGTTTGGGTTTTGGGTTTTTTTTTTAAATAAATAATAGAATTCTTGGAGGGATTTTAAGGAAGAAGGCAAGGTAGATGAGTGACCAGAAACCAACTATTTCTGCTTGCTTTGCACCATATGGACATCTATCCTTTCAGCTGGATTGCTACCTGGATTGGCCCTTTTTGCTGTGTTTTACAGAAATAAGTTGGGTAAAGAGATAACTGGATCCAGAAGAGCATTACGCAATTTCAGACACTTAGTAATTTCAGTATGCCCTTCAGGTAGTTATGCTGTAGTGGTGTTACAGCACCAGCAGATAACTTACAGTCATCAAAATGAATTACATCATCTACTGCCCTGATATCTTCTCTCGTACATCAGTTTTCCAGATACTCAGAGACAGCTAGAATGAACAGGACTAAAATCAATTATACAAACCCCCAGACCAAGATAGACTTTCTGTAGGAATCTCCCAGAAACAAGAAGTACAGAGCTTTGTTCCCTTTCTGTACATGCCAATACGAGAATGTGAAAACTGCAGTTCTTGGTAAAGAGTCTAGGATCAGCCTCTGACAGAGGCCAGTAATGAATAATATAGTGATGACTGTATATTTGCTCCATTTCTAATCTTATTTCCCTGAGGATTCCCTGCTGGCTTTTGTCAGCTAGTGATTTAGGGACTTTCTGAGCCAGATGCTGCATCCACACTTGTGCTTAAAAGCCAACAGAACTTTCTTCCTTCAATTCATCTGATCATTTTTGAAACCATTTATCCTTTTGCCATCCAAAACATGCCATGGCAGTGCGTTCCCAAATCTGATTTATTTTTTTTTAACGCAATAACTTTTTGGGTTTAGTTTTGTTTGGGTTTTTTTCTATTTGATACTGAACTCTTGCATTATGAAAACCGCTAAGTACTAATCCTTCATTCACCACCTTGTTCACTCATGGTTTTATAAACCTCAGACATCAGTCATCTCCCTACTTAAGAAGTTTGAGTTTATCTAATATTTCCTTGTGTGGAAGCTTTTCTGTATCTCTCTGTTCCCTTTCTATATGTTTTGTATGTTGTCTGCATCTCATTTATTGGAAGGCAACCCAAGATGTACAGTGGTGATGAGAAATGGATTTTTAAATTAGCACAATGTCTTTGGTTGGTTTCTCTGTCTTAATTCCCAGCTTCTTTTTGTCTTTGTTGTGGCACCTGATCCCTGCCCTGTTATGTTCAGGGAGCTTAAAACTAACCGTGAAATGGCAAAGGACGTAACATTTCCTGAATGACTCACAAAAGATACTCTGCCTGTTAGTGCTGGTTCAGGCTTTCTGTGGAAGTACCTGCCAATACATATCAGTTAAGACATGGATTTGTGATTTTTACAGAAGTTCGCTTGCTAGAGAGGGAGAAGGATGGCTTTACGTTGTTGTAAGTTACAGTCATTGGTCCTCTCCAAGTTCCATGCCTGTTCCTCTCTCCCCTCCCAAATGACACAGCTCTAAGAAATGGAAGGGAAAATCTTTCCTGAAACTGTTTTGGTTCCTTTTCTGATTCTGAAGGAAAACACCCAAGTTATGCTTCAGGATACCAGTAATTCCCAGGATTACAAAAGCAAATCACTTTCTTCTTTTGATTATAAGAAGAGGAGCTGAGAAGAAAACAGGAAGCTGATCCTAACAGTCTGATCTGTGCTGCATGCAAGGAATTTGATTTCAAAAGCCTTCCCAAACTCAGACTTGAGGGATGGAAAGTGCTGTGGTTTTTGCAGCAACTGAGGAATTTTGTCATTGGCTTTACTGGTTTGAACTACTTTTGGTTTTGTGGGAAAGTAGAAGCATAAAGAAACTTTAAATGTCAATGATATGTGCTGATACATCGTTGATCCTACAAAAACTTGAAGCTTCAGGTCTCTTGTATATACGTTCAAATGTACTGGAAGGTCCAAATGTATGCTGAGAAATGTAGGTGTTCAGGAAAGCTCTGGGAGGTAATATTGTGAGAAAATTACTGCAGTACTACTGTTGAAGCTTTTAATGAATTTTTTAAAGAATCTTAATGAGTTCTGAAATGCCAGTCTTACTCTGCAGTGCAAAGCCAGTGTTAAGTATGCATTGTGTTTTCTTCTGGATGATTTTGCCTAGCGTTCCTCTCATCCATCGTAATCAGACAAAATCCCCTTTGTTTTCCTGCCTTTTAATTTGATCCTCAGCCCCTTTTGTTTACTTTTCTCAGCCCTCTCGAGTGTTCTTCTTTCTAGCAGAAGACACAACCTTGCAGCAGATGTGTCTCCGTTTCAGGTACGTGGTACCTCTGCTTACGAAGCCGGAGCACCCGGCTGCGGCCAGAAAGACCTCCCCTTAGCTGGGAGGTGGCTGTAGCAGCATGTACACAGCACCCCATCTCTTCCCTGCTCCGCCTGTGCGGGGGTACATTGCAGGGAACCAGGAGGTGAAGCCAGACCTCCAGTTCTCACCAGCGCTCCCAAAGAAAGGATTGCTTTCTCAGCCTTTCATCCACGTCAGCCCTTCCACTCATCATCATCTTGTCCATAAATTTAGTGCCTTGCTATGCTGTTTGGTGTTTTGTTTTGGTTTTTGTTGTTTTGGGGTTTTTTTTGCAGCAATGCTGGGCACTCCTTTAGCATCATCCAACTGGATGAGTTGGGGTTACTGGGGAGCTCTGAAGCTGGCCTGCCTGCATCCCACTGCATGCTGCCCACCGTGGGCAGTGAAACCCCGTTGCTGCTCTGCTGGAGGCTGCAGCAGCCTTCTGCTCAGCACCTACCCACCCATCGCAGGTCCTGAGCAGTCTCTGCCAGTGGAGGCTTCTTGGAGTCACACGTGGGTGTTAAGTCACTCCAGTCTCAGTTGTGTCTTAAGGCACCTCTAGGAGCTTTAACCACTACAGGTCTCTGTTATTAAGGGCAGAACTGCCCCACAGCTGTGAGGCTGAGATCTAGAAATAGGAGCCTGAGAAATTAGATCAAGGCATTAAAAATCCAGGAACTTTGTTCACTGGGATTAGGGATTTTTTGTTACAGATAGGGGGATGGCACAGGGAGTGTACTTCCCCCTCCCTGCCCCCCCAGTCTCCAATTGTTTTGCATGAGTCACTGGTGCTGATTAAAGCCCAGCCCAGATTAAATATATTAAGCTGACTCCATTACCACTGTGTCAAGGAACAGGAAGGTATAAACTGATAGATCGACGCAATTGCGCAGTCTGACCCTGTGTATCCAATAGGTCCATATGTCAGTTCTCTCTCAGGTGGTGCTGGTTAGTGGAAAGGCTTGTGCAAGAGCCAAGAAAAAAAGGAATGAAAGGTTAAGCCTGGAAGGGTGGAGAAGGGAAGAGGTGGGCGTGAAGAGGAACTGAAGAGCTGGCAAAGGGGATTCAGCTTCTTGCAAACATGCAGCTTCATGAAATCACAACTTGGATCTGCGTAGCTGAAGGTTTTTGGGAGCTGGAAGAACAAAATCTCTTCTCTCTTATAACTTCTTTAGTCCTGACAAGTGCAATGGGGGTTGAAAATTTTTTGTCTGTTTGGTGTCCTTGTGTTGGAGGAAGCATGCAAATGATGCAGCTCCCAGCCATGCACTTTCCAGAACATGGAACCATCATTTCCAAATTGGAGTATTTGAGGAATCAATGGAAACAGGGTGAAATGTTTGAAAGAATTGAAAATACCAGGCCTAGAGATACTTGGAGGTTTTGAAAATCTGTTGTTGTTCTTGGAGAAAGCTAATTTAGCAGAACCCAAACTTTTATTGTAACTTAACCTCGGCTGAACTGTTGACTCTTCCAGAGGAGATGCAGAAAGAAAGAGCCCCTGTGAACCAGAAGGCCAAGGTGAAGAGTGGGCCTGTCTGCAGGTCAGGAGAGTCAGGTTCAGGTATCCTTCCAGACAGTCTGTCTGAGCCCTCGTCAGCATTTGCATGTGTAGTAGAAAAATTTCATCAGAACAGAATGGGAGAGACATCCCTGAACAACCTGTCACTCAGAGCACTGCCCTGTGGCAGGAAAGGTTCCTGCCCTACCACCAGAGGTAGATGCACACATGTGCCTAATTTAATCAAATACACACTGTTCTGCTGTATGCATACATGGATGTTGGAGATTTTTTGCAGGCAATGTAGTGAGCAGCCATGGGAGGTGTTGCACAGCATCGTTTCTCTTCAGTTTGTTGCAGAAGTACTGCATGACGCACGTCGTGTCTGAACAGGGTAGGATGGCAGAAGGCAGCTGCTCGTTCTTGCGGTCCCTGGGGTCAAGTTAAGTGCTGTGGAGGGAAGGAGGGATTACTCCATCCCTGGGAGTGCCTGTGCTGGGCCTGGAGGTGCTCCCATAGAGCAGGGTAGGGCTGCCAGCTGGCAGAGCTGCAGCAGGCTCTGGAGGCTGCAGAGGCTCCTTGTAGGAGGGAAGCGTATAGCACAGTGGCGGAAAAAGGGAGTAAACTTTTTGTAGGGACCAAGCGAACACTACAAGGAGTTTTCTAATCAGGGAATCTAATGAAATTTGCTGTACTAGAAAGACTGGAAGGCAGGCTGTGTGGGTTTTTTTGCCTTCTGCAAGGATGTAGCTGGACTTCCCTCGATATTCTGCTCTGTTGTCATATTTTTGTTAAAGTCCTGTGGTGTTTTGTCCGATTTTTCTTTTTGCATGTTTTTCTTGATGTACAGTTTTGAAAGCATAGTGCAGTACTTCAGCTGCGCTTTATCAATGCCACGTGGAGCGGAGGGATTTCTTCACATCCAGCTGACAGCTCTTCTGTTTATCCTCTGCACTTTGGTGCCTAGCTTATTCACAGCAGCTTGTGACTCAATTCAGCCTCTGAACCTTCTTGAGGAGTTGCCCTGTTAGTGATTCTTCATCATGTATATGTGCAATTCATTGCCCTCAAACTACATAACTTTGCATTTGTCCTTGGTGAATTGCCAGGATTTTCCAAACCACCTACCCAATTTGCCAAAGCCATTCATTCCGATTCCTTTCACCAATGCACTGGCATTTTCTTTTCATTTGGGATCTGCATGTGTATTTAACACATCTCTGTCCCATCCCCCAAGCAGTAATGAAAGTATCTGATTGTTAGGTCCAGGACCCATCTTTGAGGAGCCTTGCTGATAAATTCTCCCAGACTGATTTTTGCACCCTTTGAGATAATGTTTTTCGGAGTTTGCTTATTGAAATGTCGTGTGAAAATGGTATTGAAACTCTCAGTATCTCTCACAATATCTACTCTTTTTCTTCTGTCCACAAGAGCTGTCATCCTCAAAAAGGAGGATACAATCAGTTTGAGCATGAGTAGCAGCCAACATGGATTTCTCAAGAAAAAATCATCTCCTTGTTGTCAGGTAGGCACTTAAAAATCAGCTGCCTGTTCCTTTGAGGGAGGGTTGAAGTTAGTTTGTTTTCATTTTAAAGATGTTTGTCATTTCCAAGCTTCTGGAGTTTCATCAATGACTTCCCAAATGAGATTGAGTATCTGTGGGAATTAAAAAAATTCAACCAATTTTTTTTTATTCTAAACTTTGCGATGATTAGCATCAGCACAGTCACTTTGAAAAACCTAATGTATCCAGCAAATCCTTAGTTTAAGTTCATGCGTCCTTGTTACCACTTGTCTTTGTGTTAACCGCTCTCTTACAGCTCATTTTTGTCAAGACAGCTGGAACCGTGCACCTCTTATCAGATTTCAGTTCTTTTCTCTCAGTCAGAGTCCAACTCCTTCCTTTGTCTTCCTCCTTCAGGTAAATATCGGGGTCCTAAATGTGGTATGCACACAAGTGAAATTCAGAAGGACGTGCTGAAGTTCAGTGTAATTACACATAGATGCACTGTTGTACTAAGATCAGAAATTCTGTAACATCAGTAGTGAGTAATGCTCTCTTTTTTGTCACTGTGTAGGTACCAGCAATTCAGATCCTGTCTTGGAAAACAACAGAAGTGTGTTGTGCTTGGTCTTGCTCTAGTTCTTCAGTAGATGCAGATCAACATCTCAGGGCCGCCTTCCTGCAGCTTAGGAAAGCAAAGAGGTTGCAGGTCATATTCGTGATGCGCTCACAAACTCACAGGAGAGTTTCCAAAATGATGGCTTGGTTTTAATCAGCTGCTGTTTTCCTCACCTTTGTGAGCAATGGAGCCACGCCACATCAGCATTGTAATACAGAGGAGGGAATACTACAAGCACTGACAATAAGCGTGAGGGATTTTTATGTTATTGCCCACTAGTTTGCACATGGTCTGGTGTGATTCATCATCTTTGCAAAATGGGAGAGCAGCTACAAAGAGAGCAATTTAGAAATCTCATCCAATTGAGCTGTGAGGAAATAGGGCATAACAAAAGAATGGAAACAGTTGCTGTACCCCAGGCTTACTGTAAAACCTTCACAAATTGCAAAAAAAATACAAATATCGTGAACTGTGAAGTCAGGAAAGACGGGTTAACTCTGAGAGGGTCTAACGTAAGTATAGTGAAACCATACTGTTAGGATTTTTAATTTGCTGTGATTTAGGGAACCTAGTTATAGAAGAGGTATGTACCTGCATTAGACCTCCCAGGTTTTCAAGGCTCTTTTGCTTTCTACCTGTCTGTTAGATGAGTTTTCAAAACAAGGCTGTGCATTTGAATTGAGGAATTTCTAGAGTCTGCCAAAAAAGTGGAAGATTTTTTCCTTCCTCTTCATCCTCCATCTCTGCCAACAATGGACTGTGTTGTCTTTCTTGTAAACACTTCAAGAATTGTTTGTTTTAGAAGCCATGCCAAATACACCGTTTTTCTGAATATTGAGCACTGGTTCCCGAGATAAGTGTGTCACTTCATTGTTTAGTATTTTAGCTGAGGTTTTACGTGTCTCCTCTGTATCTCCGTAGGATATTTATTTATCTGCAGATCCTGAATATTTTGAACGTGACGGTTAATAAATAAATACATAAAACCCCTCTCCGGATCAGGGGCAGGAGGGACAGGAGAAAGGGAGAAATAGGTCTATTTTTTAACAAGAATAATTCATCAAAATCAACAAGTGTTTTGGTTTTTTGTTTGGTTTGGGGTTGTTTTGCTTGACTGGTGTCAAATAGCTCAAGCTGAAGTTAAGCTGGGGGTCCTGGTAGGCAAGTTGAACATGAGCCATCAGTGTGCCCCTTGTACTAAAGGTGGCTGCTGTTAGGCAGGGTGTTACTAGTAGGTCAAGGAAGGTGATCCTTCCCTTCTGCTCAGCACTGGTGAGACACATCTGGAGCGGTGAGTCCAGTTCTGGGCTCCCCAGTACAAGAGAGACATGGACATACTGGAGAGAGTCTAGCAAAGCACCACAAGGACGATTCAGGCCTTGGAGCATCCACCAAACAAGGAGAGGTGAGAGCTGGGACTGCCCAACCTGGAGAAGAGAAGGCTCAGGGGTGGGTCTTCCCAATGTGTATCAATATCTGATGTGGGGGTGGCACAGAAGACTGGTCCAGACTTTTCTCAGGGGTGCCCAGTGACAGGACAAGAGCCAATGGGCACAAGTTGAAATAAATGAAATTCCATTTAAACGTAATCAAAAACTTTTCTACTATGAGGGTGGTTGACCCCAGGAGCAGCTTGCATAGAGAGGTTGTGGACTCTTCATCCTTGGAGATGGTCAAAACCTGACTGGCCTCAGCCCCAGACAGCCTGCTGTAACTGACCCTGCTTTGAGCAGGGAGGGGTTGAACTTAGACGATTTTCAGACCTTCCTGTTCCCCAGCTGAACTATTCAGTGATATTTGCAAAGTTACCATTGTGACAGTCATAAATTTGATTTAGACAAATAATTAATGCCTAGACCTGCTGTCTTCATCCAGAAGTTCCAGTAAGTTTCCCTTTGTGTTTCCTTTAGGTACTGGCTCCATGCCCATGTCCTTTTCTGTGAAGTTTAATTCCTATCAGTACTCTCGCATGCATACAGAATTTTCCATTATTGATTTAATGCATGCTTGAAAGTTATTCTACTGTTTATTTCCTAAAAATCCCCTCCTTCATGGTCAGTCTTGGCTTCCAAATCAGTAGGCTTTTATGTGTTTATTTTATCCTCTTTCATATTTGATCTCTCACTTGGCAAAGAGCTGGAGTGAAAATCCCAAACTCCAGACACACAAACACAAATTGACATTATCTGAACCCGAAGTCCACAGCTGTTGCTTCAAAGAGATTCTGGCTTTCCAAATATGAAGGATCCTGCACTGCTTACACTGGGGTCTGAGTTTACCAGCCTCAGCTGTCAGCCTCTTGTGTAGATCAGACTCATCTTGACTCATGAGCAATTGCATCACTAGTTGGAGTAATTGCACCAGTGTAAACAACTGTGTAGCTACAGGTTGTACTGGTTTGGCGCACTGAAGACCTGAATGGCTGTTGCAGGTTGTGTTGCTAGTACAAGTGCTCCCTAAATGTGGCTGAACTTTCACTATACAAACCTTTCCTGTTTGGAAATGGGTGTTAATGATGTGTTGATACATTTAGTGAGGCAGGTTTTGACATGGACATCACGTAATGGGATGGGGTTGGGTGTATTGGAGACTTGCTCTTTGTTCTGTAGCTGGAGTTTTTAGTCACTATAGCTTTCAAAGGTGTTGGGGTTTTTTTTTTTTGGGGGGGGGGGGCGTGGTTAATGCATTTTAAAAGTTGCATGATCGTTGTAATTATTTGAGTACGTAACCCCCAATGTGGGCACAGCCTTGAACTACAGCAGTGTGTCAGGCCTTGGAGTTAACCTCTTCAACCCAAGTATGTTGAATTGGTGGCTGCCTAAAGGTGCAGGTGGATGCAGCTTGCTGGTCCTTGCGAAAACTCGCTGAGAACTCTGGTACGGAACCAGGCCTGCCTGCTTGCTTATTCTTTGTCAACCACTGGGAGGAAAAACATTTAAATAATGTGGAAAACTATGGAAAGAAGAGCCCTAGTGGAGTCTGTAGCCTGTGACCATACAAAGTGGCTGTACGGGTGACCCAAGGCTGAGACTTTTAGCGTACCCAGCCCAGGGCTTTCTCCATGAAATCACGGGGTTGTCTCGTTGAAACGATGTCAAAACAGTTGCACTGTTTGCACAAAGCTTGTTCTGGTTTGTGTTAGCACCATCTCTAGAAGAACTGCAGGGATGCCCTTGTGTTTTGCACGGTGCTACGAAGCACAGTGCTTAAATGAGTCACAGCCCTTCCTGAAGTCTTCCTCAAGTTGAAAGCTGCATAGAGTGTACTGGAACTTGACTTTTAAAGTCCATTCCAACATTAGCCACTTCAGTATTGTTATAAGGCTCAATATTAACACCGGCTTGTAGACAAACTGCTCAAAGATTCAGAAGAATCACTGAAGGGGTATGCAAGCTCAGCTTCTTGCTTACAGACATTGGGGTCCTTTTCTGTAGGTGCTGGGGACATTATGTGCCCCTCTGGTTAAGGAAGCAACCTAAGAGATTAATTTTGTGAAAATCTGTTACAAGTTATTATTTGTTCTCACTGTTTGTTTTTGCACTATTGCAGCAAACCAGCAACACTTGCAAGTATGTATAGTGCAGGCATCCTTCTGGGGCTTGGCTCAAAATCATTCAGTTGCCCAGACTCTAAAAGAGGTCCAGGTAAAAATTTGTTGACTGCAGGATCTGGGTTGTTTACAGCTGCTGGGAAGGCAAAGGCACGAGCTGGCTGCAGGGGAGAGTAAAAGGTAGCGCTCGCCTGCCTTTCCAGGCAGTATTTCCCAACCTTTTTACTGCCCAGTGTGTGTAACAACTGATATTAATGTATGCAAGAGAGTACAGCAGAAGCAGGAGGGAGAGTGTCCTCATGCTGTTTTGCAACACCACATTTGAATTTCCTCAGCTGTGCTAAGAGGAAGTGCTTATTTGGCTTTGCTGCCATTTCAGGAAGGGTAAAGCTCCAGTAAACTTTCCCTGAGAGAGTCACCTGGAAACCACAGAGGTAAAAATTTTTATTTGCCCACTGCCTGTCAAAGGAGATGCCACCAGAAGGAAACTTAGGACAAGGTGAGCACAAACCCTGAGTTGAGGAGAAAGGCAAGACCAGTGCAATCCCCACTGCATGGGAGTTAAACTGGTCAGCACATACTATTTTTTTCCCCCCAAATGGTTATTCTTGGGAGTCGAAGACTTTGACATTTTGTAGGAGGGGGTGCAGTGCCATGCGACCGGTGTGTGTAGGTGCAACAAAACAAAGCCTCAAAACAGTTCACAAAATAAGTTGTCGCCCATTCTTTGGGTGACGGTGATGAGGTGGTTGTGCTCGTCAATATTTTCCACTGCACGTTGTGCCTCCCCAGGAGCTGTCACCGTGCAGAGAGTTTAGGGGATTCCACATCTGCTTATCAAAGGATGGATCTTGTGTGGGAGGGGAAAGCCTGCCTGTACCCCACACTGGCTCCTAGTCTCGGCCACAGAGATTCATCTAAAAAGATCAGTTTGGTGCACATAACTGTCTCTAAAACACCCTGGTCTAGTCCACTGCTTTGCCTCTGTGTCTCTTTCAAACAAATTCCACCTTACTCCCCTTTCCAGACTCTCTCTGCTCGGTGACAAGTGCTGCAGAGCTGTTCCCTCTGCTGGGAGATGAATTCCTGGTTTGCATGTAGCACAAATCATTGGGGCTGTCAGGGATCTCCCCTTGGTCCCAGCACACCACTGGGCACAACCTGTGTCCTGTATATTCTGGAATATCTTTCTTGCAGAAAGACTTGCCCTGAAAAGGTGTAAAACCTGGCAGGTGGGAAAGTGATGTTACCTCTGGAGATGAAGTGCCTTTTGATGACCACTCTTCTTTATAATACAAAGGAGCAAGAAGGGCAATCATATGGTGCTTTTGGGGCCAAGCTGTGTGTCTTGGTGATTAGAGGCACTCAAATGGGGTGGCCAGTGTCATGGGCTCAGGGTCCTGCCCCAAGAACTGTTATTGTGTTTGAGTGTCATTGGAATAGGGCACAAGTGGGCTCTGGTGATCAGTAAGTGGACTGCTCAGGAGAGAGAGAGAGCCTGACCTCCTCAGTCCTATTAAAAGAGGTAACTTGTGGTTTAAAAGCTATTTTAGAGTCATGGGGGAGCTGTCAAAATTCTGCTTCATAAAAAAAAATGAGGTGCAAGCTCAGAGGCAGAGCATCTTTTGCACCATTCACCCTCTAATAAAGGCTAAAATCCCTTTTTTTTAGCACGAGAAGTGCGTGTGCTTGCACACGCATGCCTATTGCCTGCTATACCCAAGTTTCAAATTCCCTCCAAACCACTGCATTCCTCGATCGCTCCTTGGCGATGCCACGTTACCTTCATCTATATCTCTTCAGCTTCTCTTCAGGGGGTTGCTTTTCATGGCTAATTGTAGGTCTGACCTTGCAATTACTGGTAGTGTGAGCTTCAGCTTCCTGTTTAAAAGCTGCTCTCAGGATGCAGCTCTAGTGATGAGGTTAGTCTGGATTTCGCTTGCTCTTCTTGCAGGCTGTAGCCACTGTTCTGTAGGATTTTCACATGCTCTGGACTCATTTCTTCCCCTCTCAATATGCTCACCCAGCAAAGAGCACCCCATCAAATGAATGCTGGTAACTGGGAGGCTGTTGTTTTAAGAGCATTAGAGTAGATCACTGTGGCCCTTTTTAATGAATTTCTTAATTGCAGTAAATGAAAATATTTTTATATTTTCCCAGTCCTGCCATCGATAGATGTAAGTTTTAACAACATTTAGACTCTGTCCAGGCAGTTGCATTTGGTGTGATGCCCCTCCTCTGTGTTGTGCAGAAGTGAAGCACAGACAGACAGACAGACTTCCTACACGTCTCTGCTTCATCGCTGGTGTGACAGGGGACATGTCCTCACCCTAAGACTCATCTCATGTACATTCACAGTTGGCATCTGTTTGATCTTCAACTACAGGTGCAACTTGTGCCTCCCAGGTGAAGGTTTGCTGGCCTTGCAGCAGAGGACATGTGTTGCTGGAGAGCTGTCACTGGGAAGGAGACCTTCCCCGCTGCTGTTCCCAGGTGGGCCTGCACAGAGGTACCCCAACATGGGGAAAGATACGCCCCTTAAAAACATGTCCTTTCTTGTGCCCACCACGCGTGTGTGTAACAGCTGCTGTTTCAGTGCATCACTTAACTGTTTGGAGAATATGGCGTGTTTTAGGGGTCAAGCCATGTTGTGAGTAAGGAGGGTCTGGAAGATACAGCTGCTGGTGGACCTCTGCCGCGCTCACCTCTGTGCTGTTCTTGCTCCTCTGGGTCTTTGCTTTGACTGTCCTGTTGTGACATGTGAGGGGCAGAGGTGAGCTTTTGCGAAGTGCTCTAACAAGTCTTGGAGGCCATTAAGGATGGGAACTGCTCTAGCTCTTGTTTTCTAGGGACCCTACACCAGGTCTCTGATGGGGCTTGCTTGGTGGCTCTGGCAGCACAGAGCAGTCAGTGCTCAAGAAGTTCCAAAAATGCACCCAGGAGGTGCGTCTCATGGGTAACAGATGTTCCTGCTGGTAAGGATCACCCACTACTGAAGTTTAGGGATCAGATTAGGACTGTTTTTTGTGGAGGGTGGAGAGGCCCCTTATCACAGCAGCTAGGATCAAAGGAAGATCCCTTTCTCTCCAGAGATGTCTGGTTCTGGTCTGCCAGCTGTTGTTAGGGGTGGCACATGGGAGAGCTCTGTCCTTCCACACAGGGAGGTAAGAACAGGCCTTGCAGGAGGTGGAGCAGGTAGTCAGTGCTGAGGTCCGAAGAGAGGCTCAGAACCACTAAATTAGATCTGCATCACTGAGGGCAAGTTCAGACGGTGGGAAGGAGGAGTAGGATGCTCTTTTAGGCTGTGCTGAGCTGTGGTGTGTATGAGTCACTTCACAACCCACCAAGTCCCCCTTTCTCTCGGTAGGTTATGTTCTTCCTTGAATGTCTGTGAACCTTTGCATGCCTCTTTGGATGCCTGAGCTTCCTTGAGATGTGGTGGTGATCGTCAGAATGAGGGCCGATTCCTCTGTGGGTGACTGAGCTCGTTTCCTTACTCCTTTTCCGCCTTGTATGAGCTGGGATCACTTAGTCCAAGCAGATGCGAGCTCCTGTCACTTCCCCCACCGTGTGTCCCAAGAGAGATGGAGACCCTGCCCTGTAGCATGGTCTGAGACCTGCTTCTCACCGGGTAGGAAAATCTCCAGGGCTTTGAGCGGGACTAGTCACAGTGGGGCTGCTCCCAGAGCTGGTATGTCTGCCTGGGGCTCTCCTCCTGGCCCCAGGGCCCAGGTGGCAGGCGCAGGTGGCTGGCTCGCACGAACCGCAGCTGGCCCAGCCCAGGGAGGGCTGCGGGGGTGCGGGCACAGCTGGAGGGAGACCACAGGTTGGCACCTTGCCCTCCGTGCCAGCAAGGCACCATTGCCTTGGCGTGGGCTCCTGTCTCGGCAGAGGAGCTAACGCCAGGCATCGCCCAAGTCCGGATTGCCTTGGAGCAGGACGCTGAGCTGTGAGACCCACTGTCCCGTTCAGCCATGCCGGTTTGGGCTGTGCAGGGGTGGTTTGGGACGTGGGTGGAGGAAGCCTGGCTGCAGCAGGAACCCAGCAGCTCAGCAAGGTATGAGGTGTGCTAGTGCTGGCCGAAGAGCTGGCGGGGCAGACGCAAGGCTTGCCTGGTAACTCGTGTGCCCCTCTTGTAAAAATCGCCTGTGATATTTGCATGTAACCAAGAAGGTGTTTATCGGTGATTTAAAAAAAAAAACAAAAAAAAACACAACAAACTCACGCATGCTTTTTGTATGGAGACGGATTTGACAAAGAGGTTGGGTGAATGCAGGGTGGGGGAGGCGGGGAGAGAAGGGTGCAGTGGTGATAGGGAGGGGATGGAGGTGGATCTGCAAGTGCTGCACAGCTGGGTCCCACTGCTCTTTCCTCCCTCCCACTCCTTGAGAAATTAGAGTGCGAAAGCCTCAGGCAAGGTGAATTCGTGTGACACCGAGGAGGTGGGCGTCAGCACGAGCAGCCAGAGCTGCCCTGCTCGCGGGTGCTCGGTCCATCCATCAACCAGGTCTCCAGAAGATGTGCTGGAGGACCGGCCTCAGGAAGGACAGTCAGGGGAACAAGTGTGGTTAAGCCAAGTACATGCTTCATGTGTTTTGGGGGTGGGGGGGTTGTGCCTTCTAGAAATAAGCTGTCTCATAACCCACCATCTAGTTCAGTGCTGTTTGCAGTGGAGCTCCATGTGCTATGGAAATAGCTCCAGTTCCTGAGGGATGCTATGGGCCACTATGGACGCCATACATCCAGTGCATATTGTGAGGAGTTCCTGCACCAACAGCTTCTTACCAAATGTAAAAAAGGAGGAAAATGAGGAAAAAGTGGACGTACTAAAGAGAAAGGGGAAGAATGCGCTGAGCAGCAGCAGGAGTGGAGGCTGTGCTGCTTGGCATAGTTGGTGCCTTTCAAGAGCCCCTGTTTCGGCAGTTGCTGCGGCACCTTGTAAACTCCCTGCCCCAACCTTGTTGGAGCTCTGACCCTCCAGCTAGGACAGCCCGTGGCAGGGAACACTTCAGTGAGGGTGCTGGGCTGCGCTTTGCCCTTAGGGAGCAATTTGCAGCATCAGGTGAGAAGGCAGGAGTGCTTAACCCGATAACCCCATCCCTCTGCTGAGGTCCTGTTGGGTTGACCTAGTGCCTTGTAAGTATTTCTTATGCTTTAGGGTTTTAGCTGAACCCCTCCAGCTAGTAGCTACTGGAGCATGGTACTAGGAAATATTACTACAGCATACTTTGAATTCACATAGATTTTGTAGAAAAAGCATTTGAGACTTCCCTTTTTTTAGAATGAGAAGCACTGCTGTTCTGAGTATAATGGTGTGGCATCTTGTTTGGAATTTCCCTTGCTTTCTATATATACACACGCAGCGAAGCCACAGGAAATGGAAGTTTAAAAAAAAATACCATAGAGCATAGGTATCTTATTCTTGAACAAATTTTCTTCTTGTAGTCGGTTTTATTATTAGTGAGCACTTCATCTTGAGGCATCATTTAAGGCTTGTTTTAAAAGATGTGATGTCCTAAATCATTGGAGGGGGAAGCAGGCATTACCTTAAAACTTGCAGAAGATTTGAGAAGCTTTTTAGGCTCTATACTGCCCATGCTACAGAAGACAGCATTATTGTTGATCTTCTCTCCCTTGGGGCTTTTGGGGAGGGGACCAACTTCTGGGGCTTCTCCCAGTTGTACTTTCTGAGATTCAGTGAGTTAGTCTAGCCCACAGTTGCTGTCGTGGTTGTGTGCCAAGGGCCTACTTCTGCATGGCAACCAGCATAGTTATTAGTAAACAGCATTTACTTTAAAATCCCAAGCAAAATACATTATAATTAGGTCCAGGACTAATGAGAACCAGCTTGCCAGCACTTGGAGGATATATGGTCTGAAAACCTCGTTGTTGGTGAGACAGCTGCTCAGGACCTCTGAGCTCGTCCTGGGTCTGAACTCAAGCTGGTTTGGAGACCAAAACTGAGGGAAGGTAATTTAATGAGGGAGAAATTTTAGGAGAAGGGACGGACTAATTATGAAGGTAATTGGTCAAATACATCTTGGCAGCTCTTAACATGCCAAGACACATCCTGCAAGTGCCAGAAGAGACAGTTATCCTGCCTCCTCCCAGCTTCCCTGGACTTACAGAGGTACCTCTATATTTCTTCTAGTATTGGCATGCTTCTCCAGTACGGGCATTGCTCACCAGCAATGAGAGGTTTACAGAAGCCGAAATGGGCATTAACTTTGCCTGATAACAGGGTTCAGTTATCTTGGATGCCTTTTGTTACCAATACAGCAAATAAGGAACCAGGTCCCATATGGTCACATAGTTTTTCTATATCGTTTTAAGAGTCTCTCATGTGAGGACTTGTTTCTGCAGTTTTACAGATGATGTGTGTTTCAGTGAACAAGTGTAGTACAAATGGATAACGAAAGTTCATAAAGTTTATGCTATTGAAGTTCCTTTCATTTTATGCAGTTACTTTCTTACTCATATGCCTTTATTGCTTTCTTTTGGGAAAGGAACTGGGTTACTTTTACTGTTTAACCAAACAAGACATGCACAATTTGGACGGCCATCCAAGTGGCAGAGAACACCAGTGTGAGGCCAGAAGGAGCTCTCCTTAAATGTAAAGGGTTCAAAAAAATCCTGGGAGCTCATGGCTGCTTTCACTTCAGTGTTGGGGCAGTGGAGCTGACAGGTTTTATTCATTCTGGTCTACAAGTTGAGGAACCTGAACTGTGAATGTAGGTGGTGGTGGTGGTAATTGCTTGGGATGCCTTGATGTGTATGCTTTGACTGGCGAGGAAAGGGCAAGTAAAGATCTTAGTGTTTCTTCAGGAGATCTACCAGTCATTTTGGAAAAGTCAAAGCACTAATAGACAAGTTCTCTTAGGAGGAATAGTTTATGCCCTATAATCTGAGACAAACATTTGCATGTAAGACACTGGTAGTTCTTCATAGTGTGTGTAACCGATTTCTTGGTTAAGCCAAAACAAGAAAGAAATAGGTAAGGCTTTTTGCCAGCTGGAAAAATAAAACTCAGTAGGAAAAGGTGAAGTAAAATAGCTCTGAAGTGAGGTGTTTTTATACTGAAAACCAGCAGATCTGTCCTAGATTTTTGCCATGGGTATTCAAATTCCAGTTGTCATTTATTGCACAGCTTTAGGTGGTAGCTGTGATCTGTAACTTCACCTGTTTGTGCCTGTTGGTCCAGCGTGGTCCTCGTTGTAGGTATATCCAGTTTCCCAGCACTGAAGTGCCCTCCTTTCCCAGGACTCATACTAATCTCTGCTTTGACTGGGCACTAACCCACAAGAATAGGTACTACTAATTTCTGGGTACTGCAGATTCTCCTATCTAATTCTTGCATCTATTTCTAATAGTTGTAGGTCAGTCTGTCCCACTGTACCCACAGGGATTAACAAAAGGGGAAACCTATAGCAGGCGTGAGCTTCTGATGTATATTAAAGCAGCGATTATCTCAATGCAATAAAAAAACCCAACACTGCCAAGATCTAATTCACCTTATTGTTGTGTTTGTAACTGTCTTCTAATGTGAATCACTAAAAAAAAAAAGTCTAAATTCTGCTGTATCAATCATTGGTGATACAGTTTTGATGTACACTGAAGCTGTAAACAAGGTTTGTCTAATGAGAACAGTCTGAAACAGTAAGATTAGCTTATGCCACAGGAAGTTTAATCATACGTTTCTCAGCCTATATTCTGTGGGCTGCATTTGATCTCTAAGACCTTAAAAGGCAATGTATAAAATGGTCACTAAAAAAAAAGAAGAAAAAAAAATAAAAATCTCTGCATGTTTCTGCAAGTTGTGTTGGGAACAAGCAGCTGGTAATCAATCACAGGTTTGCAATCAGTTAAAGATTAGATTAATAAGAACAATTGCACCTGCACACTGCATGCAATGGCCCATGCATCTTTTTTGGCAATATCCCACCTAAGACAACATTGGCATAAACCATCGTCTTTCTTTGGGGCTGCAACAGGATCCTGAACAGGAAACATCAAGGAAAATATCCACAATCTTCCTAAAGTGTAGTACTGGGAAGGAAGCAAAGCAGAAGACAGGAGTGTTGTTACACAAAGTAAATTTTTTTAATTGTGAAAGGTCCTGCTTGCAGTATGCCTTTACTTTGTATCCCCTCCTTAACTCCAGCTCTGACATGGTGAGAAACACTTGGAGCCAAGGCTGAAAAAAACCTGTGGCTCTGTTACATTTGTACACTGTAACTTCTGATACTTCTCAAAACAGCCCCCTGTGATTTGTTGAAATTATTGTCAGTGTAAGTAGGGTAAGAAGACGTTTAAGCTAGCACTGGCATAGTCACAGACGTGTGGTAGGGTAGGGCGTTAATGTGCTCTCATGCATCTGAAAGGTCATTCTTCCTCACGTAAATGAGGAGTGATTTTTCAACATGTGTGAAAATAGTCTGAGACACTGGTTATCACTGAAGTAATGAAATAACTCTTAATCTGAAACCATGACATTTAGTTAGTCCTTAGTATAGTTACTGGGACTATTTCACATTTAAATACTTGCACTGAAAGAGAGATTTTTGACCACTTTACTAATGTAGTAAAACAACTGCACAACCACTTTTATTATAAAAATAATCCTTAGGTAAAATAGGAATACAGTCAATAATTACACAAATACACATTTACAAATGTGTAAAATAGTTACTTATTGCACAGAAAAAATAAATATCCCTGTACATTGTTTCTGTGCAAGAAGACAGGCTAGTTTTAGTCAATAACCAGCCCTTTTACGTTTTCTTCACTTCTCCTGATTTCAGTGGAACACAAGAATTTTCGGATGAGATGTCTGAAAGTTCAGCCTCAGTAGACTGAGAAAATAATACTTTCGCTTTTAATCCAGATAAAGCACAATAAGATTTTTTCCTATCTATCTTCTGCCAAAATGCTTCTCCCCTGTTCTTCAGCCTACGTTTTTGGAAGAGGAGGAAAATTTCAAGTTCAGTAATTTTTTTCACAAGACTTCAGACTGCTGTGAAGAATTAGACTCAAATACAAGTCAAGCTGCACTCTGAAGCTAACTATCACTGTAAGTTTCAGTTTAGTTTGTAGTAGAATTTGCATTATTCTTGCCTTCCTCACAGTTAAAAATAGTTCTTCATAAAAACACTTTGCTTTATCTTGAAGTCTTTCATACAGTCCAAGAGAAGGTGAAATCAAATAAAGAGGTAGATATTGTTCATCCTCCTAATTCCTAAGAGTTTTACTGTCTATAAAGTAGTGATCGGCTTACACGCTTCATGTCACGTGGTCACTGACAACATTCAGCAACATGCTTGAGGAATTCATCACTGAGTTCATCACTGAAAAACCTCATACAATGAGGGCATCTAAGTTCACCCTGTGCCCTGCCCTCGGATCCTGAGCTTCCATTGTTCGCAGGAGGAGAAGCTTGTTCAGACTGTGAAGATGTTCTTCTCAAGCCTGTTTGGCCTGGGCTATTGCCTCGTAGATGTTCAACGTTCGTCTGTACGTACATATGATTTTGGTTACCAATGTGAACTCTGAAATGACTACTTGTGTCTCTTGAGTCCTAGAAAGAGAAAGAAGAGCTCTTGGAAAAAGATGAAGTAAAAAGATATTCTTTAACAGACTATTTCATCACCTTTATCTGAAACACTGCTCATGTTTTTATCAGAAGATTTGTAAATAAAATATGCATCAGTTTTTGCAGTTTTATTAATAGAGTTGTAATAGAAGGCTTGTAGAAAACACAGAATATAGCCAGTATGCTACTTTAAAGATGCCACTGTTACAAGCGTCATGGCCTTCCTTCTAAGAATTCACCCTTAGTATGTTGATCCAAAGTAGAAGGGAAACAGACTGGAAAGGGGTATTACATGTGTATTGGGAAACATCTCCAGTAGAACTGACTATGAAATAATGTCAGTTTTGATAGCTGCCCTGAGCTGAAATGGTTTTAGAAGTACTAAGATTTTTTTAAAAATCTATTTCAAAGCATATTTTAGTCCTGAATCCTGTTGACATGTTTAATTGAGAAAGTAGGATGTTGCTTCCTTACCTGTCTTCTTGCTAGCTGGTGCTGCAGACACGCAACTTCTGCCTGAAGCTCTTGTATTTTACTCTGTGCTCGTTCTCTGTCTGATCTTTCAGATGTGAAATCATCTTTATAAACTAGGACCTGAAGAATAATTATTATGTTAATATTTTATAAATTAGAGCATTGGAAGGTTAGACTAAAAAGTTGAGGCTGTGATTCCTTTGTAAATACTCATTCTGAGGATATCAATATTATCTTCTCTACCGTATCTGTACTTTAAAGCTATTTGTATTTCTTTTTCAGACCTTTCATATTTTGTATTAAATCCAGCAGAACTGCATGCAGTTCTTTAAGTAGTGAGTTTCCTTTAAATCTGTGTTGTTAAGTATCTGTATAGCCAAATGTGGCAAGACAAGTGGCAAATGTCAAAAGAAATAATTCATTTTTTCCCCCTGGGACTTCAGTGATCTGGGGAGAAACTAAGAATTCCCACCTCTAGGAAAAAGAAACTTAATGACCTGTTGCTCCAGCATTTGTATGCGCTCATTATCTCCTTCACTAGCCTTCTTCACATCTTCTAATTCTCTCTTTGTTTTTATGCATTCATTCATTTTTTCCTCCAGTAGCTTGTTTAACCGGAATATCTCCTTGTGCATCAGGTCAGAATTCGTTTGTGCTGAAGTTATGCCATGCTGCTGCTCCAGTTGAGACTTCATCTCTTTTAGCTGCAAGTGGAGTCGCTTCACATACTCATCCCTACTCGCATCGTATTTCTGCCATTTTGCATTTAAGTCTTCCACCTGAAGGATTACCCAGGAGAGTTATGAAGAACATGAAGACACAAACTTCCAAGCTTTCACAGACTGTCTATATGTGCAGGACCAAAATTCTCTAAAAGACAATATAATATGCTGACTCAACCGCTGATTGTGGCTGAGCCGCTTTACAGGTGAGCAGAAGATTATCGTGCTGTAAGCCAGGCTCTTCACGGGCAGCCTTCCCCATTTGCCAGTCCATAGGGACGGTATTAAATAACATGGAATGGGGGGGTTGGCCGTCACTGTGGCCCTGGTGATGCATGGAAGGAACACAAAAATTTTCTTCTGCAGTGTATTTTTAATAGCAAAACCCCAATACATTAAAAACAATGTAAAAAGTTGTTCTTAGCCAAGGGAACAAAGACAATGTGCCATGTTGAAAGGACTAAGAAAAATTTTGGACTCGCATTAAACTGTCCATTAGATTAACCAGGTCTTACCTATGCCAAATTTACTGTAATTCAGCAATACTCAAGCAAATCTTAATCTTGTACAGAATGAAAGTACTCACGTGAGCTACTTTTTGTTTTAACATCCTGTTTTCATCTTGTAGGTTGCAGATAAGAGCTTGAAGTGAAGTTTCATTGTCTAAAACCTGTAATTTTCAGGTAAAGGGAGCATTACTTTAACATAAAAATCCCAAATGCTACTTAGCTATGCTGTTAAACTCTAAGTAATCTTTTTTTTAAAATTCCTCTAAAACTATTTGCTAAATACATATATCATTTCTATATAGTATATTTCTAAATACTAATAGTATAGCCTACAGTTTTTGTTATTAATAAGCAGAGCAAAAACATACTCAGGTTTTTACTACCTTGCTATTGCTTTTAAATAGGTGTGTGGTGTCATAAAAACATACCTGTCCTACCAAATTCTGAGCCTACTGAAGGTAACAAGAAAAAATACCACACATTTTACATGCATGAGGGTCTACACTGATGAGAATAGAGCTTAACAGTTTACACGAACTCCTTGGAAACTACTTGTTTGGAGTGGGGGAATGCATGACAAAGACACAGATATGCCTTCATCTTGCTTTGTTATTACTGTCAATTTTGGCCACTACTAGGAAGAAATTACTGAGGGGGGGGGGAAAAACCCTGCTTGCTAAATAATTGACTAAAATGATACCCCTTTTTTACAGTTGTGACATCTGCTTAAAAAACCCCCGGTGTATGTGAGTAATATAGAACTCTTTTGTACAAAATTCCCTAGAATCAGCTAGTAATTGCATCTGAAATTTCTCTTCTTCAACAGGGAAGTCCCCACCGTACAAGGTTAGCTGCTTATTACATATATCAAAGTCAATCAAGTTTCCTGTCTATCAATTACATGTAAAATATCTTAATACTAAATGCCTCAAGTCCCTTAAAAAGTCATTTTTTTCCTTATATCTGGTCAACCTCTATTTCTTACAGGTAACTTTGATGTGAATAAGTTTTCTTTGGAAATACTCCTGGGACGTTTTACAAAGTCGAAGTGAGCGATGTATGGTTTATCATAAAAGCATAGATGAGTGGTCATGTGAAACACAGCATTACTACTATGTAGCAGTAAGAACATGAGACACAATTATTCTTTTTTTGTGAGAACTGGCTGTAGCATCCTACTCAATGCTCTGATCTGTTATTGAGGGTGGCACCTCTAGTGTTATTTCCTTATGGTATTATCATGAATTACCTAACAACTCTGAACCATGATGACTTCTGGAAAAACAGAATAACATGATCTACCTCTATCCTATGCTGAAAAGCTTCAGCTAAGGTGATGCAGCAAAGCCATACAGCTGTTAGCAAAGTACACCAAAATCCAGGTGTTTCTTTGTGCCCCTCAGTAGCATTTCTGCCACCTTCCTATCATGAAACAATTTTTCTAAACATCCCTGCTGGAGAGAAACATTGCCTGGCACTGGGAGGCCAGGGGGGAACCCCAGAGCCAAAAAGAAAAAAAGGTAAGACACCTTGACTCATTCTTCCCTAACCAACTTTCCATAGGTCTGTACTGCGTGTGCAAAGCCAAATCCTGATCTGAGAAGACCATGTGCTATAGAGTTCTTCATATAAACACTACTTTAAAATACCTCTAGTTTGTTTTATGATTTACTTGTTTAAACAAGTAATCAGGAGATACCACCTTCAAAAGCGCAGCACCATCTAGTGATGCACAGAAGCCTGCTGCGGTATAAAGAAGGTACAGTCTCCTGTATATGCAGGGAAGAACGGTAATCATCAAATTGCTGAGGTTAGAAGGGACCTCTCAAGATCCTCTGCTCTCCAAAAAAAGCCTCTGATGATGACATAAGTGAGATGGCCAAAATGCAAGTGACTGACAACTGCTTCCATCCTAAATTTTTGGTACTCGGAATTATTTAGAGCTTGCCATGGTAGTCTTTTCACCCTACACAAAATTATTTAAAGGGATGTTTCTCACCACTCCCCAGTTACAACTATCACATTGTAATTAACACCTCAGAAGCTAATAAGACCTTAAAGAAACATAGTAGCAGTAAGAATACCTGATTAGATCTTTCGGTAGGTATCTGGTCATCTGAATTCCCCTTCTCTTTTCTTTGCTTCTCTTCTAGACATTTTGCCAGATGTTGACACATTTCTGCTGTGGATGCTAATTTGCGTTGAAGTTGATGAGTTTCATCAGCGAGTGAACGGCACAAAACATCGCTGGTGGCCTGAGCCTTCTCTCTCTCTGCCAAGCTCTTTTGAAGTCGTAAGATTTCTCTCTCCTTTTCATACGGAGGCTGATTTATCATCTGCTGTATCTCTCCGTTTTTCTCCTCTAGTTGCTGATTCAACTTCTGTACTTCCTAAACATAAGGGGGAGGGGAAGTTATTTAAAAGCAAAGTGAACTCAAAAGCCAAAATATGTATAAGACTGAATTCCATACTGCAGTAATGCCATATTGTTCCTAAACTCACTGCAAAGTATTTAAAAAGTAAAATAAATCCATTTCATTTCTATATAATCACTTGACCTTGGAACCGACAGATCGATCAGTCAAAATCAAGAACTGCTCAGAGAGCTATACAAGCATTTCCTAGTCAGTAGAATGAAGAAACAAGCAGCCAAAATTCAGGAAGATTTTATGAAAAGATAGACAGGAGCAACAAACTAAAGATGGAACTTACAAGGAACGAATTAAAGGAATAACTATGGAGACTGAGAAATGCTTACTGGTCCTCCATTCTAAACTACCAAAGATTTTCCTGAGGGGTAAAAAAAAAAAAAAAAAACAACTGGAAAGTCATCTTATCAAAAACCAGTGAAGCGTATTCATTGCCTGGCATTGTCATAAGGACAAAGCAGCAGGAACACACACAGCAACCTTCCCACGTAGGAAAGGATAAGTGACAAGGACAAGCAAACAGAAAATTAAATCCATGTGGCAGCAATGACTCTATTTTGGCCATAGCTGACTCTCCAAGCTATGTGAGCAGGTTGGGCATACTCTTCTTAGGAGACAACTGTGTATCTTGTTGCCATGCATTCTTGTTGAATTGGAAGCTCTGTGGGATCATCAGCATGGCATTAAGTTAATGTCTCTGCAGGTGTCTGGAGTAGGAAGAAGTTTGTTTGCTGACTGGGGTAAACCACTTTGTAGTACCATGCATCTGAAGTACACCAGTCCTGACTTTGTCAAAAACAGCTTGTGCTCGATATCCTCAAAAAGTAGCGGATGCTGATAACAGAAGCCTCTGCAGCACGGCTCCTGCAGAATCAATGATGCCCTGGATGCCAGCATAGACCATGAGACAGGTACAAGCTTGACTCTACCCTTCCAGTTCTTCGGGAGGGCTAATAGAGCTGCAAATCACAGGGAACACTCTTCTTTGCCAGCATGTAGGCCTCTGACTTCACAAAATGTCTCTTTTTTGGTGGTGTTATTTTTAGTGACAATGATTTCAGTGTTTCTGATTTGGGCATAAAATATTTTTATCTAAAAAGAATAAAATTAATATCTAACTTACAGAAACAGTACTTGTTCTTATTACTGATGTTTAAATTTTTCAGCATTGTGCTAAATTTCCCTTTTCCTATAGATTAAAGACATGCAGCATCAGACTTCAAAATATATTCAGATACCACAGGTTTGTCATCTGTCTGCAAAGTGTCAGTATGATCACCTCTTATTACAAATTTCCAAACTTGAACTTCTCTAAGTGTGTTTTAGGTGAGTGTCATACATGGAAAATGTTTTGTATAAGCATTAGGTCAAGAGATTACTTATGACCAAAATACTTGTTTCAATTTTAAGTACTGCTTCTGGGTTTGGAAATTCCTTTATGCAGCTTCATATAGAAACAAATGCTTTAAAATTCTTTAAGTATTTCAGACTGAACGTGGGAAAGTCTTAATGACAGTAACAAAAATAGCACTTGTGGCGGATGGGAGGGGATGCAGTTTAGAGACTTTTTTTTCCCCTGTCATGAAAGATACCGATTTCCCTAATCTATCTCCTCACAATCCAGACTTGCCAGTTACTTCTCCAAGTATTAACGTGCTGCCTTAATGTCAACAGGAAAATCCATCTTTAAGTGCACTTCAAAAAAACCCACTGTAACAGAAAAACCAGTGGCATCAGTTGTTTATCTTACAGAACAAAATGTTGCATCTGATAAAGAGGAGGGTCTTCAGTAAGTAATACGGAACTTCCAAATTTAGGGGTTTTTACTATTTTTCTTTCTCCTCGTGAAAATAGTTGCATGAAGACTCATAATGCCACGCTAAGTTTTTGTTTTAGGATTTTATGGTTTACCTCCTTGAACTTAATGCGGTGGGAACTACTGTTGGATACAGATGGCTGAATTGCTTTGGGCACAGTCCAACTCTGGGCGCAGAGCGACAGAGCCAGTCCTGCCAAACGCACCAGCATTGCACTGCGGGGGTCGAGACGTTTGCTCTCTGGTCCAGGCTCTGCCACCACCCACGGGCCGTGACAGCGGGCAAGTCACTGAACCCAAGTTGTCGGGGCTGGTGCCTGCGCACCCCCATCTGTCTCCATAAACGCGAGTGAGCAGTCTGAATGCAAAACGTCTGCCTCCTCCGTTCAAGACGGCCACGGCTGGGCTCACTGCACTGAAATCGCTCGTTTTTGCTGGAGCGGAGTGCGGAAACGCAGCTCCCGCCGTGCACGCTGCTGCCGCTCCTCGGCTCTACGCGCACCCTTTCGCCCGGGCGAGGCGAGGAGCTGCCCGCCCGCGCTCTTTCGAGGGCATTCGCGGTTTTACCTGGCTCAGAGCTTCCACTCGTCGCGCCGAGAGTCGCTCGCTGTCCCTGAGCTGCTCCCTGGCCTGGCCCAGCTGCTCCAGCAGGCTCTCCACCAGCGAGCGGGCCGGCTCCGCGCCCGCCGCCCCCGCCTCGCCGCCCGCCGCCGGCTGCGACGGCTGCTGCCGCTGGGCCAGGCTGCTCCGCAGCTCCCGGATGGTCGCCTCCTTGGCAGCCAGCTGCAGCTGGAGGTGCTTCAGTTGCTGAGCGGACTCGTGGTACAAGGTGCAGAGCGCGTTGTACCGAGGCACTTTATTCTTCAGGCTCCTGTTTTCCCGGTGCAGCTTCTCCAGCGTCTCCTCCACCTGTTTGAAGCGGGCCACCAAGGGGTCCGTACTGCTACCCTCGCTTACCGAGCACATGGCCGGGGAAGGTGAACCGCGGTCACGCTGCTGCCCCTTCTCTTTCTTCTCCAGGGCGAGCAGTAATGCTGCCAGGTGCATATAAACCCGCAGAGGAGCCAGGCGCGGCCGGGGGCGCTTGTTGTTGTTGTTGTTGTTGTTGCCGCTGCTGCTCCTGCTTCGCTCTTCCGCCTTCCCCGCCGGGGGAGGAGGACGGCCGCCCTCCTTTAAGGGCTCGCAGGGCCCGCCCGCTCGCTCGCCCTCCCTCTCTCCTTCTCCGCAGCTTTTCTACGCCGCGGGCCGGCCCGGGCCGCGCTCCGCCTCTGCTGAGGGGGGAACCCCGCCGCGGGGGAGGGCAGCGCTTTCCACACCCCCCTGCTGCCAGCGGGGCGGGGGGGAGCCGGCCCCGGGGGTAAGGTTGGTCGGGGAACCCCGGCGAGGGCTGAAAAGGAGAGAAGGCGCCCGGGGGCTGCGGGGCGGGAGAAAACGGGAGCGGGCCGAAACCCGGGGGCGAGTGAGGGGGAGCGGGAGGCTGCTGAGGGGACGGGGGAAGTCCGGGCTGAAGGAGGGGGGAAGACCTGAGGGGAAGGAAGGGGGAGACCGCTACGGAAGGGGGCCGCTGGGGGGGGGGGGGGGGGAGCGAGGGTCCTTCGAGGGGCTGGAGGACGGCGCTGGCTCCGCGTTGCTGAATCCCCGTAGCGCGGCGTCCCAGCAGGAGCCGCGGCGGGAATTTCCCGGTTCGGAAGGGGGCTTTCCCCGCTGGCGGCGACCCCCGCGGCCGGGCCGCTCGTCCCCCCTCACCCCTCTACAGAGGCCGCGGCGGTGGTCGGGCCGGCGCATGCGCCGCCGCGGGTCAGGGCGGGCGGGGGGGGCCTCCCGCCCGCCGCCGCGGCCCGATCCTCACCCCGGGGCGGCAGCCGGGTCTCTGCCCCGGCTTTGCCCCCGCAAACGGTAACGAAACGTCCAGGAAATCCTGTAGAGCGTGTTGGAGCTTGGAACGGTAGCAACGGGAAGGCTTTGGACCCAAGCGAAGCAGCGCGGCGCTCCTCCGAGGCTGCACAGCTTTGCAGGTTTTGAGGAGAGGCTTGGCTTAGGAAAAGGCCTCGAAGAGACCAAAATCTCCCGGTCGTCAAACTCCCCGTCATCAGCTCGTGTTTGTACCCTCGGGATTGGGCATGGAGATGAGCGGAGTTGGTGGGAGTGCACCCAGCTGCCTGACACCCACCCCACAGACGGGTGCCTCGGCCGTCCCGGCGGTGGATGACTTCGTTATTGGCAGTGTAGCGATAGAACCTGATAATGGAGGACGCGGCTGTTGGAGGGGTTGCCCTGGTGCGGTATTCCTCACAGCGGGAGGGGACGATGGTAGACTGGACCGGTGTGGTTTTTGGATTGGTTTAGTTTTGTCCGTGTCATCATACCGGTGGAACGGCTCGGGAGGAAGAAGCTGTAAACCAGTACAAAAATAAAGCCTAGGTTACGTTTTGTTATTATTTGTAATGACGTTTATTGCGTCTATATCTATGCATGTGTATAATAACGTATACCACACGGAGCTCTATATGTGCACACAGCCTTATTACACTCAGTTCAGCGCAATCATAGAAGGTGTTTCTGGACCAAACGCTGTCCAATTACAGAGCAAGTGAAAGTCACCACATGCAAGTGGTAGAGGAGGAAAAAAGACTTTGGTCAGTATGATGGAGAGCAGCCTCCTGTGTTGGCACCTTAGCTACTTGTAGGTGTCAGGGTAAAAAGATACAGCAATAAAGAATTTACGTGGAAGAATTTACAGGAATCGGAACATGATGAAAGGGGAGGATACTGAACTTTAAAGTCGAGACTCTCAGTGCCACTGGTGACGGATCGGAAGCCGCATGATACTGGTGTGTATGAAATGCAAGGTATAACGTTTCAGCCTTTCATGAAGGCGGTGGGTGTAAGTTGAAACAAGAGGTTGCCATCAAATATAAGGAAAACTCTTTCCCTGGAAGAGCAGTCAAACATTGGAAGTGATAGAGACCTTCTGAGGTCCCTTCCAACGTGAATTATCCTGCGATTCAATTCAGCTTTTTCAAGGTGGAAAGTCGTCGTTTTGTCACCTCAATTATGCTAGAAAGTGTTATCCAAAAGATTAGGAGCAATACATTCAAAATGGTCCGTTAGCTTAGCTGTTTCAAAAAATATAACTGAATTTTATGTGCATAGCAGATCCTGTGTGACAGAAAAGGGTAAAACACTTGCCTAAGGTACAGGTCTGTGGTGTATTTGCTATTTCGTCTTCTAAATAATGTAAATACCCCATGATTAAGGACAGTGAAAAATCTGTTTGGAGGTTGAGGGAATACAGTTTTTGGTTTTTTACTTGTACAGCGTTATATCCTACAACCTTAAGACATTGGTTTTGTTGTGAAGAAAGTAAAGTTACTGCTTCAAAATACCTGCACTTTATGGTTTTCATATATGCTAGTAGGAAAAGGGAAAAAACTGCATAGACTTCATTATATGTTTTCAACATCATTGTGCTACAGTCAGAGCTAATTGAAAAATTAAGAGCAAGATTGCTTTTGATGACTGTCAAAATATTTTGTAGAAATGTATGATGAAGCCCTAGTAATGGAGAAATCTGTTTGATTTCCTACCAGTTCAAACTGCAAGGAAACTCAGAAATCCAATGTCTGCAGATGGGGCAGTGATGTCCTCAGACCAAACATCAGGGAACTTAGTTAGCTATCAAACAGAATACTTTATAATACAGTTATATTTATACTCTTATATCAGTATATTAAAATCAAGCATTGCATCTGATTACTGAAAGTTTGGCATTAATAGTGCTTTGGATAAAGACAGCACTCCCCCAAGGAAAACACCACTGACTTACGGGAAATTTGACCTGCGTAAGTCGTGAGTAAGAAATTGATCCCGTATGTTCTCAGGAATGCCCTTAGATGACTGTTTCCTTTTGTCAATTCTGAAATATGGAGGAATTCTTGGGAATTCAGTAAGAGAAGCTGATGCCAAAGAATGAGTCACATATTAAGATGTGTTTCATAGTGTACCTGGCTTTTCCGGGATTGCCTCTCGTGTGCTGTTCATCAGATCTGCTGATAAAGCAGCTGGTCTGTGGAGTGGTGTAGTTGTCCTTTTTTGGTTTTAGACAATCAAGTTAAGGCTTCTTAAATACAGTAATTCTGGTCAGCAAATAATCGCATGAACAACAGGCATGCTGTGCACTATATTTTCCATACCTTACTGGTCTCAACTTGAAATATAAGGTGAAGTTCATATTAACTTTTTCTCAGGACAGGATGTAACAGGATATTAAAGCCACTAGAGAAAAATTTAACCTTAAATTAAATTTTGTTAAAGAAATCTTAACAAAGTTGTTTTGAATAAGTAATTCTATGCACATCACAACCAACTGTTGTAACGCGTAAGAAGTGTCACACAGTGTGTGAACAGAAATGATTAGGTACTACCTAGAAACAAAAAGGAGATGAAGCAGATCTTAGGAAACCAGGAAGAAGGAAAGGTGAAGAGTATAGTTAGATTAGATTAAGTGTGCACAGACGTAGATATATTTAAAAATTAATTTTAAAACGAGTTACTTGTAGATTTGGTAAGAATAATTCCTTTGAACATAGTAGTTATACCTCTGTAATATCAGTGCAAATAATACAAGAACGAGTCTCTGTATTTGAAAGTGTAATTTTGTGCGGACAAGACTATAAAACATATTGGTACAGGTTCTGTTGTTTTCCAAATAGTGACGTATGCTCAATTTGCAAGAACGTGTATTTTTATTTGTGAACTCCAGACACTGTTCAGCCAATCAAGCTGTGTTTTTCTTCATTGTCTTAAGTCACCACTAATTGTCCTGGAGGGTAAGTCATGACCTAATGACAATTATGATATGTTCTGTTGCCTTGAGCTGATTTACCTAAGCAGAGCTGGTTAGAAATTAGTAAGCGATCCTCTTGCTGCTGTAGGCTGAAAAAATCAATAGCAGTTCACATTTCCTTTGCTGTTGATTGTGCAGTGCAAAAGGGAATAAAAACCCATAATGGTTTATTTTCCCCAGTGAAATCATCTGATATGATGCTACTGCTACAAAAGCTGCCTGCCTTAGAGCTCTGCGTGCATCCGAGAATCTAATACTCCTGCTGAGCAAGTAGAATGTCTACACTTCTGTGACTCGTAGTTTAACAGTAATTATAAGCTGCAGCCATGTTTACACTTCTTACATGGGAAGGAGTAAACATCCTTTATATACATTACTGTACTGGATGTTCTGATAATTGAATGTTCTACGTATTTTACAGTTGGAATGGCAAACTTATGGAGAGGTTAGCTCGAGGGCATTCAGGATTCCCAAAACTGGATGAACTCATTGCTATGACATACATATGGAGCCATCTCCACTGGGACTCTGATTTGGGTCACAACATTCCTTTTTCAGTCTTGTTTTCCATTTATACACATGAAAATATTTAGTGTAGTTAGGAGAAACAGAATGATTTTTATTTATTTCTAATGTAAGCTTTTTCCCACATGTTTTTTTGCACGGTTTGAACCTGGGAGGATGTCAAAACCAAAAGTGTTTTGATGCTTAGGGCAGAGTCCCAGGACCTGTGTTCTGAATCACAGCAAGGCTGAAATAGCCAGAATGAAAAGCCATGACATCAGCCAGATCCAAAGCAGTGCTGTTGCTTTTCCCTAAGAAGTGTTTCTTTCACATTTATCTGGACTAAGATGGTTCAGTCTTATCTTTCTTTATAGGTGTTGGCAGATAAGCAGGATATACACTTGTAGGTCTCTCTCACAAGTCTTGTGATCAGTTCAGGTCTATATCCAGGCAACAGGCTTCTGCTATGCCTTGTTACTCTTTAATGCTTTAAATCTTTGCTGCAATTCACCTTTCTGTGCAGGCTTACTGGTCCTGTGTTGGATATTCCCCCCCACAAGTGTTTAGCTGTTTCAGGCCTGGCTTTAGTTTCTTCTGGATATTTTTACTTCTTGCAGTTTCTCCTGTTTGCCTATGGCACAGTAGTATGAGTTCACTGGGTCTTGCCTTACAAACTGGAATTTATTTCTGTTGTTGATGCTGTCTCTTGATCTGAGAAGTTCAAGCAGTATGCTTGGTCCTTTAGGAAACTCTATCACAACATAACTGATTTTTGAGCTATAATTTTATTTACAGGAATGCAAAAAAACTCCCTGTTTGTTGAACACAAGTTACCGACAACTGGAGACAGTTTGCATACTCACAGGCTTAGACTACTACAGCTACCACTCCTACTGAGAAAAGCAAATTACTTCTTTGAGCTTGTAGTTTAAAAAACTTAGGGGTTTGCCCATGTCTATTTATTCCTGGTGGGCAGTGCAGGATACGCTGTCTTGTATTCGTCATAGGACATTTTTTCCTAAAAACTGATGCTTTGAAATACTCCAGAGAAACCTTTTTTGGGTTGCAGGAAACACTCCCCAGCTCTGATATTCTTAACATGATCCATATTACAGGTTCCTTGGGAATTCTGTATACACAGATTGAATTTTCTGCTTTGATTAATATAGAGTGCTGCTAGTTTTCTGGTTTCTGTTATTCACCTTTCCTTAAAGGCCAGGCAGTTTTAAAGCTAAATTGGGTGAAAGAAATAAAATTATTAAGTATGACTAAATGCCAGGCACTCAGTTGCAAGACTGGAAACAAAAGGTTGCAGGTGAAGCCCTAATTCTTTGTGGATTTGTTTTATACATTAATGTTGTGTAATGAAGCTTCCTAATGCAGGTTCCATGGTGTCTGTGATCCAGACCACTCATTCTAACTAGAACAAAATCAGTTTACATGTTTCTGATCTTTAGCTTTTCTGACCTAGAGAGCAAACAGACCTCTAGAGTTTGATTAGAGAAATGTTTGATTTAAATGTTTTATTTTAAATATTTGTTTTAAAAGGATGATTGGGAAAGGTAATTTCCTAAGACTATCAGGAAGCTCAAAAGAAATTGTAGTTGAGTAGAAATTCTATATATAAATCAGGAAAAAAAGAAATACTGGAGGCTTCTTAATATGTCCTTGGTACTAGATGGTGAAATAGTTTTCAGAACTAGAATGTTGAAGAAGGGCTGGAAGGAATTAAGTAAATAGAACAAGAAAGTGGAAGTGTAAGTGTAAGTGGAAGTGTCCTTGCCACGCCATTCACTCCCCTCCCACGCACCATGCCATTTCCACATAAATAACACAATTTACCAAAATTCTGATTACTGTCCAGTTGAGAGGCAAGAAACAGCACAGTAATGTTCCTCTGGAGCTCCACTATAAAGCAGAAAATCCATTAATCATCCTGGCAGGACATGGAAAAGCTGTTTTCAGCAGAGTTTTAAATTCAAGTAGTTGATGTAGTCTTTTGTAGACTGAAGAAATAATGCCATATAGATACCAACTGCTGAAAACTTCAGCACTTGTTTGAATGTATTTTTGTTATAAGCAAGAGTAAGTATATTCTTAATTGTAGACGAGTTGTCCATCACACTTGAAGTAGACAAGCATTTTGACACTTTCTGCTCTCAAACAGGATTCATGGAACATGGAAAAATAGTGTTTCTGAGGAGTCTGCATGCCAGTATCTGTTCAGCCTTAGAGCAATAAACCAGTTGTCCCGGTTTCAGCTAGAATAGAGTTCATTTTCTTTTTAGTAGCTGGTATAGTGCTGTGTTTTGGATTTAGTATGAGAAGAATGTTGATAACACACTGATGTTTTCAGTTGTTGCTAAGTAGTGTTTATACTAAGTCAAGGAATTTTCAGCTTCTGATGCCCAGCCAGCGAGAAGGCTGGAGGGGCACAAGAAATTGGGAGGGGACACAGCCAGGGCAGCTGACCCAAACTGGTCAGAGGGATATTCCATACCATGTGATGTCATGCCCAGTATATAAACTGGGGGGGTTGGCTGGGGGGATGGCTGCTCGGGAACTAACTGGGCATTGGTCAGCGAGTGGTGAGCAATTGCATTGTACATCACTTGTTTTGTACATTCCAATCCTTTTATTAGTATTGTCATTTTATTATTGTTACTATTATCATTATTAGTTTGTTCCTTTCTGTTCTATTAAACTGTTCTTATCTCAACCCACGAGTTTTACCTTTTTCCTTCCAATTGTCTCCCCCATCCCACTGGGTGGGGGGGAAGTGAGTGAGTGGCTGCGTGGTGCTTAGTTACTGGCTGGGGTTAAACCACGATACCAGTTTAATGTGAACATGCAGATGTGTGGATTATAGAAGATTAAATCAGGAAACAATAAGAAAAATAACATATTTCTTAAAAGTAATAACTCTTGAAAAAAGCTACTGCAGCTATTTTTCATGGCTAAATTTGCCTAAGATATCACCAAGTGGCACAGGAACTTACACTTGTGGTACAGTGAAATATGCCTGTTTCAACGGGAATAAATCTTTTCGGGTCTAAATGAAATGCTTTCTCCATTTAATTATATTCTATTTATGCAATATGTTATGATTGTTGCTGGGTTAATGTACATTTTAGGGTAGATGGCTGTTTGGCAAAATTATTGCACTATCTTTTTGCCCTAATCTGTAGAGGAAGGACCACAGGGAATCCTATACATATGGTTTTCACTGAAGTTTCTGATGAGAACTACTAATATATTTAACTGAACAAATAAAGAGGCCACCATTTAATGGAGCGAGTTTGAGAATATAATTTGATAACTGTTTGATTTCTAGTGTCTCTTCCCTTGAGTTTACTTGGAGTAAGTCTTGTCACATCTTAGTTTGCTTTGCCATTTGAAACTTGCACTAATGATAATAGTGACTTACTGTAGATGGTTTAAAGGCAAAAAGGCTGCAGAATATTAAGTATTTGGTCCATGGAATGAAGATCATACTGAGTTTTCACTTATCCTTACTTAATTTTTAGACAAAATCTCAAAGTGTTGACTTAAAACCGGTTAACAGAATGACATCAGTGTCTGACCCATTATGACTTTTTTATTGATACACTTATCTGCCTATGACTGAAATGCTTAGAAGCCAGCTGTGAGAAAGTTAATTGTGTTAGGCCTTGCATAAACAAAATACTTAACGATCTCTACACTGGAATACTCTACCTACTGGCTTCTTTGGGAGCTAGTCTTAAGCAGATCATATTTAGTATAATTGTGACATTCCACTTCAAGTGTGTGCAGATACACAGGGCTAGTTTCAGAAACACTGCTTTTGAATTTTAAGGATTTCCACCAAAGTCATGGTTTTAATGTAACCAACTTAGGAAATATTCCTGTTTCTCTAAGGGTTGGTTGAAATATCATCATAATCTTTTATTTACTGAAATTACACCTTTTTAACAAACTTAAAGATGATGTTACAAGAGAGGTGTGGCTTGGAGGGAGAGAGTGGTGTTGTTAGATCCTCTGATACAGCTGGAAAACAACAAAGACCTTTTGAGACCATCTCTACTTCCCTAGATTAGTTAATCTGTCTCTCGCTACAAACTTTGCTTCTATTCTATCTGTAGACCATCACCTTTGCACCACTGCTACTGTGACTTACAGATAAAACAACTTCTTGTAGTAGTTCTTTTTACCTGATTTCTGAAATGATAGTGATGGCCATTAGCTGACCCAACAGCTTTAAAAAATGAAACATAATCTCCCCTGTCTTTTATTTCCTGTAAGCTATCCAGGAAGTGTCTCAGAATGAAAGAAAAGCTATGAATTTGCCAGATAATGAATCCGACTCTTGGTTCATGGTTCTTTCCTGTAGGCAAAATTATAGGTTTCTTGTAAACTTAAAGGAAGTGGAGTGAAGGAGTTCACTTGCGTGATAATGAGAGTAGCCAAATGATTGATTAGCAGTTGAGAAAACTATGCTTTTGGCATTATTGATTTTCAGAGGCCCTAGAGGAGTGTGGTGGGTTGACCCCAGCTGGCAGGTAAGCCCCCACCCAGCCACTCACTCAGTCCACCCCCCAGCAGGACATGAACAGAATCGGAAGGGCAAATGCAAGAAAAATGTGGGCTGAGATAAGGACAGTTTAGTAAGGGAAGAGGAAAAAAAAGGAAAAGAAACCAAACAAGTGATGCAAAGGGAATCACTTACCACCTCCCACCAGCAGACTGATGGCCAGCCAGCCTCTGAGCAATGACTACTTTCGACACACCACCCACCCCCAGTTTTATTGCTGAGTGTGATGCTCTATAGCATAGAATATCTCTGTGGTCAGTTTGGGTCAGCTGTATCGGGTTGTGTCCCCTCCCAACCTCCTGCCCACCCCCAGCCCACTCCTTGGGGGTGCAGAGTGAGAAGCAGAGAAGGCCTTGATGTTGTGCCAGCTCTGTTCGGCGACAGCTAAAACACTGGTCTCTTATCAGCACTGTCTTGGTCACAGATCTAAAACACAGCACCATATGGGCTGCTGTGGAGAAAGTTAGCTCCATCCCAACCAGACCTAGTACAAGAACTAAGTGGCAAAGTGTTACTCCATAAAAGAGCCTGGGGAGGACACCAATATTTTGTAGCATTTACATGGCTCTTGCAGTTTTCATTTAATAGAAGCAGGCAAGGATTTTTTTTCTCTGTTTGAGAATGAGGAGACCTGAAGCAGTGAGGTATCAAGAGATTTGTTCAAAGTTGCATATAACATCAAAAGAATATAAGCTGAAGAAGCATAAAATGCTTGAGCTACAGAACACTAAAAAGACTTTGGAAAAGAGTACAAAGACATAGGCAATTTTATAGATGTAATGTCTGATAATAATGGGATCAGAATTTTTTTATGACTACTGCTAATAGAAAAAATCATGGTTAGAATAGTCAGAAAACAAAATTTGTTTCTTTCCCAGGTTCACTTATGGATTAATGTCAATCTATACTAGAAGATTATACTTGAAAGACATTTTCCAGCCTCTCCTTTTCCCATTTTTATTAATAATGTCTCCAACCTCAGCAAAATTCTCAGAAGTACATTTCCTGCAGAGCAATATAAGCCAAATGGAACCAGTGTCTGCCAGAGTAGCACCTTCAAAATTTACCAACTTATCTCCGTAACAACTACAAGATATTTTTGCCACATGGGAACCACGTTACCTGTCTTGTCCATGGCTTTTCTGTAGCTCTTCTGACAGAGCATATAACATTCAAACTGCTGTTATCCCCAGGGTGATCCCTATGTATTTATTCCTGCAGCAGCTTGTATGTGGGATTGCAGAAGAGGGATCTAATAAGCTTGGGCAGAGGCAAATGGAAGAGAAACTGGCCTTCATGTGCATTGCGTGAGAACCACTGTGATAAAAGGGCTTTCCTGGTTGCCCTGTGTGGGGAGCAGTTTGGAAGTCTTGTGCTCCTTCAGGTGCCTCGTTGGAAAGAAGCGATGCTTTTGCATGGAGCAGTGAAGTGCTGTCCCTGCTTGTTGTGCAGCTTGTGAACCCCATGCTGCTGTTTCAGGGACTGCCTGGAGTTTGGACTGTTCCTCACTAGTGCGCAAATTCTGTGACCCTTGCCAGAGGAGTCAGCCTGGTGCTGATTTGGTCCGTATCTGTCTTGCTATGGCCTCAGTCTTACAAAGAAACCTGGAGTCTCCAGGATCCGTGAGGGCAGATAGCGGAAAGGGGCCCTGCCAGCCTCTCCAAATCACTCTGCTCTTGTCTTTGTCTATGGAGGCTTCCTCGTGTGTGGAAAAGGATCATGTCCACAGTTCTCCCCAGCCCTCTGAGAGTGTTAGCCTTGCAGTGACTATGCCCTATTTGGCTTGTCCTTAGACTGGATAGGTTTTGCTAAATACATCATGAGATATGGTGAAGTGGTAGAATGAGGAAGTGATACCTTTCTCAAAGTGTAGCATGCTCAATATGATGGGGAGTGGTTATTACTGTTACTTCAGAAGGGTGATGCTGAGTAATTTGAATAAATGTCTGCCATTTATGGTTCTTGATTTCAAATCTGTGTGAGAGATGTACTTCGTTTTCCCGACATGTGCATCACTGTTTTGAAAGTAATATGATGCTATTTGATTTTTGTAGAAGATAAGATGGGAAGACTTGTGTATGTAGCAACTGGTATGGAAGCAAACTGGGAAATACCTGCACCGCTTGTGTTTAATGCAAATATGTACTCTTTGCTGGTAGTGTCCAAAGTGTGATGTAGTTGGTTACTATGCAGAAGCCATCTTGCCGCTTACATGGAGCAAACCATTCAAAAAGGCTGTTTTCCCATATTTTTCCTCCTTCACTGGAGCAGAGAAAACCACCCAGCCACACTGTGGAGGCTTATAGTGATGGGGGTTGTAACAAAAGGGGTTGAGAGCAGGCCCCCCTCACACACACCTTTCGTCTGTGAAATCAGGCTGGCCGATTGCCCTGCTTCCCAGGCCACGTGATGCAGCATCCAGGCGTTGGATGGATCATACAAATCTGACATAGCTTAGAAACTGTAAGTGTACACAGCCAGTCATTGGTTCACGTGCCTAGTTTTTATGCAAGGAGCTTTTAACTTTTTCAATTTCAAGCAATATTGCATATGTAACCTGCTGTTGGAGCGATGGCTGGACCAACAGCTCTGCAGCAGGAGCTGCTTTTAAGCTCAGGGCGACAGCCTTGCTCCCTGCCTGAGCAGCACTGTAGGGATGCCTGGTACCCCAGCCGTGGACCTTGCTGATCCTGACCCTGCCTCACTGACCCCGGCTTGCCTTGCTGGGTACTCGTCTGGCAAACACCCGACTCTTGGCTGACCCTGGTTCCTGCCAGGGGAGCTGCTCTGCGCTTCTGGCTTGGGTCCTGTGGGACTGTGATTTTCGTGGGTAAGGATGCTGCCCCTGCCTGCCTTGCTGCCCCCCTTGGTTCCCGGGTTGTCCTCCCTTGTGCAGCAGCCCACTCTCGCTGCTCCTTGACACCCACAGCACTGAGTTAGCAGGCCATCTCCTGTTGGTGGACTGGGATGAATGAGCTGGAGACCTTTAAAGTTCCCTGATGTTGGAATGTCTCTACACGTATTAAGAATGGGACCATATTAAAACCCTGGATTCCAAGCTTGTGTTACAGCCCTGAGGTGCTGAGGGTGGGGTATTGTTTGTTTTGTTACGGTATCCAAACTTACGGAAGTACTGCTTTGTATCCTCCAGATTTCTGTGTTATAGGCTAAGGCACATAGCACATGCCCTGGCGCATGGTTTGGGGCATATAACTCCTCCTTCACAGAAGGCTGCTAGCAAGGCTACTGGAAGAGGAAAAACATTAACAGAATCATGTGCATATTGTCTGACCATTGAGCAAACAGTCCCCCAAACTATGCTCTTAAAGGTGTAGTCATTTTATCCCTAAAAGACACCCAGGAGCATGCTAACACAGAAGCAGGCTGGATAACTGGGAGATCAGGGTGCAGGAGCAAACCAACTTCATAATAGCATAAATCCACAAATCTTTACAAGGAGCTTGAGTATCGTAGTATCTGAGCTGCTGCTAATAGCACAGAGTAACAGAGATGACCTTATGGCATTTGCTCTATTTTATTTTCCCCAGGAAAAGCTTGGATTATTTTACTTGCCACGTGTCTGCTGTTGCTTTTTGTTTAAAATCTGTGTGTTGCACTATATTTGGGAGAAGTGAAAGTTGAAAATTTGCCATATGCCTGAAAATTATTAGCCTGTATATTCTGAGAGGATCAGCAACATTTATCACTTTGCTCTTGTAGTGTTGCCATTTAAAATTCTAAAAATTGATGTCAAACGTCAATAAACTTATGTCGGGAGGTCAGTATATATGCAGTGACATCCTGCCATGTGGGTATTCTTCCGTAAACGATGCCAGGCTCCCTTAGCACACCTCTGTAAAGAAAACCTCTATTTGGATGCACTCAACTTTCGTATTAATCTGTGAGTCACGTTAATGTTTAGTTGAGTATCTCTTCTTGTAGCATACTGATTTACATGCAATATCAGGCTATTTAATGTCTATTTAATGAACCAGGTACATCGCTTCCTAGAAAAATGAGGTACAATATAGTGGTAGGAAGTGGCGTTTGATTTCTTTCAGTTTGCATTGTTTTGAACTTTGGTTTTAGTTGTATTTGTGTAACAAAGCACAAGTATTTATGTGCCAATCAAGGAAAAGCAGAAGTTGTAACACGGCAGCTTGAGCTATCAGGGTTCAGTGCTCAAGACTGTCACGTTTCTTGTTCTGGAGGTCCCCAGTTTGGTTCTTGATGTGTCAGTCAGGAAAATGTCTGTCACAGCTGTACTTGTGACTTTCTGAAATTTTCTCACCACCGAAAGAAATCAGACTGAACCTGGACTTAACCAAGTTAGTGCAACTATAGGAAAATTTCAGAGAACATTTTGGTATGGGCAAGGACAGAGTCTGAAACTGAGACTTGTAGGATGCTGTTTGTATGCCTTTCCCGTTTGTATGACGCTGCAAACCAAGAAAATTGATTCCCCGTGCTGTGCATGACTCTGCAGTTATGCGATTGCTTTACTGCGCGAGATAGCTGGTGATTTATAAATAGCTCCACTTCCTCAGATGCAGCTGATGATTACAGAAAAATATTGCTCAGTGGTAAAGCTGGAACACCTAGTACTTATTTCCCATAACCAACAGAAAACAGAAAGCAAGGTAGAAAAAATGGGGAGATAACTTATAACTTACAGTTCATTTTCAGCATTTTGTTTTTTCTTATTCCTTTTTGTGGGATCAGTTATTTCTCAGGGCATGGAGGTCCAGCCATTTCTTATCCCTCTGCCGTTTGCCAGGGTGATGCCAGTCCTGCATTTCTGTAACTTGGGATCTTTGTGAGAACAGGTTGTTAGCTTGTATTCCCTTTGATCTGTCCATCTCGGACATCTTTCATAGGCACTAACATGCCCACTGGGGTCGTTGCAACGTACAGAAGATCACATTACCTCAGTGTGTCATTTCCATGTAAACACAGATTTTCCCTGAAAGTTAGTTACAAGGCTTTTAAAAGAAAAAACCTTCTCATATAAACATTCCAGGGTAAAAACTTTGTTTACATAGTCTTATAAAATATTGTATAGAAATAGAAATTATATTACAATTGTAGGAGCTGGTTATATATTGTTAGTTCACACTTGTGTGCATGTGTAGACACACACAGTGTATGCTGTACGGTCTTTGCAAATATGGTACAAAACTGATACAATATACTGTAGAAAACCAGATGATAAAAGTGCATCAATCTGTACAGTCAGTTGAGTCCCTCATTCTGTTGAGAGTACCAGTGAATTTTTTTAATTACTCTGGACCCATGGATACTTAGTTACTGAGCTTTGGACGTTGGGATTATTTCGTGTATATCACAACTCGACCTAAGGCAATGTATTTCAATCTGCCAATAACTATCTAGTCTTGTTTGAAACAGTTTTTATATGAAAAGATTATGGATTCCACCCATTTACTTCAAAAATTCTGTGAGTCACTGCATTGAAGAGAAACTGAAACGGAAATCTCTCCACTAATATTTTTTTACCCATTTTTAATCCAGTAGTATCCGGATAGTTTGCTAACAGGTCAGGGCTCCAGAGGCTATTTACATGTTACTTGGGCACCATAGATCAAGGTTCTAACTCCATGTGACTGCAAGCCAAGAAAAAAAGATCACCTTATGATCAGTTCCAAGATTACTTTCTGGTTATGTTTCTCTATTATTAAAAAAAAAACCAAACAAAACAACACCCCCACCCCCACCCACCCCCCGCAAAAAAAAAACCAAACAAAGAAACCACCCCCAAAAAAAACCAAAGGAAGATTGCTATAGGGGTTAGCAGGAAAATGACCAGTGAAAAATCTTCAAAGAAGTAGATTAGTCACAAGAAAGCAAGCCTGTGGGGTTTATTTACTTTCAGTCAACAGGACTTTGTTATTTACTGGACCATTTCCATAGTGGTTCTTAGTGGAGGAAAGTTCTCAGTGGGCCTCAAGATGTGAAACTAGCAAATTCTGGTAATCTATAGATTTTTATTGAACTGGCATCCTTCTCAAAACAGAAGTTATTTCCGTCTTTATTACATCTTAATACAGCTGTATGAAAGCTGCAATACAAGGAGATCCAAATCATATTTTACAGTAAGATTTGTAGACGTTTTCCCATTACCAATTGTTCCTTTTCTCTGTCTCACTTTTGTACTTTTTGTGATCTAAATAGGGGACTGTGACATGTTTGGTTTTCAGTAAAGTAAAAGGAAGTGCACACAGTGAGTTTACCAAGTTTGTCACCCCAGGCTAATAAATTGACTTGCCTCATCTTTGTAGAAGCCACACTCTCCCAAGAATTTTCTAATTCAATTAATTAATAAATGTCTTCAGTAGAGCCCTTTATAAAATGTTGAATAAAGCAAAACATCCATCGTAACTGGTCCAAGTTACCAGGAAACTGCTGCAGATTTCATTTAACATTTCTTAAGCATTAATATTTGCTCAAATTACTGATTTACATCTAATAAAAAATACTGCACATTGCTGTGACTGAGCAGTAATAATGTTACCTAGCACTCTTCATCTGCTTTTCAAACAGTTTACAAAGGTAAGTAAGTATTCTTATTCCCCTTTTAGTGATAGGAAGCCTTGGATGAAGAGGAATTAAAGGACAATTAAAAAAAAATATAAGCAGAGAAAAACAGGTGTGTAAAAAGTAAAGTAGCCCAAATAGAGAAATTTAATCTAAATATAAATGGGGGGTGGGGTGTGTCAGAAAGAACATAATGAGGCAAAATGAAATCTGTTGTAGTACCTATTCATTCAGAACACACAGTTCTGTTTCGTAAGCAAGTTCTGACAGCATCGCTCATTTTTCCGTGTTTTTCTTTCTCTAGAAATAAGATAAAGGTGAATCAAAAATGCAAAGCCAATAAACGCTTTCACATCAATGGGAGAATGTGTTCTTTCACAAGTTTCGTCTGTGTCATCATTTTCCCATAATGTATGTTACATTTTACACACTGCCTTTCAGTTTCCTTCTTTACTACCAGTAAAAGCTACCATGTTTTTAGTAATGCTATTTACTGTAGCCAATGTAGGAAAAAAACTTCAACTTTTCTTCTAGAGAAGGCGAATTCTATACCAGAGATTCAGTTCTTCCTCTCACAGATTTCTCCTCGTGTCATTTCAAATAAGCCTAACCTCTGCTTCAGAACGAGCTAACTTAAACTTACCATGGGAAGGCCACTGAAACTAAGTTTATCAATCATCTGAGTTTATACTCGCAGCCTGAATGTGATGTCCTTTCCCACAATTGCTCAGGTTTCTGTTTCTGTCCCGAACTCTCTCATTTTTAGCTCTCGGCCACTTCCCTTCTATTATTACGATAGTACAAAACCTCTTGATATATATTCAGATTTAATATTGAATTATTATTTTTAAAAGAATGAAAAAATGTCCATCTGATTGCTGAGAAGTCAAACAGATCATGGAAGAAGCTGCGAAGTGATGCTGTTAAAAAAAAAATCTCAGCTGCCTTTCATCAGTTTTAGTAAAATACTGAAGACTGTTCAGTGGAGCAGTACATGAACATTGCCAGCTGATGGCCACCTCCATTTCTAAAGGGCATCTGTGATATTCTTAATAAAATGTCCTTTACAATAATAGATTGACACTGAGGAGGTAAATCAAATCTTTTCCTTATTTTTACCAGTTTTCTTACTTCCCTTGTTTGGTGTTGTGGATGGTAGCAGAGGGAAACAGTGGGAATTTTGACTCTTCTACTTCATTTTCACAGCATTTTTCTGTTCTTCGGTGTTGGAAACCTGGCTACCTCATATCACACATTCCTTTCCCCATCTGTAGAGAAGTTCTGGTTTTCGTCCAGGTTGTCACGTATCAAGATTCAGTGGACTCGGTTTTCTGGCTGCTGCTTTTGGTGAGAACAGCAACCCCAGCAATAACACAGCTATTTTGTATCTTCTGCTCAAAAGTTATTTGATGTCATCACCTTTACATAGGCAACAGTTCCTCTATGGTACAAAGTGATCCTGTGCAACATCCTCTTATACAAATACCACCTTACTAATGTAACTCAGTAAGGGAAAGGCAGAAACTGCTTTAAAAATAAACTGATAAAATGTCAAGTGGAGAGCAAAAGCATAAAATACTGAGCAGATCAGTCCTTCTTTTGTGTGTTAGTGGCTGAACTCTGTGCTCAGGCTGATTTGGCTTTCCTTGTATTAAACTCTCACAATTTAATCCTACCAGGAGAATTACATCACCTACCCAACACCCTCTTTCAGCTGGTATCGATGATCCAGCCATCATAAAGTCGAGAGCTATGAAGTGCTGCATTTGGCTTTGTCAAAGGCCTTGGGGATCCATCACCCCGATAGCAGACAATCTTTCTGGATGATGCTTCTTCGGCCCTTACGGCTGGGAGCATCAGGGGTTCCTGTCGGCACCTTCGCAGTCAATCTGCCATGCTCAGTCACGTCTCACTGCACCGTGCCTCGGCGGGACATCCAGGACAGCCTGCTGGGCTAGGTGCGTCTCACAAACAGGGGTTCCTACCTGTATCCCGGGGGTGACACTGCTAACCGTCATCATTAGCTCACAACCGCATAGCAGGCACATGTGTCTGGACGGTCGTGTTTGTGTGTGTTTTGAATTTTGCTTTATTTGCTTTTCCCACACATTCATCAGAACTGTAATAGTAAAGACACTATCATTCTTCCGGGCTTACAGAGCTCTCGTTGTTCTCGTCATCATCCACATTTTGCAGGCACTGCAGTGTGGTTTTCTGGAGGCTGCCTTTGACACTCAACAGAGAGCACTGATCCTCACGAGATAAGAATTCCTACCCGATTAGTGGAGTCACTCGGCTGGATCACCCACGTGCTGAAGTTTTCATTTGATTCAAATGCACGTTTTTGGTCTCAATCTACAGTGTGTCCAAGGTTCATCTTCATGAAACTGTAGCTGTGATGACACACTCCTTAAAATTAGTAACTTTGCCTGACTATGGAAGGCAGTGGTGGATTCAGATGGGCTTAAAGTTGGGTTTGTTAGTTGTTAGAATGTTGGGTTTATTAATCGTTAGAATATTTCACGAGGCCCAGCTCTGCCCTGTGACAGCTCATCGGCTTTCTGTCATTTTTCCCCATCAGGTAGGTGCTTCCCCTTGTGCTGGGTTGTCCTGGGAAGGACTTGTTGTGTAGTGCGTGGGGAGTTTCATCTACCGTGTCATGCGAATGTAATGTAACAGGCGCTGTATGTCTGTATGTCACAGCAGTCATCGGTGTAATTTCTAGTTGTGATTGCACTGACTTGAAACCGCTTGTGAAAGTACCATGTGATCAGGGGTGAATGTGTGTGGTGTCACTATCAATACAATTTTCTCTGGTGTCATTAGTTGTGAGCTTCTAGTTCATATAATCACTCTGTGCTTATTTCCTCAAGAGCTCTGCAATTGGCAAGTCTGATTTGATTGTCAGAAGTATTAGGTAACTGGAGCACAAGAACTTGGATTGAAATTGCTTTGCATCATGGTGAAATTCAATTAACTTTATTTTATTTTTTTATTGATTTAAAAATAAAATTATAGCTTTTTAATTAAAAGCAAAAGAGTTAACGTAAAATTAAAAGTAAGTTTGAAGTGTTCACAGAGATTTCAGGGCAGATTCACTAGCCCACTTCAAAAATGCCACCTTTCTTTGGAATATTTTGGAATTCTTTTGGAATATTTTATGGTCTCTCAGGCTACTATAAGCCCTGTGCTTTGAGTCATGTACTCCAAGTTTTCATATATTCTAATTTTTTAACATATTTGCCTCATATGTCTTTCTTCTTAGGCTAGATAGTTTGAACTTTGAACTTCACTGATTTGACATCAAATTAGTCCTCTGGTTTACCATCTCCTTCAGTTCTTCACCATTTTATCTATTTTATCAGCTGAATCTTACCTTATCTTGTATGGTGTTGGGGCACAATGGAAATTAGATCTGTGACTCCTCGTCAAGCCTTCGCCCTGTTGTAAAACAACATAAACACCCCAAAAATTAATTAATGGAAAGAACTGATCTAATCATTATCTTTGCTGAAAGAGAATTTTTTTCTCCTGTTCAACAATTTTCCTCTTTACAGTCCAGTGGGGATTTTGCCTGTTGAATAAATCTGCAGAACATGACTCATGAAATTACACACAGGCTTCAGTTTGTATATTAGTGGCCCATTTTAAATCACTTTGTGCTACTCACAAGCATAAAGTTAATATTTTCTCTAAGTAAAGTTTTTTGCAAGATTTTAAGGCCTTGGTATTTGTGCTGATATTGTTTAGACAGATGAAATTGTATTTTGGTTAATCCTGAATAAAGAAAAGGGCAGTAAAAGCAGAGGAGGATTTTAAATTAGAAGGCGCTAAACCATCGCTATTCAGCATTAAATGTACTTTTACAGGAAAATGTTTTCTGGGTTTTTCTTTTCTAGTTAAACTGCCCATATATATTGAATTAATATCTGCAGAGTGCTCTAGAATAACTGTGTTTTGGATAATAAGTTCTCCATTCTTTTCCCGCACTTGTGCAGGTCACTGGGGAAAAATGCCAAGTTTGTGAACTAGAAGTCACCATGTAAACATATACCTAATCATATATGTGTAAATATACGTGTGTGTATATATATACGCAACACAGTAGTGATATGACCACATGCTTTTCACATTGTTCCATTCCAATATGATACTTTGGGGAAAGTAATAAATATCGTATTTGGAAAAATAGAAAGCATGTAAAAATCAACTCAGAAAAAATGGCAAGTCCAGTATTTCCCATGCTTCTAATCTAATCTGTTGTTATTGTTATCAAAAGCTGTATTTCATAAATAGCCAATGATCTTTTCCTTCCTTCTCTTTGCCGGAGTCCCACGCTCTCCTGGGACCTGAGTGCAATATAAAAAAATTATAGCAACATAGTAATAAATAAATAAATAAATAAATACCACTTGCTTATCTGTCTCGGGAGGGGCAGCTGGGCAGCTCTCTGGCTTCAGCCCAGCTGCCGCTGAAGGGGTGGACAGGGTACTTCAGGACATGGTTTAGTGGGCATGGTTAATGGTCGGACTCAATGATCTTGAAGGTCTTTTCCAACCGAAATGATTCTACGATTCTATGATTCTCTTCTATGACGGGAGGTCACACAGCAGGTCCTGCGCTGGCGAGGCGGGGGGGCCAGCAGGTTCTGTCAAACCGTCATTTACCGTTCCGTCATTTACTATGAAATTAGCCTAAGTCCATAACCGACCTTTCAGTCTTCTGGCTTGCAATCTTTTGCTGACTGTTGTAATCTCTAGGATTTTGCTGTTTCCAAGGGGTTTTGCACTGACAAAACACAAGGGTGAGACCCACAGGCCAACGTGGCCTGGAGGTACCTTCTGGGGGAGGGAGGGAGGGAGGGATGGAAAGAAGGGACCATAGGAAAAAAGGAAAGGAAGGAAAGAAGGGAAGAAGGGAAGGAAAGAAAGTAAGGAAGGAAAGAAGGGAAGAAAGGGAGAGAGGGAGGAAGGAAGGGAAGAAGGGAAGGAAAGAAAGAAAGGAAGGAAAGAAGGGAAGACAGGGAGAGAGGGAGGAAGGAAGGAAAGAAAGGAAGAAAGGGAGAGAGGGAGGAAGGAAGGGAGGAAACAAAGAAGCAAACGAAGACCCTCGGAGGCCTCCCCACAGCACAGCATGGCAGGGCAAGAGGAGGGGAAGCAGGCGGTGCAGCTGCAGCCTCACGTTTCGTGTGCTGTGGGCTGAGACGCAGGCTGGGCTCCACCTGAGGTGCGTGCAGCTGCCAGCGCTTTTAGATTTGGGACGCAACCCTGTCCCCGCAGTCCCCCTGCCACTCCACCGCTCAGCTGTGCCTCGTCAACGAGTCAGAAGTTAGCAGCTGCATTACGTCTGTGCGCGGTGGGTGTAAAGAAAGCAAAATCTGATTCGTGCCGTTTACCCCGATCTTACAAAGCACAGCAGTGTATCACATCGAAGCAGCGAAGGCCTTTACCGGTGGGATATTGCTTGCCTCTTCCAACAAAATGTGGCTGTTCCCCAACCAGCATATTCACACTGCTTCGTGTAAACATTGCAAGAGATGCTGAGGAGGGCTAGGGACATGCATCTGAGGGCTAAAACCCAAACTGGACAGGGTTTGGTTATTTTTTATGGACAAAGAGCGTAGCCAGAGAAGGAGGGGATAGCTGCATTCCCCTGGCTTCCTGCTGCGGCAGCGCTGCTTCCCCATAGTGTCTCGTATCGCCCATTTCGCACCGTAACGATTTAAAGGTGATGATACCCACATTTGTTTGACCTTTCTGGCTGACTCAGGCTAAACGAGAAAAAAAGGAATTCTGAGGAAGCCGAGGTTTTGCAGTGACCCTCTGCCTTGGTGCCTGAAGTCTTCATTGCCCTCTAGTGACAAGCCATGAGGAGGCTGTGGCCCCTGTTGTGGGAAGGGAAGAAAGCGTATAAAAGTAAAAAAGGATTAAACAAACTTATATACTGCTCCCTCTCTGTGCTTATTTAGTGTTTATCCCCATTAATCTTTTGTAGTAAGCTTTTTTATTAGTGCCATTGATTTACTATCTGTTTAGAAGGTATATCTTTTCTCCTTGGATGATAGCCTGCACTGTAATGTCTAAATATTTACAATATTCTTGCTGAAATAATAACTAACGAAGCTGTAATCGCTTCAATGTTAAGAACAGGTTCCTGTGTGATGGCTAATACAGGGAAGATAGCTGCGATCACCTATGTTTGAAATCCCCATTATCCGCTTGCCTCCATTAGGAATGCTTTGCAAATACAGCTTTACCAGCACACTGATAACAGTCCAGATGGAGGCAATTGGTAGTCATAAAAGGAGGCAAAAATGCTTTTGCTGATACAATGCTATGTGAATTTCTGAAATAAATTTTAGCACCTCTACCACTGGTTTAGGTGGTACTTTTATACCACTATACGTATGCCAGCTCTGGGGCTGATTTCTGTGTCAGTATGAATTGCAGGCCCTAATTTAGACAAAGTTTAAATCGTTGCTCTGCTTGGACTGCGCTAACTACTGCAAAGGAGTTTATATCAGCACACCACCTTCTCTTCTGAGAATGCAGGCTCACAGCGTGGCTAAACCTGCATGCAATCACTCAGGCTGGAGACCTCAGCGAATGCCCGTACTTCAGCCCACCTTGTACTACAGACGTGGGATTCAAGCACTCTCCAGCCACAGCAAATCTGTCCGCAGCTGATTTCAGCTTCTCTGCAATCAGATTGTTTTGTCCTTTTATTTTTGTATTGCTTGTTTGCAGGTTTTATTTTGTATGATAAAAGAATAGTCTCATTTTCACTGGATTTTCCTGTGACATCCCTAGCTTCTGACTTGAAGTAAGTCGCATGTAACCAGGGACAGTTGTGCTCCCCAGGTAGATGGCTGCGCCATGTGTTCTGTCAGAGAGAGGAGCTCAATCCCTGCTCCTGCATGGACAGAGATCATGCTTCTTGGCAGTGGAGCCCTCAGGGTGAGATACTCAATTACTCATAAATCTGCATTGTTGTTGCTGAGGAATGATGACCCGCTATGATACTATACCGATGAATGATGCTGATGACCTGCTAAATGAGGCAGAGCCAAATTTTTGGCAACGGTAGGGCACACAGCACCAGGAGTTTCTGTTCCACCAATGTGTGTGCCACCCAAAAGCCGCTCATGTCTTTTGTCCTAGAACAAGGGGAAACACAACCGCATTTAGAGGCCCTTTTGATAGGAAATCTCCATCTGCCCACAAGTATTGGAAGGCCCTCGGTTTTTACATTTTCATTGCAGATTACCTACAGTACAGAAAACCTGGCAAAAAGATATTTCGTGTTTTATTCGGCTAAGAATTCCTTGTCTGTAGGGCTTTGAATTCCTCCTTGAGATGCTGGTCACAAAGATTCTCACCTGAGATCAAGAATCTTTTTGTTGCCTCTCTCATTCTTCAGAATATTTACTTTTACATTATCATTAAGCCAACTCACAGCAAAAAATTTTCAGTTCCTTATGAGTCATAATCATCAGTACAGAGCTTCCCACCCTGACCATCAGTGGACTTAAGAGTCATCATCACAAACCTTGCAGTTATGGTGTTCACTTCTTAGGACACAGTGGCTCTTTAGCCTTGTCTTGGTGATTGGATGGTGAGAAATCATCACCCCAAGTATATAGTTCCTTATATGTTATTCTGTGTGTCTTTGACTCTGGATAGACTGAAATACCATACTGCCCTAGTTCAAAAGTTCACAAGCATACGTGAGCCTGATGTTAGCCAATGCTTACTTCTACAGTAATTATTTGCTAATGCTGTAAAATCCTGGAACTCATTTCAGCATTGGCTGATGTGACTGCATGTCAGATTTGCAAACCCACATGCTGTGCTTATCCCAGTCACATGTCATAGCAAGTTTTACCTTGTCTCTGATGATGCACAACTCTTCCTAGGTCTGCCTGAAGGATGCTTTTTCTTTCACAAATCCTACCCAGGCTGACAGTAATGTAAGTTCCTGGAGCCTGGAGTTTCTATAGACGGTCTCAGGTCACAGGATGCACGAATGTGCTGGAGCTCTAGACCATGAAAAGTACAGGCTGTACATTTTTCACTGCATCAAAAGATAACATGTACAGGTGCTGATAGACTATCAGCCTGATTAATTACATGGTAGATCAAAAAAAGGGCTAGTACAGAACTTCTGTCTATTGAGAAGCTGTTGATCTTTGGATCATGCATTCAGAATTATAACTATCTGACAGCAATTTATCTCACAGCTGTCCTGAATATGTTTGCTCAAAATTAATTTTGTTCTTCTAATAAAGGTGAGAAAACAAATTACAAAAGGGCAGATATTTGTCATGGTCTTACAGAAGACAGTAATATCTCAGAGTAGTCCGTATATTCTATACTTTATATAGAATAAAAAAGAACAGAAATTCCACGTTATCATGTGATCAGAGGTGCAACTGAATTTAGAGCAGCATGAATCTTTCCCACTGCATGTAGTAACCAAAACTCTTGCTGCTCATAGAACAGAATGTTCAATGACGTTGCTTCAAATCACATAGTGCAATAGGTGTAGGGAGTAGGATGTGTTTTGTTTCCAGGCAAAATCAGAAATACATCTCCCACAGTTACCATATCTCGATAGAGTGAGAAACTCTGTAAAGTCCCTTGCCCATTTCCTTCTGCTTTGTCACTCCTGAGTAAACTTCCCAATTCTTGACGTTCATACTTCTGTATAAATATAAAATGATATATAATGGCAATGGTATTTACTGTTAAGTATTTTTCTCCATAGGAACTCAGAAAGCTTCGTAGTCATCAGCGGATTAAAGGCTGCAATCATGTGTGAAGCAGGTGTGGCTTGATTTACATATGCCTTTTGCATTTTGTTGAATAGGTCAGTGACAGAACCAGAAGGAAAATTCAGGAGTCAAGACTCATTTTAACCTTTTTTTAAAAATAATCCAATTCACATAATATATAAACATAAAGTAATTCAGCAGCTTGACCCTGAAGGTAGTAGTTCTGATCTCTTAATTATAACATGGAGTATTTTGTGTATGTCAGTTAAAGTTTCCATATCTCATTTTCCTGGTTTGTCAAGTACAGAAAATAGTAATTACCCTGTTTCTAGGGTCGTTAATCCTTTTTAAGGACTTTTAAGCACTATAAAAAGAAAAATCCCCTGCGATAGCATTCCTAATAATTATGCAGCTTGGCTGTCTGCAGACTGGAGGGCTTGACTGGTTACCAGGGGCTGTAATAACAAGAGTTTCAGACACATCTTGATGAGATGTTATTACTCAGGTCATGCCTCTAGCCTGTTGCTGTGTTATGAGAACTGCTGCCTTCACCACTGGCAGTTTCACAACTTCCTTCTGGCTTCTAAAGTTGTTTCCAAGGAATTCCTTTCTTCTGGTAACTGGTAATGATTTCCCAGGCAACAGGTCCTGATGCTGGTGACTGTTTCATCTTCTCCTTTATTATTTTAATGACATGATAGAAACAGACCACATCTTCCTTTTTCCTTCCACAGCTTTTATATATAAGGTCGTCTTTGAATTTAACAGTGTGGGTGCTTGTTGGAAGCAACTGAAAACCAAGAAGAGTCATTCATTGCTCAATTCTTCCTAAAGGAAAGAAGGAAGAAGCGTCCATGGGCTGGAAGAAGAAGAGGGAAGCTAAGGCTAGCCCAGCTCTGGCCAAGACAAGAGCAAACAGGACAACAGCTGGAGTGTGTAGGGAAGATATCATATTGATTTGGTAAAGAGTTTTATTCCCTACATCAAAATGCCTCAAAGATTGGTCTTCTCAAAAAAAGGAGAAAAATCTCTCTCAGATTCACTTGTTCCCCTTAGCTCATCCCTCTCAGATACTCATAGACAATGGGTACTCCTGATCCTAGTAAAGCTTGTGATAGACACCTTTTCAAAAAGAAATAAAGGCTAGCACTCACATTCCTTGAAAGCAGCAATGGTGAAGAAAAACTGTAAGCAAAGATGTCTTGGGAATATGGGAAGCCAGCTGGGTAAAGCAAGACTCAGTCTCCTCTTCCAGACTCCACAAGAGGAAAATTGATTTTTTGTGTTGTACCCAGAAAGGCTTTATCCTGAGCATGGGCATACCTAGCTGATAAATTGAGTATTTAGTCTAATTTAATCTAATTATCAGTCACCAGTCTACAGCTGTTAATCAATCATCACTTTGCTACTTACTGGTTCAGCAGACAGTACTCAGTGTTCAGTTAGCTAAATTGACAAATGGTGGTTTCTCTGAGTGGGGTGTTCTGACCCTTTGGGGACCTTGAGACGTACCCTCCAAAGTGCAAAAAGGCCCAGGGGGGAGTAGTCTGCTCATACCCTGTAGTTGCCCCCATCTCCAGCCGCCTGCTGGGATGATGCAGGATGCAACTGGAGCAGTTGGGAAGGACCTAGTGTCCCAAACTGGATGAATAAGATGGAGAGCGGTGGGGATCAGGTGTGAAGGGCTGGGAAGCAACTGAGTGAGAAGAACAAAAGGATGGGGGAAGTATTATCCAGGAAAGCATGGAAATGGAGGGAAATATGTCTGGTATGGCTAAGATGGAGGCAGGAGGGAATGAACAGCCCCAACGAGCCCACTGCTCCCAGTGCTGCCCGCCTCGCACACCCAGCACAGCGGGAGCAGGAGCTGCTCCGTCCCTACTCCGTCCCTACTCCGCCGCTACTCCGAGTGCGGACTGCAGGGGGTGCGAGTGCCTCGAGAAACGCCTTCCAGGTCGGTTGGGCGGTTTTTCAGTGTGGGTTAATCACGTTCACGGAAACTTTCACCGGTAACTGCTTTTTTTGATGGCAGGATAGATAAGAGGGTTACCTTAATCTTTTATTTCATTCTAAGTGCTTCCTAAACTCTTGATAAGAGTGGTAAATCCCCAGTTCCTCACACGGAGAACTAAACCGTCGTTCCTAGAGATGGTGATGCAATCGCTGGTGTTTTCCTTTATCTCATCTATATTTTAATTAATGATTTCAGACCCTGCAGCTAGACTTAATAATCAGTACAGACGTCTCATCTCGTAGATAATGATCAAGTCAATTCAGCCGCAGGGATGCAAGAATCATCTGCACACAGATTCATGCAATATGTTACACAAGCAGCAGGCAGAGGCAAAAACAGCTGAAGGGAAAAAAAAAAATCATGTTACACAATGTTCTTTCTAAACCTTCCAATCCCTTTGTTTTAATGTGCTCCTGTATGAAATAAAGTCAGTAGATACATTTATTTAATTGCTTTGGCATTTTATAGCTCCTTCTGCAGAACACCAGGACCTTTTGGACTTCCTCTTATGTTCCAATGCATATGGCTCCATGGCCAAAATGTCAACAGCTATAGACTTACAGTAAAATTACATTATAAGCAGTCTATGTTATTAATGCAGAGTTGCATTAAGGCCGAGTTGTCTTTCGGTAGCTGAGCTGTTGTTTGGATATCTCATGAGATGCTGCTAAACATCCTAGAGTAAAAGACTTCTCCCTGACACTTTGAAGTCCATGGGACTTTTGATGTTGACTTCATTAACGGTAGGATGAAGCCATACATGCCTATGTATTGTATAAGGCTGACCTTTTACTGAATCACTGTGGCTATGAGTGAGTCAGTCAGCTCTTTGGTGCGTCATCTTCTCTCTCTCTATAAGGTAATTCAAGTAAATGTCATCCCAGGTGCAAGCTGAGGAAATTCCTGAGATAGAAAAGCAAAAAGTTCATGGAGTGCAGTTAACTATCTTTTTCATTCTTCATGGCCCTTTGTACCAATCTTTTCTAATAAGCATTGCTTGTTGTGAAAATGCATTCTCCAATGCTTGTAAAAAAGATTAGAATCTGTGCCATTGAAGAAGTGCGAGTGTTTGTTGAAATGAAAAAATGTGTGGTCTACAAATTTGTGAAATGTGGTAGCAAAATACCATGTGGAGTTCAACAAAGTGAAACAATCCTTCCAGCCCCGAGAGTTACCTGTTCTTGTAATTCAAGCCACGGAGTCACATCACAGGGGACCTGTGGGATAGCAGTACCCTCTTGTGTAATGAGATCTGCAGTGTGATGGGAGATGCTCTGCTACGTATCATCCATTCAGTTTTTCAGGGCGGTAGATCCTTCCTGAGCCGGAGGTCTCAGTGATGGGTTGGGGACTTAGTCTCCCCATCATGTGGATAAGGCAGCAGAGGCACCTTTGAGGTCTGAGGATTTATCAGTTCATGGACAGATTACAGGATGCTCAGTTGTTGGACTTTGTAAGCTGCTCTCACAGCAGAAGAGATGGTATGAGATTGTTCTGAGTCACGGTCATTAATAAAACAGACCTTGCTTATAATTTAGCTGTGATTGCTTTGGTAATGTTGTAAATTTGCATGATTAGTTCATTATAACTCATATGAGAAATATAACTAATGTGCAGCAATCTTCTCTAGCATTTAGTTTAAAAGCAGGATATAGAAACAGCATAGCAAAGAGTTTCTTTGATGTTCACGTGGCAGTGGCTCCCTAGCATTGAATGATCTGTAAAACCCGAATCTTCTCTCTTCTCCGGTCTCCTGAAGTGACCAGAGAATTGCAGTTCTATTCTTCTCTGATCCCTGGGAAATAATATGTTTTACTTTATGGGATAAACAGATTCAAAATCTCAATTATAGCTAGAAAGTTTACCATATGTGATCTTTGGACTCACTTTTGTTTGTCCCTAATATTCTAGCAGGCATTGGCCTTATTTGCCTATATATCTGGTGTAGTCTTACCATATTAATTACCTTTTCTAGTGTAACAGTTTAGAGGTGTACACCAGCCTTCTGCAATCACTGGTTAATACACATTCATAATCGTTCACTTTTTGTTAGCCTTTCATCCATCACTTCACACACACATTCAGTAACTAGTGCAGTGAAACAGTCAATTCAGGTAAGCCTTTCTGTTTCCTTGTTAAGGATAAGAATACTGAAGTGTTATATAGGCCAAGAATATCAGAAGTGGCCTGAGATTTTTGGGCTAATAGCTGAGTTTGTTGGTGTCCAATATAAGCCACCGAAAGAGACCTGATTTTCCAAAACGGGCAAGATACATGCTTTCTGAAAGTCAGGTGCTTCTAAAGGGTCTCTAATAGACAGCTAAAAAACTGAGTCACTGAAGCTGCTTCTGGAAATCCTGACGAGTGTGCTTTGTCTGAAATCACATAACAAGTTAAGGGCAGGTAAAAATGAGTAACTGACTCTTGCTTTCAACTGACCTGTGATGCCTCCTTTGCCTATTCATTAGATTTCTCTATGGCTTTCATCTAGTCTACCCTTTTTGCATCTTGTAATTGCTCACCAAGATACATCATCATCTTTCTGCTGGTTTGTCATTAACATTCCTTTTCTGTGCTGTCTCCCCCCCAGTCAATGCGCTGGCATGATAACACTGTCACACCAACTACTGAGTTATTTTCTTATATTTCCTCTCTTTATCCTTCTTCAGTGTTTCACATTACACTTGTACATGAAACTCTTTGATGCAGGAACCATTATTTTTGATTGTACAGCATCTAGAATAATGCTAAGTTTATAAATTAGGTTCTTTGGGGTTCACTACACTACTACTAAAGAATTACAGGATTTGCTTGTCATCCATGTTGATTTTTCAATTTAGTCAGCTCAGTGCATTGTGAAACAGAGCTGAAGAACCTTATGCTTTATACCTTATGCTTGAACACATTAGGGTGGGATTGCTGCTGAAAGCTATTTCCAGTTTTCTGAGTCAGAACTATCAAATCTGTATATTAGGTAGGACCAAAGCAACTCTACTTACTCCAGAGGACAAAATTTATCAAATTTTCCCTATACTAAATTTCCATTGCTTTTTGCCTGAGAACGTTCTCATATGTCAGAAAGGCAAGAGCATTTTGTGTATGATGCTACGGAGCCGCCCCTGTGAGATTTATAGTAAAGAATTTTCCATGGACGGTATGCAACTCTTATCCTTGCAGTACACTGGAAGGATGAAGAAGCTGTCTGTGTATAGAATATATTTCATCACAGTAATTATACATATAAAATGTCTTTTTTCTCGATACATTTAGTATTTATGGAATTATCAATTCATTTTGCTTTGCAATAAACAGGAAGTAAGAATTCCTAATACGCTCCCAACTGCTCCAGTTTCTGGGACCAGCTGGAAAGCCTTCCCTCCCTACGTTTTTCACAACTACTCCATGCTCAATGCTATACTTTGCAGACCCTGTCCTTCCTTAAAGCCTGGTTTAATATCCAACACTTTCTGTTGCTTTTTGTTATTATTTAATGAAAGTCCTGAGTGGGCAAATCATAGTCATAAACCCCTCAGGAATTCAGTTTTATTAAACAATTTTCTCAGTCTTAGCAGAATTATATAGTGCAAGTTAATTAGCCCTTACGACAACCACTTTCAAGAGTAGGGACAATGAATGTATTATTGTCCTCACGACAAAGCAGAGAAGTTAAATCTTATTTAAATCAGACATAGTAGCTTCTGGTCTTGTTCTCACAGGTATTACTGATGAAGCATGTTCCTGTGAATGACTGATGTGCCTGTTTGATCTTTTTGCAAAGAAAATTACTTTGGAAAGGATCGTGACCAAGAGTGCTCATGATTTCCTGAGTGTATTGACCTGGACCAGCAGGTAAGGCGAGGCGTACCACGCTACAAGTGCTGGGCACTGAAGCATTGTATCAGCGTATGTGCTGATGTCACTACGATATAAAAATGTGCAATAGCTTCTGTTATTTCCATTGAGTCTTCATTCAGCACAAGAAAAATAAGCCTGTCTTATTTTAAGCATGCAGATATTCTCAGTGCTTTATTTTTACTTTTGATTTTTTTTTTCTGGTTGAGCTTGAGTGACTGGTTGCTAACTTTGACATCTAGATTTTTTTATGTTCTTTGCATGTTTCCTGGAACAGTTTTATGTCGTCTTTTTTTTTTTTTTTTAAATCAGAATACCTGCATAAAGGCACGTAGGTGGGTTTTTAAAATTCTTATGTGCTGTTTTTCACCATAAGATGAGAGTGGGTACTTTGTCAGTATTTCTTCCAATGTTCCTCTTGCAAACGCTTTTTAAATGTATCCAGCTCAGTATTGATGTGTTTCTTTGCAGGCACTCTTCTGCTTCTGTCTTCATGATATCTGAATCAATCTGGATTCACCAATTAAAATTCATTATCTTCATAACACTTGTGAATTCAGATAGTGTTGTCATCTTTGACCTACAGCTAGGCTCTCTAATCTGGAGATATTAAGTGTCAGATGACCATCATTTTGGTTTAATGATTTGGAACATTTTAAACATTTTTTTTGGCATAAGTGAGCACAGTGTTTAGCATGTTCGAATTCTCTATTTTCTTTAATAGGGATGTTTTTATTTCTCCTTTCTGGGATAATTTTCCCCATTGATTAGACATTTTACTTTTTTGTCAGCATCTAAGTTAGGGCCCCTACTAATTATACCATTATTAACTACCCAGCCCTGGTACCTTTCTTCTCATACTGAGGAGGAATATTCACTCAATGCATTCAATAACACAAGCAAAACCACTATGTTGTCATGCAATTAAAGACTGAATTGTAATGCACTTGCATGCATGCACTTAATGAATTTAATTAATTAAGTTTCATTTATATTTCTCAGCTTTTGAGGCCTGGACTTCATAACCTTTGTATTTTTTTAAGTAATTTAAAAAATAATATTGTAATTATTAAGAAGAAGAGAAGTATTCTATCATTTAGATTTTATTCCTAGGGTGTCTGACCATTAAGTTTATTTATATAAGTGTGTATACCAGATACCAGAGAAGAGGCCTTTAACGTTCATGGCCAGAAACATATAGACTCATGACTTCTGGGCTTGTTGCCTGATTTTGGAAGAGGAGATGCTCCAGCAGTTGTAGACCCTTCAGCCTGTTGGAATCTACTGACCTTTTCTAGCCCCAGATCTGAAATTAGTGACGTGGGCCATGTTGATGCCAGCCAGATTTCTGCTGGAGACAGCCACAAACTGAAGTCCTTGATCTTTGCTGCACAAAACTATAATTTTAACACCAATCCTAAACTAGCTTATCAAGTCCTTTCAGACACCATGCAAAGTCTGTTATATCAACCCTACTCAACATTGAGATCTGAGGCTGGCAAGAAACAGTAAGATTAAATTTAGGACTAACTTAAATTGGTTCTTGGATCACAAGGGTGGTTATAATTCAGGATGGGACAAAAACATGTCCTGGAGTTAAATTTGCCACCCAGACTGACAACCTGAACCAGGTTTGGGTCTGGGAATGGCTGGGGCTGGCTGCATCTGCTGGAAGGGAGTTGGGCTTAAGGTTTAGGTGATGGAAGAGGGCACAGGCAAGCAAGGTCAATGAGTTTTATTTAGTTCTGGATCTGGCAAGGGTTGCAAGGCTTGATCACAGCTGCGGTGTCTCTGGTTTTTATGAGGCTGGGAGAGCTCACTGTCTTAAAATTAAGAAAGGATTTGCACTACTGCTGGATTCATGCTTCTCTTGGCGCCAGCCTTAAATTTAGCAAGGGCTTCTTCCCAGTCCAGCACCTGATCTTTCTTCACCAGCCCCTGCTGGCCTAAACTTTTTCCCAATAAAAATCTTGGAATTAATTTTAACATCCAAACTTCTGTAAGATGAAGGCCTAAAATTAGGGATGTCATATTGGCACAAGCCCCAGCATTACCTTAGTAAAGCCTTCTACATCCACCCTTAACCCTACATCATAGTCCTTGTCAACCTGAACCTTAAACTCTTGTCTTATCCTAACTGTGACTCTTGCCAGTCCTACTCCTGATCTAGTTATGTGGCTGAAATCACAGTCTTAAGCTAAGAAGCACTCATTACACAGCGCCAGCGCAATTATAGCGGATTTTATTTGCTCACATGGAGCAGTTACATTCAGTAATACTGCTTCAAGGCCCAGCTAGATAAATCGGTGTATTTATATCCGTACATTGTTGTTCCCGAAGAACTGAGCTCTCCCTGAACACTGGGGGACGTGAGGACATAGAGTTAGCAAGTTTGGGCAAAAGTAACTGTACCAGGTTTAGCCATTACCCAGAATATACAGGTAGCAGGAGGTTCCCATTATGGCCCGTGTGTAATGACAGCGGCTGGCAGCTGCTGAAACTCCAGCTGAGAGCCTTTATATCTGAAAAATTCAAAACTAACAGCTTTAGAAACAGAGTGGGTCCTATTTCCACTGCCAGAAAAAGTGCTGTTTAATGTGCAAGGGCAGTGTTTATTTTTGTGTATGACACACATGGACACTTTGATATACAGCTCAGATGCTCTTTTTCAAAATAACACTTATTTTGAGCTCACAATGGGAGCTCTCATTCAAAAATTAGTAAAGTTGCATCATTTTTCTCAAGAGTGAGATGTGTCAGTTTTATTCCTTCTGGTAATCCATAGTCTTCATCAACAAGAGACATGGCTAAACATTTTAAACAGTTATTGGAAAACCAGTTCTCATTCTTCCTAACTAGAAGTGACATTCACAGGAATTCACATTTCTTGGGGACCAAAGAATGACATGCAGGATGTTACTGAAAACAGGAGCAGGATAAAAAGAAAATGCAAGCTCTTTGTCCTCCAGCAAAATGAAAAACAGAGTGACAGGGATTGACTTATTCTTTTTTTAAGAGACAGAATGAAGGGGAAAAAAATACTCTCAGTATGATAGTGAAACATTTCATCCCCCCAAGAAATCAGTCCTTGTTGTCTTGCTGTGAACTTCCCCTGTATGGTATTTCACACATAACCAAAGATACTGGAAAAAACCCACAACTTTTTTTTCTACTACCAGTCAGTGGTATCAGACCAAAAGCAATAAGCTGTTTCTGAAGTATCTCCTTATCCGATCCCTGGTGGATCAGAAGAGGTATCATGGGATTCTCCTTTCATAGAAGACTTTTTGAGGTGGTTAGCTAGTGCATCTCGCCAGTAGGAGACACTTCCCCCGTGGATACAGGGCACAGCAGAGTGCCCCTACATTTCGGGTGTGCTGGGAGATCATAAAGGCAAGTAGGCAAGGTCCTTTTGGTGCATCCTGGTGCAATATTGCACCAAGCACAGCTCAGATGGATCAGGATCTTCAGCTTTCTCTTTTTGCGGCAGCTTAGGAAAAGAAATATTAGATAAAATGGCAAAAATAGACAGTTTAGATTAAACAGGATTCTGAGTGCTGAGGAAAACTGTGGAGGAACTCAACTTATTGGGATGAATAAGAAACTTGCCAAAGAAACTTTTAGGTTATCACAGGGAAAGGAATAACATAAACTATTAATTTATCCCATTAGTTCCTATAGTCATTGTCATCACTTACTAATTAACTCCAGATGTAACCCTAGGTTGACTATGGAAAATGCTATCTCAGTGTGGATCACCAGCCAGAAAAAATTACCTAAATCCTTGGATGCATAAAAACCTGGAAAATACAGTGCCACAGTCAAGGGAATGGCTTCACCTGGCATGTTCTTTGTAGTTTCACTCATTTCTAAAGAATTCAAGATGCAGAGTGAGTTATAAAGCAGGCAATGGAAATTATTAGTCACGGGGATGGTGTGCATGGGCAAATAGTGCAGAGCAGGTGACGTGCCAAATTATGACAATGATGTGTTCTTAGGTTCATGTGCTTGTACCTGCCTCAAGATTTCGCTGAGGCCAACAGTGCAGCAGGATTCAGGGCTCAATCCACAATGCTGAAAATAAATGCCATGATATTAGACAGGATAGTGTTTTTTTCAGAGATACACAAATACTTCAGGGCATGAAAGAAATATCTAGCAATGGAAATCTTGCTTACAGGGAAGTTTTTTATGTTTTTCCATCTGATGGTTTGTTGAAGTACTTAACACTGAGTGCTACTAGAGAACTTGGTGGAAATTTCATATGATCTAGCCAGGACATTCCCATATAACTATATGTACAACTCCTTTGATTTAGATAATATTATTGAAATGAATAAACTGTTCACTTGCATACCTATTTCCAGGACAGGACCTAGCTGCTGTAAAGTACCATCCTGTTATTTGCAATGTGAAACAAGTAGTCATCAGCTAACACGCTTGACTGAACTTCCTCATATTAACATTACAAACCAAGAGCTGAGCTTCTGCCTCATATGTCTTGCTAATCTTCACAGAAAATTGTCTTGGAGGATGAAAGGTGTAGGCGGAGTGAGTGAGATGAGGACACAGTTTTGTGTACAAAACATTCCCCCCACGCAAACGGGACTCTGGGGGTGGCTGCTATTTTTAGTCTCAAATTTAAAAGCCACAGTCCAAAAATAAAGAAGTGTCACTACAAATAATAGAAGTGAGGCCAGCAGGTCAAATCTGGGTTCTTGCCTTTTTTTTTTTTCTTTTTTTTTTTTCTGAAAGGTGGATGTGTGTGGGCTGGAAGATGGTTTGAGCGAGTCACTTTTGAGAATGAAGAACAATATGGGAAACAAATGAAAAGTGCTTTAGGTGTTGATCATTTCCTTTTTCATAATAACAATTGAATGGAACATATTGGTAAAGCTCACGTACTGTACACCTACGTTTTGTATTTTTTGTATGTTTGGTGCTTAATCCAAGATGCCATAGGAGGATCTAGTGCTTCTGTTGACTTAATCACTTGTTTAAAAAATGTGGTTTAGCATGGCATGTATTTTTATGCAGCAAGAAGGCCTATTTATGACAGTAAATTAAGGAGTGAAATTATAATCTGCTCTTTACCCTGCATTCATTCCGCATGAGGACACTTCTACTCTTACATGGAAAGTGAAGTAGCCAGTTCTCTCTGAACTCATCCTTGCTTACTCCACCATCATTCCCATGTGTTTAAGTCCCTCCAAAAGTACTAAATGTCGCACTTGTAGGTGAGGATGTGAGATGAGGCTCTGCTTGGCCTCACGCTGTGTAACCCTGGGGGCTTAGTCTAAGATCAATTTAGGCACCCAGGTACCTTTAAAGCTATAGGGGCTTCACAGGGAAATTGCACTAAGTTGAACCAGTGCTGTTGACAGTGAACTGAACCGAACCCAAACCTGACCTGCAAAAGCAGCTTCAGTAACTTATTTTTATCCTTGAACTGACATAAAGCCATTAATTTTATGTTTCTGTTGATTCCTACCAGGAAATGAAACCCTTCTCAGGGTAAGAGCTCCGCAGCGTTTCCCAGCAGAGACCTGTTCAGCCTAGGGAGGGCTGCCACCTCCCGGGTCCAGCAAAGCTGCTCTGTCGCTGTGTCTTCCTCCCTTCTGCCCCCGTCTTTCTCTCCCCGAATGACTCACCCGTGCACAGCAGATGTTCCTGCCCCTGCACCACGATGCCTCCGCAGCCCTCAGCAGGGATCTTTCTGGCACGGGGTTTTTTGCACTTGCCTAAAGTGAGCTCCGGCTGTACGGTTGGTTTCTGGCAGGAGGAGGCTGACTTTCACGTCGCGGGGGTGAGCGGCTGACGGCCAGCACTGCCCCTAAAGCCTGCCGGCACCCTCAGCCTTGACTTCCCACTATCATCAGCCCCATTGCATATCCCTGCATATGGCTGTGGGATTATGCTTGTGTGGTCTTCCACTTACGTCTGTGCGTGTGTGTGCTCTTACGTTGCTATATCGTCTGCAGGCAGACACACATCTGCTAGGTGGGGATGGGAATGGCAGAGAACCACAGCTTCTCTCCTTCAGCTTCAAGGAGAAGGTTGAGAGAAGTGGAAATGCCGTGCTAAGGCAATCGTAGAATGGTTTGGGTTGGAAGGGACCTTTAAAGATCATCTAGTCCAGCCCAAATGTCTGGTGTCTGAGCTGAAGGTAGGTTACAGAGACATCTTATCACAGGACTTCCCATTTTTAGGACTTATGTGTTTTTTCTGGGGAGCAATTCAAGGCCACCAAATAATTAGGGATTGTTACTGGACTCAACTGGAACTGAAACAAAAGTAAGACTAAAAGGTACTGGTCTGAATCTCTGGTTATAAGCATTCTTGTCTAGAGCAAAATAAGTCAGGAGGAAAGAGGGTTAAAATAAACTTGAATTAATAAGGGAAGTGTATAATTTAGAATCTGCTGACTCTCAAGAACTGTTCTGATGTTTGTTTTGTTTGGCCTTTCTATCTGCATCATGATATGAAACCCTACAGCTTGACTTTCAGTGATTTCCCTTTGAAACAAGATAATGTTTCAACTCTCCAAAGACTGAAGGCTGAACTCCTACCACAGCTGTGATGGTGGAAGCACGGAATAACTCACTGACCTCAATCTCAGTTGCTCTAAATAATTTTATGAGGTACATCTTTAGCTAGGCTTTCCTGTCACTCTTGTATGTGAGGGGTTTTTATGTGGGTCGGGTTTGGGTTTTTTTTCCTTTTGCAAATTTTTTTCTAATGATAGCAGTGCCTTCTGAAAAGCATTGGATTGACATTCTGGACATCAAAGCCTCTGCCAACAGAGCACATACTGAAATACTGCCCTGCCTGTGTTCTTGAAGCATAACCTGAAGGGATCATTTGTTAGGAAATGAAGATAATTCAGTCTCTAAAGCCACCCAAGGCCTGGCCCTAAGCAGCTAGAACAAACATTAGTTTGTCTCCAGACTCCTTTACCTTTCTTTTTTTCCTCCCAACTCTGTTGAAAGCATTTCCCAATGTCTTGTTCTTTTAGGCAGTTTGACAATAGACAGAGTAAATTTCCCCTATCTCGTGGTCGTAATTCTGGTTATTTCAGGAAAGGTTGCTGTTCATTCAGTCTGGTTTCGTTGGACACCCAATCTGTGCGGTCAATATGTGGCTCTTACATCCTGTAAATGATAACACGTTTCATACCTAGTCACCAGATGGATTAGTCATACCCGGTCACCAACATTTAGTTCTGAATTATTCTCTCCCACCGCTTTTCCTCACACTTTTACTCAGATTTTCTGTCTTTTGATTTCCAAGGGGTCTTGGTTGGTGGGTGACAGCTCCTATGGGCTTTCAGCTCAAAGGTCTGAAGGTGGTCTCAGCACGCTGCTGGTGTCACCAGATAGCACGCATGGGTCAGGGCAGCAGCTCTCTGCCATGGGAGCTCACTTCACTAACAGCTACAGTGGACATGAAAGGTAGTAGTGATAGAAATATTTCTTGGTTTCTGTCAAGGCAGATGCTTTCATGCAGGGGACATTGACTTTTCTTGGTATAGCAGCTATGTTACCTCCAGTCTTATTAGAAAACACAGATTTACAACTGCTTATCTCAGAGGTGACGGAATGTCCTGGCCTCGATGCATTTTATTTTGTGGTAATTTCAACAGACAGAAAGCTTTCAAAAGCTCCAAGGGCTGAACAATTTCTTTGTGATAGAAATATCTCATTGTGCTTTATCTGTGATGTTATCATCTCGGTGAAATCAGAGATCCCTGCATGCAGAGGGTTCTTACAAAATCTCTCAAAGACAGATTTTGGGGATTGTTTTTCCTCTAAACATCGCAGAACAGCAGATTATCATTTGGCTTGGTCTGATCTCAGTAAAAAAAAAGCCAATAATCAGCATGTACCTTAATTCCATTTATATAGTTGTATAACTTCTTAAGTTACACATATGTGTAAAATCTAAGTTTCAGTGGATGGAAGATAATTCATAAACCTTAGGCAAGTATAGGTACAGAATTACTTATGGAAGTGGTGGTGCATAGTGCTGGGCAAGGGATAAGAGTGGGAAGTCTTTAATTGTTGTGTTGAAAGAGGTGGGTTTAGCCCCACTTCCACTCCCTTCCCTGCATGTCCTGCCACCAGATGGGGAAACCTGACTGCACACTGTCAGGGCTGCACCTCTCTGCCAAAGTCACGCTCACACCTCCAGGGCAATGCTACTGACAGGCGTATAGAAGGCACATCAAAATACCTTTCAAAACAGATTAGAAGTGAAGGAGTTTTGCAGAGATAAATTGAATGTGAAGGGAATTCCTATAAATGTCTGGGGAAAAGACCAATTGTAACAGATACGATCATTTGTGGTTCTCTCCGAGGAATGTATCCTCCAACGTGAAATGTAAAGGACAGCAGAGTTCCCAACCATGGGGGTCAAGGAATATGCACAACCAATTGAGTGGATATGGGAAGAGATTTGTGTTGTTGATTAAGAATTTTTTTTGGTTTCTTCAGAAATATTTTATCAACCCTTTTTAATTTTTTTTTGCCTGGCTCGAAAGTTGTAAGTAAACATTATTACTTACCATTTCTTTATAACTCTTTGAAGACAAGGGTGGTTTCAAAGTAGTTGCCTAATTTTCGCTTTAAAGATGTGGCAGTCCTTAACACTGGAACACCACAAGCACGCTTTCAGCTTCCCTTATGCTGGTCTGAAATGCCCAGAGGGTGAGAGAATGTTGTCCACAGGAACTGCACAGGCCAGTTTGAAAGCTGGTGCTGTGGAGGTCAGCAGCATCATCTCCCAGTGGCTAATGGCAATGAGGAAGCTCTCTGGCATGTGGCAGGGTGAGGAGGAACCTCACCTGAACCCCAGGTGTCCTCGTGAAGCAGTTCCCAGCTTTGAGGGACAGTCTGTGTGATATTGCAATTTTGGAAATTTCAGGAATGATTTGCCGAGGTCAGCCTGAGGCAAAGGATTGCCCAGTGCCAGATTGTAGGGAGACATATTCACTGGCAGGCTCATCACCTCTCTGATGGTGAGCAGGAGGCAAAGAATAAGTTCACAGCTCTGGGAGTGTATGAGCTGATAGGCATGTGTCCTGAAAGACACCTGGCCTTGAGCACCGCACTCAGTATTACAGGGACACAACTTCCATGTAGGATATAAATTTGATGGCCTCCTCTGAAATCAGACACCTAGAAGCTTTCATTCCAGTATTTTCTTTTACAGTGGTGGTGGTGGCAGTGTTACCAGTGACACTGTGGGAAATCCAGGTTCCAGTTTTTCTTTTGTGTCAGGGATGATACAAACCCCTGTTGCGTAGATGCTCATGAGATGAGATGCTGGGAGCAGGAACTGGACACTTGAACTGCAGTTTCTGCCCATGGGATTCTCCATGCACGTCATCACATGGCACTACATGTAAAATGCAGCAGGAACCCAAGCCTCCATGCTGTATTCCCTCCAGTAAAAGGGTATATCTTTATAGTCACTCTATACCTTATAGGGACTTGATGTGCAGCAGTAAATATATGCCTTTGTGGCGCAACAGATTTTTTAAGTAGCATTATCAGAGCTGGCTGTCGGAGAGCAAGCTGAAGAACAAAGCCCTATAAAGAGCTGTAGAGCTCTGTGCCAGTTGATTTAGCCTGTCTATTAGCTGGACTAATTAACCCAGATGGAAAGCAATACTAATGCAGTCAGTCTGCTTCTGCTTTCTGAGCCAGTTTGTTCAGAGCCAGCTCTGATATTTCAACACAGTAGCACATTGTCTCTGTAAATATATTCTCCGTGCTGCAAATCAAATCACTTCGTAGCACCCTTACTGCTTGCACATGTCACTGCTAACTCATATCTTTATATGTCCTGGGGACTGCTTATATAGGGTCTACAAGTGAAAAAGGCACAATTTTCCCCATGTTACTTAATGGTAGGGTTTGTATTTCCTACCCTATATGTTCTAGATCACATGTATTTTTTAATGGCTTTTAATATGAAAATTCCTAAATGCTGCTGTGAGATGGCTTCTATTGTGCAATACCAGTGTAAAAGAGTATTTTATACATTATTTCTAATGTAGCTGTCAGTGTTGGCAAACATATATTCCAGTGAAAAGATTAAACAGTCTACATAGCAGAGTACAAAGCAGACTAAAAAGTAGGCTAAAAGAAAGATATTTCTAAGTGGGTTATCTTCACATGGATATAAAACATAGAGGGAAGAAAATTAAATACTCTTCATCAAAGCTGTGATCAATTATGTAAGGGTTGAAGAAGGATGACTACTTATGAATAATTCTTCTTTTGACTTCTAGCTGTCCTTTAAAAACATAAAATACAATTTAGAGACAGGTAATGGAGCACTGGAGTGAAAATACATGAGAAGGTCTGGGGAAAAGAAGAAAGTGTACCAAATTGTGCTGAAATCTATATGAAAAACCATAACGAATGGCGGTGAACCTGAAGCCTGAAGGAGCAGAGGTGGAGAAACTGAACCCGTACCACAGTCTTCACACAAGAGGCACCAGGTGCCCATCTGCCATCTGGGAGAAAGGATGCCTTTGCAGGGAATAGGGGATATGTCCTTTTGACTGTTTATTTGCCGGTGGTGCAGTACCCTCACCAGGAGTGGGGATGCTGTGTGACTGTGCTGACTAGCAGAGCGGTCACCAGATGGAAGCATTACAGTCAGATATGGTGGTGAAAAGGACATGCTGGTGCGAAAGCGTAGTTTCCATGACACCTAATCTTGTTCAGAGAAATCTCTAGGAATTTGTAGCAAATTGCCTAGGAGGTGGTAACAAATTTAGATTTAGGCAAGGAAATTCTCAAAGAAATTTCTCAAAGCCTCGGGTGCCACACAAAGCATAACACATACTGGAGGGCAGATAAGAAAACATGTTCTAGGGAAGTTACACTGAGTTTTCAAGGTCATGTAAATGTCAGTGCTCAGTCAGAAAGGTGGGTTAGCAATAACTTGTATTTGTTTAAATGATAATTGGTGTTAGTGAAGAGTGTAATGTATTTTGTGCTTACTTGAGGCATCCTGACCAGAAAGGTAACTGGTCTTAATCTCCTAATATCAACAGAAAGAAAATTTGCTTCCTTAGATAGTTTGTTCCCCTCTGTACGTATTAGTGGTCCATACCACTAATATAAATACCTTGGTCTCATCTTTATTTAGGACTCCATCTTTGAGTCATCTGCAAATTTGTCCATGTTTTTTTTTCTTTTTACTTCCACGTCAATGATGGAAATATTCAGTAGTGTTTGTCCAGCATAATACCCTGCTAGAAACATACCGTTTGATGATGATCCCCACTGAGGACATGCTGAAATCATTCAGCTAGTTCTGAATCTGTGCACTGGTTTGGTTATTTGTATTTCATAATGCCATATTTGTATCAGGATGTCAAGTTTGAAATACTGAATAGATACCCATGCTTTCATTGAATTCTTTATCTGTTCTTCCACTATTTTACCTGGGATCGACAAACTTAAATCTTTTCTTGCACAGATCTCCCCCACAATGTGTTTATGTGTTTTTAATGTTGCCACAACAGTTGCACTCTTCCAGTATTTTGGAATTCCACTCTAGCTGCATTTGATATTGTTAATGCCAAAATATATCAAGAAATATCAGTAGGCCAGATGTACTCTAGAGCCTGCTTTCTTACAGTTCCTGGGTGCAAATAATGCAGGCTAGTTGATGTAACAGTATTTATTCCAAAAGTTGCATTTTACAGTCACCTGACTTATTTGCTGATTTGACTGCAGTTCATCATCTTCATGTGATGTGGGTACATCATATCCCTTCCTCCAAATATAAACTAAAACCCTTAAGTACTTCTGCATTTTCTGAACCGTTATGGACAGTTTTATCATTTCCTTTGACTAATGGGCCTTCTACAATAGCTAGGATTTTATTTTCTTCCTAATGCATGTATAGAATTTCCCAACTTCTTCATAACTGTAGTCTCTTTTAATAGTATTCTGCCATACTCTAGCAGTTGCCTACCCCATGGAAACCTCTTATGAAAACCTCTCTCTGGCAGGCTATAATATAATTGTTTTATGAATGTGCTTCCTGGAGAAAAGGCCGCTCACACATAGCAGGACCCGATTTACCTGCAACCCAGAAGACACTGGGGCTCGGTAATTGTTTGCTGAGATCCTCCATACCTGTATGTAGGGTTTTAGCTGTGAGGAAAAAACATGTCGGTGATAAGCAGTGTCCGTTCAAGTTCAAGGAATTTAGTATGTTACGCATTCATGCGAGTGAGCTGCCTGTGGGTGCTGCTGTGTGTACTGACTGATCCCATGACAAGGTGAAGATGTCCTCAGCGAGGAGGTAACCAAGCCTTTGATGTTCCAGAAAGCCTTGAGGTCAGGGTGTGGGTTTGCATGAACCTGCCAGGCCCTGAGAACATGACCTTCATCTCAGTTTCTCTGACCACTGTGGCAGTGGAGGATGCAGTTGAGGGGCCTTTTGCACAGACCACAGAGATTAAAAAAAAGGGAGGAAATGTCTAACACACCATACCTTCAGCACAGCAGCAGAACCTAGGCTTGATGTGATTCTTGTAAATCAACTCTATTGATTTGTAGTTGAGGGGAAAGGCGAGAGAGCACACAGACATGTGGAACTTCTGGTTGCCTAAACATGAGCACCGAGCGCCGTTGAGGTCCTCTGAGCTGCGGGGCCATGTCTCTAGCTGCAGCTCCAAGGACACGGGTGCCTCAGAGCTCCTGTGTCATAGCTGGCAGCTCCATGTGAAAGTTTCAGGATACCTTAAGGCATCTCAGATGGCATAAAATGCAAATATGTAGGTATCTGAATTAAGCCCTTCAAGTGGGAGTCACGTTAATATACCTTAAAAGACGTAGCTGAGTGGAGGTATCTAATTTGCAAATAAAGCTTCCCTCATAACCAATAAAAATCTAGTGAATACACTCTAGTAATTTGATGAAGCACAGGAGGGTGCATTTGGATAAGCTGAGTAGCTCTTTGGAAATATTGACCAGGGACAGGACACCACTGCCTCAATGGAGGCACGTCGTGACTCGTTAGAAGCCTTGGGTATCTCACCCGGCCCCTGGCTGCTGCTCCCGGGGTGCAGTCCCGGTGTCATAGCTACTACCCTCCCTGTGCAGATGTCACGGATACTGTAGGACATCTTAAATAACATTAGCCATTTATGTGTGAACAACGGGAAAGCTATAATCAAGCCCTAGAACTCCACTGGCTGCAAAGGAAAATTACCCAGCTAGCTCACATATAGACATTTAAATTTCTTAATCTTAATAATCTTAATCTGGAGCAGAATCTCACCCGCTGTGTTTGATACAGGACTCACACAGGTCTAAGGCTAACATTGTGCTTAGTTTGGCTCAAAAGCTAACATTTCTAGATTGCAGGTCAACATGTAGCTGCAGATACAAAATGGGAATACTTTGTGTGGTTTACTTTTAACCTATGCAGGATATGTCGTCGGCTCAGATTCTCTATTTGTAGAAGCAGAATTCAGCAGCAGTTTTCTGTCCTTCGTGTCGCTGAGACCTGCAGTCTCTCAAGTCATTTATGTGCAGTAATGAGGACAGGGAGGGGGGAGTATTAGCATACCTAGCTGTGTACACCCATGGCCTGAAATGAAGGAGGCACATTAATGTGAGCAAGAAGTTGCAACACCATATTATTGGCCCTTATAATATAAGTAACAGCTTCTGTCACATCAGTTTTGCTCTCCTTTATTCCTAATGTAAAGTGATGTTTTGCAATAAAAGAGGATATCACAAAGACTTTCTCAGGCACCAGTCTGTTCACATCAGAGACAGAGAGTCTTTCTGCTTCTGCAGACACATCAGTTCCGATCAAGGCAAAACTCTCACCACTTTCGTAGAGGGAAAAATCACTGGAAATATTTTGTGGCATCAGTGAGTTTTGTGTGAGCAGAAACATAGGAGAAATGCCTCCTTTTTCCAAGTGGTTCAATATGTCACCAGATAACTCTGCTCTGACACACTGGAGAAGATTTAGCATTGAATGGAGATGACAGAAGTTAATGAATAATTACTTGGATGTATTATGTCTTTCATGAAAAGATTTCAAATTGCTTTACAAACAGTAAGAAAATAAGCTTCATAACACTTGGTGATGTAAAGCAAGGTGAGGGAAAATTCATGTCATATTGAAAATGTGTGGTTGGCTCGATTTTGAAAAATGTAGGGCTTGGAAAAATAAGCAAGCTCCCTTATTATTGTACCAAGAACAGAAATAATAATTGTATTTAACAAAAAGCTATGGAGAAACAAAATGAGCACTGACTGTTTACAAATTAGTTTGAGATGTGAACAGCTCAAACCCTTCAGATATTTGGCAGTAGGAATGAAACCTTGCAGGCAAGGACAATTTTTTCTGCACTGAAACTTCTGTTACCTTGTTTCACCAGGGATTCAGTAGCCTACATATTTTCTAAAAGTTTTCCTATAGACTGTCAGTTGTTCAAGTACCTGTATGCTTTGCGACTACTATTTTTTCTTACCATTATTGTTGTCTGTTCTCGATATGCAGACAAATATTGTAACAGAGCTGACTGATAGGCTTCAAAGATCAGATTGGTGTAATTCCTCCTATATTGTCACTTCATATTGTGGTGTTTCACAATGCATGGTCCTAGCATCAGCTCTGTTCTGTAACTCCACAGCATCTCCTGTGCTTGCTTATAGTGATCCATCCTGTATCGTATCTGTTTCTGCCTTATGACTATGTGGGGCATGGATATAATTTATTGTTGAAATAACTTTGTCTCTTGTAAAGTGTTATGTTCGTTTGTGGATAGTGAAATTGCCTTCAAGCGATGAGTCATAGAAAATGCCAACCCACGTCTCTCTTGTTTCCTTATTCCTGGTTGAAGGCTCACATAATTTCATTAGGACTGTTACAGTTTGATGTGTAAACTTGCCTTGAAAACACTGCATTTAAAATACATTCTTCAATCTAAAGTGAGGTGTCAGGGTTTATAGTCATCTGTATTATGTCTGTCACAGAGTATGTGCTCTCTTCAGAGCTAGACTGCAGGGTACCAGACAGCTTCCCCAAGGAGACAACACTCCTTTGTTCGTTTCTGGCTGTGTTTTTTACTTATTAGTTGAATTCTTGGCACAGTTGTTGGACAGATGTCCACAGCAGTCACAATCACAAGACTGTTTTGGGTCTTCTGGTTGTTAGGTTTGGTTTCTAAGGAGTTTTCAGCTTCCTTTTCATTGTCTGTGCCCTTTTGAGACATAGCTGTCCTCTCCACCACCTTTCTGAAGGGCGAGGCAATTTTCTATGTAATTCTGAGTATAGAACTTTCTCATCCTGATAGCACTGCTCTGTCACAATAATTCAGTTACCATATCCAGTCCACAGATATTTCTAATTTAAGAATTGGAGCTGTATATTAAAAAGACGAAAAAATTCAGAGGTGCTACCTCTGCAGAGCTTTTACTATTTGTACTAGCTTCACCTGGATCTTACAGAAAGCCCCAGCAAAATTCATGCTGAATATAGCAGGCAATGGATTGAGCCTGATGAAATACGACATGATGGCCCAGGTGTTAAGAACCAATCTGCTGGTACAGTTTATCAGGTGGCTGCAGAAATATCAGCTGAGGCACTCTCACAGTGACAAGGGAACAATTTATATAATATATTTTGAGACCAGTGGTGATAATGTGAGAACATTTTGTACTGGTTGTATGAAAGGTCTGTCTAGCCCAGTGGGGTTTTTTTCCAACACTTAGAAAGGAGTGAACTTTCTGGAGGGAGAAGTGTTATATTTTTTTAACAAATGATGATGGGTTTTGCTGCTTTAGGTTTGCCCAGGCTCACTTGAAACCCATCTGAACTCCTAGAATCCACAGCATCCTGAGGCAAGAAGATCTACAGCCTAACTGCACAACTACCACCTTTTGTGGTATTTGTATCCTTCTTGGAATGGGGGAACTAGAACTGCACACCGTTTCCAGCCTGTGAGGCTTGATGGATTTACACTACGGCATAAGGCTGTTCTCCAATTTGTTCTTGGTTCCCTTGCTAATAATTGCTAATGTTCTGTTTGCAGTTTTACTCTTGCTAAGCATTGAACTGCCAACTTTTTGGAACTATTACAGCCCAAGTGCTCATTCCTCCGTGGTAATAACCAGCTCAGGGCCCATCATTTTATATGCTAAGTTAGGAAAATTTTCGCAATGATTTGCACTCCATTTCAGCTTGCTCTGTTGCTCAGTATTATTAAGTCCTTCCTTACACTCAGCGCTTATCTTTACTACCCCAAATAACTTGATGTCAGCACATTTTATCACCTCCCTTCTCACAGTAAATTTTGCATTACAGTACTTTCATCGTATCATGTATGACTATGTTGAACAGCTTTATTTCCATGCCAGTTCCCAAGGAAGGAAAATGTCTTTCCTCACTGTGAAAACTCTCTGTGTAACTCCTGCCTTCTTTTTCCCATCTTCTAGCCAATTTTTTTGCCATTGGTGCTCAGCTTCTTGAAAAGTCTTTGATGACTAATTGCACTGAGGTTGTTTTAGAAATCTGAATAGGCTGTATCAGCTGCATCTCCCTTTTCACATGCCTAGTGACTCGTTTAGGGAACTCCAACAGATTTACTTGTGAGGCATAAGTCTTCTTTCTAAGAGCTATGCTGACTCCTCCTTAACACATTATCTTCATTGCCTCTCCTAATTCTTTTATTATACGCTTTATGAATTCACCCTGGTCCACATGCAGTGTCTGTAGGTCCCTGACTCTCTTGGTACCATTAGAAAAAAATCACAATCACATTTATTACCTTTCTCTTCTTAGATAAAATGCTGGTTTTAAGCAAGATGTTATACACCGTAGTTTGAACTATATTCACTTAGAACTCCTGGGAGAATACAGTCTTGTCTGGTGATTATGTAGTTCATTTAAACTATAGCTTTTCCTACTGATCCTTCAATTTGTCACAGATTTTCTAATAACTCTCCCTTAAAGAAAGGGTCTTGCATGGAAACTTCCCTAACTCTTTTAGAGAAGACATTTATTCAGCTTTTCTGTAATGCTCTGCTATGATCTTATCTTCTCTGAGGGTACCTTTAAACCTTAATCACATATTGACTACTGACTCTCTGGTATGCTTCCTGTTCTTGATGCATTTGGAAAAGGATTTACTGTCAGTTTTTATACTTTTTGCGAGTTTCTCTTAAACAACAGTTCTGGCCTATTTTATCATGCTTTTAAGCTTTTTTAATTTATTATTTTCTTCATTTGAGTATGCATCAGTTTTTAAAGGATGCTGTAATAAACTCTACATCCTTGCAGGATGAATAAGCAATAAAAACTCTGCTATGGTTTTGCTCAGTTCAAAAGGATGATTCTTGCTGGTGAGGATTCCTGCCAGAAATAAGCTCAAAGCAGTGGTTAAGAGAGTTAAATAGTCTTCATGCTGTCTAACAAGGATTTAAAGATAACTATGGGAGAAACAGAGCAAACATAGCCACATATGAAGAAAGATTTGAGAAAGGGCATAAGGGTGTCAGCACAGTCAAAGGGCAGAATAAGGGCAACTCAGTGTCCTGTTGTTAGGGAGCAAAGCTGGAAACTGCCCTGGTTTCCCTAGCAATACTTGCCACCCACACCAGCAACTTCAGCTTTCTCCACCAGGCAGACGTAGGCAAGAGCTCCACACTTCCTCACACTAGCAGAGTTTTGATGTTACTGCTGCCTTCAACCCTCGGCTGCTCCCTCCTTTCGTTGTGCCTAAAATCAGCCCTGCTCCTGTGAGATGCCTGCTTTCCCATTCTTCTAATGATGATTTCTAACCTAAATCCTCCTACATGATATTGAAACCCTTAGCCACCAAGTTTTCTGGTGTTCATGCCTTCATAAGCATGTCTGGAGCTGAACAGCCCTGAAAGGTTGTGTTTCTGTGCTGGATTTTGTCTTGCCCTTCACTCTTCTTGGTGTGAAGCCATCATAAAAAGGCTGTAGTTACCTGCATAGTAATTTCCTGCTGGAAACTTCACAACCATGTAAGATATATCATTTTGACAAGGTGAAAATAATTTTACTCACTAGCAGCAGACTGGAATTGTTCTGATGATTTCCGTTACTGTGCAGTTTGCTGTAAGAGGCTGGAAAGAGTAGGAGGAGATGACAGTGTGGTGCACTCAAATCACGAATCGTATGTCAGAGCTTTAGCAGTGTGTTATTTGGGATTCTCTGCCCCTGCAGCTATAGCTAGATTTCGTTTACTCAGTTTCAAAAGTGAAAAAAAGAGCACTCTATCTGGAGACAAGTTGCACTGTTGCTATAAATTTGGTGCTTACTAGCATTCTTAATTAGGTGCTTAGTGTGAAACCGATTACTGCATTTTGGATTGTAAGGAAATATTCTTTTGGAACATACTATGGAAACTGATGTTTCTCATCTGTCTTATGAGAACACAGGTTAGCAGATGAGGGCATACTTTCATACTTTCTGCTAGTAAGAGCAGGCGAGTTAAGGAAAATGCATTCTTCTTGTCTCAATAATGGCCTTCTCCTCAATAAGTATAACCATGTAGGCTGAAAATCCCAGCTACCCAGAGTGTGGTTATTTCCTCTGAAGACCAGGTAGGTAACAGATTACTTTCCTGGAATTTTTATGAATCCTTGTTTTTCAAATACTTTTCATGTTCTTCCTAGATGTTTCATGCAATTGCAAAACATGTTAGTCAAATGGACGTCCCTGAGTCTCCCATGACAGAACTCAGTAATGTAGATGCCAAACCCAAATTATAGCTGCTTCAACACAAACACACTGAAAACCAGGCAGAAGGGATTGTTGTTTTCTGTAGAGGGAACGATGCAATTTGATTGCCAATGCAGCGCAGCGAAAAAGAAAGGGCGTAATTCGTGTTGCCAGCAACAGTAATGACCGCAGGCAGATCACTTTCCTCTTGTCCTGCACATCAGGAAGACTGTAATATTGAAGACAAGGAGCGATGTACTAGCTGTCAGCCAAATATGTTGGAGAAGTATTAGTCAGTTTATTTCCTTAAAGCTTCAGCCGGAAATCATGACAGAAATAGGCAAAATGCCTTCATGAAGCCTTGCTTTTTCTGGCATACTTCCTCCATCCATAATGAATTGTTCTTTCTCAGCAGGGATGCAGTTGGACCCTGGAATATGTTATGTAACTTAAATTAATTGCAATATTTGTCAGCATTAAAAAACAACAACAACAAAAAAGCCAAAATAGAGGTTGTATTTTTACCAAAGGCTTGGTAAGAGTCCTATAAACACAACAGAGAATATCACTAATGAAAACATTTGCTCTTTTAAAGATATCTTTGTCTTGGGAATTTAAGTATTTTTCATGTTTTTCTGGCACTTTGAACTAACAAAGATTAAGTACCCTATTTGCACCTAAATATACTGTCATTTCAACGCGTGCCTTTTGGGGAGAACAATTGGAGTCCTCGTACCTCTTGGAGCAAATGTTATTATTTACATGTACTGTACTGTTACTGAGAGGCCCCCATTAGGGCCCCTTGTGATAGTGTCTCTGGAGCCAAACTCATGAGCTTTCAGCCTGCATTCCCAGATTGGGATAACAACTAAAAGGAAGAACAGCAAGCAAAATCAAAACTGGCTGTGATTCTGCAGTAGAACAATAGATTGAGAAATCCCTGAGTATATTTAAAGCATTAGGTGTGTTGCATATTCAAATAGGTAACTCAGTCCTGAATCCCATAGTCAGAAATCCTGTTAGTATCACAGTACCAGCTTTTAACCTGGCACTTCTGTATTTTTGTAGTTATACAATTCTCTGATGCTTTTCAAGCAGAACACAAGTACTTGAAATTTGGCACAAATGCACCTGTTCCTTGGGACTGCGCATGTTTTAGCACATGTCTTACAGGGTAATTGATAGAATTACAAATAAACAAAACAAAAAAAACAAGCAACCCTTCCACCCCACTCTTACCCCCACCCCGGGTTTGCATTTTGGATGATGCTCAGTTTGGTGCAGACAGGTTACATGGGGCTCTTTACAACTTCTGTGCCACATGCCTGCATAAAAAACATGGAAAGAAACTTTTACAGAGCAGCTGGAGCTCAAAGTGTGTAGCGAGCCATCACAAATGGGAATAAGTATAAGCAGAGACTCTGCAAGAAACAGAAAGAAAGACTGATTGGCAAAGGTAAACCATGTCTTGAGGCCAGGAAATGAGACTTTCCAAAAGTCAAGTTAAATTAGACATGTGAAGACAATTCTAACACATAAGGTCAAGGGTTTGTGGGCACATTAAAAAAAAAAAAAGAAAAAAAGAGAGAGAGAGAACAAGGAAAGAGGAAGCAGGGCCACTATGAAGCGAGGGACAGTATCTTTCTCAGAATTCTGGGTAAGCTGGCTAATGAAATCACAAACAAGTATTTTCATAAGACTGTTAGGTTGGGAATCTAGTCCAGCTAAAAATCACATAATAAGGCTTATGCAAATTCTGTATTTAAGAGGAATGGAGGTGAAAGCAGCATCACAGGTATAGTCCCTTCAATTTGATTTGTTACATGCAAATTTGAAAAAAGAAGAAAATTAAGGATGTAGAGATAAATGGGATAAAACGGATTTTTTTTTCCCCAAAGTAGACCATGCCAGACTAGTCTGACCATTCTCTTTGAAAAGAGCATAGATTTTTTTAGATGAAGGTAATGTTATAGTTACAGATAAAATGAAATTGGGGTGTTTCTTCGCTACAGAAGATAATTGCAATTCAAAATAACTGGGTGGCATCAATGACTAAAACAATGGAAGTTCAACAGTGTATATAATACAGTTGCGAGCTGGTAAAAGCTTTAGATACAAGTAATGAGTTCAGCAGTTTGAGACAACTGAGAAAGAGCAAGCTCGTAGATTAACTAGGATTTCCTGATGTTACACAAGTGTGATCCTAAAAGGTACTGGGCACAGTGTTTCCAGGAGGAATAAGCAAGTGTTTGAGTCCTCTCAGCTGGAACACTGCACGCAATTTAGGTCACCCAGAAAGCTTAGCTTGTACAAAAGGAAAACTCAACTCAGAAGAGAGATGGAGAAGGGCCTGTTACCCTGTAATACAGTTTGTACAAAGGCTTGTCAGTTTAGCCTTCAGTTTGGGGGTGGGGAACATTTTCCTTGCTAAGGACCACATACGCCTTTCCAGCACACTTAGCAGACCACACGTTAACATGCTCTGCTATCCAGTAATAACACACACACTAATTTTAATCATGGGCTGTACCCTATAAAATGAAGTCACAGGGCACATTCAGCCAACAAAACGAAGGCTCCCCACACCTGCTTCAGCTTAACGCTGTCAATGCATTAATCTGTCTTCTCTGGAGACTGAAAGTTCTGGGTTTAATCAGGCAGGAAAATAAATGCTGTAATTTCCACCAACAAAGTCAGGACGTTCTGCCACAGAACTCGCACCGAAATCAGTGGAAGTGCTACATACAAACAGCTCTCCTGCTTGTGGTCTTCATATGGGACTTATTAGTGTTACACAGTCTGCCCACAGCTGTACACAGCTGGCAGTCTTTGTGCAACAGAAAGCTAAGGCCAGGGTAAAGGCTGCGGCTGGCTGCAACTGAGATACACACTGTAGGAAAGTTTAAGAAACTTCATTTTCCTTAGGCTCTGCCAGCGCGATTATTCCTTTGTACTCAGAAATTATCTTTTTCTTTATGTAAAGGCTCCTTCAAATCCAATAGTAGGTGTTAACAGCACTGTATGTTATAGATCAATCAAAGATCATCACTAAACCCCATTTCCTATCCAGCTTTTGCTAGTCTCTGTTTTACTAAAAACATAGGGCTTCATTTCACAGACCAAGCACTCTCTGTTGTATTCAGAAGAGGGATTCTCTTCACTACTTCATACTGCAAATTTCTGTGAGTGACAAAGAAAAATACTAGTGAATGGTATTCACAGGAAATATCACACCACCTTATTTTCTGACCACAGAAACTACTCTAATACCATTGTAAAGGTTAAAGGCTTTAAAACTAAACTGAAGTATTAGCTGACTAAACACCGAAGGAATCTGCTGCTCTTTATTCAAATAAATCTACAGATTTATGCAAAGATCAGTGTTTTGGGAATATTGCTTTATTAAGTGCTCTTTTTCAGTTACATTCTTGTTACAAAAGTAAATGGAGTTAAAACAGACCACTTTGTACCTCTCATAGCAGTACTGTCACAGCAGTAATACTACTTTGTATATAATTTTTACAAGACGAAAAAATGCATTCTAAGTTGCTGAGCATTTTAAAGTAGCTTTTTGATAGATTTTTTTCATATTTTGCTTCTGGATATTTTTAAACATCATTTTGATTTTTCAATTTTCTGCTCATCTTATTTAAAAAAAAAACCCCACCTTTATTTTTAGTTAGAAAAAGAAGTCTGGGAAGTAATAAAAGGCAAGTGGAGAAACAAACAAAAGCCCAAGAGAATCCGAAATACTGAATGAAATAAAAGCATATCTTTTAACACTTAACACGTGAGAATGAAGTGAATGAAGTAAACTTCATCTTACCAAATTTTAAAAGTCACCTTTCAGAGCACTTAAAAATACCTTTCCAACCGTGTAACATCTCTTGGGGGTACAGGTAAGCTTCAGCTTAATGGAGTCTAGCTACCATGCGTATGGGGAAAACCTGGATAAAGCAAGAGTTGAGTGCAGAGGCAACCCAGCGTCCAGCCAGCATGGCTGGCGGCGCCCTAGGGTGTTTCGGACCCAGACTAACTCTGCAGCAGGGCATTGAGGCACTCCAGCTGCTTCACGGAGAGCCAGCCTGCATCCACACCAGCCAGGCTGCAACCCACCGCTGTGCCTTCCCCAGCCCGGAGCCGGCCACCCTGCTGCAGCCCCCCCCAGACCTGAGTCGGTGCCTCCACCTACTTCCCCGTGGACACAGGACACTCGCAAACGACCTTCGCCGCGTTCAGGTGCGTTACGACCGGCTTTATCCCTGCCCCCGCGTCTTCCAGGCAGGGACCTGTGGCAGATCCTGGTGTCAGTCAGGTAAAACCCGACCCTACCGAGTCACGTCCGCCGGGGCTCCCCGACTTTTATCCCTGCACTTGACAGACCCGCCGCCAACACGGCTCGTGAGACTACCCAGAGTTTCCAGCGCACACACGACCCCGACAGAGCCGAGCGGTGGGTAGCGCTTTTAAACCGGACCCTGCCAGGTCAAGGCAGCCCCTCAGGCACACACGGCCAGTGCTTCGGCATGGGCGTTGTACAGCCCACCCCCCCTCCCCTCCCCGCCCAGCCCTCCCCCGGCGGCCTCCGCCCCTACGGCAGGCCGGGGAGGGACGGCGCTGCTCGGCCCGCCGGCAGCTCCCACCGGCGACGGGCTCGGGAGGGAGGGAGGCAGGGAGGCGGGTGCATCCCGGCAGGTGAAGGAAGGGGCGGGCGCTGGCCGCGGTGACCGCTGTGGAGCTGTGGGCTGTGGAGCGGGGATGAGCGGCCGGCGCGGTAGCTGCCGCCCGCGGAGCTGAGCCAAGCTGCGCCTGAGGTAAGCGCTCTCCCCTCACGGCGCCCTCCCCTCACGGCGCCGGGCGGACGCGTTCCCGCTCCCCCCCCCCCCCCCCCCTCCCCCCAGCTACCGCCACCCCGTTCCACGCGCGCCCTTTCCAGCGGTCCGCGCGCGAGCCCCCCACCGCCTCCCGTGCTCCCCTTTCCCCCCCGCCCGGCCCCGCGCTCCGCCGGGACGCCCGTGGCGGCGAACGGTGGCTGCGGGGGGGGGGGGGGGGCGGGCGGGAAGGGGCGTCGCGCGTGTCCGCGTCTCCCTTCCTCCCCCCTTCCCTTCCCGCCGCTTTGCTGCTTCAGCGCGGTGCCGGAGGGCGCCGGGAAACTCCTCGGGTGAGTCACCGGGAGGCTGGAGAACCGCCACTGCCGCCCCGCGGGAGAGCCCTCATGCCGGGCGTCGGGGCGTGCGGCCTTGGCGGGGGAAAGGCGCGGGGTCGGGCGGCTGCCGGAGCCGCCGGCTGGCGTTGAGGCGTTCGGGAGCGGCCGGTTTCCCTCGCGAAGAGTTCTGGAAGCTTCGCTGGTCTCGGTCTGCGTCCCTCGGCAGCTGCGCGTCTCTGGGAGCGTGTAGGGAGTCCCCGCCGCGGCGCTGGGGAAGGCGCGGTTCCTGCTGCTGTGAGGGAAACGAGGGGAAGGCGCCTCCCGTCTCCCCGTCCCGTGTGCTGATGCCTTCAGTCCGGTGCTGCTTTGGTCGCCTGCAGGTGGAAGGTGGGACGGAGTTAGTTCGGCAGCGTCAGTCTGACCGTGTGAGAAGGAAAGGCTCTTGGGGGGGGGGGAGGAAAAAAGTGTAGGTGCTTTCCTTCAGGAAAGAGAAGGTCAAAGAGCTGTGCTGTTTCCCCACTTACGCTGAGATATGGCTTTGGTGTGAAGTTATAAGCATCAGGAGTAATTTCCTAGCACGTTTCCAGTGGTAATATATGTTAAAGGGTGAGGCAGGACTAATTAGAGATGAAATACAGAGTACAAAGGCGTTTTCAACAGCATTTTCTTTAGTGTTATCATCTTCAAGCCCCTTCAATCTTGGAAGCCCCCTCATACTTACTTGGGTCACCCTGTCATTTCTGTCTAGGTTTGAAGTTCCCATTCATTTACAGGTAGAGGCTCTGTGCAAGCTATGTCCTGTGCTTCTTGTATCAGTAGAGAGCAGGGACACCTGACGTGTTTATTTGATTTGTCAACTTTTATCCCACGAGTGACCAGTGCAAACTGGTAGCAACTTAAGGATACTGCCTTCCAGAATGAATTGAGAAGGTGGAGAAATGTTGCCCCTCCTACCATTCTGTTTGCGAAGACGCCTTTTCTTGGGTCTTGAAGATGCTAGCAAAAGGTCAGTAGTGGGACTGAACTGGCCTTGTACCTTGTCTAACTTCAGCATTACAGGTGAAGCAGTCTTGGCTGAGTGGATGTCGAAGAGCCTCTCCTGCTGGTATACGCACTCTGGCTGGCTGGTGAGCAGGCAGGACTTCATTTTCCTGTGTGAAATTAGTTGCAGTAAACTGGTGCGTTTCCTGCTGTGAAAAGCCAATTTCCACTTTCACTCTGCTCTTAGTGTCTTGGGGGTTATGAAACAAATTCAGATCTGTATAATTATACACCTCTTCTGTTTATTTTTAGTTGTATTTGTACAGGAAATGTAGAGCTGGAGCCTCTGCAGTTTATTTCATTCACATACTTCTTTCAAGCTACAGACAAAAGTAGAATTAACTTGCTGTCTGTCTTTTAGGCATAACATGTTTCTTTCCCTTCTTGTTACTGTATTTTGGAGCCATCTTGCTGTTGCAAGAGAGCTGATTAAAATACACCCCTTGCCAATATTCCATTACTGAGGAGTCAGTACTGGGTCAGCTTAGTGGTGGGTTAAGTGCTGTTTCCTGTTTGCAGTTTTTTTGTTTTAATATTTCCCAGCTCTCCATAAACTTCTCCACAAAGCATGACAAACTCCATGCTAAAACATCCAGAAAATAAAGAGGTTTTTTTGAAATTATAAAGGAGGGAGATACAGAGACACCAGTTCTGGAAAAGGTTTAAAGTTTTCAAGCCAGTAAAAATGAATACACCAAGATAAATTCCTGCAGGCACCCCAGGCAGGGCTGTCTGAGTGAGAATTCCTGTGTTTGAGGCCAATCTGATCAGTTGACCGTGCATCTGTAAGCTCCCACAGGCAGGCAAACCCCCTGTACTTTTAAGACCAGACTTCCAATATAATTTTGTTGTTAGAAAACTTAGCCTACCAAAAAAACTCCCAAACAAACCAGGGAGTGTGAAAAGTCTCCTCCTGCAGTGTCTTACTTAAGTGGAGATGGAGCAGTCTCCTTTGATAGAAAACCAAACATGGCAGCCACTTTGGTAATGAATACTAAGTAGAAATGGAAATACATTAAGAATTGTTAACTTACTCTTTACAGCGTTAAAACACAAATATGCATGACCAAAGGGCACATACATATTTGTCATTTTAACTGTAGGAAAAGTGCTTTTGACACTCAAACCCTGGTGGTTACATTCCTTGCTCTTCGCCCTGTAGCTCTTACATTGTTAGTACATTTATTGTTACGTGTTATGATATGGTAAGATTGCAGTAATAGAGGGGTATGTGTTTTAACTTGAAGACATTGACTTAGTGTTGGTATATCTTCCAGTCTGTTTGGCATGAGATGTTAGACAATGGGTAACTTAGGCTTTCGTCAGATTATCCGGCAGTTTCGTAAGTTGTTTGGAATGTGCAGCCCTGCAAGTATTGTGTCAATTAATTGTTGCTGGCTTAAGCCCTGATCTTAAAAGTACTTGCAGATGTAAATAACCCTATTATTTGTAAAACTGTTAGTTTGTATTACTGTAGGATCAGGATCTTGGCTTGCTACTTCTGTTGGACCTTGCCGGAAAGTTCATACGAGCTCAGACTCTCAGCAGAATTGATGGATAGCCCTGTAAACAACGGTGAGGACTCATTACAGTTACCAGGGGACTTCCAGAGTAAATTGGTTTTGTTTAGATCTGAAAGTATTGGTTGATACAATGATTCTTCCACAATGCATTTTGTCTTCTGATGGGGATTTCTGAGGGAGGAGAGAAAATAACGTCCTAGATGGCTATTCCTCTCTTGTGTAGCTAAGCTGCTGGCCTTTTTTTAACGTAAACATATTCCATGAAGGCATTTCCTGATAACATTGCTTCACAGTTGCTTTTGAACCTGTACTGTAGTGGAACAAACAGTGTCTGGAAGGGAGCTGGGAGTCTGGAAAAAAGAGGTACTTAAGGCAGCCTCAAAGCTAATATGAGAGATGCAATACATTTCTGTAAATACAATACTAAATGGAATGTGCATTTTTTTATACTGTTGTCACATGTACATATGTCACTGTCCATTCCTCTAATAATTATGGACCATTGCTAACTTGCTCGTTAATCAACACCTCTTCTACTCATCTGATGCTAGAATGTCTAGACAAGTTACGCCTTTTGCGATGTGTTGAGGAAAGAATTGAAGGCACTAAGTTTTGATCAGTGTAACTACACTGTGTATCGCTGGAAACTTTAAGGAATTGTTTATGATGCTATATATTACAAGCATATAGTATCATCAGATTGCTTGCTTAAGATAGATGACTAGACTAGAGCATATAACAATGCTCCGTACACCGTGCTTTTTAAGAGCGGTGTACTGTCTCCACAGTATTTCTCCAAGACCTGTTTGAAGGTTTTTTTTTCAATCTTGCCTCTTCTCCATAAACTATGCTGAATTTCTTATTTCTTTGTTAAAAAGAAAGAGGGTTGAAGAGTTTGCATTTCATTTAACACATGCAGGAATCTGAAAACTTTTTTTCCCCGAGGTAAGGGATGAATTTTAAACAGGTCAATAGAGGAGAATGCAGAGACATGACTTCCTATGGAAACAAACCAAAATGTTGTTCTCCCCCTATCCCAGCATACCAGCATAATGGAAATCTATTTATTTTGCTTGCATGCCAGCTCATTTCCACTAATGACCAAGTTCTTATCACTTCCAAAGTGGTGGTATTGCAGTGGTTACTCATATGTGACTATCTTTGGCAGAAAGGTATTTAAAGTTGATATACAGTGCAGAGAAGGAATTACAATTATTCAGAAATCAGACCTTGGCAATACTTAGGTCTTCAGCTCCTGCTAACTTTGGTTTTAGGAGAGAATAGCTTGCATGCCTGTTGTAAGAAGTCCTGTTGTATCTTCCTGCCCCAGTCAGAGGCTGGTTTAACCAGACCAATTCAGGGACACCTAATCTGCAGCTAGGGCTCTCTCTAAAGTAGTTCTGGCGAATCTTAGCTTCATGGTAAGTGGACGTTCTGGATCTCCTAAAACGGTTGTAAAGAGCTGAGCTAGATAGAAGATGTGAAATAAGCAAATCTTTGTCTAAGTTTAGGAATAGCTGCTTGCTGAATTTTGTTGCTGGATTAATCTTAATATCTGTGGGTGCCCAGAGGTAGGGAAAGGAGACCTTTGCTTCATTACAATTTTATCTTTCTGGAAAGGCCACAGGTAAAAGTCCAAGAAGGTTAGGGAACTCCCGTTTTCATCCTGTTTATGTTTGAAAATTCTTACTGTTTAACTGCTTATGGTTAAAGCTTTCTGGATTTTTATTTTATTTACGCTAAGTTATAACATTGACTGACAAACTGTGCATCATTAATCATGTATAATCAGGACCGCTTCTGTCTTAATGGAATAGTAGGTACATTTGAATCATTAGATCTGTTCTGTCTTCCAGGGAATGCATGTGTCTTTAATTCCTTCCTCCGCTCTTCTAGTGTTAATTTGTCAGAGGGAACTTCCCTGTTCAAGCTAGCTTTGTATTCTTACATTTTTAAAAGGTAAACACTTTTTCTGTAGTTAAATGCAACCACTCTCCTGTAACTTATAAAAACATGAGATTTGTTTTTGTCATTGTAGACCATTTCCTTGGATATGTTAGGGCAGGAAGACAGGAGTTTTGGGTTCTGTTCTCTACAGTATGTAGGTGGTGAACCTGTAAATTGTATTGTGTGAGCACTTAAGGATGACTGGTAATTCCAAATGGATTTAGGTGCCTAAGGAGACTTTTACAGCATGGAAGTGGCTTTCACTCTTTCATGGAACATTTAGAAAACTTAATATTTGCACACAGATTTTGAGATCACTTTACAAAAACTTTAGAATGGCCTATGTAAACAGGTTATGATTGTTGTTGCTTGATTTAGTAGACATTGCAACTAAACTTTGGTTATGTGTACAATATCATCTCTTCTTGATGAATGCATGCACAAATGACTTGCATGTATCACTGTAAAACACCTCATTGATATTCTTGATTGTTTCAGTGCATTACAACCCCCAAACAGGAAAGTTACCAAACATGTTTAGCCAAGGCTTTTATTTCATTATCCCTTCAGCTTTGCCATAAATGAGAGTACTAGGAGAAACTCGGATTTATGCCTTTATTATTAAACTTACTTGTAATGGCTCATCAAACAGGAAATCTTTCATTCTGGATGGTTTCTTCAAAAAATGAAAATGGAATTTCCATCAAAGCTTATATGGGAGCAACAACCGGGCAAAGTATCAGCCTAAATTTTTTTTTAAAATCTGGTGGCCATGCTGAGTAATATTTAATGTCTTTGTGAGCACCAAAACCCTGAAATTTTAGAATTGTGTTCTTTTTGGCAGGAACACCACACAAATATGCAAAGGTCATGAATGAGGTCCCCAAGAAGAGGGAGTTGTATGTCTTTTAAGCAAGCGTTTATAATTCACTTTCTTTGCGTACGTGTACCGTATGTCTTAAGCCTTTCCTCTAATTGGAAGAATAACATGCTGTTTTAAAAACCCAGAAACTGAAATCTGTCAGCATAGTAGCTGGAGCCTTAAAAGAAGCAAGGCTCAAATTTAGTAGTTGGCAACATTCAGTACTACTTACATGTGATCAGTAAGGATGCCTTTCCAAGGCTCTGGACACTTTCGCAGAGTTGAACGTTCATCAAATTATTTCAGTTCTCAAAGTTTGAATTCAGTTATGGGTTTCTGTATAGATAGAGCATAATTTTTGCCCTGTAAAGGAGATAACTGTTTCACAGACTGTAGCAGCTGCCTTTTGTCATGTGGGTTGAGACTCATGATGTCAGGGTGTAGCCATCCTTTCTTTAGTGTGTTCACCTTTCTTTTGTTTGTTTACCTTCTCTTCCTCCCTCCCCCCTATCCAATAACTGTATTGCTGTCTTTTTACTGTTTTCAGCATACCTATGAGAGTGGTAACAGTTTGTGGCCTGAGTCTTCAGGCTGAGATGGTTTTTTTTGTTTTTCTCCTTTCTTTGTCAAAATCGATGGCATGACAGAAAGACTGGAGGTGGATCAGCTAATTATCTTGCCAATTATTTTTAACTGTGCTGTGCAGCAATACGGCAGTATGCTTTTTGCATAGATGAAGCAATACTGCAACAGTGCTAGAATTCAGGCACTATCAGTTTCAGTATAGTTTTAGTAAGTTTAAAAAAAAAAGAAAACCCACGTTGACTGACTTGTGCTCCTAGACAGTGGCTGCTCACACATAGAGCAGAGGAGGAGGTGCAATATGTAGATCAGAAATTTACTAAAGGACCCAGTTCTTAGTATTGTCTATTAGTATTTTATGTTACAGTTCATCTCCTGTCTTATTTGTAAATTTCTAGCACCCTGACATAACAGTGGCTACCAAGTTCCAGTTAAGTGATTAGTCCCAACTTGCTGTAGAAAAACAATATGCAGTTTAGAGTTTGGAATGATATTCCCCATTCTTGCTTCTGGCAGTACTTGGAAAGAAAAGGCTGGAAGAGTCCAATGGCACCAGTATGCATGTCTGGAATTGCTGCTGCCTTGGAGATCTTTGTCTAAGTGTTGACTAGAGGGAGAGAGATGATGGGAAGTGTGCTGCAAGGCTCATCATGAAAGGTGATTTATGCATAACAGAGACATGACTAAAAGCAAAAGATTTCTCAGGAGTTTGAAGCATATCCAAATCAACAAGGGGAGAGAGAATAGTAGAAGGAAGTAGGAAGATTGAGGATTACTAGGTTTAGTACTTATATGCTCAACCACCTCCTCCTCTCCCCATACTGGGTGATGGAAATGTAGTCTGCATGTATGGGTTTTCTCTCTATTAGGGCAAGAATGTGAATTTAGACTGGGCTTCAGTGACCTGAACTCCATTGCTACTGAGTGTAAATGTACTTTTTCATTGTTCAGGTTAGCCAACCTGGAACTGCCAGCTGAACTGCATCTTTTGGTGTTATTCTGCTTTAACAGGTGGAAATAAGGTCAGGTCTAGTTTAGCTGGCAGTCTTCCTATTTAGATGAACCATGAACCTGTGCTGTGCAATTTAATAATTAATCCTTAAACAAAAGCAAGACTTAATTCTAACTGTTTTTAAATTGAGATGACTTTAAATAACTCCAGCTTCATCTTGTATTAGCATTGAGTTTTTAAAGATATGCAAAATAAACCCCAAGAACCCTTGGAGGAGGGAAATCTTACTTAACATGTCAGTTTCCACTTTCATGTTCAGTTCCAGACAAGCTTCCTGCTTGCCAGGAGAGCTTTACTTTGCTGAAATCAGTCGCTGAGATCTTTTTATCTTTATTTATGCAGCACTTCAGGGCAGCATCTCAGATCCTGAAACAGATTCAGTAAGTGTAAAAGCATGTGTTACTTGTTTTCATTTTTCATGTAACAACTGCTTAGTAAGAAAAAGGAAGAAGAGAGGCAGAAGTAGATAATGTTGTGAATACCTCGGTCTTGTCTGGTGAAATATGGCTTGTAAGACAAGAAAAAAAAAAAAAGTGGTTTGGTCAGAAGCTTTGTTTCTCTTTTCTATTTTTAACTTCAGCTACTGTAGTGATAGACATTAATCATCATTCTGGAAACAGTCATTTTTATAATTATTTGCATATTTTCCTATTAAATAAATTGTAGTCTGTTGAGGTGGGAAAAAAATTATTTTGAGTTTAAATGTCTCATGAACTATGATTTTTGGGATTATACCCTGTTGAACGTATAGCAGTAGAAACTAGATTTGATCTGTGGTTACCTTTTGATGTCTGCATGTAAATCTTATTCCATGTTAAAGTCTCTTTGAAGCGGTCCTTCATCTCGTGTTTTATTAGCTCTTTTACATTATTTTACAAGACTTAACCATACTTCTTAACATTCTGACATGAGTGAGGGACAATCTCTCTATTGGTGTATTTGTAAAACTTGTTAAAACTCTTCTGCAAAGTAAAAAGTTTTGGTTTAAATGCTACATCCTTACAAATTTCACCTCAAAGTCTATCTAGTTCCCCTTAATTTCAGCAGAAGTTGCTTGCATGCATCTAAGTGCCGAGGTTGGCGTTCAGACCAGAGTGTAGTTAACCTTGAGAGCTAGTTCCTACAACCAAGCAGTAGAGGCTTAAATTATTAGTCTCTAATCTTGTGACAACCTTACTAAAAAGAGTAAATAATTACCTTGATGTTGCTTAACAGTAATTCTATTACAACATGTCACATAATTGTTTCTTTCTCCCAGACTGAGCTGGAACTCTGAAGAGACTAAGTTCAATGTATTACAATTGCAAGACAGTTATTTCCTCAAGTGGGAGCATCTCTTATCTCAGAGCATTGTGGTATGATCTTATTGCAGAGATGGCATGGGTTGTTACTGAACATTGTTCTTTTGTTATATGTGCTCCTAAACCTTTTACAAAAATCTAGCAATTGCACTGTTTTGACCAAGGCTATGTACTGAAGTCAGTTTCTGGTATTTCCTTATGCTAATAAAACTATACACCTTGGATACATAGGCTTGTGTAAGAGCTAGTCATCTTCCTTTTTGTTATGTGCTCTACTTACCTGTATTCCTGGAAGGATTAGCATTTTTTCTACTTTAAGTCCTGATGATAATGCAGAGAGAAATTCAGCACAAAGAAACCTGGACTATGAGCCTACAGGTCCTATTGACAGATGAAAGACTTATAATTAGCTAATTCAAAACTGATCTGATCTGTAAACTTGACTAATCAAACTGAGGCACTTCAAGCTATGTTCAGGCAAAACAGTGACCTGACTTGCACACTTGCTGAGCATCTGCAGCTGTTAATTGCTTGTAATCAGTCAGGCTTAAACATTCAAGCTTTCCACTAATTTTTCTGTCAGTTAATTAGACTCCACTATCATGCCAAGTAGCATGTGCAGTTCATGCTACTTTCCAAAGCACTGTGCAGTTTTAAGTGAGTGGAGTGGGATTTATGTATATAGGCTTTTGTACATGTTGCGTGGAGAAATATGCTTTCTGGTGTCAAAGTGGGCATACCACCTGTAGGAGCACAGAACAGTCAATCCTGTGCAGTCTTTATTGTTTGGTGTCTAGGAGAGCGTACTTACCTTTCACGTGTAGCTGGAGACTTGCATTAGGACTGTAAATAGGTGAATATACTCAACAGAACACTAACCAGAAGAGGTTTTCTGAGAAGGCAAACTACCCATTGCAGCAGGGGCATGTGAGTCTTGCAATGAGATTAGTAGTTCTCTTCCCTCTAAAGAGCTGGAGGTAAAAAACTACCTTGAAGAATACTAGTGGGATTATATACAGTGGAATTGTGATCCTGGGTTTAGGAGAACCCAAACAAATAATAAGATGATGCATGGTCTGGCCCAAATTTATTCCAATCGCACCATTAATAAGCTTGTGTGGGTACTCTTACAGCATGGCAGACTACTGGGATTATGCTAGATAAATACTTGATGTGTGACTGTGCAGTGGAGGTGGGAGGTAAATTTGGAAGGGAAAGAGGAATATTTTAAATGTACTTTTTCATGTCTGAACTAGGAGAACAGAGTTAGATAGACTAACTGTTCTCTAGCCACTTAGAGGAAATTATTGTGTTTGTGGGAAGCTGTTACGGGAAGAACTCACAGTGAAATTCTTTTTTCCCTCTGAACTCAAAGCCTCACTGAGTAATTTTCCTCCTGCCTCCCCCCCTTATTTCCGTCCCTGTGTAAATATTACAGCTGTTGTGAAGATGCTTATAACTCAGAAACCCACTGATCTGAGTGTCTGAAGAGGCAAATAGATGCATTATCAGAGGAATGCGTGAATTTGCTGAGTCTCACATCTTTTGCTCTGAGGTGCAGATAACCTTTCTAATAATGATGCAAACAGTGCTGATAAGATGGAATACTGTATTTTCAAATGTACACAGTACTAGGTGATATCAAAGTGATTAAGTCTGGAAACTGTCTGTCATATTGGCACTATTCCTGCTGTGCCTCTGCTGCCAAACTGTTTCTCCACAGCTGCATGGCATCACTACTGCCGCTGTGGAGAGCAATTGTTTCTCCTCCTCCCTGCTGGCTGGCAGCTCCTCTGCTTAGCAGACCCGGCCAGTGCTGTCACTTAGTGGTCCTAGAGGAATGAGAGGACTGCCAGGGGTAGAAGAATGTTTTGGTGGAAGAGAAGGGTGCCACAGAGCTGCTGATGCTACCTGTGTACTTGCACTGTGGGATTCAGCTCTCCAGCAAAATTGGGTTGGCAGGTGGCAAGGGATTAGTGACAAATCTGTTAATTACTAAAGATGTACTAACCTCTGATCTAGTGGGCTGCAATGATATCATGCTACTTAATAATTACTTGGTAGTAGGAAGCTCACTGCTGGGCTATTGAACTGGGAGCTAGGTTTCTTCTTCCAGAGTCGGAGCTCGTACTCCAAGGAATGGGGCACTTCATTGATGGGCTTTGTTTATTGAGAGAAAGCCAAGCAGAAAGGATTTGCAGCAGCGTCTTTGCTATGAAATGTAGCAAATGGAAGTCTTTTTGCTTGAAACTCTTCATTTGGCAACTTTATACAATTGCCTTCCTTCCTGGGGTGTTCTCTTCCATTTTGGATAACAAGGAACAAATTAATTAGATGAGTGCTTGCTTCTATGCCTATGCCATTTCTACCTTTCTAGTCAACATACTAAGTAATTTGACTGCCACGTGTTACTCATTCCCTGTCATTTTGGTAGCTCTAAGGAGATGATGGTAAGTGCATGGTCTAGTGGTCTGGTAGGATTTTGCTCTAAATGCACCTGCTGGTCTGTGTTAATTGAGAAGGTATGTGGAAGAAACGCACCTGACACATCGGTTGGCAGTTGTGAAATGTCATTCTTGCCTTCTTATGGAAACAAAAGTTGTAAGAAAGCTGTCTCCCATACAGTCTTTACCTGTTGTAGTATTGGTGTTGTCCAGTCTTCCTTTCCTTTTTTTTAGTTTCTTATTGTTGGGCTTTTAGGTTTTTGAGCACCTCACAGGTAAAGATTAAATATGAACTTGGCCTGATACTCAGGCATGAGTGCGCATAAAAACCAAATACAAACCTGATGCATTCCTAATAATTCTGTGCTAAGAAGATAAACTATATCACTATTCACTGTTTAACCCTGGTGCCCTAAGGTCTGATGGTTTTGTTGTGTATTTCAGCAACATCACCTAGAAAAAGAAGAGGGAGCTCATACTAGAATGAAAAGGATTGAGGATAATATTCTGTAGAACAGCCAAAATACCAAAAAGGATGGTGAGTCTTGAAGAATAGATTCTTTGTGATTTCTAATGAACAGTTGCATCTCCAACAGTGGAATGAAAAATGATGAAGAACTATATAGCATTCCAAATGACAAAAAAATTCAAGCTTTAAGATTTCAAGTTATACAGTACATCGCAAGAACTCTTTTGAGATCAGTTGTGTATACTTTAGTCTTCATACTTTCTATTACTCTCTCTATCCTTTCTGACTTAAGGCTTATTTTTCACATTCAGTTAAATTATAACTATTGCAGTCCTTGCACTTGTTATTTGTGATTGTGCCATGCCAGCTGCTGGTTCTCTGGTAGACTGCACAGGAGGGGAAGTGGGACTGGAGCAATGGAAGTAAAGCAGAATGATTTTGTTGTTACTTTCCTGTTGCCCATTTCAAAAAAACAAGAAAAATTTTTACTAACTGTTATTACAATTATAAATGTCTTATCTGGACTTAAAAGGTAGACAAGTCTTATTATGTCTTGTGAACAATTTGACTTCCTTTTTTGAAATAGGTCAATTGAAGATTATTGAAAATGGAAGTTAATGCTTTTGCTACTTTTTTATTGTGGAGAGAATCCACACAAGAGGTCTTTGGAAGAAGAGCAACTACTTTTCTGATCCCTTAATAGTTATTCTTGCTTAGATGCAAATAAAAATGGATGTACTTGTTTGTATAGTTAGAAAAATTTGTCACTCTGTTATAGCTGGAGTAATCTAACCACCATCTGTTACAGTTCTTCCAAGAAAAACAAAATAGCCATAAATGCAAGACTAGCATTGTTAATCAAAACTGTAGTATTATGCTACTTTTTGTTAATGGTGGTTCTTTCCAAAGAACAGATTTTATTCATACATGCCCACATTTTATGCTACATATATAATGGGTATATGTATATAAACATGCACAGATATAAATGGAATATAACCTGAATAACAGGAGGTGGAAAGAGTCTGCAGTTTTACCTAGAACAAACTATTTTCCAGGATGTGCCTTTGATAACCATAATAATGCTTTTGTTTTTCTGGTATGAGAAGACCTTTGAATAATCAAACTGCTTCTTGCAATTTTCCTTTTTTTTTTTTTAAAGTGATTCATTGGAGCAAAAATCCTGCTTAATCTGTCAGTAGTGTATCTCCATTGGTTTATTGTATAAGCTGTATGTGCTTTTGTGATTATATCAAAATCTTTGTTAACCTGTGATAATGCTAAATTTAGAAATATTTTATAAAACTGTGTAGACAAAATTTTTTCATGTAAGTAATGGGATAATTTTAGTTTGAAGCATTGGGACTGTTGGGTTTTGATCTGCTGGAGGTGGACATGACAGAAATTGAAAATGAACTCCCATTATAACCTGGGAAATGTCTTTCATTAAAATAGTGGCTTACTAGTTAACAATAAATGACTAGGATGCATGAAAGATTGTCTAATATTTTCTGGAAGAAGGGGAGGCTTTTTAGACAGTGTAATGCATTTCTAACACTTTCTATTACGCCTCTGAAGCTGAGAGTTCTTTTTATGGCTGTATATACAAATGTGTTGGTAATGCATGTCTACGCTTTGAGATAGTTAACAAGTGCAGTTTTTTAGAGTATGTTAAGTGTATCAGTCTGTATGGTTTCAAGTGCTATATAAAATGTCACAAATACCATTAAATATTTAAAAAGTGTGCAGAAACGGCACTTTTTACAGAAGCTGAACTTCAAGGAAGACCTTTTGTTTTGTAGTGCCAGTAACACACATAGCTGAATCAACACATCTGTGATACTTACGATCTGTCATTTGGCTTGGTTCTGGGTGAACTGTTGTTTTATTTACTCTACAAAGATGTCAGGTTTGATTACTTAGGTTGAAATAGGACTAATCTCATTGACCCAAATTCCTGAATTTCCTTTGTGCAAGTGAAATCCAGCTTCAGCTCTTCATTGTGTACAACAACTGACTCGTATTTAGAACGCCTTAAGAGTACCTAGGATCTGTAGAGTAGGAAGATAATCTGTAAATATGGTAAAAGCTTCTGCTAGAAGTGTTATATGCTCCATATGAATTCTGTGGAGTACCAAGACTTGTAAATGAAGTAATGTTATATGGACTCCTTCGACATAATGACTGTTAGTTCTAGGCAGTGCACAAAACATAAGATTTTGGAGGTCATGAAGAAGAATGCCCTTCTATCATCACCAGCTCATCTATGTAAAGAATCTGGCTGCACTGTTTTGAAAGAGCTTTTCAAAGAAACCTTATAGGAAAGAATGGTGCACAAAGGCAATGTATTCTTTGTAGCTCATCTTGCTAAGAGGATTAGAAGAGTTGCTGGAGTTTATAACATACAGCATTTCTTTAAGAACTGTATACAGATGTATTTTTATATATGTATGTATTTATTTATAGTGTGTGTAATAAATAAAAGTAAGGTTTGGAGGTGAAAAGTCATTGAGGCCAGGAGTCAGCCAAATGTTCTTTGGACCAGCTTTGATGCGACCCTAAGAATGGAAGGAATAGACAATGCTATTAGCTGTTTAAGAAAAGATTTGGAAAGGAGCAAGTTCTCTTATGATGGGATAGGTTAATGTGATGTCAAGAAGCATCTTCAAATTAAAAGGCGGGGGGAATAATCTAACTGGACTGTAGAATGTATGTAAAAAATTCAAGGCTCCTGCTAGACTCAAACTTTGCCTGGAATAAGTCCTTACATCTTAATTTAAAAAAGGAGAGTTGGTGTGAAGGGAATGGAAATATCTTTTAAAGTGAGTGTTCCAGTCTGTTTACAGACTTTTTTGATCTCTTGATGGGACAATAGGAATAGCTGTATGGAGTCAGATCTGAGGAGTGCTTACAGAAGAGTGCAAGAACTGGGCAAAGATATAGAATATTCTTCCAGCCTAAGAATTTGCAGCTCAGGGGCTTACTGGTGTCATTTTGAAATGCCGGAGACTGAGATCTTGGAATCTGATATGGATTTCTGTATTCCCAGTTTCTCAGTTGTTGTGCACTAAGCTAGATGCATTACAGCATTTTTCTTCCCCCCTCCTTAATGATCACTGCTCTAGGAAGGGGTTTGATTTACATGTGCAGTACCACTAAATCCATTTCCATTAGCTTTAGTTTTCTGAAGTCTTTTTCCCAGTATAAGCGAGTCAGCCCTCATTAAAGGCTTTTATAAGAGTATGTGCCTTGACTTTCAAGACAGGTCAGAAAGGAGCTGATTTGAAGACATGAGTTAAGTGACATCAAGATCAGATGGAAAGTAAGAATCTAGAACTTGTATTTTAGGTCCTTGCCTTTGACCAATCTTACTGTCAAGTGTTGCTTTTATAATATGATGTGCATTTTTTTTATCTATTGGGAAACCTTTCTGCAAACTTTGTTGGCACTGTGCTGCTTGAGCAGGCAAACTGTGATCCGTGTTGTAAAATAAGAACCTTGTTGTTCATATCTTATGAAGTATTGTGTATTAATATCTTCTGTACTTGAAAATAGACGTGTGTGAACTCATTTTTGAATGCAGCTCTACAGCTTCAGAGGTGTAGGTCAGTGTCAGGCTAATCCTTGCTGTTTGAGTTCATTTAGACAAGATTCAAGGGGAAATAATTTTTTTTCCTTTTGGTGATACTTCTGAAGCAAGTAATGGTTTCCATAAAAGAAATGGTAATATAAAATGGCATTGTCCAAATTATCTTGTAAAAAAAGCCTGTTGCATGTGAGTATACATTTTTAGGGTTATTTTAAGTGATATGAAAGGACTGTTCTCTCTGATGTCCTCCAAATTAAAATTGTTTACTGCTGTCTTTCTGGCACAGCCTTGCAGTGTACATTTGTTTTTAATTTTAAAATCTTGACCTAAAATCCCAGCTACGCGTGATCTGCTGGTTACAATTAAATTCAGCTTTTGTAGAAAGTGAGCCTGAGCTTGCAGAGATTCTTCTCTCCAGTACATGTTTTAAAAAAAAAAAAAAAAAAAAAAAAGAGTAGTATTTACTTAAGTGATGAAATATACGTTAGCCTGAAATCCTGATTCTTGTAATCCATGCTCCTACCTGTTTCAGTGCTTTGATTTAGTGTTTTGCATGGTTGGAGTTGGGAGTGGCAAAATACTTATGCCTTACAACATCCTTTAGAAAAGTTCATATTGTGATTTAAAAGGCAACACTTGCTGGAATCAGAATAAAGAAACCTTGTTTCTGGTACACCTACTTGCTTCCATGAGGTTTTGAGCGCAAGGAGCTTCAAAGCTGTTGGAGGTGGGGACTGTCCATTAGCAATACAGCCCAGTTGGGCCTTCTATAAATTACACTTGCATGGTTATTGGCTTATTTTGAGATTCTGGTTCCTAGTCAGAGTTTCCAAGTGTAAGAAGAGCAAACTATGAGATGCCTCACTGCATTGCTTAGAAACCAGTACCATCTACTGTGTTGTACAGCAGTAAAGTATAGAGTAAGTCTTTGTGGTTACACTTTGTCTTTAAATTGTATCACAGAGTCTCTTTACAAGCAAAATAAAAATAGCAAATGTTTGTCTTGTGTTGTATTCCCAGGGTCTCACAGAAGCTGAGCTCTCTCTTTGGTGCTGGCTGCAGTGATTTGCCTGCAAAGGTACATTTCCTTAAATAAAAGGTTGCTGCAGTCCACCAGAAGAGGGACACACAAACTTGAAGGGCTTGCCAAAAGCTTCCTCTAAACCAGGGCTTGCTGAATTTCTTTAGTATTCAATTAGTAGCTTGTTGTTGGTGTCAGCGATAGTGTCTATGAATTTACTCACTGCAGTCTTTTGCTGATAGACATTCAAAAGGACTTTCTCTTATAAGCTTTATATGTTTTTGTTGTTTTTAATATCCTGCTGCAGGAATATTTTAAAATTGCTTATATTCAGTAATTTTTCTGTTGACTTGCATATACACTCACGTGAAATAGTGTCTTTAACTGGCAATAGCAGTTTTGGACCTAAGTTTTGTTAGTCTTGTACAAGCACAGTAAACAATGAACTAATGGATGTTGTACGTCTTGCCTGTATGCTTTAGTATCAGAAATGGTAGAAAATGGTGAACATAAGTGTAGGCCTCTAAGGTGGGGGTTTTTGCCTTTCTTCTTTTTTCCCTTGGACTCTTGATGTTCTTTAAATTGATTTAAGTAAAATTCTAAGAAGACAGAAAAAATATTTCCTGACAACAGACTTAACTTTATATGGCAAGATGTCTGCTGGTTAAATGTACCTATCAGATACGCTTTATAATCAGTAATGGATATTTGACTCTCTCTTGTAAATTTCTAAAAGCTTTTATTTAGGTGTTGCTTTTACTGACGTTCAGTGGTATGCCAGCTTAAATGCTTAAAGGTGTTTTGACATCTAAGCAGAAATTATTTTGTAGTCAAACAGTGCTTCCTAAATTACCAATTATGAGTACATTAGTGATGGAATTGTATGCAGTTCATGACAAACCAGCCTAGCATTAAAACTGTTTCAACAGTAATATCTTATAATCAAATACTTCTGCCAAGGAAATAAATAATTTCTGGAAACTCCCACTTTAAGTGTCTACGTGTATTTGGGGAAATTCCCTTTGCAGTTGTCTGCAGCGCAGCTGTCTGTAGGAATAGGACTTTGGCAGTCATGTTTGTACTTCTGCTCAGTTATGTGGGTTTTTTTAACTATGGTCTAAATTGTTCTACAAACACTGATGAAAGATACCAGTTAATCATAACCATAGCTACATTTACAGTGTTTTTTACAAGGACCTTATGTATAGGTAACAGTTAAAAGGAACAAAGAACCTGTCCATCTGGTTTGAATAGTAAATGAGAATGAAAGTCTTGCCCTGGTAATGTGTCTTTGAATTTATTTGAAGAAACATGGTAAGCAGCAAAATTATTTAAGAACTTGCCTTCCATTTGAAGTGTTACTGGTATGGTCTGACTGGCATAGACTTGATACCCAGTTAACTTGCTGGGTGAATGCTCCTATACAGTGTTGAGGGGCCTTTTGATTCAGTAGAAATCTCTTAAACTTAACTTGAAAAGCTACTCATACTACAATTGCCAACATAGAAAATTATGCTAGGATAGCTGTACTGATTTTAATTTAATCCATATTTACATCAGTATGAAGTCTTAAGTTATTTTTTAAGGCTAGCTGATGTAAGAGAATCTGTTAAATGATAATGTTTTTATATTGACAGTTTGCAGAAAGTTCTTCTCTCCAGCTGCACAGTATAATTTGTTTTTTACAAGCTATGCATGTACTGCAAATACTTTGCGGCTGTACTGTGGTCTACAGACATCTGAGCAATATATGAAGTTAATTAACCGTATCCCAAAATCAGAGTCAGTATCTTCTAGGACTTCTGCCAAGCTGGTGAAACAACCAAGAAAAGTTACAACTTAGTTTTAAAATTGATAACTCTCTTTCTCTCAAGTATGGCTAATTTATTGCAGACCAGTGCTGGCTGGCTTTTTTGAAGTTCCAAGCCAACAATATGTCCATCGATGTTCAGAACTTAAGAGCAGTGGGATATAAATAGAAGCTCAGACGTTTTTTGACCTGAAGTGTTTCTCAGTTTTGGATTGAATATATATTATCAAGGCTCCAGCTACTTTCTGAAATATATGTAAGTAAATAAGTAAAAATATTGTTAAGGCTTCTTCAGCTCTTCCTAAGTAAGCTGAATGGGGGAATGATAGTTGAAGCTTAAAGAGTAGGAATTCTTTCAGCATTGAAAGAGGATTTTTGGAAGTTCTGGCCTCATTTCTTCCCTTTGTGCTGATTTTTTTTTTTTATTTTTTTTTTTAAAGTTATAATTCTGCAGATCACCCAGCAGTAGTAATTCTGATGCGTGGTTATTCATATTTTCACAGGACTGCCTTACCTAGCAGATGAAGGATTCAGGCGAGTAATTTACACTTGCTCTTTTACAATCTGCAGTTGTAGAGTATACAGTTGACATATATTATGTCAATATAGTGGATTTGTTTCTGATGTGATCTGGAAACTTGGGACTAAATAAGTTTGGTAGAATTAATGAAATAATAAAACTCATAATAATCTACTCCTATCCAAGCTTATTAAAGTCAGTAAAACTTTTAACAGAATGTGGCCTTCTTTAATGCCTTACTATACTGTAGGCTTATCTACTCCTGATCCAAGCTTATTAAAGTCAGTAAAACTTTTAACAGAATGTGGCCTTCTTTAATGCCTTACTATACTGTAGGCTTTTATGGAAATATGTAATGTATGAACTCTTACCTTATTCTGAACAGAACTTGATTACTGAGCTGACTACTTGCTGCAGCTGAAGGAAAGTGGTTTTCATGCTTGTTTTTGTTGTTGATTTGTTAATTTTTCTGCCTCTCCTGTTGCTGTGTTCTTGTGCTGCTTTTATTTACACTCCATTCTTGCAGTTTCCTGTAAATTGGTCAGCAAGAGGAAGCTCTCTTGCTGCAGAGACAACTCAACCCTTCAGCTAGACTACTGAATTTACACTGACAAGGACAGCATAGTGTTAGATGTATATTTGATTGCTCTTGCTTTCCATTAACTAAAGATAAGTAGGATTGCTTTTGACTGGGAGCAAGAGCTGTTCCTAACAGTGGCAGAGAGGATTGACTGATGCAGTGGCCCGGCTGGAATGAAATCCAAATGTTGGTTCCTGACGCTTTGGTTCTTCCTTTTAAGGTTATCTGAGTGAAATCTCATAATGCTAAATAAATGAAGTAACTCCTTTTAAGTGAAATTTTCCCTAGGCTAGCTTGGTGCAAGGTTCCTTCTCACCACTGATTTTTGTAGGGATAAATGAAGGTTAGTGGTCTGAAAACCATATACCAGAGTTCCTTGCAAGACAGACTTTTGTGTTGTGAGGAAGGATATATTTAATTCTCTTTCACTTTCCTGACAGACATGTTAATCAAATCCATGAAGATTTCATGTGTCTTTGGACTCTTTATTTGCAATTTTGAAACACAACCCTTTTGCTTAATGTTTGGTCTAGAAAGTTAAGTTGAATTTTCATTCTTACAAAACTGTGAAACAGCTAAAATTTTTGTTGTTGTTGTTGTTCCCTAGCGGAACACCAGCTTGTGTGTGTCCACATATGAAATGGCTTCTGTTCTAACTCTGTGACCATCTTGTTAGTGTTGGAAATCACCAAAAAAATAAAAAGGGGATCTTAGAATGTGAAATGAAAAATACTGTATTTCTGAATGCTTAAGTGAACAAAAGGAGAGGACAGGATCAGAAAGGTTAGGGTGGAAAAGCAGTACTTCAGGAACATGTGCTGGATAAATGAGGGATGATTAAAATGAGTCTGTGGAGGCCAAAGAGCATCGTACTGTAGTTGTGGAGTTCGGAGGGGAAAACCGAGACTTGTGTGTCAGACCAGAAAAGGGAAAGAGGAACTGATATTTTTCTAGTGTTACATACACTCAAATGCTGTCGTTTTGATCATCTCTTTTTACTGAGGTAGAGATAAAGGTTGCAAAGATGGTAATGCAAGCTTTAGAAGAGTATGCTTAGATAGAGAACTGGGGAAGGAAAGATTGCTTTAAAGCATTGCGTGTTAATGCTTAAAGTCTAAATTGGTAACTGATATTGTAGCAGATAAAGCAAGTGAATTTAATTCACAAATTGCGGAGATGCAGTCCTCTACATCTTTTCTGTGTGAAAAATCTGTTAATTAAGCTACTGAGACAACTGGATATGGATTCTTATTAAAGAGCATCAGGATTTTGTGTTGATGTGCTGATCCTTTTAGCTAACAGCAGGTGTGTGGCATTTATGGTTTGCTTCCCCTTCCTATATAGCCTGACTATGAAAGTAGGGCAAATGGATGCCCTGCGGTGAAGACAAGAGAGTTGCTTTTCTAGCCAATACAGCCATGGCCAGTATCTGAAATGTTATTTTCTTCTGTGCTTTGAGTGTTGGGTAGTTTACACAAAGAAAAGACATTGTATAGAAACTTCTTCCTTCTATTTTGATGTCATTTTCCACAAAAATACATGAAGTAAGCTTTACTTGGCATATTTATGTGTGTAGGTTTTGTCCATCATTCTGAAACTTCCTAGCTGTTTTTGTCTTACTTGAATGTTCTAGTCCGGGGTGTTCTTTAATTCCAGACAGTCAGTGAAACACTTGAATCCTTTTAGGAGGTCCAGATGAAGATAAGTGTAAACCAATGGCATTTATTCATCATCAGTTGGTGATACTTGTCCTGTAGAATTGCTGCCCTTGTGTTGTGAGCCTCTTGGATTCGAACTTTATTGTCTTTTGTGGTTTGCATAGCATCAAATGTACAGGCAAGACTCTCTAAAGCACATACATGCTGCATAATCTTTCAAAATGGCTATTGTTAATTTCTTGGGTTGAAGAGGGAAGGACAAGCTCCAGCTACAAAGAAGAAAACAGAGATGAAATACTTATCGTAGTTTTGTGGTGCAGTGCAAATACCTGAAGCACAGGCTCTTCAGAAGCACAGGCAGCATTTCTGAGCTGTGCCTCTGCTGGTGTGAGAGCCTGAGTCCACTGTAAGAAAAAAGGACTACTTTCTTTTTCTCCCATGGGAAAGTAGTTGATTGAAAGGTGAGTAGGAAGCAAGCGAGCAGTGGAAAACCCCCTCTGCTTTCTGGCTCAACGTCTGACAGATGTCTGAGGTATGCAGGGTTTGATTTATAACCTCTCTGGGAAGTTGGGAAATCTGACAAAGATAGTGCTGCCTGCTAACACTGGGGGAAACAGGAAGTAACAAAGGAAACAAGTCATTGCCTAGGCGTCCCTTTTGGCCGCAGTGCAGATGCACAAGCAGTTGGGGCAGAGTTTCTTTTCCTTTTGTGTGTTGAGTGTACAGCAGCTACCTTATAATACACAGAACCGGGAGAAGTGCAGAGATGTTCCTGTCATGCCTGAGAGGGGTCCTAAGTTATTGATGGCTTTGTCATCACAAAGGAAACAATCATTTGGGGAAACTGTTGGCAGAAAAACTATGTGTCGATCAGGAATGGTCACCAGGTTAGTGCATATTTGTGGCTTGTATTTCTGTCATCTTCTCTTTTAGGTAGAGAGCAGTCTAAAACTAAGAGTAGAATATGGTATTTGGGATAAAATACTTTCGTGCAGAAAATTCAAGACTAAAGAATTGAAGGGCAAAGAGATGAGGCGAGTCTTGGTTGGAAACATTTGCCAGAAAAGCACAGCAAGTTAAACTGAGTAAACTTGCTTACAACAGTGTGTTTCAGTTGGGCTTCATTCTCTGTTTCCTTTGTCCTGTAAGATTTATTTGACTTCACAGTGTTTGTACTGTGCTATTAATCTTTCTGAGAGACTATTGTGAAAGGGGCTGTTAGAAGTATTAAGAAATGGAATGTGTAACCAAAAACGTATGAGAGATACGGAAGAGTATTTTAGAAATACTGAAGAATGGTTAATATATGGAAAAGAGACCTGAGAATTTTGCAGAAAGTGGTTTTAAGAACAGATGCTAAAGGTTTAGGTGGTTGAATTAGAGAACTAGATTTTGTTCAGAATTGCTCAGAGCACATTGGGGAAGCTTTTATTTTACAGTGCTGCTGTATGTAACGCTGCCTCATTTTTGGTTAAGCCTTTTGTAGAGACTGAAACTTAAGTCTCTCTCTGCATTATATGAGGAGTGCATTTGTGTCTGTAAGTTGTGTGTTATATATGTAACGTTATATGTAAGTTATGTGTTCAGAAGGAAACTAGCATCTTGCTTTGCTAGGTTTTACTTTCAAAACAGAATTTAAACACTAGAGGTTATGGGATATTACGGAGTTTAAAAAGTTCTCAGGCATAATTGGCATAGAGATACTTGTTACAAATTCAGATCGGGTTTCATTTTTGTACTGCAGCTTTGGAAGCTGTTTTTTATTTGTTTTCAGCATGACCAAACTGGGCTCCAGGACAGACCATAAATGTTATTATAAAAAGTAAGAACTTCTAATACAAGTTTTGGCAGCTGTAGTTTCAGAGATGAGGGGTTTTATGCCTATATACTGCAAGATGTGGAGATGATCACATCTGCCATATGTTCTGCTGAAGTTAAGCAAGAACTGAGGACTCATGGCTGTTCCAGGATACAATCCTTAGTTGATTCAGCTTGTACTTGCTTTAATTGGGTTGAATACCAATAGCTCTTCAGGCCAAAAGGGGTAAGTGTTCTTCTATAATGTATTCCAGACTTTTAATGTGGCAGAATTTTATTTTTACTTGTGGAGGGACTTTTACCCTGTAAAGCTATGCCCTAACCTCCAATCTAGGTATTCTATATATGCTGACTGAGGGGATAGGTTAAAATTACTTCACAAATGTATACGCTTGCATACTACACAGTAACAGAAGTCTACTCTCTATTTAGAGTTTGAGCTTGGTAACATTATTGTTATGATTCAGAGGAAACTGGCATTATCTAGGTTACATGATGAATTGTGTAATTTCACATTTTTTCATGCTGTTATTCATGGTACTTTGAAATAAAAAGTAGCTCATTTTGATAGTGTTTGAGAAATATACTCATGTGATAGACTTGGACTGACTTTATTGATACATTAACAATACACTGCAAATCGGTTTGTTTTTTAGTCTGGCAGACCAGTTTGTATATATGAAGTAATTACAATAGTAATTGTATAAGCTGTGTGTCATGCTCGAGAGAGTGACACTGTTCTGGACTGAACTGCAGTGAACTGCACTGTTGTGTCTTTCCAAAAGCTCTGTTGAACGATGAAGCAAATCCTATAAACTCCCGTTCCACTGTTTTTCCTACTAAACTCTAAGGCCTCGTTTCCCTCACAGGCATAGAATTGTCATGGGGATCATCTGAGAAACAAAGTGATGCAAGGCCTTTCACTGTCTGCTGCTGTCCTCTTCTGGTTCAGAGGGTTCAGTTCAGTGCTGTTTCAGTGGGGCAGAAGGTTGATTCCATAGTCACTTATAATAGGTTTGGAGGCTTGATGGGTAATTTAAAGATACACATTCCTTGGTGAGTGGAAAGAAGAATAAAGTGGGTAGCTATTACTAGAAGCTTGCACAAAATGATGTGTGAGTAATGGTACCTTCTGTTTGTAACAAAGGACCAGCGTCAGAGCATGGCTTGGCTCTGATTTCACTTAGTGGGCCCTTTCTGTTAGCTTCATTGTAAGCTCCATCTGGATTGTGAGACTCTGCTGATGCACCTGGGGTGAAAATTTGTAGTGGGGTCTTTGGATGTAGTGCAAGAATGTAACTGCATAAGAAAGAACTTGGAGATGTCTTTCTGTTCTTAATGATCATGGAGCTAACAGGCTCTACAGTGACTTCAGTGCTTGCTGTTGTATATACCTGGTAATGCAACATCGATCTGTTTCCTCATGTAATGTATTAAAAAAAATAAGAGTGGAAGGAACGGACCCACTTCAGTGAGCTAAAGGCAACCATATTGTAGATGCTAAGGCCAAAAAAATCTTCAAGACCATTTGATTTTCCTTATTCCCACTGCTACAATAAAGATCCATTGGTTGCATTGTTTTGACAGCTTTCTCCCAGCAGCTTAATGCAAAATAGCATCTAGTGTCCTTCCAGAGTTGTTTTGTACCGTCAAGAAAAGAAGAGAAATCTGCTTGGGACTAAATTCAAGTACTTAAATAGATTTTACAAGCCTACCAAATACTTCAGTTCAGAATACCAGTGTCCTTCCTGTGTGTCTGCAGATGAAAGTGCTTGAGGAGTCTACAGATGTGATGGGGAGTGGTATAAGCCACAGATGCAGATAATAGGCGTAGCAGCCTCAAAATCTATTGAAAAGTCCGGTATATTAGGTGGGCTCTTTAGCTCTTACAATGTGTACTTGCTTGCCTGGAGTTCAGCTACATCTCATTCACTTAGCTGGGATGGGGAAATTCTGAGGTTTGGTGTCCATTCTCGGGACCATTTTATAGTAAGTAGCTAAAAGTAAGAAATGATCATGAATAGAGGAAGCAGAACCTGATACTCTGCTGTCCTTTCCCCTCAGTTAAAGCCTGTAGTCATCACACTGTAGAACTGGATTTATTTATTTTTTCCACTGCTTGTTCTTCTGCTTCCACTTTTTTTTTTTAATGTTTTTTTTCTGTCTGCCTGATATTCTGGCTTTTCAGGTGGAGGAGAAAATGCCCCATCCAGGCATGCTTTAGCAAGTAGTCTAAGTAGTCTACTCCCATAGTGAAGGCCAACATGACCTAGTCAAATATTTGTTTTCTGTATTTACCTAGGGTGGGATACCCTTGTCCCCTGTGTTTGTCTTTGGCTTCTTAGAAATCTCAGCTTACTGGTTGTTTTGGATAACCTCTCTGAGACATTTAACTCTGCCTTTTCTGATATGTTTTCAACCTAAGTACATAACACTGAAACAGTTTCACACCAAAGGCTAGGTGCTTAAGTCCTTTCTTGTTCTGTTCTTTGTAGTAAAATCACACAGGATTTGAAGACCCATGATGAACTTCAAACTGTTGGATGGCATTGAGACTAATGTTAGAGTTAGTTCAAGAAAACTGACATCAGAGTATATCTGAATATAAAGGTTCCATTTTTACTTATTCTTTTTTCTGAATGTAACTAGAAACAGACTGAAATAATAACTTCATCATAAATTAACTTCTAATGTTTGAATGTTGATGTGTCTGTTCTTGAAAGAAAAATTTAGCCCAGGACTTGCTTTTGCATTCCTCATTTCAAGGAAATCACTCTTCGCAGTACTGCAGTGTGGTTTGCTATCAGCAGCCAGCTGGTTAATGCTCTCTGTTTCCCTCACTTTGTCTTTTCTGCAAGATGTGGAGAATTAATTTGAAGGATTTTTTTTTTTTGGGGGGGTGGTGGTGGTGGTGTTGACTTTTATGACTATTTTTAAAAAATTCTTAAAAACTATAAAATACCTGTGTGTAGCTGCTTCTTGGACCTGTTGCTAGAAACTTCATTGTGGGGAGGAGGAAGAAGGAACAACTCAGCTTGGAAGGACCTCAATCATATAATAAGAACAGGGAGGAAATAGCAGAAGGAAGGATATAGCTGAATACAACAAAAGTAACTTACCTTCTGGTGAGCAGGAAGGTCCTGGAGGAAAATTGGGAAACCATGGCGCATTACAGTGTCTGCTGTGAGGACCTTTCTAGGGCCTTGGATCCTATCTTCTCTGCTTGTGCCTGTTTTATAACACTAGGGACTAAAACCTATTTTTTGTGATTAAGTTTTCTAGGCTGCCTAGAGAATTTAATTGAGTTTAAACTCTCCTAGTAGACATTGCTAGTAATTTCCACACCTCCCTACACAGGCATCATCAGCAAAGGGCAAGCAGCTAGATCTAAATCCTAAGCTGATCCACTGAAAGATCAATTGACTTGCATTTCTGGTTTTTTCTAACACATATAACAAGGGATACGTTCTCTGCTGTTGCAATTAATCCCTCAATAAAACTGTATTACTTGCTTATTCTTTTCAGTATGAGTACTTCAAGTTGTCATCTTAGGCTGGAGAGAGTAGTGCTCGGGTAGGTGTGTTGTGCTGTAGGCTCTTGGATTCCCATGCTGAGCTACACTATTGATTTCCCTTACTGTCCCTTTTGGGTAAAGGAGAAGCAAGCAGGATCCATTAGATTTCAGTCCTCCACTAAAAGCTTTTCAGTTCTAAACCATCATTCCTTTATCAGAAACTAATTAACTGGAACTTTATTAGTTTGCCTCTTACCAGCGAAGGTCTCTAGCCCTACACCTGAGGATAACAGATCCTTTTATGTCTAGGTCTAACTTCCCATTCAGTTCATGCATGATTTCTTTTCTGTATACACAGTAGGATTTTTAGCCTAGTTCCATTAACAGTTGAAGAAAGGTAGGTGTCATAGTGATATATCAGACAGGAAAAAAAATACTACTTAACAAACTAATTTTTTTGGTAACCTGTTTAAGATGACCGCAGAAGAAGTGTTAACTGCGAAGGTGCTTGTTGGAGCATGGCATTAATAATTAATATCTAATTTAAATGTAAGCCTGCAGCAATCTGAGACAAACTTCATTGGCACAGGATGCTGTCACATATGACATCCAGTATGAGATTATATACTAATGATTTCATTCAGAATAAAACATGCAAATATAAGGAGTAGGTAGTACTGGATACTGCAGTTACTAAAATATAACTGTTGATTCCTTCATTATACAGAAAATTAGATTTTATATACATGCATGGCTTAGAACTTTGGTGAAGAAACTGATTTTTCTTTCTAGTCACCTGCCTGATTAAGTCTCACAGTGTTAACCTGGGGCATTTTTAAAATATAAATACTTAAATAACATTTACTAAGCACTCTTCCATTGTTTCGACAACTGTCAATCACTTTTGAGAGCTGTATAAAAATAAATCGGGACTTTCTGCACCATGTTTTTTTATACATTAGAAACTTCCTGGAATCTGTGAACACCCGTCTGTGCTACATACTTGACTGCTGAACCATGTTAGTTGTTTGGAAAACTTGTTTAAAGAAACAAGCTTTGTTTCTCAGTACTCACTTCTTAAAGTAAAACCTAAGTTTTAAACTGTTTTTAATTATTCTAAATTGCAGAACGATGGCCTCACAGGAGCAGGTCTGGCCAGTCCCAATGAAGGCAATTGGAGCACAAAACCTTTTGACAATGCCTGGAGGAGTGACCAAATCAGGGTATCTTCATAAAAAGGGAGGCACCCAGCTGCAGATCTTGAAGTGTAAGTTGAATGAGGTATTAACTAAATTCAATGTTTTAAATGCCTGCCTTTGGGGCCATTTTGGGGCCACATTTCATGTTAGCAGACTATTTAATGAAGCTGTTCTTTCGCTTACTTTGTCTGTACTGAATTACAATTTTGCTAGAATATATGTATGAAAGACCCATATTGAAACAATTTCCTTTAATTGTTTTGGAACTATAAATCTTAGATGATAAATTTTGTGGTTGATTTTCTTTTACTTGGTTAAATCTCTTATCAAGTCCTTCACAAGTAAGATTTAAAGACAGAAGCAGATTCCTGGGATATGTATCAATTTCAAATATTCTTTTCTAAGAGAAATTGGTACTCAGCTTTTTTTGCAGTCTGTTATTCTGTACTGGAAAAATGTCCCCATCTCCTACTGCAGTTGTGAAATGGAGATTTTCTCACTGCCAACGTTAGGCTGTACTTAAAAACAGTAATTGCTTCTGGAATCAGAATCTATTTACATGGAGAAAACTTAAGATTTTGCGTTTATTTATACACTATTCATTTGCTATCCCTGTTTATAAGTAAACTATACTAATATAGTTAAGGACAAAGATTACTGCCTTTGATAAAGTGGCCCCTTTAAAAAAAGAAAATAAAACATAGTTTTATTGGCAGCTTTATGTACTTGAGGTGAAAGAAGAGGGAGATGCTGTCACAGTTTTGGGGGGATGGACATAAATATGTATTTGTAGCCTGTGGCTACCCTCCTCCCATTTTGTTTTAAGTTGCATTCTTACATTAGCTTATTCGTCTAGTAAAGAAGCACCTGCAGTCTCTTAGGCTTCTTTTGAAGTTATCAGATCCGCTGCCTCTCAAATGAGGGAAGCACATACTACCCTTAGTCCTGAAACTCTGTGAATAGACAGCTTTACCATGTGACTAATCATGAACGAGCTGTCACTTAACTAGTTTGTGCTCATTTATAATGATTAATAAGATTACTAAAATCTTAAACGATAATTCTACCCAAGTTAAGAGGTTCTAGTTAATGTACTGCCTTTGGATTTATATTTTGCTCACCTTTTTTTGTTATCTTTCCAGGGCCATTGAGATTTGTGATTATCCATGAGGGATGTATTTACTATTTTAAGAGCAGCACATCTGCATCTCCACAGGGTGCGTTTTCTTTGAATGGTTACAACAGGTGAGTGCCAAAGAACTTATTTAACATCCAAGCTCCTTTTGCTTAATGCAGGGGACTATGGTTTTCACTTCCAACAAAGTTAAAGGCGACTACATCTGTTGTTTGGTTAAGCACTGATCTCAGATTCCAAGAGATGTATTTCTTCCAAATTGTATATATGATGTTTCCTGTGCTTTGCAACTGTATAGCCTTTATCTTTTGTAATTTAACCAGTAAAGCTATTAAAATTGCAATGGGCTTACTCTTGTTACTGACTTAATGCAGGCTTTGCACATGCAGGTAGATGCAGATTCTTTCTGACAAATGATCTTTGTTCTCTAGTGATTTCAATGATCGTCACAAAAATAGAAAGGAATCAGAAAGGAATATTTATGGAGTTACTGATTCAGTAACACTAGTGACAAAACTGAATCAACTATGGGAGTGATAAATGAGAGAATGCATGTGCAAAATGTCTGACTCATTTCGCTACACATTATAAATCTTAATATTTGCTTTTTTTAAGTTGAAGGCCAAAATAGGTGTGTCTTTCAAGTTCACCAGTACTATCAGAACCTGAGTGCAGCATACGTACAAGGCGTACTAATAGAAGTCTAAGTTAGCTTTAGGAATTTGCTGTTGTTGTAATTAATGCTAAGAAAGGAATAATGAGACACAATGTAGAGAAATATCACATCATTGGTCCTAACCACTGCAAATTTATTGTATTTGTAAACTTTAATGTTATTCTTGTACTGCATAATGTTCTCAGACTTCTGGAATAAGGAAATCTTTTATTAGAATGTGAGAGCTTTCTAACTGACTACAATAATGGCATGTTTTATGGGAATGCAGTTGTAAATATTGTAACCAACTAAAACTTCAAGATTCATTTGTATGAGAAACCTATACTGTAACTTGGTCATGACACTGGCTTCTGTAATCACATTAATATGAAAAATACAATGGAATTTGTAAATGCTAGGGACTGTGTTGTTGTTTTTTAATAAATCTGCATTCTAGCAGCCTTGTAGAGACCTTGGTTGGAATTGGGACCAGGTCTTGGTTAGTATTATGCACAGACACAAGCATTATTGAAAAATAATTTGAAATGAAAGAATTTGTTACACTGGGTAGTTGCATAAGGTTGTGTGAAAACAAGTCACTCCAAGGCTTCCGTGGGCTTGTATTTTGCAGTCTTTCTTCAATAGCCCTAGTTTGTTAAGAGTGGACAGATCAGAAAGTGCTGAGTTCACTAGTGACTCAAAATGTGTAGTGATGCCTGTTGCTAGTATCCCTCCCCAGCTGTACCATGGGTAATTCCCACATTAACATCCTTATTAGCCTTAACATTAGTGAAGTAACTTACAGTTCCTTTTGTGGCTTTGTTTTGGACTGGGCAGATGCAGAAAACTACAACTTCCAGCTTGAAAGTAGGGTTGGGGTTCTAAAAAAAGGTGCAATCTCTACTTTTGAAATAATTTTGCAGTTGATGTGGTTCTTAATGGCAGCTTGGGGGTGTTGATGAGATATATTTTATTTCAAAACAAGGTTATCCTGATTAGGTACCTAACAATAACCCAAATGTCTCTGAGAATCTTTTTTTCTACGTTTACAAACCACCTTCCCTAAATATTAAGGACTTACAAAAATACTGTATTATATGAGGAAATTGGTGAGTTAAAGTTTAAGAACAAGAAAGCAAGCCCCAATAATGATTGTAAAACACTTAATCAGATTTCTCTATGGATATGCTGAATAAATCTTAGACATGTTACTTTTAGATTCCCCACAGTCCTAGGATTTTAGTCTCCTCCTTTATTCCAAAGCCTTATAGTGAGCATTTACAACCAAATTTCTGTATGTGTAAGGAATTTCCTCATTTGAGACCCCTCTGGCGAAAAATTAAAAAGAAACAAACTTATGTAATGCAGTTTGTGAAAGAGGTTGAGTTATGCTTGTTTTAAAATAATAAAAGTAGTGCAAGAAACCGTTTATAAAGGAAAGGTGGAAAAATAAGTTAACTTTTAATATTAGTTATCTTTTATTTTCACGGAAAAGCTGTGTTTTGATTTCTCCTCTGTACCTTTCTGAAATAAGGATCACAGGCACCATAAATGCTTCTTACCGTGGTGTGAAGCTTTTGAATTAATGCAGTTCATTAAAACTACTGAATTTTGATGTGGTCAAAACATCTATTTGTAAGTCTGGCTGGTGGTTTAACTAGTGCTTGTTCTCCTGTCAGTGCTCTTGCATTGTCCTTCCCACCACTTTAATGGAGAAGTAGTACAAATGTACCTATGAGGATATTTGTGCTGTTTTCCTGGGCTTGGGCATTATTTTTTTTTAAGGTAAAACTGGCCAGTAAAACTGCTTTCTATCAGACCTTTGACTTGCACAGCAGAATTAACTTTATAAATTAAGATTTTTATGTATTGTTTGTTCTGTTTCTCAGGGTTATGCGGGCAGCTGAGGAGACAACATCAAGCAATGTGTTTCCTTTCAAGTTAGTTCACATTAGCAAGAAGCACAGGACGTGGTTTTTTTCAGCTTCATCTGAAGATGAAAGAAAGGTAACTTTCTTCTTCTTTTGCAGTGTAATTTTCCTTGAAGTAGAAAGTGAATCTTGGACTTCCCTAAAATCGAAATGAACTGGACACGCAGCTGTCACTGAAATTTGTATACCTAGTTCTTTGGGCTCCTCTGAAAATCATGTCTGAAGTTTTAACTATTAAGTTAGTGTTAGTTCAAGTTGTAATTTAGGGAATGACTATAAGTGACATACTAGGTGGCATGGCTTTCTCCATATTCCTCATTTTATTTTTAGCCAAGGAACAAATATTTGTATGTTAAGCCTTTGATAAAGTACAAAAACTGTTAATTGAAATCTCTTACCCATAAACACACTGTGAACAAGTACCTGGCTTTAGAAATAACAGCTTGAAGTTTGCAAAATGAAAGTTTAGTATTCTAATATGTTCTTATAGCATTTTAGATAGTCAAAACATTTGACTGATAAGGCCTCTCAGTATAAAGTCATGGATAAATACTATTTCAATGTATATTCCTTGCACAGTTACTCTGTTCTTAGAGAGGACAAATGCTGTGCATCTTTGTTTAATGATTTAAAGATGGATGTGTTGAATGTTGTATTTTTGTACTTCTTTAGAGTTGGATGCTATCCTTGAGGAGGGAAATTGATCACTACCATGAGAAGAAAGAAACAATAACAGAATTCAGGTATAAACCCTTAATCTTTATTTGCTTTTTATCCCTTTTGCACTAGCTCTTGACAGTGGTGTTTTAGGCTCTTTGCACCTACAAGTAATTTACTGTGAAATAAAAACAGGTGCAGTAAGGCCCAAGAATGAAAGGCCTTCCTAATACACAGTTTAAAGAATACCAACACAAAAATAAATCTTTTTACTAAGAGAACTTTAAATGTCAGCTTTGTGTAAAACAAAAACTTTAAAAAGACAGCAGCACCATACTTGGCTGTTAACTGGTAAATAGGAATAGATTGCTTCTGCTTTTCCAGCCTTCCTTTCCAGTGCTGCAGTCCTGCTAACAGATATTACTGTCCCAAGACTGATAACACAGTGATGCAGAAGGTACTCTGTCTTTTCTTTTGCAGTGACTCTGGTTCTGATGCAGACAGTTTCTATGGCTCAGTAGAACGTCCCATTGATATCAAGTATTCTCATCATTCAGCAGATAATGAAGGTGACGAATTTAGACACTGATAAATAAGATTTATTTATTTATTTTGGATTCTGCAGGAATTATTCCAATAGCTTAAGCAAACTGATCCAGTTTGCAACAGAAGCAGATATTCTGTGCCATAAACCATTAGTAAAAATAAACGGTAACTAAAGAAATTCAGATCTTTCAAGCTGGTGTCTGACAGCCTAATAATACTATTTAAAATTTTTATTAAGACTGCATGTTGGAGAGTTTGTAGATCTAGCAAAAAGATAAAACTTTTGTTTATGTCCATAGGTCATAGTGTAGAAATACAAAGTGATCTTTACTATGATAACTGAATATTATTGACAGTAATTGAATACAATTATAATAATAGGATATTAGTCCCTTAAAAGTATGTTCTGAAAACATGTGGAGACAATGCAGTAAAACATTGTGAAGCTAGTTACCTCCTATCTAGATGGTGAAATTAATTCACCTGTCCTGCAAAACAAGCAGTCACCCACACTGGGATGTTGTGGCATTTGTGTTATAGTCTGTTTAGTATGAAACAGAATTGATCATCTCTCTGGTTCAGGAAGATCTTACATTAGGCATAGGATGGGCCTAGGTCAAATGTATAGGATAACATTCTTCAATGACTTTCAAACTGAGTAACTTTTTGAAGTAAGGTTCTGAAAATCTCATTCTTACCATATACTTTTTTATTCAAAGTTTGATACCTGTTCATTGCTGTTGTTTTTTCACAGTAAACAGTTCAGGCTGAGTGTGTTTATTTTTTAATTAGAAGTGAGGATGTTACAGAAAGCCTGTCAGATAGGCATTCACAGCATATTTCAGCAACTGACCTCCTAATCGAGAAATGTGTTAGTAAAATCCAACATGAGAAGCCTCACCTTCAGGGTTCAACATAATTCCTTTACTATGCCTTTTCCCATCTGCCCTTTCAGATTTCTACGGGCAGGGTTGACTGGAGCAAGTACTCTCATTTCCTGCAAGGAAATTCCTGACTATTTTTCCTGACTAGGACAAAAAGGCAGGAGTGAGTCTTTTTAGGAAATCCGGTTCAATTGTTGCAAAGCAGAGGAAAAACAGACTCATCAGCATTTCATGTAGGATTGTAGTTTAGTACTTGTGTGTTTATGGGAGGGAAGGGTTGTATGCAATACAAATTATGTTAAGAAGCCTAGCAGGAGTTTAAATTAGGAAAATTAGAAGAGCTAACTGATTTTTATCAAGATACTCTAACCTTTTTCTTTTTGTGTTTTTTTGTGTGCATTTCTTTGGGGAAATACTGCATATTGTCCTTGAGACTCCGTCATAGTCAGTGATGAGAAATTACTGCCTAGAAGTAGCATGTTTTTCATGTCTTGATCATTGTGACTTACAGTTAAAGGCAACATTGAAACCATTTAAGCCGTTTCTTATGGTGCATTTTTTTGTTACCAGAGCAAGGCAAAAGAATTAATTGTTTTGTAGATCACTAGGCTTGCTTAGGCTTCCATATTGCAAAAATCATAAATCTTTCTGTGTTAGGGTTAGGTTTTGGGGATTATTTTTTTTTTCCAACTGGTTTTGCCACTACATCCATGTAGTTGTGTCTCTGCAACCAATTTCAGTTTTTCTCAGGAAGGCTGTAACACTAGAAAGTGTCACCAGAAAGAAAATTTAAACTTGAAAGATGGAAAAAAGTTAATGTGCAGTGTAGTTCATCTCCCAATGTTGTAAGGGATGGCTTTCTTAATTGACATCAAAATTTAAGGAAACGCCTACTCTAAATAGCAGAAAGGTGGACAAAAATATATAATAAATTTTTTTCAAGTCTTTTAAAAAAAAAAATTCAACTGAAAAATACTTACCAAAAAGCAGTAAGTACTCAATACTCTTTCTTGGTTCCAGGAGTACTTATCAGAGTCTGACACATTGATTTTTATCTGCAGATTACGACCAGGAGGAAGAGGATGAGTCTTACTTGCAGCCAGACACTTCTGACATAGTGAAAGATGGTATGTGATTTCTTTCATTCCCTTCACAAAAGGCCCACAATGAAGACGATATTCATGTAGAATGCTGGATTATTTTGGCTTCGTTGTATCTAAAGCATTGCAGGTGGTAAAATAACTGAAGTAATGCACAGGTATCTGATCTTGAGAGGTATTTAGGGTCAAAAGGTCCTAGAAACAGCAGTAACGATTTACAGGAAGTGTTACATGCCTTTAAGGGCATGTTTTCTTGCAGGCCTCCTGCCCTGGAAAGACCTGTATCTGGTCATCAGTCTGGAGGAGTGGTAATGCTTTTAACGTAGTCCCTTTATTTTTACCAAAGGGAAACCTCTTTGCTAAGTTATCATAAGCTATGCCTGAATAAAAATACAGGAGTTTACTACACATAGCATTCAGAATTGTGCTGCAAGTTACGTGTTTATTGAGCATTTTGGGTACTATCAGACCAGATGCCAGTGAAATATCTTAAATCACATAGAAAATAAATTTGAAAAGTCTCGTTTCTTGAAATACAGTATTTTCCCTCAGTGTGTCATGTCTTTTGGATGTTTTCTTTCTGTAGATATGGTCCTGCCCCCAGCCTACCCGCCTCCACCGGTTCCTCATGTCAGAAAAGCTAACTTCTCAGAATCAAGAGCAAATTCCTTTGCTGGCAAATCTACTGTGCCAGTACCACCACCGCCTCCTAAAAGAAGCTTACCTGATATCAAACCAGAGGATCTCTTAAACATGAGAGAACCCCTGTTACAGTGCCGAGCTGAACCTAATCTAAAGATTCAATCCTCAAGCCGGAGACTAAGTGAACAGCTGCCCCCTGTGCCCACTATACCTCTTTTCAAAAAGCCAGTGTACGTCAAAGAATCTTGCTCATTGCCTCCAGAGCCTCTGCCTCTAGCTCAAGTTGTTTCTACTCCAGAAGGATGCGAGAAGCTAAAAACCTTAAACCTTTCACCGCGAACTCCTCCTCCGCTACCAGGCAGTAAACCCAAGCTGTCACAGTTTACTGAAAAAACAGTAGAGCCCAAAGTGCCAAGAGAACATGGTAAACCTGGACTGTTTGTGCCACCAGTGTTCCCAAAGCCACCTGTGCCAAGCCACCAGCCCCCTGGAATCAAGCCTAGACCAGAGAAGTCTTCATGCTCCCAGTTACAGTAAGTACAAAAATACAATGCACTATTAAATTTTTCCATTGTGTTATTAGTTAACTAGTTGACAGACATATTTCTCAGATTCACATCGACATCTGTTTCTCTTCCCTGCACCATCCCTCTCTTCCTCACAGTGGTGTGCTTTTTTTGCCTCTGTATTTGTTATTTGAAACTTTGCAATGAGTTTAGCTTCTGAAATAGTTCAGAAAGAAATAGTAGATAAACCAAACTTTGAAAAAAATTACACCAAAATTTTGTAGTTCATTTGTTTTCAGTCATGTCTTAAAGACTTAATAGCCTTTGCTTGCAGTGAATGAGAAGTCTTTGTCAGAACCTCAATGAACTGCAAAAACAATTTTAGGCTTCTGTGGAGATACGAAATGTGTTTCATTTTATATTCAGATCAGCTTTAAGGGTTGTGGAACTAGTTATAGTGGCGAGTCAGATGAAAGTATTTTTGTCCATTGGATTGTTTAGCAGCTCTGAAGAACAAGTAATAAACTCTTTAAAGACAGTACAAGGAAGACATTGATATACTGGAGTGAGACCAGTGGAAGGCCACCAATGTGTTTGGGCTATAGCACATGGTATGTGAGAAGAGGCTAAGAGAATTGGATTCATTCAACCTTTAGGAAGGCTAGTGGGACATCACTGCTGTCTACAACTACTTAACAGGTAGGTATGGAGAAGACAGAGCAAGGCCGTAGTGGTCTGCAGTGGTAGAATAAAGAGGCAACAGGCAGAAGTCACAACCTAGGAAATTACAGCTAGGTATTAGGAAAAACTTTTCACCACATGGCTGGTGAAACACCAGAACAGGTTTCTGCAGAGAGGCTGTGGAATCTCCATCCTTGGAGATACTCAAAACTTGACTGGATGTAGTTTCCTGACCTTGTTGGACCTGCTTTCTGCAGGAGCTTGGACAAAATGATCTCTAGAGGTCCCTGCAACCTGAATTGATCTGTTTTGGGGGCTAAACTGAAACTTGTTCTGCAGTTCCAGTTTTATTATCCCTTCGGTGTTTTGTGTATATTTGTTTTGTTTTCCTGAGGAGATGTCCTTCAGTTTTTGTTCTGTTTCTGCCAGGAGATCACCACCAGATGGACAGAGTTTTAGAAGCTTTTCATTTGAAAAACCAGCACTACCCTCTAAGCCAAACCAACCTGATGATGATTCTGATGATGACTATGAAAAAGTAAGATTAAGCAGATGATCTGTATTTTTTGTTGCTTATGTATACTCTTGGGAATGTTTTAAATGCATTATTTCAGAAAAAAATAACGTTCTGAAAACAGTGCTGTGTGATATTTTTTTTTTTTTGGGGGGGGGGGGGCGTGTCCTAGCTTTAAAGAATGCCTTGATAAATTCTGGATTTTAATATTGGATGTAAAGGAGGAACAAGCATAAGGGAAAGATTAAATCACCATTAATAATTTCAGATACTGATGGCTGTAGCTTATTTGCATAACAAGTTGCTAGCATTTTGAGTTGTCATTGACGTATATGGTGACTTATTTTCTTAATTATTTTTTTTTTTTACAGGTTGGGCTCCCTGCTTCAATGTTTCTTAATACTTCTGAATCCTTTGAAGTTGAAAGGTAGAATGTGACTTTAAAATAGTTGCTTAGAAGTCCTACAAAAACCTGCACTGAACAGTAGTCCAAAGATCATTTTGATAGGCACAATTTGTGTTTAAAACCACAATAAAAGTATATAAATTCCTTTAAGATGGAAAACACTTTTTAGGGGAGTTAGTTCAGTGCTCATGTATCAAATGAAAATACATATTACTTGCGAAGTGATTTTGCTCTATCTAGGCAAGGTTGTTCTGCCAGCATGCTAGATGGGACAGAAAGCTAGATCTTCTGTGCTGTGTTGCTGGTTCAGATGCTAGAACAGTGAAATTCCTTCAGCTATGATGTACTATGAATTACTACAACCAAAATAGAGATTTATAATCAGAATTTTAAGAATCTAGGCATTTTACTTATCTGAGTCAGAAAATGCTAATATATGTAATTGCTGTATTATTTTTTAGGACATTTAAAGCTAGTAGCCCACGGGGCCGACCGCAAAATGGATTGTACTGTATTAGGAACTCATCTACTAAACCTGGAAAGGTAACTTGCAATTGCTGAATCTACCCCCAAAAACCTTTTTGATTTAGAGATACTGTATCTTATGTATGACAAAGTATTTAACAATTTAGATGTGCTCTTTCCTTAAAGCAAGAAAATCTGAGACAGTCACTGTTATAATTTAAGGGGGGGGGGGGGTATTTATTTATTTTAGGCTGGGTTGTAACTGACTCCTTAATAATACATTGACTTAGAGTTTATTAGCATAGACTGAATATGTTGCATTTTTCTTCTTCAAGGTATTGGTTGTATGGGATGAATCTGCAGAAAAAGTGAGAAACTACAGAATCTTTGAAAAGGTTAGTAGCTGTACTATGTGTGCCTGTGTATATATGTGCATGTATATATGTATGAATTCCATGTATTTATATGCGTATAAAGAGTGCATGTGTATAGGGATATACCAGAACTAACAAGTTAAAGTCTAAACTTCTTCACATTCCTAAAAGTAAAAATAAGCTGATTTACAAATATCTGGTCTAGGATGAGAGTCTGAGTACTCAGATCTGGGCTTTCTAGTTGCTGTATCGTGCAAAAGACAAACTAGCTGTAAATGTTCACATCTAAATTTCAGCTCCAACCAAATCCTAAAGGAAGGAATATTAAATTCCTGAGTTTAATTTGGACTTGTCTAAGTGACTAGCTTGCAAAGCAGTAGCTTGTTTGAAAGAACTTTTTAGTTCTGATGATGTTTGGGTTTTTTTAAATATTAAGTTGGAAAAATTACTGTCAATTATAACATATGTTTTTGTTCTACAACAGGATTGCAAGTTTTACCTGGATTCAGACATCATGTTTTTGAACATGGGAAGTTTGGTCGAGTACTATAGCATTCATGTCTTACCTAGTCATGACAGCCTTATTCTTCGGTGTCCTTACGGTTACTCTAAACCAAGGTGACGTGACTGGCGTAATTCACTGATGCTTAGGACAAATGGGTTCCCTACTGCCCTTGAATTAAATGTGGACTCCTGCCACTGTTGGACATCCCATTGTTTGCACACAGAAACTGACTCTGTTTCAGCCATTTATTCTCACATTCATTGTATATAAAGTACATTTAACGAACTCTTGGTAAAACCTTACAATCCAGATCAATGGATTTTATGGTCTTTTCTTTTAAAAAGATCTGAACTAATTATGCTGTGAAAGCTGTCCATGATACCTACACCTTTTATAAAACTGCTGCTATTACTAATCTCCTTGGAATGTGGAAGATGGACACGAACAAAGTAGTGGTCTGAATACAACCAATACAGAAACGGGAAACTTCTGAGAGTGTATCAGAATTCACTTGTGACAGGGAATACTAATAGTCTGACTTGAAGGTATTACTCCTTAAGTCAGCACTGGTGCTCAACTGAGAGTTTTTGTATGACTTGTATAGTTGATGTGTAAATAATAAAGACTTCTGTGCAAATAATTTGGTTTACTATAGGTTAAGATGATCAGAAAATTGGCTTTTTTTTAAGCCACCTCATATGTAAATGTAGCTTCTGATTACAATGTCTGCAGTAATCAATATCAGGGTACTATCCAACTGATATGGTTGTGGCATCCCACATGTTACTTAATGATGTGCATTTCGGAGAGACGTGGAATAATATTGATTTGGCTTTTGTGGCAGCCCGATTCCTTAGTTCTGAACTGGAAGGGTAGGTGCCACTAGTATTTTTAATGGGTATGAGAAAAGAGAAAGGACTACTGAGGATTAAGGGGGAAGGGAGGGAATCTTTTGAATACCCCAAATTCTGACTAGCAGTGTTCTCTCACATTGCTCTAATCAAAGGTTATTTAAAACAAAACACACAAAAAAACCCCTGAAACCATGAGTGTGATGCTACTATCAACTCTGTAAATCTTTGTGGTCAGTCTCTTAGGATCAGGTTGTCAGCCTGTTGCATTTTGTTTTGTTCTAAGGCAAAACACACTGGCCTAGGCTACTTCTTGTAGATCACCAAGAATTTTTCCATTATTAAAGTTGCCATTTGGTTTGTAGTTGCATGCAAAATAAAATCTGTTTTTAACATACTATCAGTGTATACTATCAGGTAGGCATTGCCAGGGTGCTTGTAATACTTGTTCCCTAATATTTTGGGGACAGGTATCCTAAAACCAAGGGCTTGATATTTATGCTAAATATCCTAAATTTTAATAAAGAGGAGAATTTTTTTTTAATGACTTAAGTAAATTTGTTGATTCAAAAATACTGTTACAATGGTCTCCGACTCTAATAATGTTTACAAGACTTGCAATAATAATTAAAAAAAAACCCACCCAAATCCTGTCGCTCCTGAAACAGAAGGTATCTAGTTTCTATCAGTCTGAATCTGTATCCATAAACTTAACTCTTTTTTTCTGTTACCTTTTCAAAGTTTATATGTGTCAGTTTTAATCTTGTTACAGTTGGATGGTCACAACTTTAAAAACATGAGCAAAACCATTACAGAATAAGAATTTTCTGTTTATAAAAACAATAAACCAGGATTTAATCCTTAAGGGATTTTCTTTAATAGAGATATAATATTAGGACCATACATAGGAATTGAGGCAAGAAGCTCTGCCTTTATCTTTTGCAAGAGACAGACATACACAATATCAGTCTTTTGATCTCTGTTCTCACTGTAATAGGTTTTATGTGCGTAAAAAATATGTGGTACTTAAATTTCAGATTCTGTTGAATATTGGATATTTTAAGTTTCTAATTCCTTTTATTTGAAATGAGTATCCCTGTGGTTTACTACCCTGATATGATCCACTCTGTAAAGAAGGCTCAGCCAACAAAGCATTTGAAAAATATTTTTGGCATATAGATATATGTATATCAGAGCAAGTTCCAGTTTCTTGCAGTATTTACACATACTGTTTACAGAGTAAATTTTTCCCTGGGAATAATTGACTTCATTGTGTCATACTTACAGTATGCTATCTTTGGGGCCCTATTCAGATATTTAAATTTTTTTTTACAACAATATACTCTTTTTTTAAACTGTAAAAATACTTACATAATCCAATACATATAAAATATAACACTGTCTACCTGTGTAATACAAGATTTGCAAATATGTAAATTTTTGTGTTGATTTCCTTTTTTATGTAAATGTATGTATTTCTGAAGTGGATAAACTTTCAATGCCAATTCACCTATTTTGTGCAGGCATCTTTTTACTTCATGGGTGTGTGTTTTAATGCTCTTGTTTGTAGTTGTGTTAAATAGTGCTTGATTCTTCTAACTGTGAATTTAGAAAATAGGTGGAAATTACGTGTTTTCCATTTACTTCAAAGTTTCTTGAGTGCAGGGTTGAGGACTGAAGCATTCATTTTATCTATGGACACAAATGCAAGTACGATCGTAATAAAAAGAGCACCTTGGAGAAACAGGAATGTTTGAGCAAGAAAGACAAGTGTCCAAAGGTGTTCTTCAGGAGCTTGCTTGGGAAAAGAGGACCTTCCCATTTCCCGGTGCCTAATAGCCCTTCTGCTCGGAAAGGTCAGTGTAACCTGGTAGGTTAGTACAAGTACAGTAGGCTTACAACCTTGTAGGTTTACATCTCTGATATCTCCAGAATTCAAGGTAAGAGGTACAGATGATGATGTGCTAGGTAATCCCCTCATCCCTCCAGAAACAGGTAGAAGGGTTCCAAACAAATCTGCAATCACTTGCACTCCCTCTTCCAAGTCATCATGCTTCTCCATACTAGTCTAGTCTGTTTCATGCAGAATTAGATGAAGTTAAATTTCTGGTGTTTGTAGGGAAGAAAGGCACAGCTAGAATGTGTGGCTTCATAGTCTGTCTCCTATACCTCTTCCTAACCTTACTCGTCTCCTCCTGTCACCACAAATCAGCCTCTTGTGTATACAACCTACTGCAAGCTCCTTGGCTTTAAAATAGTTTGTGGTGAAGTGTAAAGGCAGTATTTGGTATGCCAAAAAAATGCAGTTTGTGAGTTTGGTAATATCCAAGTCAAAGTAATTTATAATAATTTTGGAAAAAGTCTTGCCTTTTCTGTCTAAACTTCCAAGATAGTGTTACAGGTGATAGGTGTGGGGGAGGATTGCTCTTCTGGGGAAAAAAAATTAGAGGGCTTTTGAAAGTAAAATTTTCAGCAATGGACTGTTAAGTAGCGTATCATGAAAAGTGAACCGATATCCAGACAATTCTTCAATGATAGCGAAGGTGCTTGGTGCTTTGTGTCAGCAGTCAAGTAGTCCCTAGTTCAGAACCTCAGTTTTTACGAGAATGTAAATAAGCAGCGAGAGTATTCAGGGCTTCTGGTGCTTCATGATGTCTGAAGTTTTAACTGTGATTATTTTGAATGTGGGGACATCTGCCGGTCAGCCTGTTCCACTCAGGGTTCCAAGCAACAGCAGTACAGCCGCCAAGTGTCTGCATGGAAGTCATTTGCGTAGAAATCAATCTGAAGTGAATTCGGATAGAGGCTAGAGATTAAAGCTTAACTTTAAAGGTGGAAATTTAATGGGCCAGGTCTTTGAAACTTAAGACATCTTTTGGCTCATCTTTCTCATGTAAGTAGCAATGTTGTTTAGCAGAATCACTCATCTGAATATCTTTTAACCTACATGGCAACAAAATTAATTGAATTTTATATTTCTGTTTTTAAATTATTCTTAAACTTTGAGGTAGAATTTACATAATGGACATCTGAGCACCACGTAAATTATCTGCATCGTGAAGCATTAAAGAGTTGTTCTGAACATTAAATATTTCAGCTAGCTGCAAGCAAATCACATGATGTTGCAATAGTTTCTATCTTACTAAACAGTCAACTCCTTGAAATCAAGGAGTTTTGTTTTCTAGCAATGGGACTGCTTGAGATGATCATGATTACAACCTCTTAAATGGGAGAGCCCATAGTTCTTCTACTATAAATACTCAAAGTACCAAAATACCAAATAACAAATGCTACTAAAACTTTCAGAGTAGATGGCATTTGAGCTCACTTTAAAACTGGATGAACTGAAGTGATTAAGTTCAGTGGGTTTAGGGTACATAGTAAGTCTTGTAGCATAGCCAACCCCAAAATGTATTCCTTCAGGACTTCCATTCCCATATCTTAATTACGGGACAGTCATTACTACCCCTCGCCTGTACCTTGTTCCTTACAGCATCTAGTTACCAGGGAAGTGGGTAATCTAACCTCTCGTGTTCATGACATGGCCCTGATGGGCACGTAATCTTAGAGATATCGAAGAGTCATTTTTAATGTCATTTTACTTGTGCATCTCTACTGGAGTTGGTTTGCATAGAAATGACAGTAATAATAACAACTGTCTGCAGGATTAGATTTCTGGATATATAAAACCAGGGAAAAACATCTAACGTTTCTTTGATTTGCCACTTTTTCTGCCTTTTAACAACCACTTTGTAGTAACTCCCTCTGTGTGCGATCTTGACACATTTGGTTCTTCTGTTGGGAGGCTGATGTGCATTTAAATTCTGACCTTGAAGGCTTTTGCATGGACAGAGTTTTGCACCTGTACTGAAGGCCAGTGAGGTGAAAGGTTTGCCACAGTAGCACAGAAAAAAGAAGTCTATTCCATGTAAACGTATTAAAGGGTTTTATTACAGGATGAACAAGGAAAAATGTACCAGGCGTGGCCTCACAAGCTGTCTGGTTTAGGCTTCAGTGATTACGTTGTGCTTTAATTTACACTGTGCTAATGTTCATGCTTATTTATTTTTCCCAGTAAATTCCAGCCACACCCTAACCATGGGAGTACTGCTGAAAATTTACCTTTTTAAAATTAAATGTTATTTAAAGGAATTCAAAATTTTATGTTCTAATATTACAAAGCTTCTCCGAAGATTGATTAATTTTCTCCTATATATAATAATAATTCAAATATTAAATACTTTAAAATATTTTTCTTATGTTTTTTCAGCTCTTCGCGTTACTTTGAACTTGCCCTGGTATCTTTTTTTTCTTGTTCCTCTCTTTGTTTTTCTCTCCTGGGTCTGTTTTTAGTTCTAACTTAGTTCAAAAGTTCTAACTTCTGTTAGTGGCATTTTTCCTTCTCCTACTACTGAGGATGAAGATGTCATTAGAGAGCTGCTAAAAACAATCTCAGCAGCTCTAGTGACATTGGAATTTGTATAGAAGCAACTTGTAGAGAACATACAGGTAGAAGGCACATGATGCTGAGGAAGTCATGAATGTTGCAATTAAAAGAATCCGCTTTACTTGGAAAAGGAGTTTGGAAAAACAAATCCAAACCTCTACAAAGAGTGTTGTAATGTTAAGAGAGGAGGTTGGTTGCTTGAGTTCCTTTTGGCTAAAGCAATCATTGCACCTTTGGTTGTGCTTAATTGAAACTGTTATTAACCAGCTTGAACCATGAAGCTAGATTTACATTTAATCTCAATCGTGTATAAAAATTTCCCTGTGCTCCTCTGAGCACAAAGTCAGTATTTTTCAAACTTAATGCCAAAGTGGCCTCTTGGTTTACTAGATTGTGTAAAATCTGGCAATATTTAGTGTTGGCCTGTTCAGCTGCTCTGCCCTTTCCCCACCTGCTGCTTCAGTTCTCTCCATTTTTATTTTTTTCAGCTCAAATAAACCTCAGGTATGTTTTTGTTTGGTTGTGGAGGGAGATGAAAGTAGACCAGAATACTCCCCCCCGCCCCCAGTTGATCCATCTAGTATTTCTCAGATATATATACATTAAAGATTGTTTCTACATACCATTTTTCAAATCATTGGGAAAGTTCTTCCTTACATAGGTGCGTAAAATTCAAAAAAGCAGCTCACTCCTGCAAAGAATATGACTGCATCTGGGACAAAAAGTTTCTAATAGTACAGTATGGTAGCAACTCCTCCCCAGTCAATAGACTGCAAGGATAGAATGGTTCTGGCAGGCCAAGAGGGAAAGATCTATTTTGATACTCTCATTGCCAGTTTAGGTAAGAAAACTGACCTGGAACTGCTTATATGGAATGAGTGCCCCCCATATAAAGGAAAAGATAAATGTCCTGATGCCAGATTCGTGACTTCAACCTAGTACTGTGCTTCTCACAGGTAGCTGTAAGCGGTTTGATCATCAAGGAGTGCTAATGCCAGGTAGGGAGGTCAGTTGGGTAAAAATAATTGTACAGCATTATTTTTCTGACACCTAGTAAAGCCAAACTAAAATAATTTGTAAATTAATACAGTTGCATGGACTTTTTTATTTGAGACACTATGATGGAAGTTGAGTCCAGTGCTGCTGATGCTTGAGCCAGCTAAGGAAAACAACTTACTGTGGATGAGTCAGCAAGTGGAACCTTTGTACTGCCTGAACAGTACCACATTCTGACACCTCTTGTGGGAACATTGTGCTGTCTGTAAGTACATGGTAGTATTTTTCTGTTTTTTTGAAGGGCGAGTCCATTTCCAGTACATGTGCAGATGTGCATATGGCAAGTGAAAGCCTACTGGCAACAAGCTTGTCTTTGTTGTTTTCCCAGACCCCTCACCAGCAGTGCAAAGATCTTGAAGGAGTCAAATACTACAGGCTGAAAAATACTGTGTGGTTCATACTGTACCTTCTGTTGTAGCTGTCATGCTGTCAACCTAGCTGGTAAGGGTTAACAAAGACAGACAAGTTCTTCATGCCTTAAATAATGCATAAGGTTTTTTTTCAGGTTGTCTTTGATGCCTTATTTCTGCAGCACAGCATACTGCTGTAGTACATTTCAGTATGTATGTGCCATATTTTATGTTTCTACCCATGTAATCCCACCTTTGCACCAGCACTGCTGTTTCTGCCGCTGGGTAGAGGCAGTTCAGGAATCTGGCCAGGCCAAAAACTGATGAACACCTGGCCAAGCAAGATGAACACCATCATGCACCAGTTTTAGCAGTCTGGGGCTGCAAAGCGAGTTGGTCGAGTCCCTGATTCAGCAGAAAGCTGGCCTTGCCTCCTCCCTTACCCCCCAGTTTTTTTATCAGATTAGCCAGGTGAAACAGTATCTTTTCTGGCCTCATGGTTATGGGATATGATGCAAGGGGTGGGGGGGAAGACTGAAGGGGGCAGTGGGAACCTGCATCCTTGGGGAGGTCGCAGAGTAGGACAGCAGAAGAGAGGGGTAGAGGAGTGGCACTCTTCTGCAGCCTTTTACCATTAGAGCGAACAGGTGCAATGATAAAACATATCCTTTGATAAGCCTAAGGTTCTTATGACACCATGCCTGGTGGTCACACAAACACTCTAAGCCAGCACTGCTCGTCAAACAGATGACCCTTCCCTCCCCCAGTCCCTGGGTACTGCTGCTGTCCTCTATATCCCTTCCTTCTTGTCACTGCTGGTCTTGCAGCCATGCACTGAGCTGGAGAGGAAGCCCATTCATTTTAAAACAAAGCAGTATTTTTTTGCTGAGTTAGTTTTAATGTGGATCTGTTCTCCCATTTACTTTACCAGACAAGGAGAAAGAGATCTTTGTGTTGAATGCCATGGTGAGGAAAGGAAAGAGAGGTAAATGAGGTGCCAAGATGGAGAGTTTTGTCAGGGAGTCATCTACACACCAAGGGGAAGACAGTGGGTGAGGCAGGTGGCTGGACCCTGCAGGTGCAGAGCACCTGCAAGTCTCATTGAGTAGACTTTGAACAAGGACAGAAGTATGCTATCTTGTATGTAAACACATCCACTGGATTTAACAGGGTTCAGCACTAGCCAGGTGAAGTGACTTAATGTTTTAGGCTTACAGCAACAGTTCTTGTAAAAAAAAAAGCTCAGCCATGATTTGCTAAATACTAGCAAGTACTCCAACACATGTCCTATCAGGGGATGTTTTTGATGAGGCAGGTCTTTGTCCAGCAGTGTTGTCTTGTCAGATGTGCCATAATCATTCTGTGTCATCACTTGACAACTGAACCACCATTTTTGATGGTTGAATTCACATTTAAGTTTACATATATCTCCGTGGCCTGTTTTTCCATTCTGAACAGTGAACAAACGAAGATTAATTGCCAGAAAGCATGAACTAGGTAACTGGAGTGTGTTTTCCTGGTGGAGGTGGTTGGAGCAGGCTAGATTCCTCCCATATTCTAAGGGAGAGATGTTGATGGCTCCTGAAGGCACCCATCGGGTTCTGCTAGGAGGAGTCTATTTTTCTTCTGATCGTATGGCTAACTTGGGGATAGGGGGGTACAGATAACAGAGGAGAAGAGTTCAGTGTTTCTGAAAGCGTGTTCCCAGACTCCCACCTCTTCCTTCGACCTGAGGCAGGCACTATTCTATACAACAGTTTCCAAAAAGAAGTGTAAAGCAGCGTTCATAAAATGATACAGAAATCATAGTAAAAATGTACAGAAAATAAAGATAGCTAACAGAACAAGGTAACTTTACAGTTGGTGCTTTATTTGCAGTGACTAACAAACTGTGGGGCTATACTAGCCACACAGCTCTTCAAAAGGTTTAGAAGATCTAAAGGATGATTTATAAAGATCTAATCAGGCCTCCTATATACAAGCTACATACACTGTATTTGCACGCTTCCTGAATCAAGTATACAACTTCTCATTAGACTGGAATTTAACATCCGGAGGACATTCGGCTGACTTAGAAACATCTGTCAAAATTGAAGGTATTTAACCCCCACCAACGCAGTTCTCAAGCTTAACTACTCTCGCTGGGTATCTGCACTTCTGGATCGACCTTGCCTCGCTTTGAGCTTCCAGCGATTAGATATCGTCACTACCGTGCGTTAAAGAACACTTCATGGTAGCGCTTCCTTGGCAATTACCTGATTTCTGCCCCTCTCTCTCAGCCTGCTGCAAGATAAGGTTCCTAGACGGCGCGCTGCTCCTTTCCGAAGGGAGCCAGCTCCACGAGAACCCGCCTTCCCTGCGTCGGGGGGGCTCTTCTCAGCCTCTGCCCGGTCGTTCGGGAATCACCCAGCACTTCCCGCAGCCTCACGACCCGCGAAGCGCGGCCCCGGCCGCAACAACCCCCTCCCAGAGACGCCGACACCGCTCCCCGCCATTCCCCTCCCGCGCCTCCCGCCCACCTGCCCCTACCAATCGGAAAGCCGCTTAGTCGCCGAGCGTGCGCCCTCCAATGGGCGGCGCCGTTATTGGCCTGCGGCCTGGGGAAGCCGCACCCTGTCAGGTGGGGGAAGGGAGGGAAGGGGGGGGGGGGGGGGGTTGGGGCCGCTCGGTGGCTGTGGGGGAGGAGGGAGCGGAGCGGCGGGAGGCGGAGCTGGGGCCAGCGGCGGCGGAGACAGCCTCGTCGGGGGGGACCGTCTGCAGCGGCCCCTTCTTTGCCGCTTCACTCCTGTGCAGCCCGTTTCTCATCTGCTCTCGGGTGAGCGCTGCCGGGGGAGGGCTTACGGGGGTGGTGGTGGCGGGAGGCGCAGGCGGGGCGCCGCCGTTAACGGTCGGGGGTGGGGGGGCGCGCAGAGGAATGCGGGGGGCGCGCGTGGCTGAGGGGCGCAGCCGTTAACGGTCGTCGGCGCGGGGTTTGCGGGGGAGGGAGGCGGGCGGGGGTGCAGCCGTTGGCGGCGGGCAGGCTGTGAGGGGGAGGCGGGCGCTGCGGAGGGGCGCAGACGCTGCGGGGAGGAGGTGGGGGGGGAGGCGAGGCGAGGCGAGGCTGGGGCGCCGACGCTGGAACCGGCTTGTTTAGCCCGGGGCGGCGGGGAGGAGAGGGGAGGGGGGTTGTTGTCTCTGCCTTGAAAACAAGCGGCGGGCGGGTAGTGGGTGTGGGTGTGTGTGGAAAACACAGCGGCCCGGTGCTCTCGGGGTGTCTGCGGTGAGGGGCTGGGGCGGGGAAGGGGGGTTTCGGCTCTCTGGGGTGCGGGGGGGGGGGGGCAGAAGGAGGTAGGCTCCAGCCGCTGAATGGGGTGGGGCGGTGGGGGCTGAGCTGCGGGGGCGAGGCAGGATTGGAGGGGCGGGTTCCTGTCAGCCCCCTCTCGGGAGAGACGGTCCCCCCTGCCCGCCGCGGCGAGCGAGGTGGGATGCTCCTGCTGCTGGTGCCGCCGCAGAAAGCGGCCGCTCAGCGTTTAAATTTCCATTGCACCCGAGCGATGCGTCTGCTGGCTCTTTCCCCCGCCGCCTTTCTGCTTCACCTGCCCCTTCTTCTAGACTGCGAGGTGTCCTGCTGATTATGCTTGGCGAAATGCGGGCATTAGAGTGTCCAAATAATCGTCCGCAGAGGACGTAGGAATGAAGGAGGAGATGTGATGCGTTTGTGCGGTGTTATTGATTGGCCGGGTACCAGCAGCAGCAGTGGCAGACGGGCAGTTGTTTTGTTTCCTCTGCTGGAAGGGGCATCTATATTTTAGCATTTCCAGTGTCTGCTTTTGATACAAAATGTCACACGTCCTTTTGCACATAATTACTGCTCGGTCTTTATGCTGCTTTTAAGGTTGATTCTTCACCTACGTCAGCTTCAGTTAAAACTAGCAATTAGGAAGGGGGAAAATCCAGTCAAGCTGGAAAAATATCCATAGCTGTACTGAGATAGGGGGGTAGGAATAGCACTGGACTTAAATCGTTCGTGAGATACTGCTGTAGCTCAATGGTGTGAGCTCATTGCTGGTTTTGTTTTATTCTCTGCTTTTTGGAAAGTTGCTGTACATCTTAACATTATCATATACCAAAACTATTTGTTTTTTTGCATGGTGACTTATGTCTTTATATGGAGCTTTACAAAACATGTCTGCCTTCAGCTTATGAATTCTCAGACCGTAACTACTGCTAGGTAATTTCTGCATGCTTTGCTGAAAGCTACAGGTATCTCTCCGTGCACACAGGCTGTTTACGGCTGTGGGTTCTCGTAACGTGACTGAATGTGCTAACAGAATACTCGGCAACTCTTAACTGCCACAAATTTGGTCTTTTTTATAGAACGAAAGAATTTATTTTAAAAATAAAGAAATGCAAACTCTTTCTAAAATAGGCTTCCATTTTTCTTTGTTAAATTGATTGATGTAACAATTCTGTACCTCAATAAGGAAATATTCTTTTTAGAGTTGTTGTATGATAAGTGAGAAGAAATGCAACTATGGACTGGGCTACTGGAGCAGGTGGCTTTGGTATTTCTCTATGTTCAGTAAGCAGACTTGATGTGATCGTGTAAAAATAGTCTGAATTGAATGTGATTTTCTGTGTAGTTTGCCTCAATTACAGAATTTAAACTTGGTGGTTTTCTTAGAGTTTTGAGGAAGACATAACTGCAAGTTTTTACACCTTCACTGTAGCAGGATAATAATATGTGCATTACTGTGTTTGTATGTTTAAGTATCTTGTAGTTTTACTGGAGTTCTGTTTTCTGTATGAGGTTCCATACTGAGGATAGTGCTTTTTAGCTAAAAGCTGTTGTGTTGCCTGAATGTTTTCTTTTTATGGTTGACTGTTATAAAATGGTGTGAGAAATCTGAACATTTGTGCTTCATCTGAAACAAGCACTTTTACTAGCATGCTGTGCCAGTAAGTTCATTAGAGTATGGTTCACTAATGCTGTAGAATTAAGAAAGTCGTTTACTGAATCCATATCTTTCTGTGACAGTTCTTTTTAGATGTCTCCCAACAGAAAATGACTCAACTCTTCTCATTCTTTGAGATTCACTATCAATATTAAATGTTATTTTGCATGTATGGAGTTGGATCGTTTGGTGAGATTATGTGGATTTGAGCACTGAGAGACATTCACAGGCGTAAGGATAAGCTACTTCAGCCCCATTCAAGTGTCGGTTTTTGAAGGATAGCTTTGCAGCATGAAGTGCTTTCAAATCTTGTGACCCAGCATTCTGTGACTTGCTATAGGAGGAAGATGCTGAATTTTGAAGTAGCCAGTTTTGTTAATAAATAGAATAAAATATTACAACTGGAGGCTTCAATCTAGAAGAACAATGTTTGGCATGTTGATTGCTAGTAAGCACACAGCTTCTATGTGACAAGTGCTTTCTAATGCTGAGGAAGTTAGGCAGTATGTCTTATACCCACTGCTTTTCTGAGTTGTATAAATAGTTTTCTTAATTATTTAAGAACTGTAGCAGTGGTGAATAGTGAGTAATTTGTAAATCCCAAACTGTTGCTATGCAAACGAGCCAGTCCTGCTTTGAGGGAAAAATCCATAGTAACAAAACTGGCAGAGCATATCAGAGAAATATTGCTTTTGTTGTGCAGTAGGACAACTGAAGCATGAGTACATGAGGTAAAAAATAATGCTAAATTTCTGATTTTTTATCGCTTTCAAATTAGAATTTACTCTTGGACCATGCTGCATGGCAGAAAGCAATCTCTGGAATAGCATAGTATTAGTAATTCATACTGTAACTAAATATTTCTTAGACACTTTTAGAGTGATAGGTGCTTTATATTTAAAAAGTGGTTGTGAGCAGATAATGAACGTAAGTTTAAACTGCTGATTCTGTTGTGCAGGTCATTTGACATCTGCTGAGGAACCTGTCTAAAACTCTTATGTTAAATTATATGTCTATATTAACAGGTTCAAAAGCAGGTATTTTTTAAAAAGAGTAGAAGTTCCTAGATTACCTGAGTTTTGCAATTTTCATTCATATAATTTAATCAGCCTTCTCAGGGGAACAGGAAAACATTACTTAGTCTTGCGACTTATTCAGCATTTCTCTTCAAAAATACCCCTTTTTGGTAGGACTGAGAACAGTAGCTGTACAAATCTCTCAGTAAAGAAAAGTGTAAAATGTGAATCATGTAAACCAGTATATTTTCTGAGGAAAGCCTCTTCTCATTAGAGGTAGTAAAGCTTAAAAAGTACTGGTTATACAGATATTTTGATCTATGATAATTTTTACTTCAGAATTACCCTTTCCTATGGTTACTTTTCCTATCACTATGAAGTATTATGTGTACAATAAGAGGGTTCCTTGGTAATTTAATGGGATTTTTGACAATTTTATGATAACATCTGTTACCATCTCAGTAAGCATCTGTTTATTGAGAATAATCTTGATAATCTTTAGTCAAATTGAAGCAAATAATTGGTTTCTTTCCTCACCAGTCAGAGGATGTTGTTTACTGTGGTCTTGTCAGTTCAGAAATTTTAGTGGTTAGTAGTTGCAAAACTTGTAAGGGCAGAGGCTCCAGGAAACACCCCTTTTTAGAACTATTGCTTTTTAAATCAGGTACAAGCTGAGTGGATGTCATTTGTCATGAGGGCTCCAGTTTAACATTCTAAGAAACAGTCCTGGTCTTAAGTATTGCTGCTACTTTGGGGAATTTTAAAGTCTAACTGTTCTTTGTTTCACGGCAAGTTAAGTTTTAGTGTTGAGATGGATTTGAATGACTATTACCGGTCAGGCTGGCTGACCAGCATGGATGCTTGCTGGCTTTCCTGGATTGACTTTGACCGTTAAGAAGAAACTGAAAATGTCGTCCTTGAAGGCGTAGCCAAACAGGAGTAACAACTTCTTCAGCACCTTCCTAACTTCCTCCTTTTGACCTTGCTTATTAGATTGCATTTTGAGAAATGATCTGTGCCTCCTCTGTTGGATGCAGGTACTAGTCAGTGAAAGATCAACCTTTCAACCTCAGATCAGTTGTGTTAGCAAACAGGATATCAAAAGAGTTTTTCACTATCACTTACTTGAGTGGTTTTCCTTGCAGATTAATTAAAAGTCAACATACGTGAAAGCGCATTTCAATTCAATTTTAAAACTGGGTTATTAAGAACTACTCTTTAAAACTGAGATTTGGAGTTTCTGTGGTCTTCAGACCAACCAAGTATTCCTTTGCATTTTTAATTGACTAATGTATTGGGTTTTGTCTTTTAAAACTAGTGATTTTTACACCATATGTTTTGTATAATTTTTAGATCTTGACTCATGAAAGCTGAAAAGGTAGGGAGTAAAATATTTCACAGTTCTGAGATTTTCTTCCGTATACCTAATTGAATTGCTGAAAATGGGTCATGGAAACAGTGAGCAGTAAGTGCAGTTAATCAGTAGCACTTTATGGTATATTTGATAGTTTCACATCAAATGAGTAGATAAACGCACTGAAGATTGGGGGAAAATCAAATGCCTATACCTAAGATGATCTAGGTTTTTGGTTAGAATCAGTAAACAAGTAAAAGCAACTTCAGACTAAAAACTTTAATTTGACTTACAGCCATAGAAACTTAGTTTAGTTTATTTTGGGTTTGTTTTTGTTTTATACATTCAAGTTTCAAATTCTTGTGGTGCTTCTTACGCTTTTTTATCTCTGTTGTGTTTTAGATCTTGAATCTTGAGAGGTCTGATGCACTATTTCAGCTTTATTATAGCTAGTGCCAGATTAAACCAGCAAGTGTCTGGGAAAACCTTGACCCATAAAGACTGTCTTCTGTGGGTTTTTTGGTTGGTTGTTTTTTTTGTTGGTGGTGGTTTTGGTTTTGGGGTGTTTTTTTTCTATTTTATGCTACTGAGCATAAAGTTACTGTTGCTGCATTGTGACTATGGAGGTGAAGGATAAGGAATACTTTGAGTTTAGTCTTTTAATAGGTGAAACAATTTCTTTAGGTGTTGTCACTACAAAACATTGCTGAAAATCTGTAAAGTACATGTGCGTGTGAAACATCCATTCCATCTAAAATTCAGCAAAAGACATTGCTGCTGTTATGCATCAACTGAGAGATGCAGTATACTTGGTTTTTTCCTCCAAAAATCTTGTCTAACAAAGCTTTGCATAGTAATCTTGAATCAACACAGATTAAAGTATTACAGAGTTAAAGGGACTTATTTTATTTTTCTCTTCAACTTTTGAACCTATTAGCTACGTTCAGCTAAATTTAACAGGAAAGTGATGACTTCAAACATACAAAGTTTCTGACTTCAAACATACAAAGTTTCTGCCAGTAAAGGGATAATCTGATGGCCAAACTTGGGCCCCCACTAAGAGAGGGGCATGGCTCCCTGATTTGTTTTGAAGAGGCAGGAACATCTGTCTGTGTAGCTGTTACGCACTTGCCTGCCAGTCAGTATATGGGTGCCTCTGAACCAGTCCTTGTGTGTTTTGCCACTTGGATGGCTAACCTGGGTGGGCCAGTGCTAAGGTGAAGGGTGGATGAAGGATGGACTTAAGCAGGATGTAGGGGGCAACATGAGGACTTGGGATAAAAAAGGATAAATAGGAAAGCATAGGAGACTTCAGTTGATAGAACTACTGAAACGTGATTTCCTGTCATCCTTCTCTAGGTGCTTTCAGTTACTGAAAAGTTTTTCACGATTTTCAGGTAAAATTCTACACAACTAAAACATTGCCTTATTTTTAAACGTCACTTCAAGTTTCCATATGATTTGAGTAACATTCAGTGTAAAGCACAAGTTTCTACTTTGATTCCAAAGTAAATTTTCTTTCTTAACTGTGGATATAATTTTTAAGCCTGCTAGTATATATAGCAAGGTGTGGTTTGGTTTGTTGTTGGTATGTTTGTTTGTTGTTAGTTTGGGTTTTTTTTTTTCCCCTTCCCAGTTGGACTTAAAGTAAAATTTATTAGATGGTGAGTTTTCAAAGATATCCTGGTAATTTTGGTTATAACTGATAACTCGGAAGCATTTCAGTACAGTTTTATATCTTTTATGAGTGAATTAAGGATGAAGATGTCAGGGAAGTGGTGTTCGTTTTTGTAAATTATTTTTCATAAAGTGTTGGTGGCCAGAAGTATACCGTAAAAATTTACTTGGTTATATAGAACATTTGCAGTACAGTATTAAATTATTTTGGAATCTATTAATAGGCAGGAAAAATAAATTAATAATGATCTTTGATGTTTGCTTAGATCTCAACTGTACATATGAAATGAATCTTTTTTTTCTGTTTGCTTATATAGGGATTTAGGTAAAAAGTTAGTGAATTCTTTAGAGCTTTCCCAAAGCAAGGGAATCGTACATGGTTTGGATGGAGAGGGAGGTAAAATACATACACTTAATCTAAGGGAATTTTATGTGTCAAGGAAAGGTGGTGGATTCCTGGGCCTTGGACTCAGAGGACCATCCTTTTGTTCTCTTTGATTGCTGCTACTTGTAACTGAATGTCTGCCTGTGTGTTTTTCCCACTTTACTTTCAATCTACTTCAGAACTTGCATTAATCTTGATGCTGCTGAGAAATGTGGATCATCTTATACTGACCTTCTTGCCTCTGTCCTGGAAGTAGAGGGTGTTTGTGATTGCAACATAGGGTAAGAGTTTTGACAGGTGGAATGTCCACTGCTGGATCTGCCATAGTCTTTTATTGTTGATCTAGGATACTTTCTTTGACTTGCTTCTAGTGTGTTAATGGAGATGTTGATTTAAGGACAAGGAAACCCCAGTTAAGATGCCCATACCTTTGCTTCACAGTCGTGGAACGATAGTCCTTCCAGTATACTCCAGTTTTCACTCACTGCAGCAACTTGGGGAGGAGCCAAGAGCAGAGAACACAGTGAACAGTTTGCTGCACAAATTGGAAGAAGGTAGTATCTGAAACTGTCCTGTGGCCTGCCCAGCCACCAGAAAATAAAGAGCATTTTGGCAGCTGGTCAATGAAAGCCAGAAGTGGTGAACAGAAGGCTGGGAAGCATGGTTAAAATCTGAATGTCAGCCAGAAAAGCTGGACTTAGGCAGTCTTGCAAATTATGATGGCAGCCTTATTAATGGAACATTTCTGGCTGGTGGAAAAGTTGCCTGAGGCTTAGAGTCTTTATGGGTCAATACTTAGCACTAAAGTGGGGAGACACCCCTCCATGCCTCAAGCAAAGCTCACAATGTCAAAAGTAAACCTTTGTAGCTGCATTGGCCACTTCAGCTGCATGTTTAATGGCTTTGGGATCCTGTCTAATGTGAGCGGGCTAAAATATTGAAATAGCTGGTCTCCCAAAAAGACTGAGACTACTGTTACTCTTTTCAATCATTAACATAAGTATGATATTTATTGATACTGAAATAGTGTCCATTATGCTAATTATTTTTAAGCATTTATTAAAACAACCCCAAAATACAAAGAATGTTAAAGATTGCATAATGAAAAGAGATGTGAGTAATTAGTTACTTAGGATATCCTGGGTTTGTTTTTCATAATGTCATCTTTTTTAAAGAGCTTAAGCTTATTTCTGTATTCCTTGGTTTTCAGGGCATTAAGTCATTAATGTGTTCACATATGTTGTTGAAATATGTTAGTTCCATAATAACTGAACTGTATTTTCAGAAATGCATTACACCTCCAAATCAAAAGAGGCACATTATTGCATGTTTTCAGTACTATTATAGTTACTGGAGTCACTTTTAATTAAGAATGAGGCAGATTTCAAATGCCTCTTTTTCTTTGCAGACCTTTATCAGGACTAGACACCTTCCTAAATAATACTCTTTGTTATCGGTTATTGGTTTGAAGACCTGTTGTGATACCTAAGATTTAACAGTAGAATGAAAAGGTGAGGTCATTCAGTCTGAAATTTTGCTGCTGCTTGTACTACAGTTTTCACTTGTTTATTTTAATCCTTAATTTGATGTGTTACTCATTAATGAACAGGATAAGTTCAGTTAATTTGACTGAAACTCAAATCTAAATTTATTCTTTAAAGGATTTGATGATCTGAGAGTGTAATCTGGTAATTTTCATCTCCCTCCTCTGTTGCTATAGTAATCCTAAATCTGAACCTTGTTTCTGCAGACTTTTTTTTTCTTCAGTAAGTTTTGTAATAGCTGTGCCGTGTGTTTTCTAACCAAAATATTTATAATACAGGTTTTGTTGTTGCCTTTTTTTTTTTTTTTTTTAATTTGGATGTAACATCTGAGGTAAAGCTGAAATTAAGCAGCTTTGACTTGCCTTCTCTTTCTAGCTCTGGGGAGACCTTGTAGCATTAAGCTTTATTCATGTTTTAGACATATATCTTTTAGGGGGAAAACCAAGCAAACAAGGCCCAACTAAAGCCAAAAAAGACCCAAACCTCTCTGAGTGTCATGAAAAGCTGTTAATAATTGTAATTATAGAGGTGAATGTTCAAATTGCAAAGGCTATAAATCAGTTTAGCATCCAGATGTTCTTGCAATTCCAGTTTTACAGCAATGTTTGGGGCTTTCAGCTACTTCTGGCATGGCTGAACTTCTGATACAGCAACAAATGCAGATAATTCTAGCAACTGTATAAATTACTTGTTCTCTTACCAAACTTTGATTTTTGTCATATAAAAAAAAAAGTGGCTATGCAAGATCTGACAAGCTTAATAGCAAATTGAAGAGGAGCATCAGAAGTAAGCAGAAAACCTGAAAAAGACTGATTGCCTGTCTTGTCAGGAAGCATGGGAACAATGAAGTAAGACTAAAAATAATTTAGATACAGATGAAAGACTACATGAAAAGTTTGCCTTAATTTTCAGTGAAGACAGTTTTGAACATTCGCACGCTGGCAAATAGGTCTTAATGAAGTGAGGTTATAAAATTTATTTCCATAAAGATGTAAGTTGAACTTACAGGGTGCAGATCAGTGGAACTACGTAATTTTACTCTGGAATTTTGAAGTGGGTCATCTGTGTAACTAGAGGCTCATTTGCAAGAATTGTTATTAAACATGAAGGTGGAAGGGTATTGGCTGGCTGGCGAGCAGCAAAAGTAGTCACTGTTCAGAGGAAAAGGTGGTTTGGGATAGTTACTGCATCGTTAGTGTGACCTTAATATTCAGGGATTTGTTTAAATTTAGAAAGAGAAGCTATTCTATGTGGAGGTAAGATGAAATTGGGGTATGAAGTGATATAGCTCTTAACAGAGGAAGACTTTGTCAGAGAAATCTAATGGCTCTTTTTATAAGATACCTGACTTCTTGGGGAGGATACATGGTTAGAGCTGACCACTTAGAAGTCGTACAATGTGTAATATGATTCCATGTAAAAAATACAGTGATGTTTCTGTGAAAATTGATTTAAAATGCTGACAGGATATGTCAATCCAGAAGATAATGTGTTGGAAGTATGTTAGTAGTGGAATTTGTCACGGGTCAGTTTCAAAATTTAGTATTTTCATTAAAAACATTGATGCATTCCTACTTCTTATGCCAATCTTGTGTTTTCTCATCAGATGTCAAGTATCATCAATACAACAGACAGTTTTGCACAGAACAAAGTTGAGACCTTAGGACATGACTAGTAGAAAAAGGAGTCATATTTAATAGCATTAAAAAAATCAAGATCTTATTACACTTCAGGATGACTAACCTATCAAAGTTAGCAACTGTGAAAAGTTTTAGGAAAACAAGTATACTGTTGTTGCCCTACTAATATTTTCCTTTAAAGAAGTAAAGTGGTATTGACTTTTTCTGGTACTAGTGAAAAGTTATCTGGAATATTGTGTCTAATTTCTACCACCTGCCATCAAGTAAAAATGGCATTTGCAGTGGAGGAGGTACAGGGACTGATTCCTAGAATGACTAAGAGAATGGAGAATTTGCTCTGTAAGGGGGACTCAAGGAGTGTCGTCTTTGATCTGGGGAAACAAAGCATGAAGGAGGTTGCTCTTCATAAAAATGAGTGAAACGACACAGGTGGGTAAAAAGAGCTTCTTAAGCTTGAGGTATGAGAACAAATGGGTATAAACTATCCAAGAATAAACCTAGTCTGGAAATTAGAAAAAATGGTTCCTAAGCAACGGAGGCAGAGAAGTCTGCAACAGCCTTCCCTTAGGAGTAGTTGAATAAGACTGTCTTTAAGATGGAGCTGGTTAGCTTATATAAGGGGGGCTGGTAGTGGATATAACATGTCGTTTTCCACAGTACCTTGGGATTTAACTCCTTGACCCAGAATATCTGTTTGTTCCCATGATTCCTGTCTTGTTAGTCAACTATGAACTTGACCAGATATTGTCCAGAGACCAGTAGATACAGAGGTGGTCTCTTTCTTGGACAAATAGACCAGTTGCGTTCTGAGGTACATAAATGTTTCTATTGAGGGATAATAAATGTTAGACGAGTAGGATGTTTTAAATACTTTTTTATGTAATACACTACATTGTATCTTATGTAGTAGATATATATTATGTTTTGAGTTAAGAAACTCCAAATGAACACAGAATAATTCAACAGATTTAATAATGAGCCCTGTATTGTTTTCTTCTTGTGCTGTCCTGTGTGATTGAAGAAAGCTGCCCACAACATGTGCACAGCAATGTCATCGTCTTCATATTTCTCTGAGCAAGCTGGAGGGTTGGTGTGGTGAAAACCCTGTATACCATGTTGCTGTGTATTGCCCTGCTTTTCCCGTATATTGCCCTAAGACAATGTCCATCTAGTAAGCTTGGAATGTAATTTCTTGAGGAAGCACTGTGCTTGTGTTTGCACTAATGAGAGACACTCCCATATCTCTACATAATAGAAGGTTGGTGGTTTTAAAGGAGACTTGACAAAGAAAAGGGTTCTGCTGCCTTCTCCCTGCCAGAAAGATGCTAATTGGCAAATTGGGGAATTAATGTTGCCTGAGGTTACAATATTTTTCTATTTTATTCAATTGTTATGACATGTTAAATCATGCTTTAATTCCTGGTGAGGTATTTCAGACCCAGGAGGAAACTTGTAAACGCTCATCTGTGCAGTTGTTTTGTGTATGTTAGTAGTGTGTGTGTGTTACTGGATGTGTTTTTTTAATACGAACAGAAACAGAAATACAGTATCTGCTTTATATTTTTCTATTTCCTAACTCTGCCTTACTTATTCTTTCTAAATGTTCACCTAGAAAGGTTCATTTTTGGAAGGAAGTTCCAGCATAGAAAGTAGTTTGGTTAGGACAGGATAGAAATTTAATGATATTTGAAAGGTTCCTTCCTGACTGTGCTTAATGTGTATTATTGACTTCCCTTCAGCTGTTAGTTGAATTTCCTGTTGATTTTAGGGATAAATAATTGCCAAAGCAGTGTCTGTCCTTATCTGTGTGCTTAAATTAGTTTTGTTTTCTTTATTCACAAGTTTAACAGTATTTTAATATTTTCAGAACTAATGTAGAAGACTGAGAACTAGATCTTATTCCGTTAAATTGCTGTGTTCACACATAATTATTAATATGAATGGTAAATAATCACATAGGCATAACATCAATGACTTAAATGGCACTTTGCACATGTTTAAGCGTTAATGTTAGTGAAGTTACATCCCAAAATGGAATTTTTGGGGAATAGTGCTTGACAGTTATAATTTTGAAAGCTGATAAATAATAATTAATACTTCAAAGCTTGAGGTAATGTTCACTATTGAATGAATATTGACTAAATTGTATTTAAACTGCTTTAGACATTCTGTATTGTCATTTACAGTTAAATAGGTGTGAACTACAGACAGTCTCATGTAATAAAGGAAAAAAAATCCAGAGTCTGAAACACTTTGGCAGTAGTCTCTGAAGAGTGGATGACTTAGCAGATGTCATCTTAAAGCTCTTGCAATGAGGAAAATATATTTAGGAATACTGGTATTTTGAAAGAATGTATTAATGTATGTGCAGTAAGAAAACTGTAAAAGTTATCTTGACTTTTTGTTCTTAAAGTATGTTTTTCAACTAGACTGTATAGAATTTGTCATGGTAACTGAAAAGTTGTCAGATTAAAGTAAATAATGTTATTGCCTTGGAGTGATAGAAATAATAGAAATGATTACTGAAAAGCCAAGCAATTTTTTTTTTTTTCTAATTTGCTTAATGAACATGACACTGGAAGCCCATCAGTTTCCCCCTTCTGGTGAACCAGGTGATTTGTTTGTTAACTGAAAATATACTATTAAACACTGTAGAGAAGAAAAAGCTTTGTGGCTTTATATCCATTTTTTAGTTGTTGTTTGTTTTAATTCATTTATCTGTTAAAATTGAAGCTGAGGATTGCTCAGTTGTCTTAAATTGAAATAATCTTTCATTGCGTGGTCTAGAATAGCATTCCCTGCAAATGTGGCCTGTGTTGTAGCTGGTTCTGAAAGGGATGCAGTCAATGTTGGAATAATTTACATTTTCAGCAGCATATTCAGATCTGACATTTTGGTTTCTTATTTCGTATGACAATAATGTCTGTTAACTTTTTTTATATATTGTGTCATGTTAGCTGGTGACACACTTTTAAGTAAATGTTCTTAAAGGTATATTTTTTGCATTGGCACTGTGCCTCATAAAGACATAAAATCTAAACTGTCTTAGAAAGTGAAGATGCATGTTGACATGCAGTTTGATCTTTGGAAGATAAATCAGAAAAATCTTACTTCCCCCTCTCCCCCCAAAGAAGAGTGAGTGTATATCCTTTCCAAGACTTGTTGGATTAGATTAGTTTCCCTGTGAAAAATGTTACAGAATAGTTGGTGAAGACAGTAGCATCTGCACAGAACAGATCTGCAACAAAGAGATACAGTACAATGACTAGATAATGGTCTGTCCGGATTTTGTCACCTTTAATTTCTTCCTGTATTATGAAAGATCTAGAGAACTGAAACAAATTAAATTTGAGGTAACAGTCTTGTATAGGTTGCTTGAGACTTGGAGGAGAGCAAGGAACTTGAGCATGACATAGGGAAAGATCAGGGATAAGGTTGATAACAGACTTATAAGAATAATTTGAGCTAGTGAGATGTATTGCTATTGTGTGTCATTGAACATCTTCATAAACCCATCTGATTTTTAGTGATGTTTGTAGAAGTTCGTGAGATTAAGGGGGGGGCGTGGGATTTAAAGTATTTCCTGTTCATTGTTAGCTGATCTCTGAAATTCTGTAGTAAGGTCTGGTACTAACAGGAAAGAAAACAGTGGGCAAGTATGAGGCAGGAGAGAAAGTTAAGGTTGGTTTAGTTTAGAGAAGACAGATGAGAAAAATAAATTGATACTGTAAGGTCAGAAACAGTTTTAAAAATCTGGATTACATTATACAGGATTTCTCTAGGATTTTTTTTACAGATAATATGTTTAAAACACACTGTTTTCAAAAAGTCTCGTTCTGTGTTAGCCCATGGGATTTACTGCTATGAGGTACTGTTAGGGTCAAAAGTTTAGCACAGTGCAAAGTAAGATTACACATTTTATATCAGTTATACAAGGAATGTTAATATTTATGTAACTTTTTTCATGGTGTAAAGCATAAATAGATATATCTGCATATATGTGTGTGTGGTTTATACTGTTCTTAAAACCGCGCACTGGCAGTCGTTATTCAGGATATTTGGAGAGTTAAACCACTAGTTTGATCAAGTTTGGCAATTTTTGCCCTTTTAGACAAAGTTTTGATGTTTGCTTATAAAACCCCAATTGGTTTTTACTCTGGCAGCTACAGAAACTCTTTGTATACAAAAGAGAATGCTACAGAATCTCTTCTTATGAAATCAGGGCAGTTGACTAAATAAGCATCAGGCTTAATATTTGAGGATTAGAATTGCCAGACTTTTGTTTTTGTTTAAAAAATAAAAAATTCCGAAGCTACTAATTTCTGGCTCCAAGGTAGCTGAAGTTGAATGGCCTACATAGACGGCATATATCTTGTGTGGGGACTTATGAGAGAGACGTAGTAGTATATATTGGTGTCTGGATATGCATAGAAAGGTAACATTTTAATGTTAAAAGCGTGGTAGTATATGTCATTTATCATGGGGTCCTATAGAATACATTTTTGTAGGATTTCTGTTGGATTTCATGAGCTTCATTGGATGCTTTGTTACTGAACAACAACAACAAAGTGGGAATTGCTTGTGGCCTAATATGTGTTTAAGTATGCGGACATGTTGGATCCTACTGAAATCCCTTAAGGGCAGGAGCTTCTGATGAACAGGTCTGATTGCAGGTTCGGATGGGAGGGGGGGCTTGTTTACAAATTACCTACCCTAGCCTGTTATCCAGCTCACAGCATGACCACACAGTTGCGTAGGCTCAGCAATGTAGCTCATGCAGTGTGGGAATAGCTGTCAAGGAAGAGTGTAAAAATAACACTGTGCTTCTGAGAAAGCATGATATACTTACAAAATATGGAAACAAAGACTTAAAGAGTAGATGTTTCTACATATAAAATAATACTCTTGTAAAAACCAATACCACAGTACAGCTCTAATGCAAGTGATTATTGTTTTCATTTCACACAGTTGTTTTGCCCATCTCCTTGGAGAGCTGTTTACCAACTTCTAAGGTTTTGTAGAAATCAGTTGGACTTCATATGGGCAGAAACTTCTGGCATATATCCGACTGCATGCTGTTTGGGAATCGCTGTAAAAGCTGGGTTTAGAATTCTGGCTTTGAATACTGTGTGCATGTCACTGTGATTTGCAATTTCTGATGCCAGTAGCCTTTCAATGAACTTGAAAGAACTGTACATACATATTTGAGCAATAAAATAGTGGCAGTAGGGTTTCTAGAAAGAGTTCCTTTTAGAACTTGAGTCAGGAATGGAAGTACTTTGACAGTCCTGTGTGGATTATTCAACTGATTTGATACAACTATGTATCTTTGTTGTTCATTATTTTAACTTACATTTCTGTTTCTGGGATTATAAGCCCATCACTGGCTAGGTGTGATTTTTAGAACACAGTAGGGAAAGGTCTCTGGTTTCTACTAGGCAAACATAAGCAGGTGTTTTTTAGAAGTTTTCTAGCTATTGGTAGTGATAATGTTGAAAGATGGAGGATATTTTGTCCGTGGCTGGAAGAGGAGTTGCTTCGATAGGGATCTGAGTAAAAATCAGTAATAAAGACAATATGATAGTCAGTGGAGTTGTTTTTAGACAACCAATAAGAAGACAGATGTGTAGAAACAATGGGGTTTTTTAATTATTAATCTTCAAATTTTTGTCAGCTAAAATAATCCTTGCCTAAAGTTGTTAGTCTTTATGGATGCATAGTGTTCAGTTTAATCTGGAAGCATGGGTATGTGTAGAACAGGAGCCTTTCAGTTTTACATTGGGACTTGAATTCAGTAAGTGCAGAATGCCCAGAAGCATGATTTCAGTTTTGTTCTCTTGGTTTTAATAGTGGTTTGGTTTAGTTTTCTAGAATATTACAGCCATGCAAAACTGTTGTGACCGTTGGATACTTTGTTGTGCACTTCTGTCTGTACCTGAGGTTTGGGGTGGAACCTTAAGAGAGGACTTGTGTGCTTGGGACTGGTTCTCAAAGCTGTATGTGTGGAAGAGCAGGAGGGAGAGCTGATGCATGGCCCTTAGGGTCTCGGACTGGATGGTTGGAACCAGACTGAAAAAATAAATGCATCCATCTTGGCCTCTTCCGTGAAGACAGCCTCTATGAATGGGCCTACTTTGTAACAGCAGAGCAGAGCATGAGTTGTTCTGTCAATTGACCAGCTTGTGGTGTGCAAGGCTCTACAGCCATTCTAGTAATTGTGCAAGTATCAAGCTTGGATTAATCCTTGTCTTCTTGCAACGCACCCAGAATATTTATGCCATGGTTTGTGCATGTCTGTGTTGTGTGCGGTCTTCTTTATTCTGTTGAATTTTCAGTTGAATAATGTAACAGTCTGGAGACTGGAATGGTCCTAGTTCAGAAATTAAGAAATAGGCCTAGTAGAAAGTGTGAGAGTGGCCGTGATTCCTGAAATACTGAAGTCTGGGCTGCTGTAGACAATTGTGTTTGTGATTCTGAAAGTAATGTCGCTAAAATGGCTATTAAACACTGTGTTCGCGTGATTTACAGTGACTGCAGAAACTGGACTGCTGCAGTTCTCCCCAGATGTAATTCTGAAACCTTGTAGAGCAAAGTAAATAACATCTTTTTGCCACTGTCAGGTAGAAGCAATGAGAATCGCAGCTGGAAGATAAGTCCTGGGTTTGCATAATGTTGATTTATGCGGCCGTATTCGGCTGTGTAATACTTGCCTGACAAGGGCAACAGCATGATCAGGAAGATGGTTTTCTTGTGGTGTTTCATCTGTTACCATGTGGGTGTGCATGACCCTTGAGGTTTACCCAGAAGTAGGAAACATGACTGCATAATTTTGGGGTGGGGAGCACATTCACACTCCCTGGGGAAAACCAGAAATGAGTTGCTCCTAATATAGAGTTCATGGGGGGTTTCTTGACATACTATTTCCTAATATGGAACAACCAACAATCTAATATAGGAAAATGAGTTCCAGTCAGACTTTTTTCTGTAGTTGATATGTCTTTAATCTGTAGATAAAAGTTGTCAAGAACATTCTGAGAGATGGAAAAGAATGCTCTTGGATTTGGGAACTGTGTAATGGGATGAACTTTGTCTTACTGTCACTTGTATGAAGGTAGTGTTAATATCCTTTATATAGGGCATGTATTTTAAACACTGACCAGAAATTTTCAGTGTAGGGTGGATAAAGGATGATGTAAACCACTTTGTCTTCCTAAAAATTTTTCACCTACCTGAAGGACTTAAAAATGCCTAATTAACCACCATGTAAAGGAGTTTTTTGAACTTCAATAAGCCTGGCTGTTAGCTGTCTAATTTGGAAATAGAATGATGATACATATATGAGGCTCACATTTCAAAGCTCTTTTTATGTGCAAGTGCTGCATAAAATCTCACATGGAAGGTTTGCGTCAAAATTAATACTTAGGCTTGCATTCTCCAAAGATATTTGTTTCCTCCTGCTTAAAGGCTTTTTAAATTCTGTCCGATTCTACTGTGTCAAGAGACTAAATTGGTCTCATAATTTATTCGAATTTCCGCCCTTCCCTCTCTCCCCCATCAAAACTGGGAAGTGCTATAAAAGAACTGGGGGGTGCCACCCAGAAAAGCCTCAGCTGAACGCAAATGAGAAATTCATGAAAAATTCAACATCTCCACTGCCTTCATCTGCCTGACTCAAGCCTGCTTGAAATCTCCAGTCTTCATATTAACCTCCACCTCATTTATGTACTTTGATTCACTCTTTTCTAGCTTAAACCGGCAACATTTGTGCTGCTTACATATCAAACTTGCTGGTTACAGCATAATGCCTGCACACTCTCTAATCACTGTAGCAATTTCTGAGTTACTTGGATTCTCTGCCAGAAAATAATGACTGAATTCATGCACCTAGTCATGAATATTCAGGTTAGTTCTATCTCAAAAATCTTAACCAACCAGTCTCATAATAATGCGGGATTTTTTCTTGTGGGGCATTTGCTGTATGATTTCCAAAGTTATAGGTATATTTTAACCATGAATTCATCAAGAAACAGTAAGTTCACCTTGTGTCTCTGTTGCCAAGTTACTTAGCCTCTTCATTCTTCTTTTTGTGATTTCATAATCTCTTGGAGCAGCTACACTAATTGCTTATAACTTTCTTACCATTCCTTGAAAACCATAAAGAAATTAATGTAATTCTTGAATTTTATTATTGGGGTTTATGACATAAGTTTAAGTAGCAACAAATGCTGCCAGAACATATTAATGATTTATGATGTCATTGCCTAACAAATCCATCAATAAAAATGTGATATTGTGTAAAAAAAGAAGACAGTTTTAGTGTACCTCTGATTCAGATAAAAATTGCATAATGAAGTATAAACTCCCCCCCAAAAGGGGGGAGGGTTGTATGTCAAATTCTCTGAAAACTAATTATCACTGTTGATGGATAGCAAGTTAGATTATTTCTTTTCAAGACCATGTACCTCAGAGAAGGAGCTCAGAACAACACAAGAAAAGTTAATGACTGGGATGTCTTGGGATGTCTTAGCATAACAAAAATAGATATCACGTAGTACAATCTAACATTAGCGACTGTGTTCCTTATTGTAATATGTAAGGAACATACTAAAACTTAATTTCAGCCTGGAAAGCAAAACTGATACGCTTATGCACTTTTAGTTTGCCCTTGCTTCAGTAAGAATGTCTTGTCTCCAAATCAGGATGTCTAAGAGCTGTCATTAAGGTCTAATAATTTCTGGTGAATGCAGTAGTTGAACTAGAGTATTTAGATTTTGCAGTCCTTTTTGCAGAACGCTTTTATAAATCTCTAAGCTCTGTTTATACGATCAGAATAAACTGTGAAGCAGAATCTCTCTCTGGTTGAGATGTTTTCAGCATTTAACCTGAATTAACTTTAAAAAAAACCCCAACCAAACCTATAAAATAACTTTCATGCTTGCATAAAGTGAAATCATAGCTTTAACAAGTCTAGGGTAGTGTTTTTCTTTTTATGTGTAACTGAAGAAAAAAAGATTCTGTGACTACTTTTCTCTCCCCTGTAAATAAGTAAAGATGCATAATGTCATCCAGCTGTTCTGGAAGAAGTTATCTTTGCAATGTAGTTCAAAGGGTTAAATGACATTGTTCTGTTCATTGCCAACACGTTTCAGAAATCTTATCCCTCGCTAGTCAGTCTACATGAAAATAACTGGATCCTGGCCAAAATGAGGCCACTTTGCCTATGCACTGCTGCATTTCAGTTGATCCTTTATGCATCATGATACTAATATTTTAGATTTGAATAAAGTTACTGAAATTTATTGCATTTTTAAAGTATCAGGGAAGTATCTATGTTCCTTTTAAAAAATGAGTTTTAATTTCTTCTGTCATTTGTAGAAGCTTTTGTTATTCACAGCACTTTTTGCAAGCACAGGTTCCAAGTAGCTTCAACAGTGATGAACATTAAAGATAATCTAAATTTTAAACATGTTTTTCAGTTTTTTATATCTGTGATAGCACTGGGTATATAGGTGGGGTCTTTTTGCTTGTTCGTTTGTTTTTTCCTAGACACTGATCTGGTATAACCTTTTTGAAAACCCTAACAAACATTTTAATAAAGGTAGATTTTCAAGTCTAATTTTAGAATGTGCACTCTCCATTGTCTAAAAACCAGAAGGCTAGCACTGGAATAGGTAGTACCATCAGAAACTATTACTTATAAAACCTTATAGGAAAAGTGAAACAATGCTACTGAGGTCATACGGCATAGTGGAAGGGGCCTTGTTCATTTTGCGTATTTTGCTGAAACTTGAGGTCAAAAGAAAATCTTGAGGGAAGAAGAAAGCTGCTCTTTCCTCTTGTCTTTACACCTAGAACACGTGTGACTTTCCTTTAGACAACCTGCAACTCGTACTGTGTCCTGCATTCAAATGAGCTCTAGAGTCTTCTTCCTTCCGGTAAAGCTGCTTATGACTTCCACAGTTCTCATGCAGTGAGTGCTATAGCCTCTCCACTGCTGTGGGGAAGAGTCTGTGCTGTGTGCTCTTCCTCTTGACCTGCTGTATCAGAAGCATCCCCAAGTTTACGACGGACGGTGGTAAAACCTTGTCCTCAGTTGTAGGTCCTGACCTAGTTCTCAGTTTTGTCTAAAGCCACTGGTGCAACCACTGCACATCTATCTGAACTTGCTATTCTGTGAAGCAGCAGTAGACTCTTCTCGGTAAGTGCCACCTCTATGTAAGCAGATGGCTTTCCTTCTGGGGGACTGTGTGGAGTACCGCTAAGGAATTTGGAGACTTTCATGACTTTAGGTGTGTTGTTTCCAAGGAAAATATGTTTTCAAATGTGTGTATGTGAAAATTATAGAAATCTTATTACCTGATTTGTAACACTGCAAATTAAACATCTAATTTTGCTTTCGTCAGTTTTGGCTCTTTCTTTGATAAACTGATGTGTGCATTTGTGTTTTCCACAAATCCGGTGTTGGAATTAAAAGTTTAGCGGCTTTTATAACTTCAGTTTAAGGTCAGTGTTCATTTTTGGGTCAGACATGCTGATTAGTTTGTCTCAAGCTTTCCACATACTTGTTGGATAAAGCTGGGGCCCTGCCCTTGGAAAGCTGGTGATCTGATTTGACCTGTGCTCAAAAATCTGAGGGCACTGGCTTATTGGTGCGTTTGGCATGAGGCTTGGGAAGTGCATGTGGGTTCACAGAAACCTAAAAATAAGCAGTATTTGGGTTAAACCTCTTTATTTATATGGACTCGTGACCCTGAATGCAAAAATAAATGTATATTTGTTTTCTGGTACTGCCACCACCATCCATGAATATTAATAGTGGAAAAATATTTGAATTTTACATTGTCTTGGCCTCAGATATTTTCTGCACAATTAGAGGATGAAAACGAAAATTAGTGACTTGACTCATTCTTGTGTAGTACTGAGTGGCGTCTGTAGCTGAGTCTCTGCAACATCAGTGATGAAATTTAATGTAGCAATAAAGCAGACTGGAAAAAATACTTGTCACTATAATGTTTTCTGTTCAACAAATGTTGTAGTTTTGTCAACACACAGAGAGATCACCTCCTAGTGCAATGCATAGAGAGATCACCTCCTAGTGCAACCCTTTTTATTCTACGGGCTGTTAACTTTAAAAGCCTTTAACCTAAGCAGTTCAGTTTCAGTGGACTAAACTGCTGAATGCATCGAAGTAGCCAGTGAGACAAGCGAAGTTATTTGGGAACTTGTGTAGTTTTTGTCATTGAAATTTCTCAGGTAAGGTATGCCTGAATGATTTGGATAGGAGATTTGCACTTCATGCTGTAGAAGATCATTAAAAAATAGTAAGAGATACCCTACCTGATCTGAGGGGAAATTTGTCCCAATTGCAAGTCTGATCAGTTTGACCTGAGCACAGGAGAAGGATTAAGGAGGATTTTTGGTACTGAGTACTTCTGCCTTCTGCCTGACGTTCAGTCTCCAGCTGTCACCAACCTACCAGCAGAGGAAGGTGCTATTTGGGGGGGGGGGAAGTGCTAGAATACTAGAAGTGCTTTGGAAGCTGCAAATAACACAAGCATATTGTGCATGTGGGAACTTATTTTTCCCAAAGCATAAGAAGGATGGACAGGTTCATGGATTGCAGAAGCAGACGGGACTCTGATCTCAGTACAGACAGATACTAGAAGGTATTCTGGAAGTTGGATTAAAACTTGCATTTTATAAAGATTTTCAAAGCAAAGTTACTGACTCAGTATTGTACATAGGCGGTTAGGAAACTTCCATCTTTATTCAAGGGCAAATGTGTCTGGTATTCACTCCCAAGTGCTAAATCTCTCCAAGCTTTTGTTAGCAGGACTGAAAGGCCCTGTCACCTCTATGACCAGTCAATCTTTCTGCTTAACTGAATAGGTCAAGCTACTAATCCTTAAAAGTTAGTTTTCCTACTCTCTGGATCATTTTTGTAGCCTTTCCTTGAACTCTGATATTTTGTGTCTTTTTTTGAAGTGTGTATGTGAGAACCAGAAATAATATTCTAGTAGTGGTTTTTTCAAAGTTAGGGAAGATAATTTTGCTACTTGATATTCCTTGGTTTATTTTATGGTTACGGTAGACCACCTGGCCACAGCATAATCTTTGCAATTACTACATAGTGACGTATGACAGCTCCTGAATTCAGTTCTAATCTTGCCTTTCCAGCACTGAGTAATTCTGGCTTAATTTTTGTATCCAGTTGTACTCCTTTGCATTAGCTGTGTTAAATTGAGTTTTGTGATGCTACGCTATTAATTACATAATCTCTGTGGTTTTTACTTGAGAAGCTTATTTGAATTGGAACTCAGATTTCTGAAATAAAATTGCAGGCAAATCAACTTCTGTGGTATTTGGCATATTTTTATGTGGCAGTGTAATTATGAGGACTCATTTTGGGGGGCTCTTTAAGTCCAGGTTCAACGTGCAGGTTTCAATGTCAGTGTTGGTACAACTTCATAAAATAAATTTATCTGAAAACCATGATACTGCTCTGAACCATAACACTGAAGCCCATGTTTTTTACTAACTGTAAGGAGTTATTTTGAGGGCTAACAGACACCAAAGTAGTAGAAAGGAAAAGAGTCTCCACTGCTATTACCACCTGTGACCATTGGTACTCCTCTGGTAAAGAGGCAGTGGAAAAATATATGATAGTTTGCAGAATTCATACTTCCACATTGTGCCCAGAGAAGTACAAAAGACACTGGTGAAATTCGTGTTTTGTAATTTGCATGCAAATTCTCTGATACATTTGTGAAGCTTTTAGGGTTTCAGCAGAAAAGCTTAAGGTATCTGTGGTTTAAGGTACTTATATAGAGAGTTTCTGTTATATGAACAGTGTGACATTTTATGTTATGATTTCTGCTATTCACTTTCCTTAATCTTTCATGAATTTACATACCGAACATTTCCAGAAGTGCTGTATGAGAAGTGCATGGAACAAGTAGATTATGTTACTGAGAGAAGTGAAAGCAAGGTATTTTGATGTTGAGTTAGTAAGTTGGTTTGAAACTGTTAGTCTTTACCAAATTCTTGGAGGCTAGAAATGGCTGTGCTGTTGTTTCTCATGTAAACTGCTTAGCAGGAAAATTGGAGGAGGAAATAATCTGAAGAGGGAAAGGGAAGTTAAAAGGCTAGGACTGAGAAGAAACCGGGGAGCTCGTCAATAGGAGATACGAGTTAACAGTTTCACGAGTATACCCTTTTTAATCTTATTCCTAGTCCCATTTTTAGATTGGGATTCCTTCCCATTGTCAATTAGCTTGGAATGAGCTGTTTGTTGGAAACTTGATCTTTCCAACATAAAGGAATAAATCATGTTAGAGAGGGTTTAACATAAAAGTGGTACCAATGGTTAGCGTAGACTGCAACCTTACCTTCCCGTGAGGCCAGTGCCAGGTGCTGAGGGGAGGAATAGCACAGTGTGCTGCCCTGCTCCTCGTGCGTCATGCTCAGCTTCCTGCAGAGTCCTATCTCTGGGACACAATGCTTTTCCAGGTCAGGGAGGGGAGGTGAACGTTTCTAAAAGTTTGATACTCTTGGTCTTTTAAATCCTGTATTAAAAAGAAGGAAGTTACCTTTCTGTATCTTAGCTTCTAGTGTAGTTTTAATGCTGGCTTCTCCCCTCTTATGTTTGCAAGGACTGAATTATGTATTCTGAGCCATATATATTGAAAATTCTGCAGAGTTTAGACAGCTGTATTTGGCCCTCCCTTGGACCCTCTCCAGTCTGCGTCTTTCTTGAATTGATCAGAACAGGACACAGTAGTCCTCCAGGTGTGGCCTGACAAGTGCTTGGTAGATTGGCATGATCACACCTCTTATCTGTGCTAGTAATGTCCCTGCAGATGCAACCCAGGATCCGACTTGCCTTCATGGCTGCAGCGGTGCACTGCTGACTCCTGTTAAACTTGTTGTCCGCCAGGACCCTTGTGTCCCTTTCAGCAAGGCTGCTCCCCAGCCTGGACCGGGCTCTTTGGTTGTGTCGTCCCAGCTGCAGGACCTTGCCCTTGTCTCTGTTAAACTCCATACTGTTCTTGCTAGCTCACTCTTCCAGCCTGTCCTAGTCTGTCTGTAAGGTGGCTTTCCCATCTGATGCATCCACCTCACCACCCAGTGTGGTGTCATCAGCAAACTTGGTGATGGTGCTCTCAATCCCATCGTCCAGATCGTTTATGATGCTGTTGAAGAGTGTGGGTCCCACTGTCGATCCCTGGGGGTCCCCCACTTGTGACAGGCTGCCAGCCCGAGTAAAAGCCATTGATCAGTACCCTCCGAGTGCGGACTGTGAGCCAGCTTCCTGCCCATCTTGCAGACCACCCATCCAATCTGTATCTTGGCAGTTTGTCCAGTAGAAGGCTGTGGGAAAGTATCAGATGCTTCGCTGACATCCAGGTAAACAATATCCATTGCTCTCCCGATGTTGACAGGAAATGTTATTTTGTTGTAGGTTATCAGGTTAGTCTGGCGTGATTTGCCTCTGGTGAATCTGCACTGGCTTTTCCCAGTCACCTGCTTCATTTGGCTTTGGTAAAGCTAGACAACAATTACATTGTTTTACAACCTTACATAGTTATTGCTGTGCTTTACCTGTGGCTCCTTAAATGCTCTCTTAACACAGCAGCCTAGAAAACTTGTTTATTAGTAGGTTTTGATGTTTTGTTTCTTAAGTAACATAATTTCCAAGATGTTGGGGGGAGGGGGTGTTAATTGTGGGGGTTTTTTTCTTTTTTTTTTCCTTTTTTTCCCCTTCTGATTTACTGTAGATTATGCTTCCTGTTCTAAATGCAGGATCTTTAATTTTTCTGTACAGTCAGAGGATGCCAGTTAAGGAAGGACTTAATATTTTAAGTATATGGTCTTAATGAAACATTTTTTTGGTGATCATTGGTTCTTTAAACAAAGAGAATTATAGCTTTTTTTGTCAATCGGAAAGCAATTTGATATTTTATATGGTAAAAAGCCTGTAGCAACTGCTATTTTGGCAATTCTGTTACATAGATTCTTGCCCTTCATAAATATTTGGAAATTTAGGTCTAATTTGAAGCAGATTTCTAGCCCTATTATTTGTTCTTAACAAAGAATCTCTTAAATTTTAAGAGGTGGGGTTTTTTAGTGTAAATATTGGAAATAATAAGAAATGTTGATGAGCTTCTATACACAAGTAATACCATGTCTTAAAAATGTATATAAATGTTTACCCTTTTCTATGGTTTGAGGTCTCAAGTTTACCCAAATAAATTTTTGCCAGTTCTTTACGTAACCTTGTGATCACTTACAGCCCACTGTGCTAAGCTTCTGATTTCAGTGTTTAAGAGAAGGTGAAAATGGGAAAGAGTTGCTTACAGAGTAGGTGCATTTCAAATAAGTTTCTGGGACTTGATCTATTTTTTTCTTTTCTTTTCCTTGTTCTCTAAAACAGTTTGTTTATATAAAATGCAATACTTTTGGTCAGATAACTTACTGTTGGATTTCTCTAAATTTTTAGAGTCCAGTATTTAACTTGCAGCATCTCTGTTAATAAGCAAGATGATGGTGCCTGCATTCAGTACAAGATAAATAACTGTTCTTGTTCATGAAATAGTCTCTTCCTGTTTGAAAACAAAGAGCAGGGGAAATTCTGAAGATGCATGAGCTAGGAACATTTGCTAAAAAAGAATATATTTGTTCATGATGTTAAGCATGTTGTCTGGTAAGTAGTACAGTCATGATTTACTTTCTTTGTTCTTAGACTTCCTAAGATAGTGCCAGCTTTTCCCTTTTTAAAAGTTCAGTAGGAAACATTTGAAATGGCAAGAACAAATCCAGTCTCATTGGTGCCAAAATGTTCTCACTGATAATGATGGAAATTGTAGGGCAAATCATAAGTAATTTCCCTATTACAAAGTTATATTGATTTTTTTTTTTTCATGGAGCAAGTTTGGCCAATGTTATTCTAAAGTAAAGGAAAATTGAAAAAAATACAGACAGTACCAGAATATTGAGTGAATTGGTAACACTGCAAATTTATGAACAGGTTTTTTGCAGAAAATGCAAGTGATAATGAAACCTTATTATCTGTAGATGGATGTTCTACTTCCTCTCCATCTCCCCACCAACTCAGTTTTCATGCGAACTTAGACCGTTTGCAATGGCTCAGTTACCTCTTGGTTTTTTTGCTGCCCACACTGCTGCACCGCCCCAGTGCTGCTCAGCCCTTCCCTTCCTATTTCTCCCTACTGTCACCTTTTGACTTCCTTGTGCAGTAATTTCAGCTCTGTAGCCTTCCGCAGTCCCCTAAGTCTGTTTCCTGGGCCATAAAATTACTCTGTCTTTTCTCTGTTCTTTCCCTGTCCTTTTCTGTTTGCAACCAAAATAGAGCTCCCTTCACTCCTCCTGCCAGCACACTGCCTGACCTGTCACTTACATGAGGCTTTAGGTAACTTTTAGTCTTCAAAGACTGCTGATTGCACAACAGTAAAGAAAACATGTTACTTTAATTTGTTTTGCTACCCCCTTGTCCCTGCCCCAGTAACTTCTTGTCAAATCTGTTTTCACCTCTGTTAGACTTAGTGGCATAGTTCTAGTTTGAGAGAAGATAACTTGTTGAAAGAATTGTCAGAAAAAAATTGGATACAAAGCAAATTACTATGTTGTTTTAAAAATAGAGCTCAGAAGCTATAAGTTCTGGAAATGGTTACCCTCTATCTTTGTTGCTAGTGTCTGGGACAGTATTTTGATAGTTGACAAGTGTACTGCTCATTTACTTTGCAAGTTTGACACAAGGTCCCATACAGATGTTTTGCTTGCATGTTATTTTGTACAGAGAAATTGTAAGCCACAAGGAAGAGGGCAGGTTTTTGTTTTCATTTTTTTTCTTCTCCGAAATGCCTTGATTTTGTAAGGTCTAGATCAGATAACTCTCCTAAACTTAAAAAAGGCCAAACAGAACTGTAGGAGGTTTTTCTGCATGCACTGTCTTGTGAGTTGACAGTGTATTTTACATTTTTTAGAAGTCTTTTAAGTTCCCTTGTCTTCTTGTCACAACCTCCTTCCTGCTTCTTGGAGTGTATTTTTATTCTGAATGGGCCTCAGCAGACTTAAAAGCTGCATTAGTGTGAAGAGGTGTGCTCAGTCCTTTGGTGGAGGTGAGCCTTTAGATTAGGTCAAATTCCATCGACTGCAGCCTTTAGTAAAAACAAGTTCCTCTGGGTGTGGAGGAGCAAAAAACCCATTACAAGTTACTACAAAACAAAATGAACCTTTAAGCGATTGCAGAAATCATTTCTTCCAAGAAATGTAGTTAGCTGGTCCCTGCTCGTGCACATATTGTGGGACATTTTAAATCTTCTCAAGGTTCCCATAATATTCATGAGATGATTCAGGTGAGAAACACTGAACCTATAAACTAGCAGAAGCATAAGTACTTAGATCTGTGCCAACTTTCAGGTATTGAAATGAGTTCAATATTAAAGTTTTAAATGTGTTTATTTACTACAATGAGATCCCAGCCCTAATTCAATGTTGTTTTTTTTAATTATTCTATATAGTTTTTAGATTTAAGGGTTGTTGGTGGTTTTTCTAATGCACCCTTAAATTATTGTAGATTCTTACTGGTTGTTATTCACTGTCTTACCTGTTTAAGTTTATTTAACTATATGTGCATCATCTAACTCTCCAGACTGAGTGCCGAGGAACATAAGCTGTTTAAAAATTGAAATTTTTATTCTTTCTGGATGTTAATGTGAATGTTTCTATGGCATTCCTGTTCTGAAAGTTTCTTCTTTTGTTTAAATTGAACTTTGTAGCACCACTTCCTCTTAGGTGATTCCTGTGATGGAATTCGCTTGGGTTAGGAGAGGATGGGGAAGAAGGGGATTTTCGGAGATAAAAGTAACCCAAAATATTAATACTAATTTCAGAATGCTTTTTGTAAACAGTGCTCAGTATCTGTAAATGTGCTATAAATTTTATAAATTTTTTTGTCAAGAAACCAGTTTTATTTCATGAACAACCTGTTTATAGTACTTGCGTACACATGTGCATGCCCTGGGATAAATACAATACGCTGTGAGTTGGCTTGGTGGCTGTCATTTGATGTGGTGGCTTATTGAAATTTCTAGTGTTCATACATACATATGTATTAGAAGAATGGATCTAATTGCATCACACTATAAGGTGTGATTTGGATTTTATGATTTGGGGGTTGTCCTCCGTCCCTCTCAGTAATAGATGCTGTTCCCTCTGACTGTCTTTTTATATTTGAAAATAGCTGCTTCCAAGAGAAGGGCTTTTTATGGACTTACATTTTCCAGCCACAGCTTTTTCAGTTAAGGGTGTGGCTTTTTCTGATACAGTTGTGTTAGAACAGGCTCTTGCATAAAAACACTTATCATGGGAAAAAGTCCTTTGACATTACAGCTTATCTTACTTGGGGGCTGTAGTACACTACATTGGAAAGGAACTGTCTGTACTGAAGAGTTGTGAGTGTGAAGATGGTCTTAATTTTTTCTTTTTTCACTGGTTGGGCAGCCTGATGTGATTTTCAGTGTGACTTTCCAGTTTATAGAACCACTGGCCACTCCCCAGTGTGTATTCAGCTTAACTGTTCAGATTCCTTTTATTTATTTATTGGTATACATATTGCTGAAGCTCTTTCTGGAGAGTTCATCACGCCTTTCTCCCAAAGGGTCTTCCGAGGAAACTCATAAATAAATTTCAATGGCTTGTGCAAAGTGTTGTCAAACACATCTGTTTCTAATTAAAAAATCAATACCTTTATCATCAGTAGCTGACAGCCATTTAAGTAAACAATTATTATTACAGTTATGTTGAAACAGTTAATTACTAGACCTTGGGGGTGAGTTGCCATTAATTTTGGGTATCTACAAAACGGAGCTATGAAACTGATATTTAACCTTAGATATAAAATGATCACTTAATGTTAAACACTGAATTTCCTATTAAATTATTGCCACTGCATAGTGGTGAAGCAGTAATAGCTTCCCAGGACCATCTTGAATGCCATCTTATACCTGAGTGAAGGAGTAATACAACTTTGGCAAGACACTGTGATTCCATTTTAATGTTGCCTGTGCAGGCTGTTAGGGACCAGCTTCTTTCCAGTGTGAGTAAGAAACAGTGAAGAGAAGTAATTAGGTATATAATTCATTTGGAAATAGCATTTGGTACTCTGAAAGTAAGAGGAATCAGTGTGAATAATTAAACTCAAAATCATGTTTGCAGATGTGTGTACACTCTTCTTTAAATAAGACTGCACATACACATATGCACAAGATACAACATTACACTTAAATATATTCTGGAAATTGAATGCTTCATCAGGCAGGAGTAGGCCATTTGTTCTCTGCTGGTGGCAGTGGCAGTAAGCTCAGACTTGATTGTTTTCCCATGCTTTGCTTTAAAGTAAATGCACTTTTGGGGCTACACTCAACTGAATGCGGTATAAATTCTGAGCTACTTGAGTGGTTCAGTTTGTCTTTATTTGTGGACTTGCCCGTGCACTGTTTCTAAACTCCCTGATTCCTTGTGGTAAGCAGAGGGTGGTGAAATTCAGACTTAGATTGGGCCAAGTAAGCTATTATTGTAAGAGAATAAGCCATATGTTTGGATCTGCAAACTGTCATTTTTCAACAAAAAGGTGGATGCGGAGGCATTAGGCTAGCTGATGGAGCTCAGAAGAGGGGTTGTGGAAAGTGGTAGCAGGCCTTCAGAAGCATCGTTGAGGTGTGAAATGGCAGATGGTGCAGGCTGGAGGTTGTGAGGAGGAAGGGAACTTGGAGGGATCTGAAGCTGCCAAAGGAGAGGTGGCTCCTTTGCTATAACATCACTTGCTTAAAACTTTCTAGGTCTAACACCTTAAAAGGTTTTCCATGCAGATAAAAGCATTATTTTTTCTCACTATACCCTATATTTCTTCCTGGGCAGAGGCAAGCTGATAATTAAAAGAAGTTATAATAATAAAGATGTGTGTATGTGCTTACTTTAAAGAAAAAAAGAAAAAAAAAAAAGAAAAAAATCTGACCATGACTTTAAAGCCTAAACTGATTGGTTTAAAATGAAATACTTTAAACAGTGCAGAGGTGTCTGTGTGTGTTTATTTAGCAACTCCGTGGGTGGAAATCACTGAGCATCTAAAACTCGAGTGTCTTAAGTGCCAACATAGATTTTGATAGTAGTATCCTGTTCTGCAGAGTCAAGGAAAATACTTTTCTTTTGTTCATTGTGTTCAACTGTCTCAGTTCAGTGATTTGTTCGTTCTGAAATAAGAAACCAGTTGAGTTTTGGAACTTGTTTTCTAATATAAGAACTAAAGAGGACGAGATCTGCTAATTCTGAAATTTTGAAGTAGATAATTTTCTTCACCACAATGATTTTAACATAATCTGCATTTCAAAATAATTTATGTAAACTTGCCTTTTCTGTGTACATCTACACCTGAGGTGGTTTTAGCTAATAAATATGCAAGCAAATTCCTAATCAAATTAAAATCCACAAGCAAGTACAGTTTAAGACAAGTCACTAAGAAAAATCTAAAAATAGTAAAAGAATAGAGATGTATATCAAAATTTACTAGTTTTGACATGTAGATTAATCATTACTTAAATAAAGATATGTACAATCTTTCCTACTGCATAGCAAGAAGAATTGCAATGACTTGATAATATCGGCAGATTTTAATGGTACTAATCCTTGCAAAACTAAAGATGCATAATGAAATTGACTGTTTAAATCGGCGTTCTCCTTACTGTGTGAACCTCAAATCCAAATCAGCATTATTGAAATTAGTCTGTTTCACTGTACTGGGACAGGGAGCCAGATTCTGCTACTTTATTCTCTTTATCTGTTCTTCCACCTCCAGGAAAAGACCTGCTAGCTTGGCTCATTTTCTTAGTAAAGTTGCTAAACGTCATGATGGCAAGGGATTTCAACCTTGCATATTTTGTGTATAATGTAAATAATTGCAGTTTGCTGAACTAGCAAGCCATTCAGAGTTAATTATTCTTATTACAGTTCAGTGAAATACAGTTTGTGTCAGTGCCATTTTGTTTAATTGTGTACAATATGCAAAAAAAATTAAATCTTTTCTGAAAGAGCTTTATTTTAATTTGATATGTCAGATGATCAGGAGTCAGAGGTTTGAGTCTCAAGGTGTTGCAAGGGTGGCTTTATTGAACTGATTGCTTGTCAGTAGAAGGCTTCAAAAAATCTTCTAAAAAGGGTTTTGGAATGAAGGTTGTAATAAAGTGCCTAAAAAACTAGGGTCATGTTACGCAAAGGGATTCTTCTGAGTGAAAGGATGTGTGTATGAGCAATGCCAGCGGGGTTTTCAGCCTTTCTGGTAGATACATGCAATTGCTGATTACAACATGTAAAACTGAAATGAACCCTAGCCAGTGGGTGGGGGTTGTGTTTGTGTGTGTGCTTTCCAGATTCCAAAACCCACATGCTAATCTAGTGATGTGCATGCCGTTGAATGAGCCTAAAATAAATACATTTGTGAAAAGTACACCTCAGGTTGCAGAGTCAGTATTTCTGTGTTTGTCTCCAGAAACATGTTAGCAATCTGAGCGTGTTTTGGTGGGGTTGATTCTTCATATTAATGAACATGTGTAATGTCTTATTTTCTGTAATGATTTAAATTCTGATTTATGCAATATTGTTTTCATTATGTCTGCTTAAACTTTTTAAGTAAAAAAACCCAAAAAACCAAAACCAATGAGTTTAGACCTCACATGTCTTGAACTTCTCTGTCATTGTCTGTGAGGTTTGAAGGACTCCGGTGCTTCCAAAAATCAAGCTGTGTAGACAGCTTAAAGAACTGGAGGTACTTTAAATGGGAACTCTTTTATTAGTTTTGTGTAGCATGTACGTATGTAGCATATTTGACTTTTCATATATGTTAACCTACTTTTCTAATAATGTATTTTAAAATCTTTCTTTCTCCTCTAGAATATTGCTATCCAATTTCACAAACATGGTTTCTGTGTTTGGGAAGCCGTGCTAATTTTAGGTAGATTTTACCTGTTACTCTGAAACAAGGAACATGTACAAAGTTCTTAATTATTTCCTTGCTTGATTTATTTATTCCTCTTCTCTGTCCCCTCTTCATAGGTTCCTTAAAACTGTGCTATGAATGGTGATTCTGGTGTGGGGGTGGTGACTTCACCACCTCCAACAACAGCCCCTCATAAAGAGAGGTATTTTGATCGTGTTGATGAAAATAATCCAGATTATTTGAGAGAGAGGAATATGGCACCTGACCTTCGCCAGGATTTTAACATGATGGAACAGAAGAAGAGAGTCTCCATGATTCTTCAAAGCCCAGTAAGAAAAGAAAATGCTCCACCTTTAAAGTGATAAATTTATTATCTCTATTTTTAATATCCCTATGGAATTGGAGAATTTTGTGGTATCCTAGATCCATTTGATCTTTCTTCTTGTTGGCCTTTCTTCTGAAGTATTCTAATTGTAGCCTAATTTTTCCTCACATTATCTGGTTGAATTTTTATTGTCTACTCATGAAGCAGCTCCTCAGTCCTGCTTTCAGAATTCTCTGTGTAATCATCAAAATTTTTTCATATTTTCCATCTAGTCTGGGTCAGACATTTTTTCACTTGTTTCGTATTTTCAGTATTCATTTAAACATATAAATTAAGTAACACTTCAAAGAGGAGCTTATACAAGGCAGGTCTGTCCTGTGCTTAATTTTTCATACATGATTCTGACGTGAAATATTTTTATATATCTCTTTCTGAATGCTGCACAATAATAAACTATGAATGATTGACATTTAATATTAAAAGATATTTCCCTCAGGGAGAGAGTACACAAAACAACATTTATTCATAACATTTTTTTCTTTTTGTAATAACTGATGGTTGACTTTAGATACAAAACATTTCATGACAGAACTTCATTAAAAATAGGGATGTATTGGTATATTTACAGTTTTTCCACGTGAAATCAACCCATTTTATTTAGATTCACTTAATGATTGGAATACTTCTCTTTCAGTACAAATTCCAGTGTTGTCAAAAGCACCAGCTACTAACAATAGTAAAAAAAATACTATTTTCTTACTTTCAAAGTTAAAGCCAAAGAAACCCCATAACCAAAACAAAAAGTAAAAAAAAAAAAAACAACCAGGAGAAAAGTAACAATCCCTTGTTTAAACATACTTTAAAAATTTAATAGCTATTCCTTCCTGTGTTCCTGGATTCCTTCTTGGCTCCCAGTTCCCTGTAAGCCACACTTAAAACTTTCCTTCTCTTTTCTGGTTCTACTACTTTTCTTTTCATGTTTTGTGTTCAAGGCGATTGTACATACTGCTCCTTCTTCCAGAAACCCATATTAGTAGGTTCAATGAGTATTGGTGTTACTTGGAGAGAATGCTGGAATTTCCATTCACAAAAAAGTAAAGACTCATATCCTTGGAGCTCCAGAGAGCAACATTTTCAAGTAATGGTGTGCACCCAGTAATTCTGCCCTGAGCTGGTTTTCAGAAGAGGTATAGGATGTTTCCATCCAAGTGCTAAAAAGAAGCTGTGTGTGAAAGGTTGACATTCTTTTGAACATGCTTTACAGTATGCAATGTCCTGTTTCTAGGCTTTTTGTGAAGAACTGGAATCTATGATCCAGGAACAATTTAAGAAGGGGAAGAACCCAACAGGTTTATTGGCTTTACAGCAGATTGCGGATTTCATGACAACGAATGTACCAAATGTCTACCCTGCAGCACCACAAGGTGGAATGGCTGCGTTAAACATGAGTGAGTGCACCTTAATTTATAATAGTTGAATTATTTTTTTTACTTTTTTTTTAAAGCTTAAAATGAAGGCTGTGTGAATAAGAGCTGTGAAGTTCAAATGCTATACTGTTCTGCTCACAGGAACATGGCAAACATAAAATGAATTGATTAGTTTCTAAATGCCACAGTGATATGCAATGTGATTTGTGTATATAATTTAAATCAAAAGCTATCTCAAGTGTGGTATTGTTGTGGTTTAGCCCTAGCCAGCAACTAAGCACCTCGCAGCTGCTCGCTTGCTTCCCCTCCAGCCAGTGGGATGGGGGAGAGAACTGGGGGGGAGGGGGGGGGGGGGGAAGTTAAACTCAAGGATTGAGATAAGAACAGTTTAATAGGACAGAAAGGAAGAACATAATAATGATAATACTAACAATAATAAAATGACAATAATAATAAAAGGATTGGAGTATATGAAACAAGTGATGCACAGTGCAGTTGCTCACCACTCGCCAACCGATGCCCAGTTAGTTCCCAAGCAGTGATCCGCCCCTCCCTAGCCAACTCCCCCCAGTTTATATACTAGGCAAGACGTCACATGTTATGGAATACCCCTTTGGCCAGTTGGGGTCAGCTGTCCTGGCTGTGTCCCCTCCCAACTTCTTGTGCCCCTCCAGCCTTCTTGATGGCTGGGCATCAGAAGCTTAAAAATCCTTGACTTAGTCTAAACATTACTTAGTAACAACTAAAAATATCAGTGTGTTATCAACATTCTTCTCAGTGAACCCAAAACATAGCACTATACCAGCTACTAGGAAGACAATTAACTCTATCCCTGCTGAAACCAGGCCAGGTATCTTAACTGAAAAATAAGCCTGGTAAGTCAGCACTAGTAAAAAATGTGAAGATTTAAATATTGCTAATGTTTACCACATGGATTGTCTGCAGGAAAATGAAATGTTCATTAGTAGTTTAGTAACAGCGAAGGTCTTTAGAAACTAATTATTTTTGCCATTGAAATACTGTTTGCAGCTTTCTCCTGTGAAGTGAAGCTATAGATAAGAAACATCAGCAAGCAAAACGAAGAAGGAAAACAAAAACCAAAATGTTTGAATGCATGTACACACAGGTTTTGTGTTAAGATAATATAAATCCTTGCCTGTGCTCCAAAATAAATCTATAGTTTAGACTGTAGCATGGCCTGGTTCTGCTTTATCACAGTTACTTTTAACCACATTTCTAATCACACTAACTAGAACTACAGTGTTTGTAATTATTTACCGTAATCCTCCTCTCTCTAGCTTGTACTTAATTTTTCCTAATTAAATGAACCTGTGTACATCTTTTTATATTCCTCCTTTTCAGGAATACCAAATCGTGTATCTCAAAAAAGTGGAATATTTGGGGTTACATTTTTCTGTTGACAATGAAGTTGTATTTTACAGACAATCATTACTTTGAGAGAGAAAAGAAAATACTTTGCTAAGGGACACACTGTCACCTTAGCACTTATGAATATTAAGGAAGGAAATGAGGGCTGAGTCTACCAAAGATAAATGATGTTGTCCAAGACTGTCATGATATTTGTGTAATATAAATTATGACATTACAGTAATTAAAGTTTGTTATCCATTTCTTAGGTTAATATGTTGATATAAACTAGTAAGAACAATTATTATAATAGTGGTGCGTGTTGTTAGGTTTTAACTGATGTTGAACATAACCCCCCTTGTGTTTTTTTACCCCTTCCCCTTTTCAGGTCTTGGCATGGTGACACCTGTGAATGATCTGAGAGGATCAGATTCCATTGCTTATGAAAAAGGGGAGAAGTTGTTACGATGTAAATTGGCAGCTTTCTACAGATTAGCAGATCTCTTTGGCTGGTCTCAGCTTATTTACAATCATATAACAGTGAGTATTGAATCAACAGATAACTGAACCAATTGTTTTAACATACAAGAGGATTGCTTCCCTCCCCCATCTGTCATGTTCTCTTTGTGTTGAAGAGGAGCAAAGTGGTTCTGAAAGCAGTATAATAGTGAAGAGATTTGTCACTGCATCTCAAGAATAAGAACTGGAACAGCTTGGTTGTCAGCTACCATAGCCTGAATAGAGTCTTAAGAGAGTGTACATGAAAGTTCTTATGATGAAATTAAGATTCCTGAAAGACTCAGTCTTTTAGTATCTTAAATGCTTTGAATAATTGTATGTATTATTTTGCAATTTCATGTCTTAGTTTTCATGCTAAGTACTAAAATATCTTTGAATTAGTCATTCAGATGAATGTTATAATTCAAGGTACCAATCTTTTTGAAAAAGAAGCCATAGGATTTCTAAACATGAGTGAACTACTTAGCTTAATGCAGCGTGCCAACAATTTTCCTTGTGACTGAGTAATTGCTGGCATCCATAAAAATAATGACATGGAGGTCAAATCAAGGAGGTTTTATATGCCAGAAGAATGATCAACATGAGTCTCATGAGTAAAGTCACAGCTGTGGTGTGCAACCCAGTCAATTGTTTTCCTGACAGAGCTGAATTGTTTTTTTTCTACATAGTAGAGGTTGTCCTTTATGTATTTTCAGTTATTCTAGTTGCAGTCTGAATGAAATATGGTAATTTTATTATTACTGCTTTTTGAGATTTAAAGGTATATTATTTGTGAACTGATGAAGATGATAAATGATATCAGTAGGCATAGGATCAAGGCAATGTTGGTTAGGTTGTTTCATTCCTTCAGTATGGGAACATATCCAACATTATGGTCCTTGTAAACATCTCTGTGCCACCCATGATTTTTCATATGTGACAGGAGAATTGATTTTGTAAAAGGGACATTAATGCAATAAAAAGATTATTAGATAAGTAGGTTTGTAGACAGCTTTTTAGTGTAAAGTTCAGCCCTGGGAATGTTTAAGCATTGAGATAGAAAGATAAATGTAATGAAGAGCGGCATGCCTAGGGAATTGGTTAAGGCAAGGGCGCATGATTGGGGTGGAATGCCTCAAGTTTGGTTTCTTTTGGTGTCAGGGGAAGCACAGCAAGGTTGGATAATGGTGATACCAGTTGGGGTGGAAGACAGTCAAAGCACTTGGAGTATGAGATTCTGCAAGTATTTTAGACAGTTTTGAAGGGCAAAGTAGTACTGGAAAGCTCTTGGTTAATGGTTTGTCAGCAGCAATCACAAGTCATAATTCACCTGTCTTTTACAAATGCCTCCAGTTAATAGCATTCTGAAAGGTGACTAGTAGCTAAAATTTATCTTCAGAAGCTGATCTAGAACAAGGTTGTTATATTTACAAAATAGTCTTGTCTTTGTTCCGTATACCCATATATTAAGTAGTAGTGTGGTACTAAGGCACTCCTTTGGAATGTGGTGAATACCTATTGCTTCATGCAGAGCTGGAGTTTGACTCCAGGTTTTCAGTTTTTTGTGAGTGGATGCTCTAATTACTAGGTGATTACATTCACGTTAAAAGCTGCCAGTGCACTTCTTAAGTAAGAGAGAATATACAACAGCCTACTGTGAGGGTCATAAGCCTGTGTGTTAGAGGAAAAGGAATTGTGAGGATATGAAAGTATATGCCAATCTGGGCATATCAAGGAGCTGGGTGGAGTGTCTTTGCTTTTCTGGATCTTTATCAATCACTGACAGCTGCTGTGTGTAGAATTGTTCAGACTGGTGCAGTCCTGACACAGAAGCAGAATTACAGAGTGTCAGGAGCTTTCATGTCAAGTACAGTAATTTGGAGTAAACTTGGGTGCCTCCAGGGTTAGGCAGATTTGAGATTACAGGTTTACAGAAGGTATACATCATTCACCAAGTCTTGGTTTGCTTTGAGGGCACGAGCTGTTGGATCTAATCCTAAAGTAAGGTGGTTTATGAGTCTTGCTGCTTGTTTATCTTACATTTGACCTTTCTTATTAGCTTTGGGGGCATTTTGACTAATACCTGTTCTTGGGTTTGCATGAATAAGTAAAAGATTTTCTAGATCGTGTACACTTTTGTAATGGAGAACTATTTTGGTGATTCGTAAAAGTACAGGTTAACTTCAACTAACTGGTTCAGTTTAAGGCCCTTGTGCTATAGCATGTTACCAGCTGGTTGTAACTGAAGCCAGATTTGTACTAGAAGCTTTTGGATGACTGATCAACTACTTATTTTAGAAATTTTTTTTCCCTGCAGTAGAACTATATCAAAGCACACATGTATTTAATGTTGCAAGTAGAAGACATGAGGGAGCTTTAAGTAGCTGCATCTCAGGGAAATGCAGAATTCATAAATAAATAAAGAAATAAAATTTTTAAATTATTAAAAAAAATTTCAAAAAACCCAAACACAAAACCTGGGTAGACTCATAGCAAAATAGGGAGTTGTCTCGCCTGTCTAGTCAAATATTTAAAGCCTTTTAATTTTCCATTGAAAGACACCTAAACTACCTAGCTGTCCTGTACTTTTCGTTGTACAGACTTTTAACAGATGCATCCCAAGATGTGAATGGTTTGAAGTCAGAATTATTTTTCTATTATAAACTCCTGATTGTGTGAATTAGACAAAAGAGCAAAACCATAAGTGAGGGTCAGGATACTTGGTAGAAAACCTGCCAAGTGTGCTGTACTGCTCACAGATGTCTCACAGGCACCAGCATCAGTGATAAAACCCTTGTCAGCATCATGGTGTTTTAGATCTGTTGGCCAAATTCTTGTGTTTCCTCACACACTTCTATTTCATACCTTCTGTTTTACTAGGATAGAAATACAGTTCCAGTATAAACTCATTCTTCAAAAAAAAATGGTAACTTTTTATTTTCCCATTTCTCTCAGCATCATTCCTTTTATCCACAGTAGTTGAGTTGTCATTACCACAGGACCTAAGGACTTATTACCTTCCACCAATCTGAAGGACCCTGATACATATCTGCCGTCTGGTTTTGTTCAACATGAGTTAATTAACTGTTCTGTATGTTGATTATCTGTTACAGCATACATGAAAGTCGTATTGCATGTGTTGTAGGGATACTTGCCCTGTCCATACTCAGGAAGTGAAAGTAACTGTTGTGTTTTGGGGCCTTCTTGTATGCTTTACTGAAATATTCTTAGTAACTTTTACTCTTGTTTTATCATTAGGCCAGAGTAAGTTCTGAGCAGGAACACTTCCTCATTGTACCTTTTGGACTCCTCTATAGTGAAGTTACTGCATCTAGTCTGGTAAGCAGTTACTGTTTTTCATAGCTGTAAAATATGAATAGCTGAATCTGCTCTGTATATCTGTCACTGTTTAAATTCTATCCTAGAGAATATTTTACTCTGTGTTACATGTTTAGAATAGTTTCATTCAACAGGGTTGGTTTTGGTACAGCTGAGGTATCTCTGAGAGTGATTTCTTTGCACATGTTCACCACCAGGTGTCCTCCAGTTGATCTAGTTGTAAAGAGGAGCCAGGTCATTTGGATAGCTAATCACATCACACCCTAGAAAGCTGCTGGCTGTTGAGTCAGGCTTGTCGAGGAAAACAGTATGTGTTTCAGACATAAATGGTGCAAACCACTTAAAATTTCAAGACATTGTGTCAGATGCCTAATTTAGTTACCATCGTTTAATGATGTAAGTATCTGAGGGTATAGATAGATTATGTTTTAAAGAGCTAATGGTTGCAGCTGAAGACACAACTCTTTTGACTGTTAGCTAGTGGGAAGCATTTTGTGAGCATTTATTTTCAGTCTAGTCGACACTGCTGCTGAAGGCAACTTGAGTTAATGTGGTTGACTCTCTTGTGTTGAAACAAAATAGAAACTTACACACTATTCTTTCTACCTGGCTACTGTAAGGTGAGTAACCTCTAGCAGAAAGGTGAGGTAGGTATGTACAGAGTAGTAACATTTCAGACTTGACACCTTAAGGTCCCAATACTCTCCCTCAGCTATCTGTAAAGTTGGCTCTTTCTTACATAACTCCACCTTAACCATCCATGAAATTTTAATTGAAAAAGCTATAGAAAAAGGAATGGAGAAAACAGAGACCTGCCCTTTCTTGCCACTACAAGATTTTTAGAAGAGGGTAAGGGCCATGCTGTGGGGGTATTTTGTGTGTTTTGCGTTTTTTGAAAGGTGTTCTGATTTTATCTCTATATCAGGAATGTAAGTACCTTGAGAATTAAGGTTGCATGAAAGTAGCAAAATGTACATACGGTAGAGAGCATGTTCACACAGAACATAGCTAGCAGCAGGATTTAATAAGAGACACTACAGTGATAAGGCACATAGCTTAGCCAAATGAGCATGCTGACCAGCAGCGTGCTTACACGACTGCTCCTTCATCGCCCCTTTCTCTTCATTTCTCCCATGCTTGTTCTTCCCTTCTCTGCTTTGAAACTCCATTTTCTCCAATCTTGTTCTCTCCCAAATAAACAACCCAAGCATAATTACTCTTTCCCTTTTATTCCAGTTTTGCTATGTCCACATCCAAATTTGGTATTATAACATTATTACCTGGGCAATCTCAGCCTTACATAGTATCAGTGGTATGGTTACCTAGGTGCTGGCCTTTCAAGAACCTACTCCCCAAAAGGTCCCAATACTCCTCTTCAGGTATCTGTAAAGTTTGCAAGTTTCTTATATAACTCCACTGTAACTCTCTGTGAAATGCAGCCGTTTGTCACAGTGCTGTCTGTAACTTTTGTTAGCTTCTTGCACAGTTACCTGTTACATGCAGCAATTTCTCATGTCATATCCAGTGGTTTCTGACGTCCTTTTTAGTTAGCTTAATCTCAAGCCAGGGCCCTGGTCATTATCCTACCTCTACAGCCTTATTGTGCACATTTTGACACTTGTTAAAATAAAATGCTGAAAGAAATATGGGTTTAGAGCTTCAGTGGTAGATGCTGAATTAAATCAGATTTTTGGCAGTCTTGATTCGTTTATGAAATTAATTCTTTTCATTCCCAGGTTAAAATCAATATTCAGGGAGATGTAGTTGATCGTGGAAGCACTAATTTGGGAGTAAACCAAGCTGGTTTTACTTTGCACTCTGCAATTTATGCAGCTCGACCTGATGTTAAATGCATTGTTCATATTCATACACCAGCAGGGGCAGCGGTAAGCACAGCTTTTCATTTGTCATCTGTCCTGTTCTCCCCCCCTGCCCAAACTGGAAAATAGGTGGGTCCCCCTTAAATCAGATTTGCTTTCTTTTTTGAAGAGCACAAAGCCTTTAAGTCTGCCTTCAAATATGTGATTCTGTTTGAATCAATCAAATCCTCCTGATTTGGTTGTTACATGAGTGGTTAGACAGTAAATTGAGCTCTGTAATTGGAAGATACGTATTTTATATTTGTGTGGCCTTTACCGCAAAAGACCATACCTTTTGACAGTGAGTCGTAAGAGCTACAGCATATTTTGTTGGTTTTGTAAAGCAAATATTTCAAGGTTTTCTTAAATACTTGAAACTTTTCCATTGCCTCTCATTAGAACAACTGGTTACAAGTCAGTTTTACTTCTTTGAAATTTTTTGAGAATCATCTGGTGACTCTATTTCAAAGTTCACATTCTGTTTGTTTGGGTTTTTTTGACTGATTAACAGCAGTGATACAACCATTTTAAGGATGATTGATCAGATTCCTAAAATGGTGAATTCTAGAGTAGTCTTTAAAAATGTTCCTTAACTTTACCCGCAGCATTGCGGAATTACTTGTGTCAAAATTCATTACTAGATTTCTTCTTTTGGGGGGGACGGGGAGAGGGGGAATCACTGAGTGGATTAAAAGGAATGAAGGATGCAGCTGATTTTGGTGTTTGGTTTTGGTGTTTTGTTTTTGGTTTTGTTTTTTTTCTGAGTCTTTTCATATTGGTGTTGGTGTTGTATAAAAGCAGCCATACTGAGTCAGACACAAGATCAATGTGACTTTTGTATCCAATTGAAAAGTTGTGAAAAATAGCAGCTTTAGGGATGGAGTATACGACCACTATGTACGTGCCTGTACAGACACATACATATAATATACAAAAATATATTTTCTATTATAATTCTCATCATTATAAGATTATTCACAATGAGGTTGGTGAAACAGTGGAACGTGTTGCCCAAAGAGGTGGAAGTTGCCCCATCCCTGGAAGCATTCAAGGTCAGGTTGGACGGGGCTCTGAACAGCCTGATCTAGTTGAAGATGTCCCTGCCCATGACAGGGGAGTTGGACTAGCTGACCTTTAAAGGTCCCTTCCAACCCAAACTATTCTGTGATTCTATTATTATATTTTCTTTCTTTTTTTCTTTCCTTTTTCTTCTGTTGCAAGAAATTAAGCTGGTTGTTTTAATATTTCTCAGGTTTCTGCAATGAAGTGTGGTCTCTTGCCAATTTCACCTGAAGCACTTTCTCTAGGGGAAGTAGCTTATCATGACTACCATGGTATTTTAGTGGATGATGAAGAAAAGGTGGTTATTCAGAAAAATTTGGGGCCTAAAAGCAAGGTCAGTATTCACACCTAGAATTAAAGAAAAGTATGTGTGGGGGCGTGGGGCAGGTATGTTCTTTAATCAAGAGCAAGAAAATACTTGCCTTACTGCTGTTAACTTTATTTGCAATGTCTCTCTAGGTCCTTATTCTCAGAAACCATGGCTTAGTATCAGTTGGAGAGACTGTTGAGGAGGCTTTCTACTATATTCATAATCTAGTGCTTGCCTGTGAGATTCAAGTAAGAATTTTAGTATGTTATGTAATAATACAGTCTGCTTTATTAACCTGCAAACAGATTAATAGTTGTGCAATTCACTGGTTAAACTCTTGATCTAAACTAACATGTCGATTTGGAAATCATTATATTATGCGAGGACATCCACAACATTGGTTTAACCAGCAATATTGAAATACTGTATTGGAACCACTGATTTGATATATGCTGCCTATTAAAACATATTTCCAAAGCCTTCAGATAACTTCTATACAAGTGTGTTAATATATTTACCTTTAAAATTAAGTAGATCTCTTCCGTTTTTTCTAATGTCAATTTTGGGGTTTTTTTTGGTTGTTTCCCCTGCAACAAGAAACCTAAAGATGACTTTACTGTTTTTAAGGTACGTACCCTGGCCAGTGCAGGTGGACCTGACAATTTAGTGCTTTTAGATCCTGGAAAGTATAAAGCCAAGTCTCGTTCCCCTGAGTCTCCAGCAGGTGAGGGTACTGTATCCCATCC